>NC_141674.1:136343520-136943520 GCF_028749965.1 Puma concolor
ATGACCAGGCATACAGTTGGGTCTTCCTGTAGTGGATTTCACCCAGACTTTGCCTGTTTTCGCCACACAAACAGCATGTAAACAAACAGCGCGGCACTAAGTTTGCATGATCCATGCTTAGAACAAGCTGGTTGTCACAGACACGGCTCTGTTTGGACACCACAACTCTTATCTGCAGGGCTTGCTCTAAAAGTAGTTCAATGACCACCCTTCCCTTTCCTCCCGTCCTTTCCTTTAGAGCCGCTCTTCTGAGACAGACAGAGGGGGAGAGAGAGAGAGAGAGAGAGAGAGGAGAACTCCTGCTCTCCTCCTTTGCTTCAACAGCTTTTTCCCAGGCCTCAACTCCCTTTCCTGCTGCCCTCACTTTCAGGTAGTGGAATTTGCTGACCCTGGCCACTTGGTGGCCTAAGCCTGGCTGTGGCAAAAGTCAGATAGCCACAGTGCACTTCGGAATTCATCTTAGGCACAAAAAGGCTTTCATTTTAGACATCTAGTTGGTTCAGTAATTTCTACGGACCTCCCTCCTTCCCTGGAAAAGCGGCCAAATCACATGCTTCTTCCTGATGTTACCTCAAGTAACAGGTTACACAAATTAAACCATCACACCATTTTCGAAAAAAGAAAAAGTAAATTTTCACTTCCTGAGGTGATGAGGAAAATTCCACAAACAGATAAAATGGCACTTTGTTTGCTGTAAACAAGTAAACCTAAAATCTTTTCGCTCCCTAATTTTTTGGGCTTTAATTTACTAAGACCTTCCTGAGTGTTTTAGACATAAGGCACCTTTTTCTCTGTGAGCTTCATTTTAGTCATCAAGATTATCTATTGGCTGACAGCTGCATGATCTGTGACCCACACCCTAGGAAAGGGAGCAGTTTGAAAGCAACTATGAATTTCATCCATTCTCTGGCCACAGTTATCTTATGAAGTATTGATAACACATTATCTTGCAGAGCAGAATAATACTGCACAAAATGATACTAAGATGTTTAAGACTTCTGCCTTACTGAAAGTTATTATTCAGAAGTTTACATAGTCTGCAAACACTTATCAGAAGCCCTGGGCAGAAAGAACAGAACCTCCGTTTCATTAAGATACAGTGGAATGTTAAAGGTTTAGGGCAGATAAAGGCCAATTCTCCAAAGTTCAGAATCTTCCTTGATGATAGAACAACTACATAAATTAAAATGAATGTCTCTCATGGAAGTGAAGACCTGACTACAGGCATTCACACACGGACTGCCAAGTTTTATTAAGACCTACCTTTCTTAATAGGTTACGGTGGAAAATCATAGAATCATTTTAGAAACCACTTTGGTATTGAGCCCAAAGAGGCCAGACTAATTGTATATGTATCCATGAATTTTAGTGAAGAAGACAAAGCAATATGAAAATGTTTAATTTCATTTGACTCTCTTAAAATTAGTTTTAGAAGAGCAGAACTATCCAGAATCGATACAAGTTTATAGAATGATTTTCATATTTTAGCCTACTAAGGCAGGAAAAGAAATCTGTATGTCACCATGCTTGCTCAATTTTCAAGCCAAGGAACACTGGCCATGTTAAGACTTGGAAGAATAAGAAGTCATCCTTCAAATATTTTTTTGCCAAAGAAGTTAATCAGTACCCACTAGACCCTCTCATTTCATATTTTTGAGAAAGGTGAAATATAGATTCAAAATATACAACCTCAATCAAAATTAAAATATACCAAACTTACGTTTCCTAAAGATAGTTTGAATTTTTGTGTGTGAATAACTTGCTTTTCCTTACAAAGCATGTGTATTTAGATAGAAGGACACAAAAGGTATATTTTTCCCACTCCTGTGTTTCAATTTACAACATTCATATGAGTTTAAGTTTTTCTCAATCTGTACTAGCCTTTTTTATGCACACACACTGCACAGCACAGAAAGCATTTTAGAATCCTGGAACACAGTAGCCCTGGAAGTGACAACATTCTCATGTGTTGTCCCTTTTTTACTGGACTTTTCCAATAGTAAAATTTCATTATTTTTCCATTTTGTTTAACTGACACATGAAACTTTCTGAAATGTTAATGCACTGTTTTATCAATGTAGACATTTTTCAAAAGTCATATTTGTATTCAAACTCAGGCCCTTGGGGGGAAATTGACAGGCTAGTGGCAACATGAAAACAAGCATTATAGTTATAAAAAAATAGATCATTGAAATGAGAACTAAGAAAGCATTTTAAAGAATACAGCGCAAAAATAAACCTTAAGAGAAAGAATTCTTAAGTGGAAGATATATGGCATTTCAAAATGTTTAGGAATATTTTAGCTAAAGAATCAGCAAAGTTTTGTAGCTAAAGGGCCATATGCCCTATTTTAATAAAAAGGAATCCATAAAAAATAAATTACTTTCACTAAGTATATGCAAATTCCAATGTAAGCAATCAGTGCAAAATTAATTTTGCCAGAACTGATTAAAAGCATTAATAAATCTATATGCAGTATTGCTTCAATCTGATACTGTAAATTTATTATACTTCCTGTAAGATTAATTATAATGCTACAATAACATATTACGATGCCAGAACATATTACTGTACATTCTGTTAATAACAGTTAAGCGTAACCTGAGTTGTAATTATGGACGGTAACAAAGTAATTTGATAGTGATTGTTTTCTTTAACTGTTAATGTTAGATGGGAAGTAAAATGTGTATGTGCTTGTGTTCATTATATTTTTCTCCTTAATACAATACCTAATTAAAATCATGAAACACCACAGCATTTGTTCTCACAGATTCCTTTCACTTTTTGCTCCCCACCAAATCTGTCAGGCTGCCTGAGATAAGGGAAGGTGAAAAACAACAGTTTAAGTTCTTCAAGGTTGTTGTGCATTCCTGTCCTGAACTGAAGCACGCTTTCTTGAAAATGGATTAAAAAAACAAAACAAAACAAAACAAAACAAAACAAAACAAAACAAAAAAACAAGAAACAGTGTGTCCTGTGCAGGACTCATCATTTGAGCTCTCCAGATGACATAAGCAATATTTCCATATTATTCACACGTCCCACAAATCAGTAACATAAAATGCTGGAGGGGCCATGGTGACAGCGGCCACTCCAGGTATCGAAACAAAGAAGCTGAGGATCCCTTCTGAAGAGCAAAACAGACCAACCAGAAACTTTTCTTTTGGGGACTTTCGCCCAAACTTTCCTACTGGCTCTCCACTCTGAAATTTATCTCCCACAATCCTGAGCTCGTCTGATCTGATACTCAGGAAAACACAGGACTTTGATGACATCTATAACTTATGGTCCTTTCCCTTTTGTTGTCCTTTTCTGAAAGCTGAAGCAGCTACGTGTGCGCATAACTCCAAGAACACAAAATCTGAGGCCCTTTAGAAGACTATACACAAACTTCGAGTGGCAAACAGGTTTCTGGAGAAGCACCAAAGGAAATTATTCAAGTTAAGCTTTTTTTGGATATATTCCTGATTAAGCCTGAACACAATGAAAAAAACAGTGTGAAGCACAATTCTGAATGGCATCTGTGCTTGGAGCTTCAGAGGACTGCTGACTGTCATAAAACTCTGTGTGTCACCAGCTGGGGGTCGGGGATTTAAAGATGTCAGGGGGACCTGGCCTCTCAGATGGGATAAAGATCAGAAGGAAAGCTGTCCAGGTGATGCCCGGGCCCCTGAACAGGCCTATCTGCACTTTCATTCAAATGATAATGAGTGTGTAAATCACATCTGTTCCCCCTCTGTGCCTGTATCCTTGTCACCTGAATAGCATCCCCACCAGGTATCAAATGAGCTACAGGAAATAGGTTTTCTTTTTATCCAACTTCACTCTGAAATGAGAAAATGAGCACCCTGACAAGGAAGCCCACAGACCAACAGGGATTCTGAGCCCAGATCTCATCATAATAAAGAATGTTTAATTGTTAGCTAAAGGTTCAGTCCGTGAGCAGGAACACCAAGGTTTTGATACAAAGGTAGCTCCCTGGCTCCTTACTGCCCAATTTTTGAATAGCCTCAGAAAAGTAGCCTGATAATTACTTGTCACCGACTTTTAATGATCTGGTCTCATTCTAATGGCGCAACCCCAAACTCTCAGGCCAGACCGGCAATTCTCACCTCTCTATTTTCTTTTAAGTATCAAAACAAGGGCTGACGAGATGGAAACGCTCCTGGAATCCTGACAGTAAGTAATATTTTGCAATTAAAACCTTTGCAAATGGTTAACTGTCTAAAACAACAATGGCAAAATTGAGAAGACCCCCTATACTTTCCTACGTAAAGGAAATTTCGATCTAAGAATTTATTTCACCTCTGGGTTCATCAGCCCCTGCTTCTGTCCTTCTATCATGTCTTTCCTCTTTTCTTCTTCTTCGTCTTCGTCTTTTTTTTTTTTTTTTTTTTTTTTTTTTGATCAGAGGCATGAAAGAGTGAGTAAGTGTGAATGCTTAGGTACCTGGGGTATGGAAAGGTGGTAATTAGCACAGCGGGATAATTGATGTGTAGATTGCAGCATGAACAAATGCTTTGACTTGTTTGTTCTTCTCACTCTTCTACATTCGTTCTGTCTCTCCCCCCTCTGCCTCTCTCTCTCTCTCTCTCTCTCCTTTAAAACCCAACCTAGCTAATGAACACCTTACCTGCTTAGTTAAGCTGATTACGGATATACGTGAATCTAAAGGAAGCGCCCTAGCTTCGTGGAAGACATGCAGGTGGTACCTTTTGCTCTCAGTTGCAAACCAAGACCTCTCTTCCTCCCTCGAGAGCTTCCATTTTACAGCTCCCCACAGAGACAGAACAATGCCATCCAACTATATACAGAAGAACAAAAAGCCCCACCACCCCCCCTTTTTGGGGGGGGAAATAGACATCAGAACCAGAGAAAATTCCTTATAATCTTACCTGATTATAATTACTGGTAGCTTTGCCCTTTCAATGGTCTCGTCGGCCCCAAAACTTACTAAAGTGAAGTCATTAAAACTAAATTTAAAATGTATCCATGCTTTTGCTTTCCAGGGGAGTTTGTTGCATCAGCGTCTCAGAGGAGGTAACGTATGTGGGGATCTTCCATACATGGCGCCATTTCCCTCCCTCACCCCCTCTTCCTCCTTCTTCTCTTCTGAAAATTAAGTGCATCAAGTTCTAACTTTTACACAGGCAGTTAAACGAGGCCTGGCCCACCTACCTTGGAGCGCACCTAAACACCCTAAACACACCTGCACCGGGTGAGCGATACAATTTCAGATGTTCATATGATGCTCTCAGGAGACTCCATGCTCCAACTCCTTTCCTTTTCCCAGAGATGCCCTAGATCAGGGGCCAAAGGATACTGAAGCATTCCTTCCTTCCTTTCCATATCCGCCCTTCTTTTCTCCAACCTAGTCAGCAAGCAATTTAGCTGCTTAGTTAGTGCAGAAAAGATACATATATATTTCATTTCTGGGACTGTTTTTGCAGAACATGTTGCATTGTATATCTTCAGCAAAGCTCTGGATCTTTAGATCAATATTCATTCATGCCCAGTGCTCTTTACTATGGGTCTTCCCAGATCCCAGGGTATTTTAATGATCATTAATCAATTTACTCTCCTTTTTTTTTTTTTTTTCTTCTCTCAAACACTTCCACATCTGAGTTGGTCTGATGACTCATAAGGGCACCGTACCAAAGATTAAGGATTAAGTTTAATAACTGTAAATTTCAGAGAACTGATTTTCAAGTGTGATAAAAGTTGAAGCACTTTGGTGTTTACAAGATACCATACTTCTCTAAATGTCACCTCCTAAGTTCTTCAATCCCCTGTTCTGTTTTACATGCGAGCATTTCTCTGGCTGCTGAGCATCTGGTCAGTAATCGCCTTAACCTTACAAAGAAGTGGGTTCCGGCGGTGTTGGCCTCCCCTGCTCTCTGCAACGGTAACAGTGGAAATAGGCCCGGAAAAATGAACAATTCACTTACGAGAAAGGAGAGAAACTTGACAGAACTGACTCTTATTTGCTTGCCCCCCAAAATGTATTATGGTAGTTATATTCTTTCTTTGATGGCTGGATTTTGTTTATGGTCATCAAATACACCCTTTGTTTTTTTTTATGATTATCCCCTCCCTGTCTCCATGTTACTTCCATCTTGTTTATTCTTCACAATAGTATACTTTTGACTAGAAAGGAACACGTTTTTTTTCCACAACTCTCCAAATCCTTCTCCCCATCTATGTTAAAGATAAACTAATAAGCCATAAGAAAAATGCACCAGACCACTTGGACATGCTGAGGCCATTCTATCCCTTGAAGCACGATGACCCTTACCTAGTAGCAGCTGAGTAAGGGATTCCAGGTTTATGTGCCCTTCGGACAGGCCCATTTGGCCTCCCTAATGGGCCAATTCCAAAAAGGAAGTGAAAAGAGAGGAAACAGCCTTGTACTAGAAGCTGGAAAAGCTCAGCAATGCAACTCCTATCTCTCCTACATTTTATGTTTCCGTAGGCTCTGGGGTCAGGCTGTCTAAATTTGAATTTTCACTTTTCTACTTACTAACTTGTGACTTTGCGCAAGATGTTCAACCTGCTTCAGTGTCTTCCTCTATTGAATGGAGAGATAAAGACAGGATCTACCTCACTGGGTAGTTGTAAAGATGTAGATGAATCCACACACGCAAAATACCCAGAGTCCGGCACATGCGAATGCTAGGTGGTATTATTATTAATGTTATTATTATTGTTTGCTAAGTGCAGAGAAAGTTTTAGGTGACGGTGGCTTCTGTGTGTTTCTCTCATGTAATAAATAATTTTGTGATGGGATCCTGTAATAATTCACAGTGCTCATGCTGACCCAGTAATATTTTTGTTCTTTCTCTGGTTCTAAGTTTGGCAAAGGGCAGTGGAGGGCATTGAAAGATCTTAACACGTAGGCACAGAACAACAACAGCAACAACAACAAAATTAGGTGTTTGGAGATACCTGCTGTGAGAAAGGGGCATCCCAGACATGAAATAAGTGACTAGAATGTGGTGCTGTCCATCGTATAGAATTCCATTTTGCAGAACAAGCAGCCAAAAGTTCTAGATGATAAGGGTCTTGTTGGAAGTTCGCGCAGCTAAGTGGTGAAATTGAGTTTTCCAGTTTTCATCTGTCTGACCTCAAAATGCAACATCTCCCTGAATGCTGCATCACACTTTCTGAAACCTTGCACGCAAGGTACGTGCTAAAAAGAGATTTTATGGGTTTTGACATTTATGTTGCACACATTCAAAAGAGATAAAAATAGACTCCATGCTGCTGATATAATTACTAGAGGCTATAAAAGCCATGCAAAAATCTGGAGAGGGGGTGTGGGAATAGTCGGGGGAAGAACATAAACAAGGGAGCAGTGACACAAACTAGGACAACATACTGTCCTTAATTCCTTCGCTAACTCCCCACAGTCCTGGTAGAGTCCTACCACAGAAGATCCAGCCTTCATTTTGAACTTGGAAACCTCCCCATTCGCAGGCAGTGGCAATGCCAGCAAGCCACAGGTGGGCACCGCGTGAGCAGGTGAGAAATGTGACTGGAAAGGGGAGGATGAGGATTTGGTGCCCCTAAAAGAGCCCATCAATCCTAATTATCCTGCCTGTGCGCGCTGCTTATGTCGTACTTAGGTATTTATTTTTTAGTCGGGAGGTTTAGGAGAGTTTCAGACGAATGAGCGTCCATGCCTTGGAAATCCCAGAGAAGAAAAGTCAAGCGGCATCAGGAAGAGAAACTGGCCGAGCTCTCAGCCGGCCTGCCCTGTGGTAAGGAAGCCACACTCGGGTGAGCTGCCCTCACTGCCAGGGGCGGCCGACAGACAGCAGCTTCTCTGCTGCAGATTGAGAGAAACCTGACATTGGCCTCTCGCACTGCACCTCAGAAGGAGGCAGGCTGCCGCGGACGCAGGGTGTGGGCGTCTGGGTAGCATGCGAACACAGGAGACAGGGAGAGCTATTTGGGAAGACGTGCTCAGTGGTTTCCTCTGGGCTCCTTGCTTATTACCACCCTGATTTTTGAGATGGGAGCTGAAACCCACACTAGCATAAGGAACATCAATGACAGGTCCCCCTCTACTCCAGCCACACCAAGCATCCCTAACAAACAACACTACTAACCAAACCCGCCCACACCTATAGTAAGTACATCTTTAAAAACCCGAATAGCTGCTGGTAGCGCAGGCTGTGGCTACAATTCAGACCCAGCTGGATTGAGCACAAGGTGAAGTTTGGCCGTGAAACTTTGTATCTTCCCTTCTGGATCAGAACAAAGGTGGATGCCTTGACACAGACTTGGTGGCCGTTTTGAGAGCTGGCCTTGCTTCTGACCATTCATGTGGTCACCACGTCCTTCAGCTTACAGTGACCGTGAAACCAAATTCATCATTCTTGATGAAAAGGACAAAAACTGGGCTGAAATGATCTGCTAAAGGTTACAAACTGACTCGAGTAAGGATGAAAACATGTAGCACTTGACGAGTCCAGTTGAGTCAGGGATTTGCATAAGTCAGAGTCAGAAGAGTTGTCAGACTTTTGCAATGTTTCAGGAAAGGGCAGGTGACCTTTGGCATTTTGGACACAGAGTCTTTCTGATGAGGTATTTTAGGGTGGCGTGTAAGAGACTCCAGTAGTAAGTTATGTTTTATCGATTGTAGGGACTCCAGGGGGAAATATACTAATTTTACTTTCAAATCTTTAAAAAGTGTGTGGATAAGAATTACGTGTTACTTATAGCAGATCTGAGTCTGGTGCATTTTTCCAAGTTAGCTCCTTCCCTAGGCAGTGTTCCTGGGTCTCTGGAGTGGAGAGAGGTTTAGAAACTGGGAGTAGGGAGTCACGGAAAGGAAGAGATGAGGAAAATGCACAGGGAAAAGGGACATGCAAAATAAAACACATTTAAATTTGTTACTACGCATGAGATCATATTTCTGGCACTTTGCAGAGGTCTTATGGAAGCTGTTAGTTCCAATATAGAAATACTAGCGTGAGTAAATTGGTGTTAAATTTAAATTTACTTAGGAAGTAATAGTCTATCTACATTCCTTATAAGATTCTCTCAGGTAAATTGGGGAAAGAGAATTCCACGGGAGAAAAGATGTTTCTAGTATTTAATCCACTGTTTCCCGGTCGAAATGCAATTTGTATTTAGGAAAATAAACATCCAGAAGGAAACTGCACATTTTATTGGCTTAGTGTCTCTTATGTTGGTAATTTAAAGGTGGTGTTGGACTCTGTTAAGAAAAAGTAGTATTTAGTGTTCTTAGACAGGTGTAGAAATTATTTAAAGGTGTACTAGAACAAAACTTGGAAATTTCTGCTGTTCCCATAGATCAATATTTACATTTTAAAACTTGGAAATCCTGGAGGATAAGCATCTTGAATTGTGTAACTTCCTCTTCCAGGAAGCATCCTGGAAGTTAGCGATACTCTGACCTCCCGCTGTGGTATTGACAGTGACACCTGCACACCTGCGTTAAATCTCTATTATTTAACTGTATTGTGAGAGAGTTTATAATCAAGCGAGTCTTCTTTAGCTTCGGAAAGAAGTTGTTCTCTTTTGGCAGCAACCTTTACCTCTTGTGCTGTCTGGTGGTTACGGGCACGCGAGCACGTGTGCATACGGCATAGCGTCGCCCAAGGTGTGTGGATGCTGTTTCCTAAGGTCCAGGACACTCACCTTTCATCGCTTCGTCCGAGTTTTAAATCAAACGATTTTTTTCCCCAGATACTACATTCCTATGTGTTTGACAATTTGTAGGAAGGATTAAAAAGGCTGCATCCCCCAAAGGTCAGTGGGGAAAGATGAAGGATTGTAACCCTGTCCTCTGACATATCTGAGGTCCAAAGCCACGTTTCCCAGTGACTTCAACGCACTTGTACTGATCTAAAGAAAGCCTTCACATAGTATTTATAATAAACTCTGTACTGAGTCATGTGCAGAAATGTCTGTATCAAATACTACTTTAGATCGCGCAGGTTCTTGTGAAAAATGTGTAACTAGGTAGGAAATACGTTTTTTTTTAACGCGTCCCAAGTTTCTGATAAGTTTTTTTCTGTGAGGCACACCACACGTTTGCAGGACCCCGCTCTCCTTTCTGCTGCTAAAGCCAGGGGAGGCCTTGATTGAATGCCAAGAGGGAGAGGGTGAACCAAGCAAAAGGAAAAAAAAAAAAACAATCAAGGGGTGCCTCAAAGGAGAGAAAACAAATAGTGATGCAGTAGAGATATTATAGATAAAGTAAATACAGCATCACCACAAAAGTCTAAACACTTGTTAAACTGTCTGGTTTTAGAACATTTCAGCCATACAACATTATTCAACTACTCATCACTGTGAGAACAGGCAATCAGGAAAGCTAATTTCTTAATTAGCTCTGCTCCGGCGGTAATGATTGCAGATCGTGTCAACTAAAATCTGTTTGGATTTCTGTAAATTGGAGTCCGACAAGCCTGCAGTTCCGTCGCCAACCTGATAACTCTCACCCCCTGTCTTTTGTTTTTCCTTCCAGCCTTTTTCCTGTCGCCATCTCGGTATTTAATCTGACACCGCCAGGCAGCGAGGAGGGCTTACTCTTCCCCTTAAAGAGAAAGAGAGAGGAGGAGGAAAAGCAAAACATTTACGTGGGGACAGGAGGGCTGGCTACACAGGAAACCTGGTCCCAACCTAAACTACTGACAAAAGCCTTTAATCTTTCCCACATTCCTCAAGGCATTCTCCTTCTGTAATAAGACATATTCCTTTCAAGTAAATCCTGATAAGGGAATTCATTTTTTTTTTACAGGAAATGTATAGCCTTGTAAGTCTAGCATCTTATTTAGTTTCTATATTATGGGTCCTAACTAATCCAAAACCATTTCCTTATCATCTGGCACGCTCACGGCACAGTCATCAAAACAAACAATCTGTTAATACAACTAAGGTTAGGCCAAGCCAAGCGGTGAGCGTTATATTTAATATGCATTACAACAGAGCCTTATAGCCTTCTCAACCGCTTGTTGGTCAGAAAAGGCCAATCTGTTAGATACCGAAGGATTTCGGTCGCCTCACAGACAGTGTGACGTTAAAATATATATTCCAAAGTCCCCATCTGTCTGGTCTGGACAGTTCTGGGTAGGACGAGGCCTATTTGGACCCAGGGCAGGTCTCTGACCATCAGATCAGATTTCTCATCTTTTACCAGTGCCTGCTCCTTACTTTCTTGTGCTGTGTTTTACTTCAACTCCTTTTTCGCTGGCTCCCCCCCCCCCACCTCAGATTTCAGAGTCAGAAACTTTTAGCCAACACAAAGGCGGAAAAAGAAATCATTTCTATGCATAGACTCATTAGCTTGGAGTCTAGCTTCACTGTCACTTTAAATAAATTAAAATGAGATTTAGAAAAACACAAAGGCCTGGTCTGTAAATCATTCTATTAGTATGTCTGAGTGCACTTAGGTGATTACCTGATGTCTGTGTGATTAATACTAACCAGAGGTGTGGGCTAAACTACCCTCCCCCCTACCCTTTCTGTGGCGAGGGAAGCAAGGGGGAGGGGCAGCCCAGCGTGGAATGATAAGTTTACGCCATTCAATAGAAAGCCAAAGAAGTTTGGGGAAAAGTAGAACTGATATCTTAAAAGAATTATTCTCTAGCAAATGAGAGGGAGAGGTCCACACGTATCTGCCATAGGGGACATCCATCTAAGTAAAGAATTTAGCACAACTAAGGCTCACAGTAGCAATGATCCACAAAAGTCTGGAAGACAGGGCAAGGATGTATTCGAATTATTCATATAAACCTAGGAATGGCACGCTAACATCTGAGAAAAGTGTGACTTTTCACTTAGGTACCACCAGTCTCTGTTGTCTTCATCTAGGATTTATAAACAAAGTCCATTATGTTCATCACAAAGTCAGGTATATTATTAATAGTGACCCTAACGGTGTTGCTTCGGCAGTTGGAAAATCCAGTTTATTTTCGGTTGTTAAAATAAGATTAGAAACAACAAAACATCCATGGTCACTTTTTAGAAGACTCACAAACGGGTGAAATACTAAAAGTGAACTATTCAAACTCAGGATATCCAGAGCAATTACTAACAATACACAGAAGGATAAGCCAGGTCATAATTGTATAGACACTGTCAAGGCTCCGTCAGAAGCAGATGACAAGGGGCACTGTGTAAACTCAGAACTTCCCATGCCAGGCTTGTTTTGTTTTGTTTTGTTTTATCATCTAGAGGACATTTGCCATCACTGGAACCCCTCGCAATTCAAAATGTAGACTGGAGCCTGGAGGAGATTAAGGATGAATTATTTTACCTAAACATCTTGCTTTGAAAGCAGCTGCCCTTTGATGCATATTTTCGTGAAAACCATGCTCAGTATCTATTGTAGTTTGATCAATATTGCAGTTCCAACTCTTTGGAAAGCAGGACGTTCTTATTTGGGAACTCATCATTCTGATGCCCATATGATTGTCCTCACTTGGAGTTTAGACTAAAAGTGTCAACCCTGTGCAGAAGGTAGGCATTTTGTTTGAACTCAGGATTTTGAAAGTTAGGAGAGAGCCATGAAATTATCCTCATGTATGTGAATGTGCACATGGGTGTGCCTGCCTATACCATCATAGCATCTCTCTCTCTCTCTCTCTCACACACACACACACACACACACACACACACACTCCTCACACACATCACTACACACACCCTCTATGCTAAATCTGCCTCCAATTAACCAAAAGCACAATTTTGCCCTGACAGGGAAGATTTCATTTGGTCCACATATGACTAGGGAGCCGATTTCATTTCCTGTAAAAACCCCCTCAAATGCTGCAAAGTTACCTGACTCAGCTGCTTGTAGAAATCAAATTCAGTCAGAGATAACAGCTAATCATTTGTCACAGTAAGAAGCAATTCCCTGAAATCGGAAGGGAAAACCTGCCGCTTCAATCCGCAGGTCTGTCAGATTGCTAGAAATTACATTCTGCTCTGACTAACCTCTGCTCTTGGATTGCTAACGACAAGAAGTCTGCTCTATCAAAAGAGAATATCATACAACCAGGAACCGCTTTTGATTCGTTCTGTTCCAATAACCTGAGAAAAGTTTATGGACATGCCTTGCTGCCTGGACCTCAATTTCTACCAACCTGCACACTGTTTTGAATTTATAGCGCCGCAGCTCCGTAGTAATATAGGTGAAATTTACAGGCTGCCTATCTGCTACTTCATTGAAAGAAAATTAAGAGTTGATTTTACAACCACACAACTGATATTTGCTTTCTGATACTTTGAGGAAGTATACAGTTTGGAGGCTTCAATTAAAATGCCAAAAGAGAAAAAGCAAATTGATTAACTCTCAAAGTACAATTTATATTTTTTAGAAATGCTTCCCGGGAGGGAATTAACTTTATACTCGTCTATGTAAACACTATTTGTGCAGCATATTATAAGTTTAATAAAAATGATATATCACCTCTCTGTTAGATTTATAATTTGCATAGCAGTAGTGAATATGAGATCTTGGTCAAAATGTTTCCCTCTGTGTGTGCTATGGTGCTTGGAGGACTGTTGGAAAGAAGCAAATTTGTTATCTTACCTAAATCCTAGGGAGTCATGACAATTAAAATCTATTTCAGGGTAGCTCATTGAACCCCAAGGAGAGACTGCTTTGAGTTAAAATCACATGGTCTTTAAAAATAGAGGTGGCTTATACTTTGCAAACAGTACTCAGCCAAATACTTTTCTTTCACTCTGACCAGATTTATGATGAATGCATACATTGCAACTCTATTATAATGACTCAAAGATGGAAAAGTCAGAGACTTCAACGCTTGAGAAGCCCATTTCTTAAGACTGAGTCTATCCCAGGTTTGTTCCATGGCGTGCGCGCACATGCGCACACGCGTGTGTGTTTAAAGCATTTTATTTTCCACAGTGGAATCAGCTGAGGATAGAGTGTGAGCTGTGACTCTGAATTTCCTTTGCTTTTGTCAAACTGTGTCACAACCGTAAAGTTATTTTAACAGAGTTTATTTGCCTAGGCATTTCCTTTCTCTTGTAGTAGTGTAAGGGAAAGGGGAACAACAATTTAACATGTACGCACAGTTGAGTGGATATGAGGGACTCTTGCAACTCCTTTCAGAAGCGGACAGTTCAATGATAAGTGTGTGGGCTTTTTTTTTTTTTTTTTTTTTGAAGCTTAAAAAAAGCTCTTTATAAATCTCTCTCTCTCTCTTTTTTTTTTTTTGGCTTCTTTCATTTCAATTTTCCTCAAACAACTGCAGTGGCAATTGGACAAGTTCGAAAGTTCTCATTTCTTTCCTTCCTGGACCAGTCCTGACTACTTCTGTCCTAGTTCATACTGGTTCAAACAGGGGACCTTTTGTAAAATTCTTCAACATACTATGTATTTGGTTTAGAAAAAAAATCATTACACAGAATATAATAATTGATGCCGTAATATGGTTGGTTGGGATTATCCAATAGAATTCCTTGAAGTAACTCTAATCAAGCCTTCTTCTTGGGTCAGAAACACCTCCCTTCCCCCCACCTTGGACCCAGATCCTCTCCAGCATAGTCATCGTACAGTGGCCAGGGCTTAAGCTCCAGTACTGTATGAGAATGCAAACACGCAGATTTCACAATCAGATGACACCGAGACGCTTGCTGTGCCAGACTCTCTTTACTGACTGTTCTCTCATCTTGGGCCAGCCTAGGGATCTGAGAACCTGCTGCAGTTACAAAGAAGCCACCTGACGGCTAAGTCGCCCTCCTGTCTATTCTCAATTATCCCAGCAGCACAACCACCGCCACCAGCCAGGGTTTCCCACCATTGTCTTGGCCAGAGAGGCGTCCCCCACAGGGGGGGTATGTTTGTACGTAGAAGAAAATGCACTGTCTCTACAGGCTATATATAATAGCTCCATTCCCAGGGTCACGTGTGTGCCTTAAAAACTTTTTTCTTCTCCTGTGTTTGGGAGGCCAGGTTGATTATGTAAGAATGCCTGACATTTACGCATTATTCTACCAACAGCAGAGCCCAGTCATAGCCATTTTCCACTTGATCCTCATAACACTCCTTTGACGGAAGAAGGTGCAATTATCATCATCATGGTTTTATAGATGAGTAAACCGAGACTCAAATTCTTAATGGACTTCCCCCTAAATTACCTTTAGGGCAGAATCTGGATCTGGTCCCTGCCTCCAGATCCTATCTGACCCCACATTCTACCTGTGCTCTTTCTTGTCACCTCTGGGATACAGATCTAAGTCAGCACACAAAAGCCAAGACAGAATTTCTAACTATTTAGCAGCATACGGTAACATAGGTAACATAACTCATCTCGTTCATCTGATTTAGTGGACACATCCGTGCCCAGGCAAAAACGAGAAATGGAGAGAAGGGGAGAACTAAGCCAAGGTTGGGAGCAACTGAACTAAAAGTTGCAGAAAAACCAAATGAGATTGGAGGAAGAGCATGTGGTCTGCAACATGGCAAACATGTATCAATGGATTAAGTGATGCCCATCGTTGGGGAATGGAAGAGGTTTTATCGTGTTTGAAAGTTTTTTTAAAATTTTTATGTTTTTAAATAACAATAACTCACCAGTTACATGTTGCTCTTCTACCGTAGTCACTCTCATCTCCCAATGTATTTGAACGTAAACTTCAAACGGATTCCACAAAAGACTAAATAACTCCTATACGTAACTTTCTGGCTGACATTTTTTTTTTTTAATTTTTTTTTCAACGTTTATTTTTATTTTTGGGACAGAGAGAGACAGAGCATGAACGGGGGAGGAGCAGAGAGAGAGGGAGACACAGAATCGGAAACAGGCTCCAGGCTCTGAGCCATCAGCCCAGAGCCTGACGCGGGGCTCGAACTCACGGACTGCGAGATCGTGACCTGGCTGAAGTCGGACGCTTAACCGACTGCGCCACCCAGGCGCCCCATCTGGCTGACATTTTTTTTCTGTCCCAATTAATGTTTCTTTGAGGGTTTGAGGTTAGGTATTCGATTAAATGTACTATTCTTCCCTCAGTCATGAGAACGCCATTGGAGTATTAATGCCAAGACTAATTTAGAGACCAGATACGTAACGTCACGGATTCTGTAATGTACCTGGGAAACTGAGTCCCTTATACTCTGTAAGAATTTGACATCCGTCCCCTTTTGCCTATGTTTGTGGGCTGTTTTCACTGGTTCTTTAATGTCATCAAGCATACACATCACCACCACCATACCACATACTACTTCACATTTTCAGGCATTTTTATTTACTAAAATTAAAGGGGGGTTATCGATTAAACATGATTTATAATATTGTAAAATTGCCTTCCTTTATATTTTTATAACTGAAATATAAACTCTGAATGAATAGACACTGAACTGGAAATACTCACTGGTGTTTACATTAGCATCAGGGAGAGATCTGTAATAAGTTACCTGACTTTCATAAGAATACACTCAAAATAATTTGCGATGCTTGTCAGCTGGATGAGTCTTACTGGTATTGACTCAGTCTACAGTATGCACCTTGCGCATGATATAGATATACTGGACAATATGAGGCTTGGACTTTCAAAGATCACCATCCTGTAATTTCATTCACATTTCAACTGCTGGAAGACACAGCAGATACTTAAATTTTCTAAAAGAAAGAAAAAAAAATCCTGCCCATTCTTCTGAAATTTAAGTAGGCAGCCCTTGAAAGATCACTGGGAAAAGTCTGTATTTTCTCAGGTTTAACTAAATAATTTATGCATACTTTCACTTTGGCATGATGAAGCAATTTTAGCCTTTAAAACCCACAACTACTCAGGAGGGAAAAGGTCTGGTTCCTGCAACTTAAATAATTTAAGCATCCAGGTGGAAATGCTTTCAGCAGTTCCCCTTTTTGAGACAAAGGAAGAAGACTTCAGAATTTTGAGATACTAAGAATAAAGAATTGATAAAAGATGTACCCTTAGATGTATTTAATTTAGAATGGAAATCCTGCAGTCTTTTTTAAATGATGTGGACCAGAGTGAGAGGAGAGGTGAAATGTCTGCTCGCCTGCTGTTTGTAATAAATGAACAGATAGAAAATAATATGTCAGCATAGCCCTAAGTCACACACACAGGTATATACATATGCAAACATACGCATGTACAGATACAAGTATCTATACAACCTACTATAATCCTATAGTCCATGTTAACCCAAGACTTAAGCATTAGATAGCTCTTAGAGACCTCGGAAGAGGCTGTGTTAAGATACATTGTGCTTTAATCCCTGGCTTCCTGAGTTATACAAATGTGTATATCTTTTGATATATAACTTGAGTATATTAGGACAAACAAGAACCAAACAGAGCATCGCTTCTCCAGGACAGAGGACTGCGAAAAAGGATACAAGGAACCATCCAAATACAAGAGGCGGCCCTGAAATGGAGGCGTCCAGTAGAGTAAGTGCTCCGAGTACCTGGCAGCTAAGCCTGACGTCATACTTCAGAACCACCATGGGGAAGTTTGCCTTCCCACTTAATGGGTCTGTGAGCGACACACTTGTAAAAGAGTGGAGGACTTGGAACACAGCCCCTGTAGACTTAGAGCATAGTTTACAATCAGAAAGTTTTCAGGGTTAAAAAATTTCCTGCCGTCTTATAAACATACCCCAAAATGTACATAATACTTAGTGTTGTTATTTCTTGTGGGAGAGAAAAACACCCACCAACTCATACATGAAGCGCTTTTTTTTTTTTTTAACGCGTGTATTTGTCACATCCAGATTTGATGGCTCATGCAAAGATGAAAGTCAGCTAAGGTACAAAATAAGGTAAGAGAGCTAAGGAGTTGGTTTCCTTTAGAGCTGAGTGTGACAAATGATACAGGAAGAGTGAAAAGAGATCTTGCCATGTATGTATTTTTTAAGATGGACGGAGGCTTCATTCCATTACACAGGAGGAAAACAGGCCTTCCACGCTTGTGAATTTTCAGTCTCCACAACTTCTGGCCCTGTGCATCCTGGGCACGCAGCATCCTGGGTCCCCTAAAGAGAGTGCCCGAAGAAAATATGAAGAAAGGTAACCGTCTGAGCCAACAGGAAATGTTAAGCTTGCCCAGGGCTGCATAAAAGAAGGTTGCTGAAACCAAACATCACGTCCAGAACAAGGTCGCTATGTTATGATGATTTCATTCTGAGTAGGATGCTGGATTTGTTTCTGTTGTGGTGGTGGCGGCGGGCGAGGGCCACCTACAGTGACATAGGTCGGAGACGTAGAATGCAGAATGCGGAAGAGTGATATTCACCGGTGGGCACATCAGTGCTGTTAGGGGGATTGAAGAAATAGTATTCTTGATATAAAGATATAAAGAGGTTAAACAGCAACAGCTAAGGTATGGAATGTGAATGGTGGCCCAGAAAGAGATTGAAGTGGGGGTGGTTTGTTGCTTTTTTCTTTCATTTTCTTTTCTTCCTCTTTTTTTTTTCTTTTCTTTTCCTCCCCCCCCCCCCCTCCTTTTTGGTCATCCATTGACTTTAATTAAGCCCAGCCAGCCTCTTAAGCATGGGAAACTTGGAGAACTTTTTTGTTTAAAGTGACCTTGTTCCCAGGGTTTTCCCCACAACGTCTCTCAGCCCTGTTGCAAGGATGAATATTCACATTCCTGCTCTGAATCTTAGAACAGGGCACCTGGCATCAACAGAAAATTGTAATCTCATCTGAAGTATAATACTAAGAGTGCTCTTTTTTTTTTTTTAAGGAAAAAGAAACCTTTCTCCATAATCCTGCTAGTTATACTTCTTAACTGTATTATTTTAAGTCAATTAATTCAAATTTTAAAATAATGAAATTACTAGCAGAGACTCTAAACTTCTTTTAGTATATTAAATTGGGCAGATTGCTTCTCTCCTTCTAATTATGAATGTTGCAGTTACAAAAGAAACTGTCATTTTGATAGAGCAAAAGACAATCTGTCTGCCAAAAATGTCCAACCATAATTCTAAAAAAAAGTCATCGGCATCAAGAACATGCTACTTTGTTTGATGTACTGTCTTATTGGAAACCTAATTTGCTTTCAACCTCTGAGACAACACATAACATAAGTTTGTGTGACTAATTTTTTCTTGGAAATATGAGTAATGAGAATTAGGGGCCATTTTCATAGCAGGAGTGGACAGGTTTTTTAAAAATTCAAAGTAAGTGCTAGAGTTATTTTCTTTGCTTTTTTTTTTTTATAGCACTCCTCAACCCAAGTAGACAGGGTGGGGGGGGGGTGGGATGCCGAGCTTTGTGCTGGATAATGTGAGTCCCCATGTAAATCGTGAGCGATTGCAAAGTACGGAAAGGTTTATTACCCAAGGTGAGCCCTCCCAGAGCTCCTGCAGTATAAAAGCATTAAGCGTATGTTCTAACAAAGTCATAAAAATCAATAAACAGGAACCCCCCACCTGTGCAATGGCCCCAGTGTTAAGTTTTATACATGTAGTAATAGTGCATATCAATTTTCACCACCCTTCCTACGCTAGCTATTACAGGGCCTACCACCACCGGACGGACGGCAAGAGCCGCACCATTCATCCATCCCACGGACTTGTCTACATGCCAGGCCCATTGCATCATTGTCAGTTTTATTCTATGTGCAACTGGACAAGGCTGCAGCCCCAGCTTCTATACACCCACTCAGTACCGCAACAATTGCAAACTGTGTGCCTCTGTTTAAAGAGTTTACAAGTCCTCCTGAAAGAAAAACAGAACCGTTGCATATTAATGCCCCAGACCCCGGAGGATCACACAATGGAAAGGGGAAAGACACGTCGCTGCCACCGATATGTGACCTTGTCCAACTGCTGCAGTCTCTGGCTTATGCACCAAGGTTTCAAAAATAATCGTGTGTTCTTGAGAAGCATCCAGATGACCAGGTTTCTACAGCAACTAGTTATAACCTGCAAGTTCCTCAATAGCCAAAAGAGTCAGAAAGCACTGGCCACCGTTCTAGCACAAGCATGGTAACATATGCTAAAAAATTAGGCCCTAAATAGGCAGTATTTTCACCGAGTTACAGAAATAACTACTAACATCACACTTACTTCATCAAGGAAATCCTCTCACCCCACCTCCCCATTTTTACCAATAAGGCAGAAAATATCCCTAAATGTGTCACCTTTGTACCACATCCACTCTTGGCCATCCATTACTCTGTATGGGGTGGGGGTAGGGAGTGGGAAGCTCATTAAAATCCCAGCCACTTGTTGGTAAAAAGGTCCAATAACTTTGGGGGAAATACCTCACTTGGAAGCATTCTGGAAAAAAAACAAAAAGAATAAAAGAGAAAAAAAAAACACCTCCTTTTAATTATAATCCAAAGATAACTGCTCTGTAGCAATGAGGAACGTTTGAGAAGAGAGCCTTCATTCAGACACATGACTTGGGTGATTTTTTTCTTTCTGGTAAATGGTTCTATGGGCCATAGTTTTCATAGGCCTCAGAAACAAAAGGCGCTTCTTGGTGACGACTCATCTTTTCCCCTCCCCAGCAAAAAAACAAAACAAAACCAAAAAAACCCAAAACAAACAAACAAAAAAACCCAACAACGCCAGGAGTTTTATCTGTCTGAGGTTGGCTTTGATGGCGCTCACAGCACGGAAGTGCCACTCACGGGTACTTAAAGCTGCGTCATTTAGGAGCATAAAAATAGAATAAAGTTGTGCGGCAAATGAGAAATTATGATATAACTCAAGTGCTGTGGCATGAAACAGGCGAAAGGAGCCATCTAAACATTCTCCAGGACCAAAAAGAAAATAAAAATAAAGAAGACAGAAAATCTAGCTCCCGTGTGATTTCCGCGAAGGTGTGCTCGAAGTGTCACTACCTTCCGGGCCGTCCACGAGAGGAGTTGCTACGGATATTATGAGGAAATTAGACATTTCTAGCAGTGCAAAGAAGGTGAAGCGCTGCAGTTGTGAACAGCTGGCATACAATAGATAATTTAAGGGAAAGTGACCCTCATGTATAATTTTTAACTGAAGAATTGTCAGGCCCCATTAGTTCCAATAGGGCCTGCCAGGACCAAGATCGGTTTATAGGGGTATTGTATTAGCATAGTTTCTGAAAGAGCAGCATGAAAGCATAATATGGGGATTCAGTAAATTCAGGGCTTTTAAAAATTGTACACATTATTTGCTACACCGACATCAATGCTCTCCGCCTGCGTGTTCAGAGTGAAAAGCCCAATAGGGTAGCAACTGCCACAGTAAACAATTTGTGAAAAAGCCCTTCTGAGCAGTTGTACTGTGTTCAAAAGTAACCCCCAAAAGTTAAAAGGAAAAACCAAATCGTGGCTATCGCACTGATTATTCACTGTGGTACTGAACGCTTATGACTCAAAGGCCTTGAAGGAAATAGGGCGAGGAGCAGAAAAACGGTATACGCCAATTCACCCGAAGTTCTTGTCAGGAAGTATGGAAATTCCCAGACAGCCGGTGAAGGAGGTAACACGATCTAATCGGGGGATATATCATGTATGTTTCAAAAGGAATAGCCAAAGTAAATCACAGAGAGAGAGAGAGAGAGAGAGAGAGAGAGAGAGAGAGAAAGAGGTCACCTCTTCTCCTTCAAGTTGGCCATTCAACTAAGCAAATACGTATGAAAGCTTTCTTGGCAGCAGGGTTATCTAACTTAAACACGCGGGAGAATAACAATGATGTACAAGTGGCCTGCTATGGTTTCACGTAGTGCCATCTTTATCGAAAGCATAGATTCATGGCAGAGTAAAGGAAACAGTGAGCACTCAGGGAAGGCTTCATGGAGCAAGGGGCAATGGACCTGAGGAAACACAAAATACCTAGCTTAGTGCCTCACAGCTCGGTTAATGGTGGCCACGTTTGGCACCTGCTGGAACGCACCATCCTTAATGCAGGTGTGTGAGTTTGCGCACCTTCCAACCGTGTTGGCCTTACTTCTCTCTCCTTAGAGAGAACTGCTTGCTATCATCTTGTTGCTGCTATTTGGTGTAAATGTTTCGAGGAAATTTCAGACACTTATATCCCAAATTAATGGGATTCTTGGCATCCTCTCTCCCTTTTAATGTTGCACTGATGTGGAATTAATCTCTCTATTTAGGTGGTTTGTCTTTGCGACAAATATTAAATAATCAAGTCAACATCTTTATATATTTAAATCTACCATTTTGCTATTTAGAGAGGCGACTATTCACTTCCGTAATTATAGCCACTTAAGTCAAAGTCGACTAATTAGATAACATAGCTGGGCTTCACAGGTATTATAGAATATTCTTTACCAGACACTATATTACAAGTCATCATTAGTCCAGCTATAAAAGGGTTTAAATACTAATGTATTTTTTAATTTGCTTTATAACCTAAACAAGCAATCAATGTACATTAATAGGCATAATTGTTTTTTTGGCATCTGTCCATTCATTTGGTCCACCTTGACAGCTCCAGCAAACACATCAGTACAACTCAGTAACCACAACACACAAGGAGGGATCATCAGTGACATCTTCTCAAATACACGCTATGTGTTAAATTGTTTTGATATCGAGAGATTAAAGCCTGCTTTGCTGGCCAGTCTGTCCCCCTTACAGATGCTCCAGACAAGGAGTTTGATGGACATTTCCACCTCAAATGGCACTTTCACGAGGCCATAAGCCAAGCCTTAATGAGGTGATAAATGTGTTTACCTTTGATTAGGTGAGATTCCGGATACAAGAACATGGAGGACGGCTTTCCAAGAGTAAATATGTACAGGAAGTGCCGGCCACTACCGTTCGTTGGGATTCTAGAGGGAAGCACGGGAGCGCCTCACTCTTTCCACTCACTTTTCATTGGCTAGATCGGCTCTGCCAGTCAGTGGAAAGGAGTAACACGTGCAAGAATCTTTTACATCACCTACGGACCCCAACCGTTCTTAGAAAATCCATCCCTGGCTTCGAAGACTTGTGTTGTTATACACCTCGATCACAGCTCTTCCCGTGTTATAGTACAACTCTCTTCTTTTTGGTCTGTTTCTCCAGAAACTGTGAGGGCTGAGATTTCGTTTCCCTCATCTCTGTGTCCTGAGGCTAGTACTGTGCCTCGCCCACGGTTGAGAGTCACTGGTAGCTTCTGAATGCATGGATTTTGTTGTTGTCATTTTCTACAGATGCTAGAGCAATGTTCTGTAATTCCTGTATGTAGTCTTATGTGTAGAAGTTCTGATATCACGCTGCCTTGTGCCAAACAGGGCAATAAGCACCCCCCAAGAGGACTACCCAATAATAGGCTCTCTACTCGCCTCAGTTGACCTTCCTTCGTGGTGACTTTGACATATTCACCACCAAGGTATGGTGGTTTGAGGAGGCTGTTATCATTCGGTCCTTGACAACTTCCCCAAACAGGGACTGTTAGCCTAACAGGCAAACATGCAACTGATAAAACTGGGAGAAGAAGAAGGCCAAAATGGCAGCCTCCCCACACAACTTGCACGCGATCTAAAATAAAGAAAATATGAATAAAAGGTAACTTATTCAGTGTCACTCGTACATATTTATGGTTTAAAACTTAGCCAAAGTTTATGTCCTGAGGTTGTACCTACAGGAAGCCAGATGTGCCTTCTGCATGTGACCTAAGACAGGCCTGCAGCAACAGCTAGATAATTTCCCGCTCATCCTCTACACCGTCGATTGCGGCGGCTTTCTGAGGTGAGAGAAACTGACAGCACTAACTCTCCAGGGCAGAACTTTCCAGTCAAGTGGATCAACGGACTGAAAATCTCTTATGAATAGTCATTAGGCCTTCATTACAAACCCCTCAAAACCCAGTTCTCTTTTCGCAACCAAATGCCTTTTGTCATCTTCACAAGGTGCATCATTTAATTACCAATTGATTTCTTTATATATGACAACATGTCAGATAGCAAAATACAGTGTATCTCCCTCAGGGGGAGAAGTCTGTTAACCATCAGAATGCCAGATTACGGAATTATCTGAAAAACAGACACCCCACATACTGTTGTTTCTGTTTAGCTACTTTTCCTAACATCTGAGCTCTTTCTTTCTGTTGTAAAAAGCCAATAAAAGAGAAAAAGGAAGACAAATGCTAATGAGAATCATGATAGAGTCCTCCCATACCCCGAAACACTTTCAAATTAGTGAGAGTACATTTTAAGCTCTCCCTACACGAAAAAATGAAAACTCAGCAACATATAGGGAATATACAGTGAATTCCAAAATGCAACTATAGAGAGAACTACCACAGCCCATCTTTCTAACATAGAAAAAATGTCAAACAATTGTTCTCATTATACCAAGAATGTACTCAGCTTCTGACTTAGCTAATGCACGGAATCTGAATCTTCTACCGTGCAACTGCTGCCTGGTAATCAAGTCAGTACTGTATTAATAAGCTGAATAATAAGGGAATTTCAAAAATGTACAGGACTATTATACCGTAACAATAAAACCTCAAACGGAGTAAACCAGGGCAGTGCTGAAGGTGGGCGTCAGAAAAGAATGAAAACAGTGTTGCGGCAACGCACCCCATTGTGTGGTCGTGTAAATGCCTGCTTCTTTCATACACAGAAGCCACAGCACATGAGTCCGAAATGTTCTCAGAGCGTCACTGTGACTGGCTGTGCTAGAACCTGGCACCGACGGGCACTGAAAGCTGACATTAAACTGTGCGATGTGCTGCAGGTGTGTGCGGGCCTGGGAACGTGCTCTAATTACATATTTTCCTGCCGCGCAACAATTAAGGTCGCCAAAATAATTGCCAGTTTCCTAATCCCTCTCTAACAAGACTGACATAAGGAATGGTTTATTTTTCTCTGGTTGTTTTGAAAGTGTTCCTCAAGATTTTGGTTTTCTATGGAACTGCATAAAACTAATTCTTATGTTCAGATGTGTGATTATACCCATTGTTAAAAAAAAAAAAAAGGCCTGTCTTTGAATTGTAGTAAAACTAAAATAATACGAAAAGTGAATTGTATAACCTGGTAGGTGGTTTAAACATTTTTCCTCTTAAAGAAGGTAAATGTTTCTTTTAAAACCCTATGTTTCTACTTTCCGAACTGCTCGAATCAGGCAGGATATTAAAATGTGCTGGGGGAGTGGGGGGGGAACCACACCATAGGGAAACACCGGCAAAATAGGTGTCTTCACCTATTCCCGGGGGTCTTTAACCTTTGGGAAGGTCACACATAGATTCTTTTAAGAATCGGATTAAGTGTAGGGGCCCCACTGCCCAGGAAGATGCATGGACGTACACAATGTTACATGCGATTTCCGGTGGCTCGCAGATCCCTTAAAAGTCCATTAATGAATCGCAGGGAAAGAACTCCAGTCAACTAACAAAAACTGCAATTACTTATACACCTCCCTTCATTCGTCCATCCTTACATCCCCTGAGCCATCTGAGCACCATATGAAGGATACAGTATCTACCACAGGCATCAGGAACCAAGTTTGTGGGATTTATATTCTTAACTAAAACCCATTTATTTCATTATCATTAGTTGTCAATTTCCCATTTTAGTTGGGCTAATTGGGCAGAGCTGAATCATTTAGTGCATTTTGAGGCAGCTTACTCACTCTTGCCCCCTTTCCTACAAATCAGAAGATAGCAGTGCGTGCTGATTGAGTACTTAGCAGACAAACCGAAGTTATGTCAAGCGCATTACGATTTAACACAGGCTGAATGGTAGGGGCAGCAGATGTAACTAATGGGGTTAGGGAGAGAAGAAGCTCGAGTGGAGAGAGAGGGGATGGAAGGGAAACAAAAGTGATTGTATCGGTAATAGAGACTTCAAAGGGGAGTAGTTTGGAAGATTTGGGGGGGGGTGTCTGGCAAATGGAAAAAGAGGCACATCTGCCTATGGAGTGGCTGATACAGGAGAGAGGAAAGGCCTGCCAGGAGAAAAAGCAAAGGAGGAGAATCAAAGGCAAGGAAATGTAGAGCTGCAGAAGAAAGGAAGCTCGATTCTATTTATGGAGGTAATGACACCAGGCCTCATACAGTTGGAACTGTCCCAAATTGTCCTGCTCTGAGCGTCCCATCCATGAGATCTCTTGCTAAGTTGGAGATGAAAAGTAACTGTAATGATTTCATCTTGGCACCAAATTCATCTCGATGTTTGAAAAATCCTTTTATTACAAGACTGGTAGGTAGTTTAAATATTAACTGCCCACCCCCTTCTTTCTTTCTTACGTGTTGGATGCTTAAAACCAGTGGTCAGAACTGAGCTCTCTTAGTACACAACTGAAATTGAGTTTTATAGATAGAAGTGAGGGACAGGAAGGCTTTTTCTCTTCTTTCATGAGATGAATGAGATACTTTCGTTCTTACTTGAGGAGGTGAATAATTGAATCCCAATGGTAGAGAGAGAGAGAGAGAGAGAGAGAGAGTGTGTGTGTGTGTGTGTGTGTGTGTGTGTGTGTTTTACTGACCATACAATAGGGAGCAGTGAGAGAAGGGCACCAGTCAAATCCATAAAGCAACATCAAGAAGGTGTGCAGTGGCCAGAACTGGGCTGTGGCACTGTAAATCATACCATATTCTATGGTGCTGTTGCCATCATCAGTGGACAATTCCTGTCCTTACTCACATGGTAAACATTATTATTATTTTTTTTTTTTTTTTGAGGCCAACTCAAGCATGTCATTTCTTATAGCTGTGCTGACCTGGTTAAGGAGGGGGAATCTCAGCCCCTTCCGGTACATAAATGGAATCAAGGACTTACCTTGAGTATTACTCAATTCATTTTTATCAGTCATTCAACAAACATTCATGGCTTTCTTGCACATTTATGAAATGGTAAGTATTTACGGAATATTGATTTTTTAAAAACACTCACAATGTGCCAGGCTCCGACTCCACCAAGCTATGTTTTCTGACACTGATCTGTGTCAGTGAGGACTCACATTTGGACCCTTGGTGCTAAAGCACCTGGTACCAGATAAGTAGCTAATATTGGTCAAATATGACAATGAACTGGCCGAATACAAAATAACTTCCCTGTTGGCAGGTTTACAGTAAAATGCTTCAAATAGGTGTATGCTTTACAAAAACAATGGCTTTCTCATATAGAAGTATACACATTAGCAACCCAAGGTTTTTACATGCTGCAGTTCGATTCCTGGTTCAATCACTGTAAGTACAGGTAGACTTCTACAGGGCATGGCCCATACACCAGTTACCACATTGCCTTTCACAGAGCATGTTGAGTAAATGTCTGTGGATTCATTTTTGATTGATATAAATGTCATCAGTCTGTCCTGAGCAGCTCACAAACACTGGCGAGACTCTCGTCTGCTGATCTGGTGAGTGCCCACAGGCTCCCTACTAGACATTATTCATATAATTCTACACCTACCCCACACCAGGCTTTTTTTTTTTTTTTCTAACCCAATTTCCTTGACCCGTGTTTTCCTTCTAACCAGGCTTCAGAGACAAAAGCAGAGCACTAAATCATTTTCTTAGAAAAACACCATCAGGCTATTTTGGTCATTTGGGCTGTTATTCATACACCACACCTGAAAAGTGATTTGGAGACAGTGTAGCCCGCTAAATTATATTTTCCTCATTATCATGATTACTTCAAAATGATCATTAATTTGCTCTTTGGCTTTCCAAGTGGGAAACATCAAAGAAGCCAAAGTTGTCCCTAATTTAACTTTTCTTGAAAAGTAACTGATTTACAAACAAATTACTTGTGCCTTGTGAGGAAGAGCCAAACGTGTCTGCTCATTTGATACATTTTCAAGGGCTCGAGTGTGGAAATGAAGCTCTAAGAAGCTCCTGTGTGATCCACAAACAACTTCACGCTATATTACACGTGCATCAGATATAGAGACCAAACTCTCTGAGTTGCAAGCAGCCTGCCATTCAGAATGCTTGCCTGGCAAAGCCTTAGACAGCTTATTTAAATTGCAAACTTTCCAGCCACCCCTTACAGGTGATTTTGAAAGTTCATTATATAAACTGAACAGCTTCATCTCCATACTTCGTTTCTTAAATCATACATACATCGTCTTTGAAAGGTGCTACTTAATTTCCCTCTCAAGAGCTCATCAACTGTGTTAATAAATTGCCTTACAGAGTAAAAATGTATCCAAAACGCCCGGGAAGCTTAAACAAATATTCCAACTTGAAGGCAAATAATGGTAGAGAGGTGGATAGGAATTTCCAGGATGAAGTTTTTGCCTTGAATAGAGATCACATGAGAAGCATTTTGAAGTCACAACTTTATAGTGTAAGATGATCAAAGCCAAGTATTAATACTTTTTTATCAGCTCACCTTCTAAACAATATTTCAGTAGATTTCCTTTCACACAGTGATATTTGTAATAAATGTTCTGCCTTTGTTTTAAAGTCAGTCTGTAGAAAGATGACATCAGCTTAGCAAACAATAAAGTGCCTGTAATATTGTCTCCAGAGGGCTGTTACATTTACTTTGTAGCAGTAAAATTCAATTTTCAAAAAACACTACATGAATGATGTGAGGTTATTAACCCTATCACCGCCGTAAAAATATCATCATTGTGTGCAGAATGTAGGTCACTATCTAAAAGCCATAAGTTGCTTTTTTGTTAAATAATCCATTTAAGCTTCTTTTCTCTCCCATAGCCTGGGCCGTGTCCCTTCCTTTGGGGAAAAGCTATTCCAGCATTTAGTCAGCAGGCTGGAACCAGACCCCTACACTTTTCATTCCGAGGCCCTTTTCTTCCATTGCCATCTAGTTACACCTCCCAGTTTTGAAGTAATTCGTCGCATTTATTTTTTTACCAAAGCCTGTCGTTCCTGCAGTAAAAAAAAAAAAAAAAAAAAAAAGTGTATCTTATCAAGTTTTTCAAATGGCAGAGTCGTACCTCTCACACGTTTCGGTTTGAGGACAAAAAGATAAGGATGTGTCCCATTTCAAAGCCCGAACCACTCTCGCATTTCAAGACCTTGAACACAAGCACTCTATTTCGGGACCCGGGGTGCGTTTCAGTTGCTGTGCCTGAGTAAAAACAGCATATACCTGATAAAAGCGATTCAAACCTTTCGTGTTCAGACAGAAGAAGAATATTTATCAGCAGCATCTCAGCAGGCAAAGAGTTAACTAGTTAAACTTCTACAAACCCCCACGGTAACTTTCCAGAAGCTGACAATAAGTAAAAGAAGTGCTGGTTATCCATTTTTTAAAGGGATGGGATTGGTTTTAGAAGAAAAGGAAAGAGGATCAAACACCTCAATGCAACAAAAGGTTGTGTCAGAGGGCCCTCAATCACAAACCTCCTTCAACAACAGATATTCCAACCTTCCAGAGCAGTTACCCAGGCAGCACAGCTAAAAAGTTCCATGACATGAAAAGAACAAAAACCAAAGGGACAGAGGTAGTTATTGTCATGCACACTCCTCTCCCTCTCTCTCTCTTTCTCTCTCTCTTTCTTTTTGGCTTGGGCTTTTCCCTCCCCCGTGAAACTTTTGCATAAGCTGTTAGAGAAAAGTGATGGTGTGGCTTGCTGAAAAGAAATCCCCTATTTGCAAGCTACCTCCTAGGTGGTGAGGTAGACCTTGGTGGATTTTCTGTAAGAAACACCTGATGAATGGAGAGATCATCTCCAAGCATACTTCAAAAGAGTTGCCTGAAATTGTAATTATAACCCCCTAAATATGGTCCATATTCCCTTGTAAACACCTTTTTAAAAAAAAAAATTGATGATGTTTTCTTCTCAGACAAATTCTGAGTGCACAGTGGATGTAAGTTATCTGCATTTTCTGTGTTGGGTCTTAGAGGTATCTTAACAGCATGTATGAATTTTCCACTAAAATGTAAATTATTAACAAGTCAGAGTTTTCATTTGTTTTATCTCCTGATGTGAGATCTAAATAAGTATGGAGAACACTTAAAATTCTTACCATTTCTCTGCTTTCTGAGAAATAAATCCCATGCACTCTGCACAATATATTTTCTGACGCATAACATGTTTCCACGTAACGGGAAGAAAAAACTAATTTGAGGGGGAATACTACATGTTTTCTGGAGACTTAGCTGTATGAGCAAAGAGTACTAACTCAAAAGAGCACCTGGCCATGTTTTCGTCATCGTCCTCCTCATTATCATCGTAATCTTTGACATCACCTTCTTCAAAATCATCCTCAAAAAGCATCATTTAAGTCTTCTTCATTACCTGGTTTGATACCAGCCATGTTCAATTAACTTTGCCCTTGACTTGTAGGAAGTAATCTACTGATGGAACCAGATTAAAGAAACCTGATTGTGTTATCAAAATTTACATGCAAGGAGAAAGCAACACACAGTGTGAGGGTAACTGAAGGTGTGTGACTGGGTAGTTGTCCTCTGAGAAACAGTAATAGTAACAATAATAATGACAACAACAAAGACTTAACTGGTGCTTATGATGTGTCAGCAGTGTCCAACATAATTCGCTCTTTTTTTTTTTTTTTCACAAGAATCCATTTTATAGATGAGGAAACTGAGGCTTAGGGGTGTTAGGTCACTTGCTCAATGTCATAGGTAGCAACTGGAAGAGCTGAACTTTTGAACTTGGACTCATTCTCATTGACCATACTTTGCCATACCAGAATGGAGGGAAGGGAAGGAAGGACTATTGAAAGTTACAAAGTTTCAGGATCTGCCACACAGGGGGCACCCATCAGGGATCGGTACAACACAGAAGAGCTTCTGAAGCAATGAGAGAATGACTAGGTAAAGAATGGATTGGCTTACCTAGGGAAAGCCAGCAAAAAGGTGAGTGCCATTAGAAGGGAGTTGGATGAGGAGGTGAGACCTAGAAAGGGAGATTCCGAACATAGTCCAAAGAGCAGTTGACAGTCTCGATGGAGCCCACAGAAAATGATGGGCTGGTTAAAGGTACAGACAGAGAAGTGGTAAATTAAGCTGAGGCTTGATATGCTCTTATGGAGGGAGATACAGAAGAAGCCCGCAAATTCCCAGTGGGCCAAGGCCAAAGCCTACACTAAGACCACAACTATGAGAATGAAAAGGAAGGGGGTGGATTCAGGAAATGTTGGCCAAAAGAAAAAAAAAAAAAGGGAGAAAAAGTGGCCATGGTTGCTAACAGACTGGATGTGGGGAGTGAGAAAGGCAGTGGGTGAGACAAAAATAACCCTGGGGTTCCCGGTTGGGAGGTCCACGATAGGGTGGTATTTCCCACTGCAATGGAAAAGTGGGCAGATAGGGAACATGAGTTGCTTTTTGCCATGTTATTTAATTCGCCGATGCCAATGTCAGTAAGTTTTGAGGTCTTTTGTGGGAAGAGTGCTATGTGGTACGAAAGCAGGTTTCACTGGTGAATACCTTGACCTTTTTAATAGAGGTCAGTAGTCTACTAGCTGGAACATCAAGAGAGAGGCTGTCAGGTGTGCAGGAATCTGATGGGGGAGGCATGGATGTCGGGTTGCTGAAGAACAGAGTGTGCACATGAGGAATGTAAGAAAATGATCTAGAAGCAGAGGTGTAGGGTTGGTACAGCAGTGTAGGCAACCTGAGCATTATGGATTCTAGTGTGGAGCAGAAAGAAATGGCCTAAGAAGATACTTTAGGCTAAGTCATGGCCAATACTTCTAGACCCTGGCTTTATCTGCTGTAGGTAAAACAGCACAGAAATTCGTGGTTTAAACTCAAGCAAAGAAAAATTCATTAAAAAAATTAGGATATATGTATACAAAATGGTATCGCATCATTCTTTTACTTCCTGGGGTCAAATAGTTTGCTAATGATTCATTCAGCTCCCCCAAGTACGCTTTCTAGCAGAACAGAGTGAATCCATAAAATATTCTGGTTTTTTTTTTTAATTCTCCCCAGTGCTTCTTCCTGGGTTCACCAGTGTTTACAAACATGTAGGCTTGTGAATAGCCTTGCATGGGCAATTGTGAACAGTGAACCTCCTTAAGGCAGAACACTGGAAAAGGAGGGTATTATTTCAGCTGGGAGAGAAGCAGAGCCCTGGGATGGAACTGATTGATTCAGACCAGATGGGTGGCCACACATAGGTGTGACAAAAATAGAAACGCATTGCAGACATTCCAGGCACTGTCCTCCCGTGGCCAGGAGGTGGGTCGCCTGCACTGCTCCCTTATCTACCTCCTAATGTGCTCGCCAATCAAAGAATGTTAATGATGCTAACCGACTCTTCTCCTTCATGTTAGCAGCCTGGTTGGTCACATGGCATCAGGTTTTAAGTTCCATTGAAAAAGTAAGATCACCATTGACCAGGTTTCCCTGCAAGTAAAGCCAAAGCAAACCACTTCATTTAGTGCCTGCTAGAAACTTTCTCTGACTGTCATCTCTCAGGTATACTATATTTATAAGGGACACCAGTATCGTAATCATCGCTTGCAATTTCATTCATAGGGCCTGACGGAGTACCATATAATAACTGAGGGCTCTAACCCAGTTACGGGCACTTGGACCATAAGCTTCCCAAGCCTGAGGACTTTCTAATAGAAGAAGGCAGATCCTTACCTAAGATAACATAATTACCCATTTCTTTTGAGTTACCATTCGCTGTTTAAGATTTCTCGCAGACTACTTTGGCTCTCATTTCAATAAATTAGTGAATCTTGAATTTATAGACGAAGGTAAGGGTTTATTATCTTGACAATATTGGGAAAAAGAAACGCAACATTTTCATTTATTACAAGAATTACTTTCTTACTTGAAAGGAAACTCAACAAGCATGGGAAATTTTCTATCATTCAAAACTGAAGTGTAGAAATTATGTGCAAATTTGAATATTTATTAAAATTAAAGGAAACTCCCAAAGCTTCTTGTACAAGAATATAAAACCCAGAGAAATGGTGAGCATTCAATAACAGCCCAGTGGCATTTAAACAAGTATGGGAGAGGCCTTGTCATAAGAAGAGGAGGGTTTTCTCACCCTCTACCTCAAATATCCCGCCCTGTTTCGTCCCAGCATGAAGTTTGAGTTTATGTGTTCTCGCAGAGGACTGAAACTATTACCGACTTGCTATAAACCTTCTCAGATTTCATGGCTGTGGGTTAACCTGTAGGTTCTGATTGGCGTCCCTGGTTGTCTCCCACACGCACCGTGAAGTTCACATGTACCTATCACCTGAAAAGCAAGGCAGATCACCATTCTCCCTTTTACCTCTGTTTGCAACTAAACAAGTAGTTCTTCAGACATAATTTTGAGCCAATTACATATGGAGGGAATTATTAGCTGAGTTTAAAAGCTATATGGATGGGTCATTTTTCTTTCCACAAATTGCTGGTCCATGGCTGTCATGACACCCATCTGGAACTAAGACTCTATGGAAGACTTTTCTCATGAAACTAGTTATTCGGTTTTTTTGTGTCACGGCCATTCCTAGAAGTAATGTACTGGTGATAGACAGCTCTTGAATTTACTCTACCAGTAGGCTGCCCCCTTTAAAAAAAAATTATTCCTGTGCAGGTGGAGATTAGCATATGAAAAATGCTTTTAATTTTGTCCACTCTCGGACTTACCTATCTGTCAAACCCATACGTGTGACAGCAGTTGGGTTCAACTTATCTCTACTTTACCACCTCACTAGCAGGTTTTAAACAGTCCGGGGGCTGTTAGTTATTTGTAAGCTGAGTTCATTTAACTCCCTTTCTCAAAACAAACCCAATAAAATACAAAGACACAAAACTGCCAGTTCAGTTTCTGAATATCAGAAATAAAAACGATCGTCTCCATGAATCTGCGAAAATGACTTCCTTTGACATAAGGAAATAAAACAGCCAGTGCAAACCATCTCTTGACAGCTACTTCATGAGATCCCTCTGGTTCTTTCCATGTGAAGCTTAGTTTACATATTGCTGCTCTATAGTAATATTTTATATTGACTATTTTTTCTATGGCTTATCTTTTTCCTCTCGAAATCCAACCTGCCTAATTGTGCAGTTTTCATTTGCACCATTTGATTTGTGCAAACCACGGCTCAAGGCTTCACAGAATTAAGTGAAACGGGATGCCCCAGTGTTGGCGTGGCCGTGGATCTATTACAGCTTCATCCTTCACTAAACGACAGGACTCCCACAGGGCAGTACCTCTCGTGAAGTGGGCCTCAAGGGGTTAACGTGGGCTGAATCTCAAAATAGACCTCCAGCTCAGTACACCTACTCGGTTATACAGAATGAGCAGTAAATATGTGCATGCGAATTCTCTTTATATTAAAGAACACTGAAGTTACAGTGGAAAACTAGAATGCTCTCTCCCCCCATTCAAACGAGAAGATCAAGAACGCTGGGCACCTTGCACTCTTCAAAGGGACCGAGCTGAGGGGTAGCACCTGAAACAACTTTTCCCTACCACCTACAGCCCCAAGACTGGAACAGGAAGAAAGCTCTCGTGTGAAAATAAACTAGCTCAGTCTTCTCTCGATTAGTTAACTTCTCTATGTTTTACTAGTTTGATTGTTTTACCAAGTTCCTGGGCATTTCAGCTGTCACAACTCAGACAATGCTCTCGAACCGATTTCATACACTGAAAATAAAAATTCGTCACTCTGTTAATCAGACACCTCAATGAACGGGCAGACACCGGTGGGTTCAGTATTTCACGTACTGCCTACTCATTTCACACTGCTATCGCAAAATCAAAATTCTCCCGTTTTGGACAATAAGCAGTGAGCGGACAACAGCTAGATGCAACTTTCAAAGTCAATCTACTCCGTTCTTTTAAAAGCGTGCACTGGGGCAATGAAACAAAATTTGTATATTCTCTACTATCTGGGGTAAATATTGGTCCTGATAAGAAACTGTCTGGTAGATGTATGAAACCTTTTCACTCTCCTATGGATGTTTTACTGGCCATAAGGGCTAAGGCCCTACTCTATTTTAAATTTAACTCTATGAAAATGGGCAGTACCCAAGAAAATGCTAGCACAATTCCAGATAAAATATACTGTTGTGAGGCTGAAAAGTGCATGCAAAGCAAGTTGCATTATTAGAATGTTTAAATATTAATTATACCGCTGTGTAGTAAAGATGATCAAGTATGAGTGTCAACTAATTTTCTAAAAGCTGCAACATTTACTTCCATCTAAACTTCCTTTGTTAAACTAAAACTAAAAGCCCAGCAAGTTTAGTCTACTTGAGTGTGTTTATTTTTATTGGTTTCTGCATAATTTTTTTCTACCATAAACCAACTTTAACCCCTTTTCTGTAATCTCTGCCAGTGTAACTCCAATAGCACATCATAAAATTCCTATAATTCTTCAAAGCCACGGAGTTGGAAAGGAAAGGCTTGGGCATTTTGTAACAAACGCCAGCTACAAGCTTCGGCCAATTATATTTAACTCTTACAAACCTTCTTTTCGTGTGTGTGGATAAACTTAGAGATTTATGCTCTGTGGTCACTTTCATTTCTATGGTAAGCATTCTTCACTCGCTTCTGAGTGTGAAACCAGTTCCATTTTGTGAAGAATTCTGTGGTGGCGGGAGGACTCAGCTCTAATCGCTGAGGAGCCCGGGCGGACAGATGGGGAGACAGATGCACAGAGCCACGTAGAGTCGGAGAGACTTCTTACCTTCCGCAGAAGCCTTTGCTGATGAAGATGCGGTGGTCTGAAAGGTGGACACTTAAATGAACTCTGGCGTTGGAGGAGTTAAGCACTTCCACTGCCACTTTCCCTCTCGTTTCTTTTCCTAATCTATTGCTCGCTTAGATTCTCAAACAGCTACAAGAGTCAGGCAGGAGAATCACTTTGAGATTCTTAAGAAGAGACAAAGGCAGAGCATGTGTGTGGAGAGAGACGCTCGGGTTTCATCCCGTCACCCATGGATGCCCAGCCAGGGTTTCCCACCTGAGACAGATTGCGACGTGTGTTCGGCTCACTCATGCACGAGAAGCAATACACAAGTTCAGTGTAAAGCCACTTTAAAAGCTCATCGGGTGCATACTTTACTTGTACAAAATACCTTATTCATGACGGAGCAGTGAGGGCCTAGGTAATTACTTGAATCAAGGTGGCCTCAGAAGTGTTTAAATCTACAAGGACACTTAGAGCATGAATAATGCAAAATAATTTGCATCTAAATTTTTTAAGTGTTCTTTATTCAAAAACTAAAATGCAGTTCCGATTAAAGTTTGATGAGTGAAAGCTGAGCACTTCGTACCCACTGTGAACCATCTCCTATATGTGGAAATTATTTCAGACAGTGGTGAAGGGACAAAAGAGTTTGGTTTCTTTTTTTTTCCTTTTAATTTAAGTTGTGATTAAGCCGTGCTGCTTTTGAGCCTAACTTTCTTTAGGTTTTGTGGTGGCCATCAAGGTGATTCCTGAGCTTGCTTAGCAGACACGAGTCCAAATTTCAATCCGGCCCGTTAGGAGACACAATGAAAACACTCACTGTCTTAGACCCAGTGATTTGCCAAACAAAATAACATTTGCATCCAAAGCTAATGCGGTGCCACTCTCTCTTTTCTTTTTCCCTCACCTAAAATATTTTATTCAAATTATTCTTCTTTTGGAATCACTAAGACACAAAATATCTCTGTTCTTGCAAAAGCTTAGAATTCCCCATTTTTTTCCCTTATTTGATTTACACTGCTGTGTGAATATACATTATTTAATATGTTGCTGGCATATTTTCAGCGAAAAGCTAAGTAGGGTCAATACGTTAACCCATACTTTTTTAGGGAAACAAGACTGAAAAGCGAAAAATCAATCGAGAACCCAAAGGCAACTTTGCTACGATAACATAGAAATATGTTTACTACCTTAAAATGGCTTTTCTTCATCTAGCTTTCTGAAGCTGAACATTTTGAAGACCATTTCAAAGGAGTGCTGTAAGATTGAATTACAATATTTCTAATTTATACATGTTCTTGTCGGGGGTTTGGAAACGGGAAATAAGTTTTCTTTTGCTAAATTTCTACAATCTATTATCACTTGGGCTGCATAACCTGTCCTGGAATTTCACAATGTTTGCATTTCATTTAATTTTGTGAACATTCGAGAAACCACAGCTTAAGAAACTGCCCATTGTTTCCTGGCTTCTTTTGCCATGTGGCAGGGAACTTGCCTGGCCCTTCTTTTCTACCTGAGATAAAAGTGAGGTTCAATTAGAAAGCAGGCCTCTCTTGTCTAGCTCACAGGCACCCTTCAAGGCAGTGTAGACAAGGACAGTTGGGATGCAGGTAGGAAAGGTAGTAGAAGTCCTCCTCCCCGGCTGGCTAGCGGCAGACCTGACCTTCCGAGCGAATTTTCAAGGTGGGCCCACTCTGCAATCCACAGCACCTAAACTTTAAAGGCCCTTGCAAAGGGAAAATTATTTTCCTGCCATAGCCCTTATAAAGTATAGACTCCCAATTTATTGCATGCTCCAAAGCAGGCTTGTACTTTATTGGAATTTTAGATGAGTGTGTTTGCCACACTGTTGGTGAGTGGGTATGCCTTTTTTTTTTTTTTTTTTTTTGGATTTTGAACAATGAAAACATTTTTAAACTCATTGAACAAAGATTTCCCCAGCAACAGACCCCCTGCTCAGCAGGTCACCTATCTTTGCGACAGTTTTTCTTTTCCCACGCTAACCCCAGGGCTCATTTGCATAAGGTCTCTGTTGTGACAATTAGTTTCAGGTGAGCTGATTTCTATGCGGCTAGCCCAAGACGATGCACAAACCCTGGGCCTCCCTGATCCTGGTCCTAATTGCGACTGACTGGCACCAGACACAATCATCCTCTTGATTCAGCAAATTGTCCTGCAAGTAGCTTGTTGTGACCCCGCAAAGCACAAATCATATCATGTCAGTCCAGCCTAGTAAACAACGAATAAAATACACTCTGAATGAGCATAATAATGTCTTTTCCATATTTTAGGCATAGTTGACTAAATGAATGCAAATGAAAGCAACAGTCTTTTAATTTTTTTTTTTTTTGGTTGAGAGTGGTATTGTGGCTCCTCAGAAAAACTTTTTAGAAAATGGGACTGCCCCCCACATTTAAATTCCATGGCTCTATAACCCTGTCACCTGGGAGAAAGTCCCCAGGTAAAATAACTGGCTGCTTTCAAATTTCTCTTAGCTTTGTTGTTGTGGAAATAAGTAATATGCTCTTTCATCATCTCTGAAGCTACAGGGTACATCAATATGCACATTAGCAGGGTTCCCAGTAGTCGCTACTAGACAGAAAAGCATTCGGAGCCAATGAGATTTCGCATCTCTGCATAGCAACCCAAGTTAAGGAAAGACTTTCCTTAATTTTAGGAAGAAAGGGGTGTGTGGGGGGGAAATGAGTGACTTAGCCTTAGGAGGATGTTTAAGGACAATGATTGTTCTTGAAACATTGCCTCCCCCCACCCCCAGCCTGTGCGCCGTTCCAAACTTAACTATATTAGGTTACATGTCTTACAAATTCCTTCTACCCTGATGGTCAGGAATTCTGTCTGCCATCCTGTTGTCTTACCTAGCTACCTACCTATCACCTCCTTTTTCTCTATATGGTAAGGTTAATAATAAATAAATAAATGAACGAGTCCAATAAGTATTCCAAAAGCCACTTAGCTATGTTTCCTACTCCTGTAAAATAGAGCTTGTCATTAGTAAGGCATTTCTTTTCTTCAGGTGGCTGTACATAAGCATTCGTTTGTACAACATGAAAGATGTATCCATTCATAGCCTGGCTAGACCTAAAGAAGTTTTTCAGATACATAGCTACTTTGGGGAATTTTGTCCCTTAGTTCAAACTGGTTTCTAACAAATACAGGATTACTTGTTAGTACTGCAGCACAGTGATTTTGGTTTCCTTTTCAGGCATTTCTATCTTTGAGGTGAAAATCTTGGAAGGGGGTCAGGGATTAGGGAGGGGAAAAGAAAAAGAAAGGAAGAGGAAAGAAGGAAAGGAAGAAGAAAAAAAAAGAGATTAGATTAAATTGAGTATTGAAGAGAATTGCTTTAAGTTCTTATGAGAGACTTTTTTTTTCTTTTTTGCATTTATGGCAGAGGGATTGCGTCCCCACCCACAGGTAAACCAAGGTTCCCCAGGTTGCTCAACCCACTCTTGAGGGGAACAACTGCATGGCCTGAGCACATGGTCCAGGGTGTGTCTGGAAGGGCATATACTAATTTCCTCCTGTTTCTTATGTTTGTTATGATTTTTAGCCCCATTTTCACAGTGATAAGAAAATTGTATGGCCAAAGGGTTTACATCCACTCAGTTAAAGAGGAAGGGTAGAAATAGTTCGGGGAGAAAAGCCTTCCAAACGCTAGCACCCCATGGAGTACACTCTTAGACCATTCAGAGCAAGAAAGTATCTGAGTCTAGAGAAATGAGTGTCTTGTATCAAGGAAAAGAATTGTTGAGGGATAGACACAATTTTGTTATGAAATACAACCTATAAAAAGTAGATGAAAAATTTGTAAGTCAAACTAAAAACTCAAGAGATCTTTAGTATAAGCAATGTAAATTAATATCTAGAGTATGTTTTGCCATAAATGTTTGAACATAATTCCCACTTTCTATGAATCATGAATCGATTTAAAAAAAAAAAACAGTTTCAAAAATGATTGTGACCTCTGGCACCATTGCCACACTCCCGGTGGTACTGTGTCCTTCAGACAGACAGATAATCATCAGGGTTACCTCACCTGGTGGGAAACATGAAAGAGTCAGAAGTTGCTTATTTTTGTAAATTACTTTCCTATGTGAATTGATCATACGGGTAGAATATGAATATGTGAAATACAGTAGGGTCCCCACGTACAGAAAAGAGAAACGAATACACATAGACTTAAATGAAAAAACACAAAGCCTCATTCCTGCTAACAGTGATTTAGCATCATAACGGTCTTACTGCCTTCTCTTTTCCAGTTCCCACTTTCTCCTTACCACTTTTGCCTCTATCACCTTGGGGGCTCAGTCCCCTCCCAACAAAACTTAAGTTAGTTTCTTTCCTTTTCTTTTTCCTTTTCCTTCTTTCTTCCTTCCTTCCTTCCTTCCTTCCTTCCTTCCTTTCTTTCTTTCTTTCTTTCTTTCTTTTCCTTTCTTTCCTTTCTTTTTTCTTCCTCCCTTTTTCTTTCTCTGCCCTCCATTCCTCCTTTCTTCCCTCCCTTCCTTCCTCCCTTCCTTCCTACCTCCCTCTTTTCCTTCCTACCTCCCTCTTTTCCTTCCGTCCTCCTTTCCTTCCTTCCTTCCTTCCCTCCTTCCCTCCCTCTCTCCCTTCCTTCTTTCCTCCCTTCCTCCTTTCCTTCCTCCTTCCCTCCCTCCCTTCCCGTTCTCTCATGAATGGCTCCTCTTCTGCATCATTTCAGTTTGCTGTGACCCCAGTCATGTCATTTTCCCCCTCTACCCACCATGCCTTCTTTCCTCTTAATCATTTCTCTTCCTACCTCTTGAAATCCAAAGACTTCTCTTACTAATTTCTATTCTTTCCTTCTAACCATGTGAGTTCCCTTTCCTGCAATTCAAACTTGTTGATGCTGTCTTCACAGAGTTTTGTGATTAAAATTTATTTTCCTTTCAGCTTCTGAATTCCTAAAAACATCCCTTTCTGTGTTTCCATATTTAACCATCCTCCCCTCTCTTCAAGCCTGCTCAGATTTCTGGCCTACAGGCTTTGCTTCCACACTTCCTAAAATTTGCTTCCTCTCTAGTATTTCCCATTTATCTCCTTCCTCTGTCCTGAAGGGCTTCACTTCTTAAATTACTGTACAGTCTCCTTGTCCTGTATTTCTCCTTACATTTCTTCCCATCGCTCCATAAAATCTCTGTTTTATCTTCTACCTTGTTATGTTATAGTTACGCCCCTTATATTTCTATAACCTTCTTCATGTATTATTTATTTTTTTGCCCCCTCTCCATTCCTCTGGATGATTATTTCACTGTAAAACTTTGATCTTAAATTATTCTCTACACTACCTGTGAATTGTGTGTGTGTGTGTGTGTGTGTGTGTGTGTGTGTGTGTGTTTTACATGCTAGTTTCCCTTAATAAAAATCCAGGATCCAGTTAAGAATAGCTACCAAAAACATTCTTTATGTAACTAAGGAAACATTGAGACAATTCTGCTCATTCATGAGACCAAAACCAAAAATCATTGTTTAGGTAAGATTATCGATCTACCTATCCATCCATCCATCCACCCATCCATCCACCCATGTTAGAAACACAGCTATAGCATGGAAAGCACTAAACGTGGGGCTAGAAACTATAGGCTTGAATACTCGGTCTTTCACAGATACTAGACCAATTTTCCAATAGTCTTCCAACTTTCCTACATCTCAGACTACTCTTTCTACCTTCTGGAATTTTTTTGAAGATCAAATGAGATATTTCTGTCAAAGCACCTTGGACGACATCAAACACTCCATAACCATTAGTTGCAAATGTTACCCTTTGTGTTCAAACTGGATATATCTGGGAAAAAAAAGGTTTATAAAAATATGACTTTCTAAATCAAGGATATTTGTTTACTTTTGAAGAGGACACAACAGTTCCTGGGCCAACATAATTTGCTTGCAATTATGTGAACAGAAAAAGTTCATGAACCCAATATTCAAAATAGAGATTGTAGATGTTGCTTTTAGTGGGAGATGTGGGAACATGCTATGTTAACTGGAGAAGCCTATATTGTTTGCCTTAGGCTTTAAAAAATCAATTTGGGGGTAATTTATAATAGTTATTTAGTTTGCTGGGTGGACAATTGTTTGAGGCCAAACCTTTCCTGTGACTATCTTAAAGGCCACCTTTCCTGAGCTATACCTGCCTCCCGTCATCAGATTTCAAAGAGTTTGTTCCAAATGGCACTAATTTATTTGATCTAAAATTTTTCCAACTTTTATTTGATGCTGGTTATACAGACAAATACCTTAGCATTCTACTGTGGATGTAGAAACCACTAAGGATTCCATATATGTTGTAGAGTGAAGCAAATCAGATTTGAAATTATAGAACTTGGAGAGGATTGGGGTCACACACGCCAGGGTCCACACAGACCATGCAGGTGAGGGAGGTCGGCTGATCCTTCTGTCAGGGATCCAGAGAAATTTCCTCTTTCTTTGCAGCCATGTAGGCCAGAGATATTAGATCTTCCGAGTTTCTGGATTTTTGAGTGATTTTCCCAATTTTTAAATATTGGCAACCAACTCAAATGTGTTTAAAATACTTTGTGAGCCAAAGCAAACACATCTGTCAGCCACTAGTTTGCAACCTCTGTCCAGTCTCTACATTTTACAGCTAGGGATATGAGGCCCAAAGAGGTGCTGGTGCTGACCAAGCTGAGACCGGCTGTCAGCTCTGGGAGTGCCAGAAGTCCAAGTTTCCTGACCCAAGTCCAGGAGTCTTCTTGTCATACCAGGTTGTGATCCTAGAACTCCACACATCAATCGGCCTCCTGGGAGAGAAACTAGTAGGGGACATGTAGTGTAATCAAGAATGGCTTCTTCTATACTTTCCCCACCCCCCCTACCTCTTCCTCACCACCACTGTCACTGCTTGATGGTGATGGTGGATGTGGACAATGGGACCAAGTACATAGGCCTTTTCATTCCTTCCTGGCAATTCTCCTGTCATCTCCTCTACCTGCTCTCTGCCATGGACTCTTCTCACCACACTCTATTGTGCCAAGATAGGCTTACTTTTGAAATGGGACTGGAATGGGAACCCACTTAATGCCAGGCTAATGTCAATGCCAGGTGAAATATTTTCTGGGCGCTCTGCCCTGCCTGTACAAGAATTATGAAAACGCCTCACCTAAAAAGCAACTGTCCAATCTTTCCAAAGAAACATAGAAGCAGTAAAACCAGAGTCTTGAGTTCAGAACATGTGACTCCATAGTCCAATAACTCAGCACATACGTGCAGTGGATTTTCTGATTCTAGCCCACTCATTTCTTGGCACATACCACAATTATAAACTGACACTTCAGAGTAGAGAATCACGTAGCCTAAAAATAAGACATCATCTCAGATTGGATCTTGAGAGAAAACTATCAACAACATTCAAAACAGTATCCTGTCCCTAATTTGGAATCAGAAGACTAGGACTGAATTCCTGGTTTTGCCAACTCTGTTTCAATTTCTGCCCAATGAGGGAAGTACCTAAGGGTGAGAAGAGTTGAAATCTCTGGTTCCTCCCAAGTTCTAAAAATATATGGATGCTCTCTAGGGAAAACATTTTGGAAAATTAAATATACATGTCAGACTATGTAATGATTTAAAAACACAAAAGGTTGTACAGATAAAGACTAATTAGTTTTATCATCTAAGTCCAAGTATTTGAAAATTGGGTTGAGACATTTTGAGATTCAAAAATCTGTTAGGATACTTTAGGAAAAATAGATTTGGGCTGTATGAATATGTATCCTGTGCCAGTGTTTGGATGAGTAGGAAAAATAAATAAATAGAGAACTACTCAGTTGAGGTATTCCTTTATGACATAAACTATTTTAAGAAACCATGATATTAGTTATCTAATCCTGCCTTTTGTCTCCTGTTCCTTTCTTCTTTGCTTAGGAAAGTAAAAAAGGAATCAATAATTTAAACCATCCTCCTCAAAGAGGAAAAAAATATTTTTGAATTAGTGTTATTTTCCAAAATCCCTGAGTTTTTTTTGAGGCTTTGTCTTATGCCCACACTGACATATGTCTTTACCTTATGATATAAGTGGTGCTGCAGATGAACTGAGTAACCTGACGGTCAAGTTTGAGGTGCCCCATCTGAGTTTACAAAACTTTCACAGCTGGCTCAATTGGCTCAAAAGGACTCTTGAAAACAAATACAACATAAACAATAAATAAAACACATCTCCTAAAAAAATTCCTTTGTTGCATTTACCTCTCTCCTCTGACAAAAAATTTCACGCTGATCACAAAAATGTAGATATTTTAGCCTTTGTTTCCGGTCTACATGAAAAATAGGTATTTCTATAAGCATGGAGAAAGAAAATGTCAAATAGGATATGAAAAGATTTTTTTGAAAGAAAGAATGTAATGTATCTTCTCAATTGCTTTTTTATAAAATAAGAGAATGGCCATTGAAGTGGAACTTAGCAATTAATTTTATCCACTCCTTATTTCCATGTGTATTCTTCTTAAAACTAAAACTACCTTGATCATGGTTTTGATTACAAATCCTGAAAACAATTATGGAAATGATCTTTAATATAATAATATATTTTACTGAATGTCTCAGCTTTTTCATTCCAACAACTGAAACAGAGACAATTCTTTGCATGTTGAAATGTGTAATTATCATGTATCCAAAAGGGAGGGTGTAATTTTCACATCTGATTACAAGGGAAGGGTGTAAGTGAAGCTGCCTGGGTAAACTTACACTTGTTTACAAAGAGCACTACCTTTGATATTAAAAACTCAAAACATACAAAACACTAAGAAAAATCAAGATTAACATGCACAAAACTAAACACAAAGCTAAGTATTTTTCTTGGCCCCACCACAAAAAATAAAGTCAGTTCTTCTGAACTTATATTGGTTGCCTTACTTCTGATGATTTTAAGACTCGAACATTATCTTGCAGTCTTGCTGGTGACTATACTATTGAAGTTTAGGAAGCTCCAGCATTCAATTTAATTTAAAGGGAAACTTCAAATTTTTACTATGCTTGTAAATCTATGTGGTCAGTTTTAGAGAACGATTTTCATCTCAACAGAACACATTTTCCTAAATACAATAATTGCTTGCAAGATATGCATTAAAAAAAAGTTTTTTAATCTCCCTGCCTTTTTTTTTTTTTTTAACTTCTGATTTACCTTTGATAAGATCAACTTCTGCTCATGTGAACTTATGTTTTGGACATGTAGGAAGAGATAATATCAAGGAAAGCCAGAGCTGTGATGGCAGCTATCACTTAGCAAGGAGATTCAAGATAGATACGAGATCACACAACAGGTAGGAGAAAGAAACTTCCCTGAAGCCAACACATATTAGGAACACTTTTATATGATATACAATTATGATCACTAAGTGATTATGGTAGATTTTTGAAAAGGTTGGCATTGAATATTAAGTATACTTTATATTCCTATTGCATCGCTTAAAACAGGCAAGAAAGGAAAACAGAGAAAGAATAAAAAGAAAGGTTAAGAAATCGATTTAAGAATGGGAGATACAGAGGCACCCGGGTGGCTCAGAAGGTTAAGCATCCGCCTCTTGATTTCAGCTCAGGTCATGATCTCACGGTTGTGAGATCGAGCCCTGTGTTGGGCTCCCACGCTAGGCATGGAGCCCGCTTGAGATTCTCCCTCTCTCTCTGCCCCTCAACCCTGTTCACATGCGTGCTCTCTCTCTCAACAACAACAAAAGGATGGGAGATACAAACCTACATGCTAAATGGAACCCACTACGACATGCTTGGTTCTGCATTTAGCCCTACAGTTATATAGAAAGCAATGAGTTTGTTGGAAAGCTATTAAGCTATTGAGTTATACAGATTTTCAAATGCAGTACTAATGGTAAGGCCGATTTTTGGTATACTTCAGATTTTTTTTTTTTTTTTTTTTTTTTTTGTCTTTGGTATCTTGTCAAATCAAACTTGACAAGCAAGAAGTCTGAAAAAAAAAAGATGCGAGCTACCAAGTGATTAAGATTTAGGAATAATTACAATAAAATAAAAAGCTATTCTGTGAAAAGGAACTAGCCTCTCCATTCTAAATTGGCATGGCCTAAAGCATGTTAGGGATAGCCAGAGCTTATAAGATCTTAGCTATGTTTTCTTTCTATAGGATATCCCCGTGACTCTTCCACTCTGTTTCCCATTACATCAAAAGGCATAACACCTGACATAATCTCCTTGCTTTTCTACTTCCTGGGGTGTGACTGTTCCCTGAATGCATGGGTGGGAGAGGACGTGGGTGTGTTCAGAGGGAGAAGAGGTTTGAAGGAGAACTGTAGTTTCCAGGTAGTTTAGAGGCTTACCCACCCACCACAACACATCCCTGCACACAGCATACCAATCAATGCTTAGTGCATAGCACATTCTTCATGGTGTTGTTAGAGTACATTTGCTTATATTTTGCACAATTTTAATTTAACTATATTGATCAAACTGAACACTCAATAAGACCCTAGGCACCTTAGGCTTATTAAAATTAGTCAACATAAAGCAAGTAAGCAAGGAAGTGATGGAAACTGTTTGGAGATTTAAATACAGTGGAACCCACTTAAATAAATACCTGTTAATGAAATAAATCTATTAAATGAATACATTTTCTCTGAACCAAATCAAAACACATAGAGTATACTCAAGGGGACCTTTAAATGAATACTGCTTAAATGAATAAGCATCTTAAATGGACATGCTTTTCTTAAAAGCCAAGTAGTATTTTCACGTTCTCTAAGGTTAATTAAAGCAAGAAAATCCATGTTGAGGTCCCCCCCTTTTGAACATATTGTCATTCTTTGAAATTAAGCAGAAAGAAATTGCTGAAAATAACATTATTTAAATAATATAATTTTTCTTAAGGCGAATTGCCCATATGTGTGTATGAATATGTCTATATGTCTGTTGTGGGCATAGGACTCATGGGGGACAAACCCTTGAAACGTTGAGCATATCCATTTGTCCAGAAACTTTCTTATGACAAGGTAAAGCAAAAATATTTTCAATTTTGAACTGCCTTCCACGGTCCTATGTCACAGGGTTATGGACTGGCTACTTTTTAACATATAATTTATTTGCCTCTTTGGGAAGTTCTATTATTTCTCCAGCATGGTTGAAAGGCATGATTCAAAGAATCAAGTCCCTTACTCTAATGGTGATTTGTAATAAGAGGCCAATTGGTACATTTGGGGTGCTCAAAATCATGGTGCTTTTTTTCTTTTAAGATATAAATGCCTCTTTTTTTGTGTGTGGTAAAAACCACCTAACGTATATCTACCCTATGGACGAATGTTTTGGTACACAGAACAGTATTCTTCAGTATATGTGCATTGTTGTACAGCAGAGCTCCAGAATTGACCAAATGCTTTTTAGCATAAAGTTTATGTTGGGCCACGTCTTAACCCGATCAGGTCTCTCTTTCCTCAGAGGGGTTGACCTATGGTGGTATGTTACTATCATGAAAGAAAAAACGTAACACACACTGAAGTCCTAAAATAGACATACCCTTTAAAAATACAGCGGGCACACAATCCGTAGAAATGTTTTCCAGGCCCCCTTTATCTAGTATTGCCTTTAGAGGGCCTTGTTTATTCATTTTTCCCCCCTGGCCTAATAGAAGATATTAGCTCTTTCCCTCAGCAAAATCACTCCTATCATGAATCAGGCAACTAGTGGTAGACTACTGGCCAGGTTTCACCCCACTAAAATTCTAATCTATACTTTGTCTTTTAGAATTAAGGAGAAAATGCATATCAGCAGAATCTCCTCTCTACTTTATTTCATTTATAAATTACGAGAATGATGCTATTATATATTATTAATTTCTGCTGTTCTCCAACTCTGCTGCAGCAGTGAGCTGCGGATGTTGGAACGGTGTAATTATGTTCTAGTAGGGTAGCCATCCGTTTCCTTTCAAAAATTTACAGGATTCTTAATCACGCTGCTCATTTGGGTGCGCAGCAGCGAGGATGGCGAAACACAAACAGGGCACGTTCGTTTACATAGGAACACCTGCTTAGCATGATAGCAGATGTCAGTCAGTAAGCAGAACACAAAAGGGAAAAATATCAACAACAGCAAACTCGCACCATTTTGATTTGGTGCGGGGGAATCTTTTCAGAAGTGATGGCAACAGTGGACATTCCTTCCGAAACACAAACAGAGTCTCTGAAATTCCCAAGTCTTGTTAAGTGGTTAACAGGTCGTCAGAGAGAAAGGGCATTTGCGAGGTCGCATGCCGGTATTGACTCTGACTCTGTTATTTGGAAGAATTACGAAAACCGCCCTGCCTCAGTTTCCTGATTGGTAAGCAGACAAGGGGTTGGATGTTCTAAATTGAAACCTAGTTCCCCAAAGGCGATCGTCATTAGAAGAAATATAATGGTACTGGCATGACCCTCACCGTGCCCAGTTCAAATCCCACCGCCATCACTTAGTGGTTTCGTATCATCAGTCAAGTTATTTAACCTTGCTAAGCCACGGCTGGCTGATTTGTAACGTGTGTCGAGAAAATTAAATGAGATAATGTATACAAAGTGCCTGCCACATAGTAAGGGTATAATAAAAGGTGGCTGTATTATGACGACGACGATGATGATGTTTACTACGGCTGCTATCATCATCACTATCATTATTTTATTTTGATCCTTGCAGAACCTTTCCCACTCAACATGTTATTTGTGAAAAGTCTGGAATGACAACCGACTGAAATCTCTTGCTGAGATTATCATAAAACGTGATATTTTTGATGTGTGTAGTTCTGTAAGATTATTATAATGATACCTACTACTGTTATTTTATAGTTAGAGAGCTGTCATCATTTCCACTACATTTTCTGGGATTTATATCTGAACCATAAAAGAGGTTTTCTGAGCTGTACCCTGCCTGAAAAAGAGCCTCGGTGAAAGTGAAGTGCTTTCTAGAACTCCGACACAATAAAATGAGGCTACGGAAAGGAAAAAATGAGAAACCACCATCTTCATACGCCCACCCCACGCTTCCAACTCTTGCACCCATTTTTAAAGGACTCTTCGGACGACTCTGGTGTTTTCCCTTCTCACCCTTTCCCCAAAATGGTTAAAATTCAAAATGGAAAACAGCCATCACACATGGGCAATGACTAATTTTCCTAAGGAATTTTAGTATTCGGAATGTGTCTGCTTGTGCAGGCCTGTGCGTTAAAGGCTCCCTGAGTATGCATTGACTTGATACCCAATAATGGCTGCTAAGGAGCCGTTATGTAGTGCCGTGTCAATGATCCGTGCATTGAGGACTCCCTGAGTACGCATTGACACGACAGACCGGAACGGCTCAGAAGAAGCTGTTATGGTCTATCATGCCAATGATGTGCGGATATTGGCAGGGCCTCTGGCCCTTCCGTGGAAATTACGGAGTCTCTGAAGGAACCGGGGCGGGCGCCATGTGGGCGCCATCAGTGAGCTAACAACGGTCCCATCCATCCTCACTTCTCCTTGGGTTTACTTCAAAAAAGTCAGCTTGGAAAACTTGTCCAGTAACTTCAGTGGTCCCACGTTACATCACCAAGACATAAGCAAGAGGTAGAGATATTCTTGCCATTTAGTCTTTTCGTTTCTTCTCAGAGAAAGACACCGATCCTGTTCATATTAAAAGGAGCAGAAGTCAAGGTAACATTTTTTTTTGATTTACAAATATCTCTTTTCTGCTCTATGAATTTCATGTTATACACATATATGGCGCTGGGCAGACTTTGTGGTGGTGGTGGTGGTGATTTTTCTGAGATTGAAACACGGAATCTCTGCAAAGAAAAATTCCTTTTTTATATGTCCTCAGCAGTTGAATAGGTACTCAGAACTTGGCATATAGGAAATGGTTCAAAAAACCTTGGGAAGAGAAGTGCAAGTTCAAGAATAAAGTTTGGATTCACACATGCTTTACCAACTTAAGGCAGTAATTAATTCACTTATGGTATTTACATGCCCCTCTTCAGATACTTATGGAGAACATGGGAATTTTAAATTCACAATTCAGTGCAAAATTTAAAATGATCTTCATTAGAATTTGAAGCTATACTCTAAACTGCTTTATATACTACCAACAGGGAGCCTCATTATGTAGTACTATATTTGGACTACCTTCTTTACATTTTGTAGCTGTAGATTTTGAATGTATTTCTGGTATGCTTGAGAAGAATCAAACAAAGTGTTTTAATCTGCTCTATTAACTAACCAATCCACACAGTTGCATGGCAAACATATAAAGTTAAGAGACCTTCGTGCATCTTCTTTTCTGATATCGTCAAAGGATCATGGAGGAAGAGAGATCTGAGATACCCAAAACAGAATGGTGGTGAAGCCGTGCAGAAATACCAGAGGGGATTACTAGAGGGTGGTGGGAACAAAGAAACAGTCAGGTTAGGCAGAAAATGGCTGGAATGATTGTGATTCTAAGTACAGAAGGTACTTCTACATGTTCGTTTTCTTGAGTAGAAGAAAATAGTCCAATTCACATAATGAAATTTGAACCTGGGTTAAGATATCCACCACTGGTGTGTATTAAATGTTTACTGACTTAACGACAGACAGAAGGAGCAAAGCAAAGGGAAACTCACTAAATGCCAACCATAGGTAAATACTCAGTAAACACAGAAAAGTGGAAGGAAGGGCTATAACATTAAATACCTACTATGTGCTTGCTACTTCCTATCACCAATATGTTTTCAAAACAACCCTGGTGCATAGGCATTATGAGAAATGGACACACACGTTGAACGACTTGGTCCCAGTCGCATGGCTAGCGAGAGGTGGACATCAGATTTGAGCCCAGATATCTAAAGCCTAGACTCCCTTGAGCACCCAAACATCCTTTCTATCTGCCTCCCTGACTCACAGATCTTACAGGTGTCACTGAGAATGGTAGAAAGCCAGTTGATTTAAGTATAAACTAAAAAAAAGAGAAAAGAAAAGGAAAAAAAAAAACCCAAGTATTCAAAATGGCATAGTTGTCACTAAGTGGAGTTCAGGAAATTCTTAATAGGATGGTAGGGAGTGTAACATAAGTTATCAAAAGCTTTTTCTAGGTATTATGATATACACTAAATCTTTAGTGTACCTGCTGTATTCACTTTCAGAAGATACCTGACCAGAATGGATTCATCTTCATATTAAGTACAGCCTTACTCTAACCAAATGATCTCCGTGTCCCATGCACTGAGCTACTCATTGGCGACAGAGAGATGATCAAGACTGCCCTCAAGGTGTTTGCACGTTTGTGAAGAGAGAAACAGGAAACAGAACTGTAAATGCTGTGATAAAGGTCAGTTCAATATATTCTCAGAGGCATATTTTTTAGAGGTCATTGCTCCTCTAAGAAAAAGTACTATGGTTACTTCCTGGAAATGAGGAGGCATAAGACCATGCCAATCACTGTGACTATTTCTTCTCCTTGTTTGTCTTTTAACACTCCCTAAAGACCTGAAAAGGAATAAATACCTCAGCTCAAGGCTATTGTTTCCTCTTTTCAAGAATGTTTCAGCATGGTCCAGAAACTGAACTGCCTGTGTCACAGAACTCCTGGGAGCCTGATTAGCCATGCTCTGAAACAGTCATAACCAGAATTTATTGAATATCTTCTGGGCTCGAGATACTGCCCTTAGAATTTTGTTCGATACTCCCAATGAACCTCTAAAACAAGTATCGGGGGCGCCTGCGTGGCTCAGTCGATTCCCAGTTGGTGAGTTCGAGCCCTGCATCAGGCTCTGCGCTGACAGGGCAGAACCTGCTTGAGATTATCTCTCTTTCTCTCTGCCCCTCCTGTGCTCTCTCCGTCTCTCTCAAAATAAATAAATGAATACAAACTTAAAATAAATATTGGCCTCCATTTTAAGCATTGTGAACTAAAGCTTGGAGAGGTTGAGAAACACGCCCAGGGCCACAGGGAGAGTGAGTGGCAGAATCAGAATTTGGACGCAGATTTGTTTGTGTCTGAATGCTGTGTCCTTTCAGGGTCTTGAATCCCTGGGGAGAAAGGAGAACTAGGCTCGCTTCATCATAACTAAATGGATTCAGGAATGTTCTCAGGGCTGGAGTCTGGGGAGCGGAGGTGTGAGCATGAAGAGTAGAGCAGCTCACGTTGGGTGTGCTAGTAACACACACAGTAGGGTGTGTCAAAGAAAGCACTGCCTCGCCTCTAAGTCGACCAGTTAGCAGCTTCTACATGCCATCCCTAGTTGTGTAAGCCATTTGGGATCCTTAAAAAATATACTGAATTCACATCCCATGCACGTCTCTAATGGCTGTTGTCCAAATCCTATTATCTGGGAACTTAATTTAAAATAGCTGGGTCTTTTTGAATTGTCAAAAATTCTAATAAAACAGGAATATTTCCTACTTGCACAGATCAAATTCTGTGGGGCATCCAAAGCTTAGCTCTTAAATTCTGCCCTTAGATCAGTGAAGAGGGAAAACCTAGACTATTGAAAAGCACAATGCAGATATGAATGTGAACGAATACTTGAATCCCATGCAACCCTATGTGAGAGACCCCGTTCTGGCTTATTACTGTATCTACTAATAGTCTTTGCCTGTGATAGGAGGTCAGAAGTGTTAACCAAACAGTTTAGTTGAAAATGGAGAAAATGCTACATTATTGTTCTTCTTTGACAATGTAAATTAATTTCATTGGTAGAAAAGGTAGAAATCTCTAAATTCGTTTCCTTAAATTCTAAGCCCTTTAAGAAAGGTAGACAATGTGGGAATACACAGCTGCACTTTTTTTTTTTTTTTTGAAGGTTACTGTTCCTTTAATGCCCAGCTGGTTCTGAGATGTAATAAAATTGACATATTGATTCCTTTGAATTTACAAATGCCTGTTTCATAAACTCCATCTCCAAAGCCTAGGCATCTTTAGAGCACTGTCATTTTTTTTCTCCAAATGGATCAATTATGTGCCCACGTAATCCTGTTACCTGTGAAATCCATGCATACTTCTCCCATTTGCTGCAGTTCCCAGGCGGACAAACTTGCATTATGTACGCATAAACAAACAGCGCATTTTCCTGATATTAGAGATTGTTTTCAAAGTGAAAGGCAATCTCTTGGGTCCTTAACTAAAAAAAAAAAAAAAAAAAAAGAGAGAGAGAGAGAGAGAAGAGCAAAGAAAAAGGAAAGAGAAAAACTGCCTGCTCCTTCAAGCAACCTCAATATAGATCTACATACACACAAATGTGTGTGTGTATATGTATATATATATATATATACATATACACACATACATATATATGTACATATACATATACACACACACACACACACATATATATATATACGGATTCATATTTACTATTTGCAGTTCCCCCAAATTTAAATTATATAGTTTTGATATGTTTAGACCTTTAACCAATTCAAGGAAGTAAATTCTTCATTTTAGTTAAACTAGTTCATGAAGATTTATCATTTTTTTTTTTTATTGCTGTCTTTTCTCCTTTGTTGACAATTAGCTATTTAAGGGAAAATCATCCCCAGGATACCTTGAGACCATTGAGAAATGGCAGCCCAAAGTGACTTAGTTTAGAAAGTTTGTAGTCATTTTATAGAAAGAACAATCCTCAGTGTTCGTCATCGGAGCACTTGCCAGTCCCCGGCTCTGAGCCCTCCTTAAACACACACAGAGTCCTTTATTGAAACAACCGTAGAAAACACAGAGATTCTGCTTCTACTACATTAGGAGAGAAACGCCTCAGTGAACTAGGAGGTCTTTCCCATGTCTTAAATCTGTAACAGCAAATCGTCTTCCTACACAAGCACATTTTTCCATGTTCACGTGTGGACACCCCCACCAGTGCACACTGCATAAAGAAGGCTTATGTGTGAATATACACACAGACTATGCCCATAGAATCCCCTGCAAATAACCAACAAGCAAACATGCTTTTGTCTACGTGTGAACTCTCTGTGTGAGCAAAGTACCTTGCGTGTTCTGCACTGAGATATGAATTCTTGCTTCATTCTTGCAGCCTGTGCTGTATCTGATTTTCCTCACTTCACTGGGCACCCAGCAGTCCAGCCACACCGCACTTGCACTCTACAATTTGTCTCTAAGAGATTCCCCAAATCACAAAACATCTTGTCTGCTGTCCAATGTGCTCCCCATATGCAGAAAAGATGGTCTGAAAAATTGGGTTGTGTTTGGAGCCCTGTGGCCTGGCCCACCGCTGCCATTGTGCGGGGGTGGTTTTGCTGCGTCTTAACCAGATTTGACATGCTGTACAAAGGCAGGCACCTTTGGTCCCATGACACAGCCAAACAGAAAACACAACAAGCAAGCCTGGCAAAGATGTCCGGCATGAATAAAAGCACAACAATTTGTCACATAGTTGTTACAAAATGTTAGCAGCTTTAGGGGCTTGCCATGAGATGCCAGAGATAAGGCAGTGTAAAGAATCTGGAAGTTCGAGGATTGGTGAGTCTTGGGCAATAGGAGAGTTAATTCGGGAAAGGGGGAAAACAGTCATTGCAGAGGGATTATTTTCATTTGCTTCTTCATAAGGCCGAAGAAGGCCTTAATGTCATGAATTAAATCAGCAAGGCCAGTGTTCCAGGGTTTACTAAATTCCACTGTCTTGAAGGACTGTCTGTTAACCGTCTCTTTCCAAACTCCCAAAGATGTAACACCTTCTGGTGTCAGTTTCTTGAGGATCAGGAATCACGTTTCATTTTCTTTTACAAACTGGCATAATGACGAATGAAAGGAAGAATTGTGAGGATGAAAAATCCTTAGACCCCACTTAGGCTCACCATTCACCCAGCGGAAAGGGAAGCAAATTGCCTCACGTTAACTCTTTTTCAAATGCTGGGTTTCCTTTTCCAAATGTCCTTCCACAATTACTTGTAACTGGAAATTCCATGATTCTGGTAACATTTACCCATAAACTTTCTTCCTCACTCCGGGCTCGTGTCCTTTCTAAGCCTTAATTTCCCCATCCGTAAAAGGTGTATTAACATAATAGCATCTATTTGATAGAATTGTTGTCAGGGTGACATCAGATGGCATAGGCAAAATTCTTATCCACAGGTCCCAGCACATTACCAGTACTCAATAAATGTTAGATAATATTAGCTTCTACGCAGTTGCCAGTGACATTTCACTGAAATACAAATATGATTATGTCATTCTTCTTCTTTAAAAAATGGTTCACAAGCTCACCATCACCTATTTGCTGGATCAGAGCCAGAAACATGGCGTAGGAGCTTCCTCTGCTCCAAGGCTACTTCTGCAGACTCAATTTGAGCTCATCCGTTTGCACACAACCTGAGTTCACACATCTTAGTTGGCTGACAGCACCTGAAGTGGTCTACATTTTCCTCCTCTGATGCCTGTAACTGCCCAGGATGCCCTTCCCTCACTCCCCTGGGTGAAATCAGAGTCATGGGACCCACGCTGCCCTCAAAAGCTGTCTTCCTCCGGAAGTCTGCCCTCCCCACTTGCTCTAAGATCTAGTTATGCCATCTTGTACACTCTGTACTCACTGGGTACAAAGTTCTTTATAACACTCACCACGTTTTTCTCACTTCTTGAGCACCTCCCTCCCCCTTCCCGCTAGACATCAAGCTTCTCAGGAGCTTGGATTCATTTTTGGACCTGCAGCTTCAAGTATGGCGCCTGCACATTATAGATGCTCAATTAATGCAGCATGAATAAACACTGCAATTTTCTGGTGGGATACCAGAGGCCAAAAAAGCACCTGGTGGGCATACTTTTTTAATTACTTTTGCAACAACATTTTTTTTTTCTTATAATGCAAAACCCAGATTTCCCTGAAGAATGAAGGTAAAAGAAGCCGTGAGTGGAAAAAGAAAGCGTGCAGTTTTCTTCCATGAACCTGACATCAGCTATGAAGAGGGAGGGCCTGCTACTAGCCATAGTGGAATGAATCACGTGAGCTCACATGGCAACCTTTGAAAAGAATAAAGGACTTAAAACACCAAATCGCTGGCCAATCTAGTGCTGGTATAGCCACGTAGTTCAGACCTTTTCCAAGCATCTTGGGGAAGCTATTTGGAAGAGGGAGTTTGTATAACAGACATTGTCATTATCATGGCCATGGTTCCATAAAACTAACATAGGTAAAATCTCCCAAGAGCTACATGTTGCTCTGTGAACTTGGAACTAAATGTAACAAGTTCAGAAGATTTCTACTGCAAATTTTCCAAAGGGTAGGGCCTGGAGTTCTATTGACATCTGTGATTCTCTAACCTTCGTGACCCCTTGTAAACCCAGAACCAGCACAGCCTGGAGCACGTCATAGTACCTCCCCCATCCCACCACTCTCCTGAAATTTGAGCCGAGCCCCATGTGGCTGAGGATCTTATGTTCACAGGTCCTGAAGGGAATCCTGGGAAGCCAGTCTTTGATGAAGCATGCACTCTCCCTCACCGAAGGTGAACTGACTGCTGGAAGATGAAATCGTCCTAGTCACAGTTAGTGGGGGGTAGGAGCTGGTGATCGCAGAGGGATCATGAAGTTAATGGTGACCTTTCAGTTTCCTCCATTTATAGGTCTCATTTTATTTCTACTTGTAATATTAAATGGGAAACAGATTTAAATACGGAAGAAATGATGCCATGCCAATCAGAACAACCAGTTGGGTTATCACCTCGACATTGCACTGTTCTCTTGTATCCAAAAAGTGATGAGGAAGGGTCATGGGTGGGGAGGCCTGATACCAGGTCTGAAATCAGAGGACAGAAGCATACTGTCAGGGAAACAGACTATTCCTTATTTTTTTGTCTCTCTCCCCCAAATGTCAGGGCTACCCAAAGAATGTCTTCAGAGTGAAATCACTGATTTCTGCCTCAAACAGCAAAGAACCATGCAGAATATTTTACATAAGAGAATCTGATTATTAGATTGATCTGTAACAGTTAACTAACATATTCTTAGAATGGGCTTTATACAGAGAGATCATTTTACAGAATGCCAAATACAGGAAAGGGATGCTTAAGAAGTCCCCCAAAGTCTCTTTAACTCCACTGGTGGTCAGATATTCAAACCCCATGTTCTCTTCAATTAATTATTAAAATAATTTAAATTCACATTGTTCAGGCGGTAAGCATAAGCATATGAAAGTTAAACTTTGTTCATGAAAAGGAGAATTTAAAAGCTCAGTGGTTCTTATTGGAAGAATGAAAACATAGTGTAAATAAAAACATTTACATAGTATCTAAACTATGAATCTACTCATGTACTAATAGAATGTGCCATCAGCATGCTCAAAATATATTAAGTTGACAGTATGATGCCTTGTTACAAAGTTACATCTTTGTGTGTTAAATGAAGAGATGCTATTAATCAGCAGTAAAATCATTTCTTAGTTCTTATTCTGGAAAAAACATTTTTAGTTGTAGCTTTATTCACCAGTTTTGGAGGATTTCAGGCAGATTGAGAAAGATATGGTTTAAGACTCTAAGGTAAATATTGGTCTATTACAACTCTCTGGTTCTTCCTTAAACTCTAACCATAAAACCTCAGGTGTTCTTTAGATTGGTTAATAGTTCTCTATATCTGGACTACCTGTTCCATGAAAAAATTTCCTTCCAGGTCCTATTTTATTGATGGGAGCATTGCACAGAAAACCAAATCTACACCAGTCACAACTTCAGGTGTACCATTTTTCACTCCTGCAAGGATTTGGGGCTTGCAATTTGCATTGTTACGTTTCCTAATCTGGGTCTAAAATATGTGCTGCATTGCTTTCAGGAAGTAAAAAACTGATGGATCGTGCCATCTATGGCAGCATTTGTTCAGCATTTGGTGCAAACGGGAGAAAAAAGATACAGAATGCATGGATTGATTTTCAAATTACCTCAATATTTTGAAAACATTTTCACCTGCATGCTGAGAATGCTAAGAATGGCAAGGAAGGCAATTGTGCATTTGCACAGCCTCCACTGCATTCATTTATAAATTACCTCATCACTGACTGAAATTAACACTGATTCTTACAGGCAATTTCTCAATTTCCAATGCTAATTACATTTTTTTTACTTTTAAATTCTGTACCACCTGTTTTGGGCAAGACATCTTAGGCAGCGCGACCGCATTTAATCACAATTTTAATTAACCGCCCTGTAGATGTGAAAAAGAAGCAATTATAATGTAGATGAATGATGATTTTTCTGCATTAAATTGTTTTGTTTCCCTGGTATGTTGATTGTAACACAGCACACAAATACAGTAACTGTACAATTTTTTTCTATTGTAATTTAGTAATTGTTTTTGGAAAACCAGTTTGGGAATGAGTGACTTCATCTGTTTACAAATTGATTGATACTGTTCACTCACTGATTGCTGCAGCGTATATTTTGGTATTGCACAGCCTAGCATAAAATATAATTAGAGATGCACAGGCTTTGCAGCACCATTTTGGAATCTGAAAATCAACTGTAACTGAAGTATGTTTTCCTTGAGCATACTAGTATCAGTTGGGGCTGATGAAATGATAATCAAAACAATGGGCTTTCCAATTCCACCACTAGTAGAAACCCTTGGTTTCAATCTGATAGTCTAATATGGTGAGTTTATGAATTACTCCGTACTAGGCCTGGGAGCTGGGGGCTGGCAAGGCTGAAGCTTGCACAACTCACTCAGATCTGTATCACGAGAAGCGTACCAAGTGAGGTAAGGAAACAATGATGAGAAATAAAGAGTTGCTGCTTTGGCAATGGAAAGATTGTTCCTGACACCCGGGCACAATGCACTGATGTGCTGTACCTCTCGACTATCTCATCTCTACACTGTGATACGATGAGATCGCATTCACGCTCCTGGCTTGCAGATACTGATCATTAAAGCCCTACCTCATTGCAGATATATTCAAAGATCTTATTTATGTGAAACACAGCTTGTTCTTCACTCAGCTAGGAAGGGGAAGGGGGAAAAAGACAGCCATCAATATCTGTTTATTTGAAACCTGATGCTGGGGGCGCCTGGGTGGCGCAGTCGGTTAAGCGTCCGACTTCAGCCAGGTCACGATCTCACGGTCCGTGAGTTCGAGCCCCGCGTCGGGCTCTGGGCTGATGGCTCAGAGCCTGGAGCCTGTTTCTGATTCTGTGTCTCCCTCTCTCTCTGCCCCTCGCCCGTTCATGCTCTGTCTCTCTCTGTCCCAAAAATAAATAAACGTTGAAAAAAAAAATTAAAAAAAAAAAAGAAACCTGATGCTGGCTGATGGCTAGAAGATCTAGGCTTACTATTCTCACATGAATTAGAAATCCCTTCAGGAATGCCCTCTCCTAACATCACATCCACTCCCAATCTCAGGAAAGTTCTCAGTCGATGCACCTCGTTGGCATCACAGGGCTGGTGTCTCCCTCAAATTATCCAATGAATTGTTCTGAAATGTGCTCACTTGGATGAGCCCTGGGCTAGGCCATTTCTGCTGGCCTGGAAAAAAGGGGGAAAGGCCATGCAAGCAATTGTGGATGTTCAAAGGAAACTATTTACGAGATCTCTTCATCTTCCACTTTGCTTCTTTTTACACTCTATTCCTTAGAAGATCCTAAAGCAGGACAGTTCATTAAGAGGTGACAAGCGATGCTGATTCTAGCCATACGTTTGTTCTAAAATATAGCAAAGATGATGGCTGTAGTTAGAGCATTTTACGGATAGAATGTTATGAGTTGGCACAACAAAGCAGATGATGTTGAGCTAGAGGTTGGGGCAGGAGGACTATTTGGATCAACTTGTATTTGTCTGTCTCCTTTATAAATAGTTGCTAACAAAGTATTAATAGAAAACACCAAACCAATGCCAAAGTTTACTTCATATATTAAGTAAGAATCTGCCCCCATTAATACATTAAAAGATCCATTCTTTTGCCAGATTGGAGATTTGCATGTCTAAATCTTGTTCACAACAATGGGATCGAACACAAAATCTCTCATGAAACTAAGAGAAGAGCCCGCATGGCGAGCTATGCTCTTAGCAGGGTGTCTTTTTCATGTACGATATTACACAAAAACTAGCAATAAAAGCTTACTCCTGCCTAGTCACCCCTACCTGTGTCATCCTTTCTGGCTGTGAAAATTAGCTGGTATAAATGAGCATTGAGTAAAACCACTACTGAAAGAAAAAAGGCAATTCATTTCAGTTAGTAAAACTGTCATTGCTGAGAAAGTGTGCTTAGGGCAGGTAGACGTGGGTCTGTGTTTCACTCTAGAGATTTAATTTCTGATTTTTAGTGCAGTCTCGTGAGTTATTAGCAGAAATACTTTCATAATGCTCAATATGTTTCTCTCCTTTACCACCCTTCCTCACCTTACTCAGAACAGCTCTCGGGAAAGATGTTGTTTTATGAATGGAGGTAAAAATAACCTTGAATATCTCAAATTATAGCCTCTTTACATAATGAAAAGGGAGTGATCTGGCAATAGATTAAAACAATTTTTTTTTTCATAAAGTTGTTCCAGCAATACTGCTTATTTGGAAGTTTCTAAAAGTGGTAGCATCTGTGCTCCTGCTGGGACGAGATGTCATCCCACAAGCCTTTCTGTGAGCAGTCTGTCTTTGGGAGAAAATAAAGTACCTGATCCCGGGCCTTGGTCAGCCTTAGCTCCCCGTGTTTTCACACTCTGACCCACTGCGCGTTCCTTCGAGCAGAGAGCTGCTTCCCATGGCTACCTCCTCAATATAAACTTGCTAACTAATCTCTTAGCAAACACTTGAAGCAAACCTGGAGGAGGAAAAAGAGGCAGAGAGAGAACAAAAAACCCGGGCAGAGATAAAGCTCAAGACACATTCAACGGGACACTGGGATCTAAATTTAGTACTAAACTTAACTTTTCTTTGGAAGAGCTATAGCTGTTGTCTGTGGAACGGGGATTTTTACAACAATTATTTTCTTTTTCAATCCCAACTCTAATTCTCCTGCTGTCTGTTAAATAGGACTCATTTGAAAGTAAACTCCCTTCATTCTTTTCTTCCTTGCTGGTAGCAATGTGCCTACCCTTACAGGTATTTGTAAGTGGTTTCTTTCAACACTGACTATCTTTTTAATAATGTATCTTTTTAAAAGTCTGCCCAGCCCATGTACACACAAGGTAACTTTTCCTTAGGAATTTATACGCGAATCCACTGTTGAAATAAATAATGACTTTCAACCAATGATCAAAGAAAAATAAATCTTTGACCCTAATAAGACTTTTTAAGACTGGAATCCCCTTTTAAAATGGATAACGGTTAAAAGGCTACTGGCAATCTATTTATTTCCAAAGCTGTGTTTTCACGTTGGCTACGTGTAAACTGGAGGAGGAAATGAACCCTAGGATCTTCAAAGTTAAAGCTTTTAAAATAAAGTTGGTATGTCGTATTTGAAAACATATTGTTTGGAATTTAAGTTTTAATATCTAGGAATAAACAGAGCATTAAATCAAGCAAAACTGTGACAAGGCCAATATGCACACGGACGATGCCAGGAAGGCATCTTCAGCCCTTTGTTCACAGCTTAACAAAACTGTGCCGTCACACCACTTTAGTTCAACAGTGCCTGTCGAATGGGCATCAGCAGATCAGCCAATGCCTGTCATACACAGAGCCTGAAGACGGTTTGAAAGCAAGGGCTTATTCGACCCCCAAGTCTAGTTGGAAAGTGGCGAGGATTTTAAATCATCTAGTAAGGACACCAACACCCACCCTCCTGCAAAGTTAGAAGAGATGAGAAAGAATGACAAAAAATATTGGTTTCAAAAAATAGACATGGAGGAGAAAGAAAAAAACGGACTCAGGCAAAGAGAGCACTTTTCAGATTTGTGTTCTTTGTTAGAGCAATTATAAAAGTTTTGCAATCACAGTTTTTTTTTCCTTAAAGTGACAATACCAATACTGAAATAAAAAGTTTAATGTCATTGCTATTTTAAGATTTTTCCCACTTTTTTTGGCCTTTAAGCAATTGGATAAATGTTCTATTTGTGTTGTGTTATCAGGATAGGAGGGGGTTATTTGACAAAGAGAACCTACAACCCCATGTCACTCAAAGGAGTATCTCTTTAAATATATTTCTTGCTACATGGCTGTTTTTGTTGACAAAAATACACCAACTTTTGAATTGACAGTCTCCTGAGCTCTGGTCTCTGTGAACATTTAATCTGCTTCCAAGTAGAAACCCGAGAAAACAAACCTGGTATAGAGAAGGATTGTTAACTTTCCTACAAGTTAACAATTAGAAAAAAAAAAAAAAAAAAAAAAAAACCAAACCGCCTTATTTTCGTCCTATAACAGTGATCATGAGATTTGGCTTTCAAGCTTTAATAAGTGCTGAGGAGGTGCCTCAGAACTTTGCTCCTGTTTAATTAAGTGTGCCCACTCCTCTTTAGGCATCCAATCAGATGCAATCAGAGTGAGCCCCCCAGAGCAGGGCTGCTGAGCCCCAGTGGTAAGAATTAGCTGAAGGTGTTCTGAATCTCTCGACCTTTCAAGTTCCTCCAGGATACACTGCTACTGAGATGCATACAGGAGTTGAGATTTCCTTTACAGTAAAGTTGAAAAGCTCTTGCTCTCGAGCCCACCCCCCCCCTCCGTCTTTCACTCTGCTACTGTCAGTTTACTGCCTGTTCTTTAGCTGTCTCTTTTCCAGTCCCTACCCTGTCAGTTTCTGGCCTGCCAATTTCAACTTGAAGCTTGACTGGGCTGATTTGATGCAAATACCTCCAGGGAAAACCCTGAAACTGATGAACAGTTATGTCAAGTCGATTTTGCACCATCGGGAAAAGGTAACCTCTGAGAGAAAAAAAAACAACAAGGTTAAAGAGACAAGGGCTTTTCACGTGTAATACCTCTGCTGCACATCTCGTTCACTGTTTACCATCCCTCAGAAATTGTAACTGTCAGAATTAGTCCTAATTGCAGATGCGAAAGCTGCCATTATAATAAAAACAGAGGCAGTGCAGGCATTAAATGTAGCAGCCTAATTTGTGAGACTACAGAAAAGGTAGAGTAAATGAATATTTCATTACTTTAATTACCAGGGACTACTCTTTTCTTGCTGTCTTATGATAAGTGTTGCTGTAACTAGCAACAGCAAACATCCACTAAAACATAAAGTGCAATAATCGTCCTGCTGTCAGGATCACCGCTTTAAAATACGAGCCGGGAAAAAATATAATGGTTTATCTATTTCTTAGAGATTGCAGAAGTAGAAGATGGAAATTCATTTAATGTCAGGGGAAGAAAAAAAGCACACACAAAGGCACCAGTAAACAGGTTTTAGTCAGAGAATAATGGCTCCAAGAGAGAGAAGGAAAAAAATCCATTGGCTATACATTTGAAGTGTTAGCCCTAAAAGAATGCTGCAAAGTGAAAAGTAGGAGGGAACAGTGTTTGGATTTTTTAAGGCAAAATTTTGTTTTGTGTTGCACAACGTAATTGCTTGGACATTAGAAAATAAAAACTCCAGCGACTGGGGGAAAGACGAGAGGAAAGCAAGTGGTTTTCAAATGATTAAGCAAAGGTGGAAAAAGTTCAAGCTGGCAAAAGTTTAGAAGCTCGGTCCAGTTCCACTTAAAAAAGACTAGATAAAGCCTGCCAGAAAGACCTTGCCTGTAGTTTGAGAGTCCTGATTCACAAGATTTGGGAAGTTTCAATAATTACTCACCACTGACACCTTGAAAAACCCTGGGCATCTCTCTAGAAATGTCAGTTTCAGGTAGAGGGGCAAAGCGGGTGGGGAGGTGGCTGGATTGTGGGAGGGGGAGACGGACCTGGGAGTTTGGGGGGGGGTGTGGTTGAGGAGGTTGCTGAGACTGGTTGAAGCCAGCCTGTCTCTGCATTTATCACTTTGTCCCAGAGGAGGTGTTTGTTCAACACAGCAGTTTGACAGCACAAAAACACTGTGGCCAGAAGCCCTATCAAAGAACCTACTGACACATATCATTTGTGGTCTTGGTTTCACAGGGTAAGGCTACCTCACACTTTATCTGCACAAGTATAAAACTCCACACATTTGTAAGTGTTCAGTATAGCTAAATTCTTGCCCCCCTTTTTTTTTCCTTTTAAATATTATAAACACTACTTTAAAATACAATCTTTATTCCGGACTCCTGAATGCCGTTTTAAAAACCATAATAATTTGTAATCAAGTTAGCATAATCCATGTTAAGGTTGGTAATATTGAAGGGAAATGGGGGGGGGGGAGGATAACAGTTTAAAAGCATGAAGCTTGTAATTTATCCTAAATAATACACTTAAAGTTTAGATTAATAGGTGCAAGTTTTGTAAGAATCATGTGGCATAGGGAACACTTTTTCTTTCTTAAAAGAAGTCTTAGCAAACAGGAGTCTACGTTAATTCTTCACCTCTACTATTTTCATATGAATATATTTCATTCACAAGCTGTATGATTGTAGTCAAAGAGGAAAAGTCTCAGAGTTGGGGTTCGAGGGTGTATTTGTGTGTGTGCATGTGGAATGTGTGCATATGGGCTGTATGTAGTTTTCAAATTCCCATCAGCAGAGCAAAGGTGATGGGAAATCTTTAGAAGACAACCATTTTGTTTAGAGATTTTCCCCTTTTAATGGGTCTCTTTATTATGAAAACACAGCTTACTGAGTTCTTTATATATAAACCTCACCTCTTAAAACTGAGAAATCTCATGATGTGAAACACTTCCATTGATGTGCTTTGTGTCTAAAATAGAAACTTAGGTACTTCCAAGAATAGGCAAATTGCAAAGTTTCTTTGATTACAGTTACTCAGATATATAAGACAATATAGATACAATTTAAACTAAGCAACAGTGAAGCCTGTACATTACATTGCAGGTCACTTGGGCACTGAATTCCTTGAAATTTACTCTTCTGTTTAAGATAGAAGAAAAAATCTCAGATCTTAAATATCATGCTATCTTCCTCTGTTGATTTATTAGATTGCTGATTTATAGAAGGGAGTGTCTATCACCTGGTCGGGAGTACCTTTCTTTCCTAGAGTTGATTATAAAAAGAAATACGAAATTATAGAAAGAACAAAAATCACCATATTGTCATATTAACAACCTAACTATTAGAGGGGAATCCATTACATTTTTTTTTTTAATGTAGAGTATGTTTTGACTTTTTGTCATGGGAAATCATTAATGACAATGACCTGTTCCCAAAAGAATGTACTCATTGACCTCCATCACCTGAGATCATTTAAAAATGTTTCCACCTTATTGTTGTGACTTAAAAATACACCTTCATATATTTGCTGTTGTGATAAATAAAGTTAGCTAAACTGACCAGTACTGCGTTTGTCATTTGCTTGGAAAAATATCTTCACTTAAGTGGGATTTAAAATTTTAATTTCAAGTTCAGAATTAGGTCTCCTCCAGTTTGAAGCAGAGTGTGTGTGGGTTTAGGTTGAAATAACACACAGCAACCCAGAAAGATGAATAACTGAAAACAGATTATATACAAGAGAACATGACATTTAAGCCCATGGATTACAGGAAAAGTGACCCGGGATCTTACTTTTATAGTAGTGTTTTGGTTTTTTGTTTTTTTTTTTTAAAGGAAAGGTAACTTAAATGTGCACACGAGCCCTTCAGTAATGTCTTTTCATTCTAACAGTTCCTTCAAATCTCAGCCCCTCAACTCAGCTTACTAACAGAACTAAGTTTGTAAAAAAAAAAAATCATAAATCATTATGACGATTGCATTCCTCCACTGAAAAATGAAAGCAAAGTTCGGATCCTTCTCGAAATATTTGTTCCCCTTACATCCCTTACGTGTCCCCGATGCTTGCTCTTCCAAAGTTTGGTTTTCAGAAGAGCCCATATTAATTTCTAACCAAGACTCCAGCGTCCACTGTAATGCACTGGGCTTTATTAGCTCTCAAATGTTCCTGGGTCACAAACACACAACATCAGATGAGACACTGACCATCTTCCTTCTCTCTTCAGCTCCTCTAACTTTCCTGTCAGGAGTCTGACAAAACACGCACAGTTACTGTTGCTGAGGGGAGACAAAGTTTAACTTCTGGGTTGGCAATTGGGGAATAATTCATGAGCAGATTTCTAGCAAATGATATGATTTGCTAAATTTTGGTCTTTGATTTATATTTATGTACTCCTGCTACTGTTAAGGTTTTGCCAACCTCAATTAGATCATGAATGAGATCATTTTAATTCAGCCCCCAAACTGTGACCTGACCATGGTCTGAAAGTGTTCAAAAAGTAATTTTAAGCCTCCCTTTGATTTGAAAAGGAATACTGCATGCTTGGTCGTTCATACAAATAACATAAAACTTAATTATTGGATGATTTGGCAAAGGACCTTCTTGCCAAACAACAGTCAATGCCAGCTACTGTGATGCTGGCTATGCCCGGGCCCCCGAGCACACAGCCCCCTGTATACAGCATTTGTTCATTGTGTCTCAGGGCAAGATGCTTTCAAATAGGATTCGTGGATCTGGGAGGCAGGGTGCAACTCGAAGGGTGTACCATATTTATAACTCCAGTTAAAAAATGCTGTCTCACCTAGAAGGGAAGTAGATCTGCGCTGTCAAATCACCAGGAGGCTGTGACAAAGGGAGCTTGCAGCCTGACACACGGTGTAACAACATAGCAAACACCTTTAATCCTGTCATGTCTCATACCCTTTACTTTCTCACACATTTGTGGCTGCTTGAACGTTGACACCTACACTCTTTTTCGAAACTAAATAAGGCAATCTTATTTAAGCCCAAATGCAACACCTGTAAAGTTATTCTTGTGCCCAGCAAAAAATAACCATTAACTCCTTCCTCTTATAAATGCCTCTCTGCTTGCTTTGGCAAGTCTCACGTTGGTAACAGTCGGCCTGAGGCCCTGACTCTGAGGTTCACATGACCTTCCGAGCTCCGAAAGATAGGCAACACTTCCCCCTAGAAAAGATGCGAGGGCTGCGATAGTGTCACTGTCCCAACTGGCCTCTTACAGCTTTTTTGAGCTGAAGCCCCTTTCTTCATCACAAACTTCTGGTGTCTTTTATAGTAAGGAGAGAGGCCCCAGCTGCTTCATTCCCTCTAGCTACCATAGTCTAATATTTTAAAAGCTGGAAATGAAAATAGCTTTTCTAAAGATATTTCCTGGAATTTTTAATGTGCTGCCTTGATTCCTTTTTTTTTCTTGCCAATTATAAACCACCATTTGGAGGGCTTATGAGCAATGTAAGTCCACCTCATCTAATTAAACCACATTGTTTTAAAAGCTTGAACAGTTTTCATGTCTACAAGACTTGTCTGAATATTAAACTGCTAGAACCAGAATTCTGAGTGTCTTTGGAGAGCCAGGATTTTATCTGCTGAGTGCAAAGGGCCAGGCACTCAAAGAGTTAAGGAGTGTTCCCGCATTGCTGGGTAGGTTAATATCACAGCTGCCTGGTAAAGCATTATCCCGGTACCTCACTTAACAAAAGCCTCCTTTTGCAAACAGACTCCCACTTTCCCCCCAAGTGTCCAAAGGTGTTTACTGAAGTAAATCTGCCTAAATCCTTCATTGCTTGGGTCATGGGGGTGGATAGGAGGGGTGGAAGGTGTAGGGATAATCTCTTTTTGTAAATTCTGTAAATCTTCTGGGAAAAAGAAAAAAAAATCAGGAATCTCTGTCACATGCTCATGTACAACTTCTAATATCTCTGCTAGTTTTGCTCTTATAAGTGAAATCCGCACCATGGCTATCAGAACAGCCCCCATTCCCAATTATTCACTCGAAGCGATTGCACTCCTAAACTTGCGTGTGTGCGTGTGTGCGTGTGTGCGCGTGTGCGCGTGTGCGCGTGCGCGCACGCGCATTACGTACTTAATCTATCTGTTGAAAAACTGTTGGTATCTAAAACTGGTTTCAGAAAGGAAAAAAAAAAAAAGACAAGACAGTTTAGAAGCAAGATAATGTAGCTGAAAAGTTGTCACGAGAGCTTTCTGCTCTTGCTGTGGTCTCGTTCCGATACCATTAACTGCATGTTACTTTTGCATGTTGAAAATGGAGGCAAATAACACAGTAAAACCTGACAGGTCCGCCTGCAAGGGTTTAAACAGTTCCCAGTAAGAAGGAGCCCTTGAGGCATAAACTTTCTCTCTCAGGAGAACGTGAATACCACCAACCCCTCCCTACAAATCTTGAAGCATCCAGTTTGAGATACAAAAAGGCTGTCATCTCACAAATGTTAAACATACTAAAAAAATCTGAAAAAAAAGTATGAAGAAGGTGTGAAAAACGTGGCACTTTACAGCCCTCAAAGCTTTTTAAAATAGAACAACTTTTCCCCCTAAAATTCTTTTCAGAGAATTTTTTTTTTCCTTTTTGGCTCATTTGAGAGTTTCTTTCTTGGCTTTTTTCCCCTTTCATTTGAAAATATGAATTATCATAAAAAGTCAGGGGAAAAAATGGGAAAGTCTTTTCCAGTTTTCCTGAAGATTTATCAGCGTGTTCAGGCTGGGTGTAAGCACTTCTCCCTTTTCCTCTGGGCCAGACACCCATCCCTGAAACCAGAGCAGGGCCTTGGGAGACTTTATCCCTTCTCTCCTCCAGAGCAGCCTCCAGCTGCGCCCCCCCCCCCCCCCGCCCCCCCAGTGCCCTTACCTCCCTGGTCTGATGGTAAACAATAAGTAAAGCCAAATAGTAGGCAGCACTCAAGATGGGAAGTCCACACACCTGACCCCAAGTCTAACAGGCTTCTGAGAGAGAATTTGATCCCTCTCTGACACTTTTTACCTCAAGTGTTGAGCGGGTGGCCATGAATAGTACAGACATGCCATCTTGTAACACTATATGCCTGTCAGGAGGGACAAGGCCTGGTCAAGCATCAACTATATAAGGCTGGTAACCAGGGAAAGCCCAACAAACAGCCACAAACACCTAAGTTATTTTACTCAGCTACTACCCTCGGCCTCTCTCCTCTTCTCTCTCCTCTCTCTCTCTCTCTCTCTTTCTTTTCATCTTGGCTTTCTGTGGCAGAATGCAAATGGAGCCTGCCGGCGGTGAAAGGGCTGAATTGTGATTAAGAAGAAGAAGAGCTCCTTTCTTTGTTCTCCCCTCAGGGGATGTTTACTGGGAGAGACACAGCGGATCAGATATGAAAGGCATTCAGGTCAGCATTGATGTGAGCGAAAGTGAAATCATACCTAAGGCATTCAAAAGACCGCCGTGTCAGGGGTTCAGCTAACGGTGCAGCTACTGTGCGTGTCTTCCCGGAGAGGCAAAAATCTTTTCACAGACTAGCGATTTTTTCTCCCTAATTTACTACAAAATTATTAAAGTTTCCCCACCCTATTTACCTCCTACCAGATGACACAAGAGTTAGTATTTTCTCTCCTTATGGACCACACGCGAAATCAGACCAACTTCTAATAACTGTATTACCTTAATGAACCAGCAAGGCACCATCTGAACTGTGAAATCTTTCCTTTTTTAAGCAGATGTATTCATGTGTGATACATATATGCATAATATGTAGGGGAGAACTGAATGAAGAGAAAAGCCAAAAACACACACATGGATGGCTTTTCCTCTCACTTTTCTCAGAGGAAACACAAGACAACACACACACACACACACACGCGCGCGCGCACACACACACACACACAGTATAAAAACAATACAGAACACCTTAAAACGAAATTCTTTATTTACTTTGTAACTACTAGTTACACTTTTCCTGAGAGTTTTCACTCTGACAGGACTGTCACCCAAGATAAAAGTATTTGGCACATAGCTATTAAGGCAAAGACTTCCATAGAGTCTTCTGATTATTACTGCTTTCCTTTTTAAAAAATGCTTGATGAAATACTTGGATCTTACTTTTTAAAAGTTTACACTCCCCACAGCCCAAATAGTCATTCAATAGGTTTTCCAAGTGGTAAGCTGACGCTGTTGGTATAAACAGAGCTATGTAAATATACACAAAATTCACAAATCACAGCAAACATACAAATAATGGGGAGGTGCCTAGATGTTTCAAGGCTTAAAAATGAAAAGGAAAATCACATTTCATCTTCCGACTGCTAAAGAAAGAAAAGAAATTGGGAGGGGGGAAGAGGACTATATTTATTGGTTTTAAATCATCCTTCCCTCTGCTCTGAATTATTTTTTTCAACCTTCACATCTTGGCGAAAAAGCATATTTGAGCTTATGTTAACATCTGCTTTTGTGGTGACATTTAATTCTGTATATTTTCAACTAGTGTTTCTGCATCACAGATTTTCCTCCTTTATTTCTTTGCTCTAAAAAGACAACCAAAGAGCAATCAAAAAGGTGTCTGACTTGGCCATTCAGACAATTGCCCCCTTGTGGGAATGCGGGAATGAATGGTACAGTGGACACCCCAGCACCATTGACGTTATAAACATGTAAATGAAACACATTAGGGCAGACAATCAATTGTCTGTGAGCATTGCAAACCTGCACTCCCTCTCTCTGTGACAGGCACAAAATAGTGTCTACCTTGGGAAGCCACGGTGCTGGAGAGGAAAAGGACAAAGAGTTCCCTTTCACACAGAAGAAAATGCACCTTAAAAGCCTTGGAAGAATGCAGATGACAAAAACTGTTGTAGGGAAAAGAATCTCCCACATCTTAGAATAAACGCGGCACTGCTAGGAGCTGGCCACACCGTCCTTCCCTACCTTCAGGGTAGACATACATTTTCCCAAGGAAATATCCTTAACACGGCATTAGGGGCTTCAAGAACCTCTTGGAATTTTCTTTACTTTGAGCAAATTAAGCCACCAAGGAGGGAAGCATCGCATACATGTGACATAGCAGTTTGGCAGGGAACTTTAATCTTGGCTTTATTCAAATCATATTCGGAAATAAATGCTTGAAGACATGAATTTATTTTTATTTGGCAACAGAAGAACAATGTAAAGTTTAAAATCCTTAGCCCGCCCTTACCCCTGGTGGAACGTCCCACTGTGGGTGCCAGCAGGCTAGTGGCTCTGCTACGAAAGCAGGCATGTTTCTGCCCCAGTGGACTTAGTTTTCCCAAACCGAAATAAAACAAATAGATCAGTCTAGATACATAGCCCCCAGTCTTGTGTGTGTGCAGCATGACGAAACTTGCATGGAGATCTCCACAGAGAGAAAAGGATGGAGATAGCTATCTTTGGAGTGCCCTCAGTACTGGTACCTGCCACACCAACTGCCTTTGAGTGCTTTGAGAATCAGCAAAACCAGTCTCCCTATAAACTCATCAACCCTGTGAAGCAAGCTACTTGCAAAAGATTTCCCCACTTGCAAAGATAGCCAAGTTTGAAGCGATTGTAATCCGAGGGAAACTTCCCTGCCTCAGTGTGTACTAAGGGGCTCTGACTCCAGGCAGCCCCAGCCCAACTTCACCTCTCGGAGAGGACAGACAGGAGCCACATCCTTGAGAAGGGGCTCCATGCATTTCTTTCCCTTTTTACTTAAGCATCTCTGAAACGGAAGCAACTTCTCCGTCCTCCGCTGCCTCTAAGCATCACCACCAGCGCCTCCACTCCCTTTAAGGAAGTGGTAAGGAGAGAGGGCTTATCTTAAAAAAGGATAATCATTTCTGCTCATCTGATTGCTTCTCCCCTAGGGTCCAAAGCCCTGAAAACATCCAACTTTATCCCTTGTCTTTACCACTGGAAATCAGAGACCAGAGGCATTTGCAAATATCTCCCCGCTCCCCCACACAATCCCCAACCCTTTAACTGAAAGTTTGAAGACAAATCAAATTTAACTTTTCTTTCTTTCCTTCTTTCTTCCATTTCCTTTCCCCCTCCACTCCTAATTCAGTTTTCATTTAAAAGACGGCTTCACTCCCTTCTCTGAAGCAAGTAGTTTCCAGATTTGATCTTTGTCACAACCTGCATGTGTATGTGCGATTTCTCAGAGGCTGATGCTGGAAGGCAGTGGGCTGGGGAGGCTGGCCCATCTTCCAGGCTCCTCAGGAGGCAGGAGGGAAGCCGGAGCATCCCCAGGAGCCGAAGCCCCAATCAGGGGCTAAAGCAACAAACTTTGCAAGTTACACCCCCGGCCGCGCCAGTGGTAGGCAACAGCCGGGCATCTCCCGCTCCAAGTGCTCATTTCTGTCTCCAAGGCTGTGTGGAGATAGTGGGGTATAATCAGGGGGATGGAAAAGGGGGGCTGGGTTTCCCCCCTCCTCTCCAGCTTCAGTGAAAGTGTTACAGAGTGAGTCAGGCGACTGAAGATCATCTGACTGAACTTTCTTGAAACTGACACACATTCTTGTCTGCCGGCAACTTGCTTTTTGCCTCCTTCCCCTCACCCCTCTCCCCCTTTCCTCCTGCACATCTTATTTTCTGGGAAGAGATTTCATCCTTTCCATGTGGGGGAAAGGAGACTGTCAGCTATGGATTAATTTGGCCCTGGCACTGTCTTTGCCAAGCATCTTGCTGGCCTGAGAATCTTGAAGGCTGGATTTTAGATTCTTGTTTCTCTCTTTGCACATTTATTACCCTCAAACTGCCTCCTTCTCCTTTGCTTTTTAATAATTGTGTACAGCATCGTCTTCTAACTCAGGTTCTTGACCAGCCTTTCAAACACACACACACACACACACACACGCACACACACACACACACAATTGCTTTACATGTTTTTTCTTCTTGTCGCCTCAGTCTATATATACATTGTTGACTTCATTAAAATTATATAAAGTGTCATTCTAGTTTCCTGGATGACCATCTTTTTTTTTTTTTTTCCTTGCAGCTTCTTACTTCTGTGATTAGTATTGCCATTATTCCTTTCCAGGAATTTCTATATGATTTTGATAAGCATCATCATATTTAGTGTTATCAGCAAAGACACAAGCTCAAAAGTGACATCTTTTCCATGAATCCAGGAAAGAAGAAAAATCCACTCAGTTCAGATAAATCCTGGCAATTCCCAAAGGGAAAGGCATTGGATATGTGCTTGATGAGAAAGAAAATGAAAACGGGGGAAGAAAACTCTTCTACCTGCTTCTCTAAACCAGGGCATTTTGCTCAGTCAGATTAAACCCAAGGAAAAACACTGACAAGTAACTAATTCACAGCATGTTTTACACAGATTATTTGGAAAAAGAGACAGGTAGTAAAAGTTAGAGAAGCTGTAAGCAATGGAAGGCTTGCTGGTAAGTATGCAAGGTCTGAGATAAATGCCTCAAAATTTGCAATTCAACTTTCCATTTCGGAATGTTGAGGCTTCTCCCAAGTTACTAGCTGGGCGGAGGGGATATGGTTGCAGTGTCCACAGCTGAGCACCTCCCTGGCACTCTGTTTCACCTGCGAAGCCCCCAGCAGGCCTTCCTCTCTGCCAACCCCCACCCCTCAGGGTTCCCAGGAAGCCTGGAGCCTTCTGTTTCCCCAGACCTGGGCTCTGGCCTGACCTCACTGCCGGGGCCAGGCTGGTCATCGGTGGCAAAATCCCGAAGGGGGTGGGAGGAGGCAGGAAAGCAGAAACAAACATTCTAAATAGTCTCTTCTGCAAAAGAACACTTCTGGGAACCTTGCTTTATATCTCATTCTCTTTTCTCTCAGAAAAAAAAAAAAAAATGACTGTTTAACATAAGAAAAAAAAGCCTCCTTGACACAAAGCTTTTGTTATCCAGTTGATCAGCACCGTGCTTTAGATACTTGTAAGAGGGGGAAAAAAGCCCCACAACAGACATTGATTTTAGAAAATCAATAACCAACATTTAATAAAAGGAACAGAGGAAACACAAGAGAGAAGAGGGGGACATTAGGTATAATTTTAGTGTCTACTAAATTGCCCAGAGATGGGGAAGGGGAGGTCTCCTGTGTAAGGACCACCTTAAATAATGCCAGATACTAGAATGAAGAAAAAAATTAAATTAAGAGAGAGAGAGACAGAGACAGAGACAGAGAGAGAGAGGGAGAGGGAGAGGGAGAGGGAGAGGGAGAGGAAGAGGAGAGACTGACTTAAAAAGAGGCAGCCTGAACTGGATCTTGGGGAAGCAGCTCAGAATATATTATTGTACTTGTTTTTTTTTTTTTTTTTTTTTTTTTTTTGTAATACTAAGCCAAGCAAATAGATCAAAGGCAGCACAAAGGGAAAAGGCAGGATAACGTAACGAACAGTTTCTGACTAAAATTCCTCTATCACTCCCCCATATGGCTCGACACCTCCACCACAACAAGCAAAAGATACACACACACACACACACACACACACACACACACACACCCTAGAGAGGCAGAGACAGAGAGAGAAGCATCATTTGTCTCTAATCAAAATTCTCTCGTCTTTGTGTTTTCTCTCCCTCCAGCACCCCACACTGCGCCCCCGGCCGCCCCCTCCCTGCGCCGCGCAGCTCCGGGGCAGGCCGGGGGCGCGCACAATTGTCCTCTCTAGAGGAAAGTTGCTCCAAGTGGGCCGGGCAGTCCACGAGAGGTGCGGGCTGCGTTTGCGGGAGGCCGGAGGCCGGGCTGGCGCCGCGTCCCCACGTCCGGCTCCGGAGCGTCAGCGCGGCCCCGCGCCGGGTGATAAAGCTGAGATCGAAGGGAGCGAGAAGTTTCCTTTCCCAGTCTGAGCTGGCGCTAGTTCGCTTGTTTGTTTTGGGGGGTTGGTTTTTTTTCTTTTCAAACTCAGTATCCTCTGTCAGCTACCCCGGGCACCCTCTCCGGTCCCCAGCTCTCTCCCCTCCCCCAGGCGCCTTCTGCGCTCTTGCCAATCACTTTTCTCTTTTATTCCCACGATTTTGTTCGGGGGTAATACCTAGGGGGTCGATCTCTCTCTCTCTCTCTCTCTCTCTCTCTCCCCCCCCTTCTCTTCATCCCTTCTTTGCCTTTCTCCAAGACGGACTTTATTAACAGCCACCCCTTTAATCTCCCACCTCTGGTCGGTGTGTCCCTCTCGCACCCCCATCTCCTTCCTCCTTCCTGACTCAGCTTGGATAACGGGCTCCTCCTGACCATGTAGAAAACTGCCCAGAAAAGTCTCCCTGCTCTCCGCGACTCCGCCAGTCCCCGGCGTGGGGCCAGAGCCCGCTGGAGAGGAACCACCCACCCCCGAGCCCGCGCCGACCCCGCCGGACCCCGCGCAGGGCCGGCCGGGTCCCTCCCACCCGAGGTCGGGGCGCGCCCGGCCGGGCCCCGCTGCCCGCGGACCGTTACTTGGCGTACGGAGAGGCGGCCGCGACACTCCGGCAAGAAACTTTAAGCCTCGCGGAGGCGCAGCCCCAGGCCCCCTCTCCCGCCCTCGCAGTTCCTCCGCCACCCCCGCCCCCCGCCCCGGGATCCTGCACGACCTGGCGCCCGGGCCCCCGCCCTGCCCTCGCCGGACGCTCCCGCAGCCCGGCCAGGGGACCCGGCGGACCGGGCGCCAGCGGAGCGAGAGGCGGAGGCAAAGGGAGGGCGGAGGCGGGGGCACGAGGGGGCGGCGGGGGTGGGGGCGCGGGGCCCCCGCCGGACCCCGGGGCTCGGAGCCCCCCGGCGCCCCGCGCTCACTTTGCCCGGCACTTCCCCAACTCCCCGGGTCCAGTCGCCGCGCGCGCCGGGCTGCGGCGCCGGCCACGGAGAGAGGCTCGCCCGCGAGCCCCGGGCGCCGCCGCCGCCGCCGCCTCGGCTCCCTTTCCCTTTCCCCCGCCTTCTCCCCGGGTCTCCAGCCGCGGAGTGGCCCGGAAAAGTTTGGTTCGGGCCGCTTCTTACCGTTTTTCCTCCTGGGATTGGCTTGTTTGCGCCTCTTGCACCGGGGGCCATCCGCCATGATCGGCTGCTTCATTGATAAGAGCGGATCAGATGGCAGTTCGCATGGACTCGGCGCCCTGCTTCGGCAGCACGCAGGCTCGATCTAGCAACCAAACACAGCGACAATGTGGGCATCGCCCGCGCCCATTGAAACGCGCGCGGGCCGCCCAGGGGAGCCGGGCCAGGGCCCCGGCGAGCACCCATCCGCGCCCCCCAACGCCAAAGCGAAACTTCGGCGGCCCCCTCCCCGCCCCCCACCCCCAGCCTTGGCCCCGAGGCGCTTTGTGTTTGTTACTGTTTGCTGTGTTGCACCCGCGAGGGGATCAGAGAGACAAGAATTACATCTTCAAAATGAGTCATAACTCCTGACCGTATGAGGGAATGCACACGGCGGTACAGTAAGGCTGCTTGACTCAGGGCTAGGCGGACCCTTTCCTCGGAAAAGTCCTCAGCCCGGCTCGGGAACTTGGGGTGAGGCGAGGCTTTCTTTCGCTCTCATCTTGTCTCACCCCCCCACCCCCCACAACCCCATTCCCCAGAGGAAACAAACAAACAAACAACGCGAAGCAGCCCCCGGATGAAGCACACTCGGGCAAATTGATAATAGTAATTATAGGAAGCCCACTCGCCCCGCGCCCCCTCCCCTCCCCTTTTGGAGTTTATCGAGGCACTGTCTCTGCCTCCCCCCAGTCCCCCGCCCCCAAATTAAGATTTCCCGTTTCACGCCGAAATAAGAAGTATAATTATAAGCCTCTTTGGACACCGTCGCTTCCCACCCCCCCACCTCCCCCCCCCCCCGCCACTTTGACAATATTTACTTAAGTATTTTTCCCCCACCTCATTCACACACATGCTCCCCCACACTGGTTCCCTTAAATAGTTCCAGTAGAATTTTTTTTTAATCCCCTCAAGAAAGGAAAGAGAAAGTCCAACCGCTACGGCAACACTTTTAAGCTCTACTAAATGATCGTATCCTTTCTGGCTTCGAAACTTTTGTACCTAAAAATCGAGAGAGGCGCTGCATTTTTTCAGCTGAAACTGTCAAAACTTGGAGAAGGGGAACCTCGGAGGCAGGCAGGAGAGGAGGAGAATCCCGAAAACTCGGTGGAGGTTGGGAAGATGCTGTGCCTCGAGATTAGTTTAAACAGGGGCTATAAAAGATGTAACCGATGCAAACTGTAACACAAGGGCCATTAACCCTTTCTCTGCCGAGCACACTCAGTCCCCACGCCCCGCACCTATTGTCTCCTGTGCTAGAAGCTTTGCAGAAAACCTGGAAAGTGAGTATCAGTTTCCAGACATTCGCTGAGAGGGGAGGGGGGCAGACAGAAGGGGAAGTGGATGACTTAGAAAGCACCTTGAATTCAACCTAGGCACAGGGAGTGACTTTTATGTTTGACACGTTTTGTCATTTCTTGGCGTTCTATTGATTTGAAATGGTTGGGGGAAATCCTGAAATAAGGGAACGGTCACACAAGTGTCTGGGATGAAACAGCTGGCCTGTCTGTATTCATGCTGAGACTTACACACGATTGCATATAAATACATGTTTAATAAAGTAAGCTGCTAGTTTTATGAGCGTGTGTGTATGTGTGTGTGTGAGAGAGAGAGAGAGAGAGAGAGAGGGCATTTGTGCTGTAAACTTTATCTTTGCCTGTTATTTCTAACTCTGGAGTTAGTAATCTTGCCTTCATCATTATAGGGGGAGCATGTAAAATACATAAGTAGGTGGGAGATAAACACATTCATGTTAGCCGGGCTCATCACTGTTCCTGGGAACTTCTGTTATCTCTCTCGACTTTTCAGTGCCAAAGTATGGAATGGGATATGTGTGTGCATGTGTCTCCTGCTAAATCCATGTCTATATTACTTTGCCATTTAAAATACAATTTCAAAAGTTATCCTTAATTTTAAAACTCTGATATCCTGACAGCAGCTTTCTTCCCAGCTGTAGTGACCCCCCCCCAACACACACACACACACACACACTTTGGTAAACGACTCGAGTTCCATGAGGACTTTCACTTCTTTATTTATCATCACAGAAGTGAGGTGTTACTTCACATACATACACACACAAAGAATAAAATAAAGAAATGAAACTCGCTAAGCAGACAAAAACAGGCAACTTTCTGCTTAGAAAACAGCCTTCTCGGGTGGGAGAGGATGCACTGCCATATCTAAGAGAAAGACTTGCCCCTGAATTTGGTAGGTTTGTATCGATCAAGTTTTGTAATTATTCACAGGTATTTGCCAAGTTTTAATTGCTGAATACAATGAATTGGCACTAGATGCAAAAATAGAGCAGAATCTCTCCCCTTGAAGAGTTTTCATTCCACCATATAGTTCTCAATAAAACTTTTCCTAGGCTGGGTAGCAAAAGGCACCTTTGGTTACCTGAATGGACAGGTACAGGGCAAATTATTTGGGGGAGGAAAAAAGAAGAGAAAAGGAAAGAGAGAGTGCCGGAGAGCCAGAGAAATCAAAGAAGTCACTCTTGGGAAAAGCTTGCCATAAAGGAGCTAAACCCACCTGAAATTCCTGCCCACAGACACTCCTTCTCACTTCAGACTCACATCCCCACTTAAAAGGAGAAAAATCATAAAAGGAGGGTGGGGGGTGACCATACCAAAAAGGAATAAAAAGAGAGAAAAGGGGAAAAAAACCTACCTGCGAAGTCTTGTTTGTAGTTTTGGCCAGAAATGGTGAGAAGAAAAAGCATGAAGAAGCCGCGAAGTGTGGGGGAGAAAAAGGTGGAAGCGAAGAAACAGCTCCCGGAGCAAACTGTACAAAACCTCGCCAAGAGTGTCGGGAGGCAGGACCGTTATTCCTGCGGAGCAGGTTAGAACTGATCTCTTTCGGCCACTCCAGGAAACACAAACCTGGGGACGGACTGACGTGTTACGCCTCTTCTAATGACATTTTTTTCTTTTTCTTTTCTGTAGGAGAGAGAGGAGAGACCCTGAAACACGCGCCACCTATCTTTGTGGGGAGGGATAATTGAAGCGCCCTGAGCGTGAGCATCATGTGAAAACGTGATCGCCAAGTTTCTCTCTGGGAAAGGATCTGGGATAGATTATACCTTGAAGTCTCCGCAAACGCTTTAGTGGAAGAAATGAAATTCCACCTCCCTCCCTTCCTCTCTCCCTCCCTCTCGCCTCCCTCCCTCCCTCCCTCTCTTCTCCACGCCCCCCCCTCCCCCCCCCCCCCCCCCCCCCCCCGTCAAGCCTTTGGCATCATTATCCTCATCACTAAATCCTACAGAGTACAGGGCGGAAAACGGTGCACACCATTCACAGAACTGGAGAACTCTAAGGGGCGAAAGTTAAAGGGAAAGATCCCGGGTCCTTAATCCAGATCGCCTCTTCTTATACAGATATTTCTAATGGCCAGACTTGAGATGCACATTAAGTTGTGTGGATTTCTCAGCACGTCTTCTGGAACTAAATTCTTTGCCCTTTTTCTTCTTTTATTTTATTTTATTTTTTTCTTTTTGGATGGCAGAGCCAGAAAAAAAAATGCTGCATGTGAACTACATCTTAGGGTGTGTGTGCTGGGGTGTGTGTATGATGAATTTCTGGATTGGATCTCAGTGGTAAAAAGTAGTTTGGCATTTTTAAAAAGGGTCTCTAAGTAAATTAACATAGAGCGCTGGGTTGACTGATCTCTGAATCTCTCTACATCTCACGGAGACCTCACTACAAAGTGAGGGAGTGTGTGTAGGAGGAAAAGGAGAAAGGCCATAGAGGGACTTAGCAGGGAAGGAAGAGTATGATATTAAACGGCATGGGGTCTAAGTTTTGGAGTATATATTTTTCTGATATTGCAATTAAAGTAAAATTAAAAAGAAAAGACTCCACCTTTGCTCTGAAGGGATTGGTTATGTAAATATGGAAGGGATTTCCTGGAGAATACAGCTTTCTACTGTATGGTTAATTAAATAATCACTCAAAAGCTTCCAACGTGACGCTTCTGTCGTAATCCAATCAGGTTACATAGGTCCTAAACAAGAAAGATATTTTCCACATCTGGAAGTCAGCAATTTAGCAAGTACTGCACATTATTAACCGATTCAGAGCCCACTTCCCAGGGGAATTTTTTTTGAAGTTTAAGTGTTCTTAACCAATGCTCTGCTGTTTTGTTAATCAAAAAGCTGGTTTACACTGCACGTAATTGGAACTAATATAGAAGTAAATAAAGACAGCCAAATTTGAGGATGCTGAGCACAGGCATTTATCGGAAAAGGAAGAAATCTCTTAGCCTCCAATGGTTCAGGCTCAATTTCTTAAAGAACTGTGAGACTTTTTTTTTTTTTTTCTTAAGAGTGAAAGTGCTTGAGAACCTCAGAGCACAAAATAAACTTCCAGTCCCAACAGCCTTTGGACTTCCTTGCAAAGGTAAAGGTGGAGGTGTCAGGAGGATTAAACCACCTCACCACCAGTTTTTCTGCTTTAATATTGTTCAGTGTCACAGCCCTCTGTTTTCAGTCTGATGAAATCTGAAACAAATAATACCCTGATCCAACACTAGACTTTTACTTATATTAAGATAAACTGCTTTGAATTGTGCTTTGAATGTGTGCCTAAAGCAAGACTTTGAATGCAGGAGTCACTTGCAATTGCACGCAGAGGAGGGAAAAGCCACCACTTGGGTTGCCACATCCATAGTCCCAGAGGTGCAAGTCTTTCTATTTTGCATATTTGGGGGGAGGGAAATAACCATCTAGCATGACCACAGCCACTTCTTACTTTAAGATGAAAAAAAGTAAAATTTCACAGTTGTTTACAGACTCATCTCTTTCTTAACTTGATTCTTTATTACAATGAGAATAGCTACGTAAATTAATTTTTCCCCCATACCATTACAGATAATTTACCTACAGAAGAGGAGCATTCAAGATCATCATTCTAAAAGTTAATTGTAAAAAAAAGAAAATTAATGATTTCCAATATGGGTTAGAAATATTTAAAATTTTAGTTTTACATTGCTTTTAATAGCACATATTTATATTAAATATATGTCTGACTTATCAAGTTCCTCCCCTGAGATTTAGCTGTATTATTAATGTCTTTTTTTTCTTCCTCTTCCCACTTCCCCCTCCTTTTTATTAAAAAAAAAATGGAATCCAGCTTTCTCTAGAAGTTTGCTCTTCAGCCTCTCCTCTCCCATTCCCGTGGAAGAAGGATCCCACTGCAAAGGAGTGATTCCAGGCAAGACCCCACTGCTGGAGCCCAGGTAGTCCTTGGAGGGTTACAGTCTCAACAAACAGTCACAGGCAAAAACCTCAGGTCAAAGGATCTCAGAGAAGGGCTAACAAATCACTTGTCTTTATTATGTATATTAGTGTCAGGTTACTTAGGATCTGACTTAAAAAAAAAAAAAAAGACTGAAGTATTTCCATTAAAAACACCTAATCATCTGATTACTGTGGGCTCAGTAATTGTTCAAGTGGCAGGAGGCAGCCCCAACACTTAGCACTGGGAGTTCCGACTTTCAAGTATTTGGTTTGGGGTAAAAAAGCAATCTTTCAGGTTCCCATTAAGGTGGATGTTGGGATGAGGGCAAGGGAAGGGTCTCTGCGAGGGGTGAGCGCGCGGGCAGGTTGCCCCCCGCCCCTGCCTGGCACGCCCCTGGCACTCCCCTCCTCTTTTGACCGAGAGTTCCCACCGACGCACTGGCGGGGAGACGGGAGGAAGCCGAATATAAATTTGTTCCGAACACTCCCTGAGTCCGAAGGCCAGGTCGGGGACAATGGTGATCGTGGGATCAGCGGGATGCAGGAGGGCTGGGCGCAGGGAAAAGTCGAGAGAGGACTGGTGCTTTCGTCTCCTCACACAGCAAAACAAGTCCTGCAAATGAATCGTTCCTTCCCGATCTTTCTTCCCCATTAATAATCCATTTCGAGATTAGCGCAGACGAAGGGGATTAAAACAACAGATACATGTAAATATGAAATAATATTGCAATCGACACTGGAGGGAGGAAAAACAATTCTTTAGGGTTTCTTTGAGTAAAATAAACTGCCTCCCTCAGGATTCCCTCCACCCAGTCAGGGTAAGAAGATGCACTTTTGTTTTCCAATTTCCTTCAGCCAGGACCTGGTGACGGTCCCCCTCTTCACCTCACAGTCTGTCAATTTCCTCAACTTTCACAGCAGATTCCCCCCCCCCCAACCCCCCAAGCCCCCAGCTCCGCTTGCCGGCCCAGAAGCCCAAAGAGATACAATGTTTCTGCCCTTGAACACACAGGCTGTAGAAGGAATTCGAATTTGGCCACAGCTAATGATTTTTTTTTTTAAGCAAATTCTGTTTATTTTGTACCATGTGGAGAAAATTTAAAAAAAGGAAACTATTCTCGTTTTGAAAACGGAATTGATCTTTCATCTAGAGGAATTATTTCAACCCTGGGTTGTTACGCAGGAGGTGGGCAACTTCTTTTAGAGTTGCAAGCAAAGGGTGATAAAGGAGACCCCTGGATTGGGGTGTGTGTGGAGGGGGTGGGGGGGGGCGGCAGGGGTCCAAGCCAAGCCAAACGGTTTTCTCACGTGCAAACTTGCAATCCAATCCATTCGGAGTTGAGCCTAGGATAGGAGGGGAAAATCTATTAAAAAAAAAAAAAATCAGGAGCATCTCTCAGAGAAACCCTTTTCAACAAAATCAAGGACCAGAGAACCTCAGACCGACCCTAACGTTCCTGCTGTGAGGCCCGCGGGCTATGGAATCACGCACGTCACCTGGCCCCAGCAGGGCGGCCAGCTGAGGGGGTTCTTTTTATTTTATTTTCCTTTATTTTTTGAAGTTAAGGCTGAATCTCGGCTTCAGTGCTTTTGCCAACGTCTCCACTGACAGGAACCAGCAAACTTCAGGACTCAAATGAGCGTCTTAATTTATTGATGCAAAACAGGTCTGATTGTCGCCCCCAATTCTCGGCGCGCTCGGTCCCCCACGCCCCCAGCTTCGGTCCCTCCATTTGATCTCAGGGTAAGGCCCAGCCGAACGGGCGGAGGAGCACGTGGGGGGGAGGGGAGGGTCGGTCCCCGCCCGTCCTCCCCCGGACCTGTCCCCGCCCGCGAACCCCGCGACCCCCGCCCCGCCGCCGGGTCAGCTGACCTGGGTCGCTAGCTAGCTTGCTCCCCGCCCGCCGCCCCGTTTCCGGTCCCCGGGGTCCGCGAGCTGCGCAAGGAGCGGGAGCGGCCGCAGCCGGGAGGTGATGCTGGGGGCTGATTACCATGAGAAAGGCTGTGCCTGGAAAAGCCTCCTCCACGCGACTGTCAATCTCTCTAAGGGGGGGGGGGGGGGGGGGGCGGGGACGGAAAGGGGCCCTGTAGGAGTCACCAGAAAACTTGGAGTAAGTTGGATGCGACGCAGGCCCGAGGAGGTGGCTTTCGCCTCAACTTGGAAGGCTGTGGCGTTAAGGGCGCGGACGCCAGCAGCCTCGCCAGGGAATTAAAAACCCAAAACCCTTCCTTTCCTCCCTCCTTCTTGCCCTCCTGTCAGCCCTCCCAGCCCTTTATCCTTATTTTCTTGAAATTCTTTCCCAATTGCATTTCCTACGTTCTCTTTTCTTTTTATCTGATTATCTTCCTTTTGCCGTCTGTTTTGTTTCTTAGCATCCCCTCCTCTCTCGCTCTGATTCTTTTGTGCCTCCTTTAAGGGTCCAGATTTATCATTTAGTTTTGAAAACACAGTGTTTAATATGTAATTAATCTACCAGCGGGAGGTCAGGGACGCACGCCTTAACTAAAATAACTCCCTGGGTCATCAAGTTCACCAGGTGTCAGTGCTAAGTAAATCATAATCATAATCATAAATATAAATCAATAGCTTAGTAATCAAATGGTTTCTTATTCTCAATTGTATCAGCTCAAACTGACTTTTTAAAAGATATAACCTTCCTGGAAAAATTAATAAAATAGTTGACACAGGGAAATTATTGACAATTAAAACTGTGAAAAATTTTCATTTACAGTGATATTTTAGCAGTGCTTAATGGACTTTAGGAGTTATAATAGGTAATTTAAGGAAACTTAAACTGTGCTTTATCTTTTAATGTCTATTCACAAAGTGTAAAAAATTCCCAAGGCACTCTCCTCCCCACACTCCTCTCTCCACTTCGGAGAGAAACATCATGTTTATTTTGTACTTGCTAAACACATTCACAACTTGAGTTGTTGGGTTGGTTTCTTGGCCAGGTTGACCCCTTCCCTGGCAGGTGAGTGAGCATGGGGCCGTGTAGGTCATGAATGTGGCTATGTTTTTTGTTTTCCTTAGTTTTTTTTTTTTGCTTTTTGTTCATTTTGAGCACATTTGTTGTTCACTTATTAAAATTCAGAGTTTGCACTTGTTTACAATTTGTTTACTTTGTTGCATTTTCAAAACTTGTTAGAAGTCAATTGAACATGTATATTAAGCCCCTTTTTAGGCCAAGAAAAATGAAGATGCATTAGAAAGATGCCTTTTATGCTTCATAATTATTAATTGACATTTTATGATGAATAATTAATCATTTGAATAATTTTGGTATCTCTGATCTGAACACATATTTGCATATCTAATGCTTGATTTTAACTGTGTTTTTTTTAAAAAGAATTCATTCTCTCAGGACAAAGAAACAAAGTAACATTTTAATGTAAAATTTCTCTTTAACATTTGTGTAAGTTCATTGAATTGTATTATTCTTTCTAGATATCCATAAAACTTCTTAACAATTTGTAAACCACTTATGTAGCAATCACATACAAACATGTGACAAAACTACGATTAATTAGGAAAAACAATGCCTTATGTAAAATCAATTCGCTGTCCTCCCCAAATGCAGAGATGTGCACTAATTATGCACCATATGTTCACACTGGGATTTGATCATTGAACTTCTCGGTTGTCTATTTATACAGGTCAAAAGTGGATCATTGAGGCAGTTGACAAATAATTAAGACGTGGTACTTAAGGTAATTTTACATTTTTTTTTTTTTTTTTTACTTATTAGTATGTGCACTGGTGTAAAGTTATTTCAAAATGATCACGCAAATATATCCCTGGAATTTGTATATCCCTGTGTCATTTGAAGTTCAAAGTATCTATTTTGGATACTAACAGTGCAGATGATTACCTGTATGATTACAGGCAATTTTCTCTAAATTTGTCTCCTTATCAACAATATGGGTACATTAATAGTGTTCATTCCTTAGGGCTTTTATTGAGAATTCAATGAAGTAATACATGAAACGTCATTATGGTGTAGCTTTATTGTTATAATGAAAAATTGAAAAAATAATGTGGAACATACAGATCAATTAAAGACAGTATAAATTAATTTTGACTACCAAAAACAACTATTTAAGTTTTAGTATCATTCATAATTTTCCTATTGAGAGATGAGTACTATGTCATTAAAGTGAAGAAATAAAATGGAAAACATCATAAGATTTATGGCTGGTTTATGATTCTTTAGACCTGTTCAAAGGATGTGTAGCCACAGACTTGAGAATAAATACAGTATTTCTTTATTATGTTAGTTCAGCAGTTAATTTATTGTATTCAAGATGGTCATAATTTGGTTATAAATATCAGACTTCTTTTAATCCAAGTGTATAAACTTGACGTTTCTCGTGTTCTTTAGTAACACGAGTAATACTGTCTTTGAGTGTAAGGGTTAAATGTGCAAAAGCTCAGAAGCGGTCTTGAGTAAGAATTGTGAGAAAAAAAAAAAAGGCAAACTTACAAATTTGGAGACCAGGAATTTGGCTGTCAGACCGTTATTTGCTGTCAGACCATTCATAATGAACTGAACATTCCCTTTTGGAATTGTAGTTATCCTGGGGTTTGTGCTAATTCCAAGTACCTATAGTGGGGGAGAAAATCAGTTTATTAAATGGAAAATGAAATTCCCTAGCCTCTTAAATATCCACAAGGCCAGATTTTCTTTTTGATGCAAAAGCTGAAAAATCAATGCAAATGCTAAGGGGAAAAAAAACTATTGCGATTTTTAATCCCAACACTGATGGCTTTTTGTTGTTGTTGTTTTCTCTGACTCCTCAAAACACTGAAAGTGTCCCTTAATTGTTTCCTGTCTCTAAGGACCCATTCCGTGCTCCTCATAGGTCAAAGCCACCAAAAGGGCCATTTGGACATCAGACTAGGGGCTCAGAGTGACCTGTACCTTTTACTTTTTCCCTTTTTGAAGGGAAATGGGACCAGCAATTGTTTGTACCTACAGATTGTCTGGTGACCTGGAAATAGCTTCATACTGCTTTGTGGTCTTCTTTAATAGTCCTTATTCTGTTAAGAGGTCAAAGTTATAAACTTTGTACTCTACTCAGTTCTAATGTACTATTCGGGGGTGATTTTTTTTTCAGAGTTATTTCAGATACTTAAATGTAAAAACCTTCTTCTCAAAAATGATCTTCTTCATGATAATCGCAACTATGAAATGGTAACAGCTAAGGAAAAAAACCCAAACCTGCTTCTCTATGCCTGGCAGTTTTAGATGTGACCTAGAGAGAATTGATGACTTTCTCTAGAATTTAAGTGTCTGGTTCTGTGTGGACCTTTGAATGTGTCAGGTCCACCTTCGTGGCCAAGGCCAGGCACATCTCACTCAGTATCATCTCACCTTTTGAGATATACTTCTGAACCACTTGTGCCCACCCACCCTGCGCCCTGCATTATGATCGACTTCCAATCTTCCTGGATGAGTAGGTTAGTCCTTGTGTTTCCACGTATGGCTTATTTTGCCTTTTGGACCTAATGCTTCGGCTCATTTTTCTAGTTACAACGTTGGCTCAAGTCAAACGCTCAGGTCAAATGCTTTCTCTAGCTTTGTTGTCTGTTGCTTCACAGTTCAGTTCGGTCTTCTCTCCAGGACCCCCAGCTCAGGGAAAGCTCCCATGCGTGGGTTCCTTCTGGCTCACCCTGACCCCAGTGTTGGGCCCAAGCACAGGACAAGTCAGTGATGAAGATCATGAATAGTTTTTATTTTCTGTACAATTTCTTTTGTCACTTGTTGAGTGCAAACTGAACATCAATGTATTTGACACTAGCTTCTTTATATTCTCCTCAATGATAGCTATATTATAAAGGCAAAGATACAAATGTTGAAATCAGATGAATTGGATTTGATTTCATGCATTTTGTGTACTAATTATATATTGAGAACAAGATATTAAACCCCTGTGAACCTCATTTTAAAAATGAGCAAAAGAGGGGCACCTGGCTGGCTTGGTCAGTAGAGCACGTGACTCTTGATCTCGGGGTTGTGAGTTCGAGCCTCACGTTGGGCATAGAGATTAATTAAGAAAAATAGAAAAATTAAAAGAGCAAAAGAACACTTAGATTTAAGCTAGTTGTGGTGAAAAAAAATAACAATATATGTAAAATGTCTGCTGTAGGACAGGCATATCAGTACATAGGAAAATCTGGGACCTATCAATACATAGGGATTCCTGGGTAGCTCAGTCTGTTGAGTGACTTCTGATAGTGGCTCAGGTCACGATCTTGCAGTCGTGGGTTTGAGCCCCACATTGGGCTCTGTGCTGAGCTGCTGAATGCAGAGCCTGCTTGGGATTCTCTCTCTCCCTCTCTCTCTGACCCTCCCCCACATGTGCACACATACTCTCTCTCTCTCGAAATAAAACAAACATTTAAAAAATACATAGGAGTTTTTTCCCATGAATTACCTGAAAAACATGAAGTTAAGTTCTAAAAAAGTAGAGTAGATGTAGCATATGCTTAATTATTATTATAATTATTTTATTGTTATTTAATTGTTTTAACTATTTTATGATTTACTAGGAATTATTTAACTGATTCTTTCATTGTACAGAAATCAATGCTCACTGATAACAAAGTTAGAAAACTACCATGGAATTTCTCAATTTGTAGTGGGAAAGGTCAGGTGTTCATGATAATAAACATCACGATACTAGCCCCTGAGACTCCATTTTTCACATGGCCATTTGTCATTGTAAGGAAAAATATTTTCCCACCTCATTCTCTCCGTATGACCTGGCATGGGAGGAAGTAGTCTTGTAGCCAGCTTAGCATGGCCAGGAAGTATCAGAGATCCTATTTGTGCTAGGTAAAAAGAAGAGGCTCTTAACACCGTCCAAAGCTCTTCACTGACCCTCACCCAAACTTCAGAAGATTGAAGGGATTGCGGAGTGGGTAGAGGGGATGTAATAGCACTGAGAAATTTTCCTGCAGTATCTTCTTCCCATCCCCCCCAGTCAAGGGCTGAAACATCTACCTAAAAAAATGAAAATAAAAGTAAGACTACGTATGTAGCACAGACATTGCTTCACTCTCCTGCCCGTAAATCTGGGAGTAGGGTTGTGTCAGCAGGCCCTGGCATGATCTACTGTGTATGTGACTTTTCTACCCCATGCCCTAGAAAGGAGGGCGTCAGGGGAGGACTGGGCCGTGGACACAGGGACGGAGCATATTGTTCTAGTGGTTCTACTACTGTGCAAACCAGGCTTCTTTCTCTCTCTCTGGAACTGACTTTGCCACACACACACACACACACACACACACACACACACATACAGGCACACACAATCTGTTCCTATTAGGTTTTTCCTTGGCCATTGTGGAACCGTAAGTATGGCTCCTGTGGCAAAGGGGTATTTTTTCTGGGTTGAGGGAAGCTGGTATTTCTATTGTTCTTGGCACATGGCTAGTACCCTTCTAGACAAGAGGGACAGAACAAAACTGAATGTTCACAGAAAATTCTTGGCCTTTCAAAACAAGAAGGAAAAATTAAAACCTCATTTTTTTAAAGCTTAATTTATCTATCTCATAAGTATTTGGAATTTCAGTTTAGAGAAATCAGCATGATCCTGAGGTGTATTATTATCTACTATCATCTGGCATTTATATAGGATATTGAAAAGTTATTTACAATAGTTTGCCATGGTCATTAGGTAAAGATGATCTCTACTTCTACTAGGGAGGGTTCTTGCGTGCTTGAGGAGAATGTTCAAGATTGGGTGAAGTATGTTTTGCAATTTGAAATCACTTTGAACTTTGGATTTGGGGCAAAGTAATGTGTTTTATGATACTGAAGCAAAACCATCACTTGGAAAATTTTTTGAAGTTTATTTATTTTGAGAGAGGGAGAGTGAGGGAGCAGTGGAGAGGCAGAGAGAAAAAATCCCAAGCAGGCTCTGCACTATCAGCATAGAACCTGACATGGGGCTCGAACTCATAAACGGTGAGATAATGACCTGAGCTCAAATCAAAAATTGGCTGCTTACCCAACTGAGCCACCCAGGCACTCCATCACTTGGAAATTTTTAATCGTTGCTTCACTTAGGATCTTTAAATAGTAATTTATTTGACAAAGGAAGATGATCTACCCCTGATGTATCTTTCCCGATCCCCTACGACAGTGCCTGTTATATAGTAAATATTTGTTGTCTTTTGTGGAATCTGCCGTTCATTAAAAAGCTTTAAAGGGAAGTAAAGTGAGCTCCTGTTTCACACTTGTAACGGCTTGAGATGAGCACGAGGATAGATGAGGGTAGCAGGCAGGGACCATGGACACTTAGACTCACACACTTCCTTTTTATCAAGTTAGGCTGGCTTATTTCCCTTCCGCTGTATCAGCTTTACACGTGGCCTCAGATAAACGAAGGAGCATATGCAGAATTATGTGTATATATTTGTCTTTCTCTTTAAATGGCTCTGATGAGCCTTCTCGTGGTTGATTTTTAAGTAAATATATTAAAATTTAATAAGAGGTTTTCTCTGAAAAAGGAAAGAAATCATAAGGAGGAAATGGACCGGACTAGTACAAGTATGATTTGCTTATGCCGCCAAGTGTGAAGTTGCACTTGAGAATAAATGATCTCCTCACCTGCTAACACCACACAAGAGCTGAAGAAGGAAAACAAAGAAGGTGTAGGGTTGTGTTTTGTTTCTCCTTTAAGTAAACGAACAGGCTCCATCAGCACAGGGGCTAGATGATTTTCCTGCCAGGAGTTTCATTTTCACGTAGAACAGTAACTGGTTGCTCAAAAGTCCAGAGGTGAAAAGTATGAGCCCTATTTACAATGCTTTGCTTCTCCAGTATCCTTCCCTCTCTCTTCTTCCTTCCCCTTCAGGTCCTATTTCTCAGGGCCCTCACCTCCTCTTACCCTTATTTTGGTGTTCTCTGCTGAGAGGAAAAACTATCTTTCAAAGTTAGCCTTGTCCATAGCCTTCAACAGGCTTAGCTTTTTAAATAATAAGCTATGATGCTAAGATTAGAAATTTCCACTATATTGCAGAAAACTGCCCAGAGGAAACAGAATGCTTACGCGAAATATTATAAGGAAGGCCAGTTCAATACTATTGCTGTCTGCCTTGTGCCTAGCATAGAGCTTGGTGGCTGAGAGGTTCTGAATAATGTCTGCCGAATGAATGAATGCTTGCATGCATGAATACTGTATAAAAAAAGCCAGACGTAAGACAACAGATGCCATTTGTGCCACATGGCAAATAGGAGTTAAAAGGTATTAACGTAGGCACAAAAATCACCTGTGGTCATAAACAGGAGTCTGGCATTATTTTTGAGTTTTGAGTATTTTATTTCCAAAATGAAATACTGAAATCATTTGCCAAGCAATAGAGATATAACAGTCCCTCAGTCACTCACTTGCAAAGGAAATTTTCAATACAAATAAAGTCATACATATTTATACTAGGGTAATTCAAAATAACTTCCTCACATAAGCACTGCTACGTTCAAATAAAATCTTGCCAACACTTCTGAGTACATTGCTTTAAGAAAAAAAAAATGCTCCCTGTAGCGTCCGAACTATTTAAAAATCTTGCCAGCTTCTTCAACATACATCAGTTATCTCTCTTTAAATCACTGACAAGAATTTAAAAACTGCTTCATCAGAACAACTGTTACCCTTTCTCATACTCTAGTTAGAACCTGATCTTCTAAAAAAGACCATATTTACAGCTTCTTTTGAAATTTTGAAACCATTTGGCTGATATGTTTTTGCTACATTTTCTTTCCCTGATTTAATTACTGGGGACATTTGCATGAAAACAGGAGGACAGAGACATAAGATTTTTGTCTTATGAGTTCATCTGTTTCTGATGCTTACTCCCCACCTGAGATCAGTGTTTGTTTTATTATAATTGGGAATCCAGGAGCAAGATTAGAAACGAAGTTGTTGGAAATGAAATAAAGTTCAGAAATAGGGACATGGGAGGCTAAGAGATTGTGGATGGTATGATAATGAATTTTCTTCTAGGTTACTTATTTAAGAATAGTCCTCAAGTCAGTGACATATGGTGTGTTATTGAAAAGGTTAAAAAACCAAGGAGCTTAAGGAACTGGGTTGTTTGTGCTTCCCTAAGAAAACCACACTCAGGCAGCCACTACTCTGTCATAGATGCTAAGAAGCATCGGAGAAAATAGTGAAGGAGGTGAACCCAGGTCATATAGGAAGTCTAGACATGGCCACCGGAAGTGAGGAAGGAGATAAAGCTGAATGGCCCACTAATTCTGACCACCTTGCAAATGCTTGTGATTTTTCACAGGAGAATCAGAGAAGACTATCGGGAGGAATTCAGAACATCTTCACCTGGATTTTCATGGGTATGTAGAAATGTACATGGTCAGAGCTGAAGGGATGATCTAACTTTTTTTGACTTTCTCCTATATTCTGCAGCTTATTGAAGGGCACAACTGTCCATCCCAAGTCTTCCAAGCCCAAATCCTGGGGTGACTTTTAACTCCTTTTTAAAATTTTTTAGAAAGTTTATTTATTTTTGAGAAAGGGAGAGAGAGAATGCATGAGTGAGGGAGGGGGGAGAGAGAGAGAGAAGGAGGGAGAGAATCCCAAGCAGGCTCCATGCTGTCAGCAACAGGAGCCCTCTGTGGGCTTAGGCCCACGAACTGTGAGATTGTGATCTGAGCCGAAATCAAGAGCCAGACGCTTAACCCGCTAAGCCACCCAGGTGCCCCTTGACTCTTTTCTTAAAAAAAAAAAAAAAAAAAAAAAAAAAATCCATATTTAATGAGTCAGCAAATGCTAACGATCTTACCTCCACAAGTTCCTGACATGTGCTCACATTTCCCAAATCCTCCACACTTTCATCTTACCCTGTTTCAGGTACTCGTCATCTCTTTCCTGGAACGCTGTGCCCACCTCCCGACTGGCTTTCCTGTTTCCAGTCTTTCCTCCCTCGTATCTATTCTCCATCACCGGTATGAGTCATTGATCTACAACAACATCTATCTGACTGTGTCACCACTGTCAGCAGTTCCCAATGACATGACTGTGGTATTCCTCAAACTCAGCGAACCTCAAAGATGGACCCCTGAGGGTGGGTGTTTAAATATTTATGAATATTGTTTTGAAATGATAACCTTTCAGTTTAAACTTTGTACCTCTTCCATAGTTTTGGATAAAATCGAGAATCCAAGAAACCGGGCCAGTTTAATCCTGCCTGTCCCCATGGTTTGAATACTGCAGCATTTCTTATGCCTATGCCATAAACCACAGGTTCTTTAGCTAAGCACATGAGGCTCTCTTGGGTGGAACACATTCTCTTCTTCATTTTCGTCTCCTGCCAATCTTCAAAGGGCACATTACCTTTTGTACTATTGCTTGTATTTCCCCTTAAGCCATATTATTTCCAATGTTAGGGCCTTTGCACCTATGCTTTTTGCTGGGAGTATTCTCTCCTTCCCTTCATGTGGCTGACTTGAGCGTTCATTCTTTAACTCAGCTCACATGTCATCTCCTCCTGGAAGTCTGAGGCTGGTTCTTCTGTGTCCTCACAGCACTTAACACTCTGCACTGCTGTGTTGCCTTTATGTGTCTTCTTTCAACTAGAATAAGGCTTCTCTGAGGCCAGGGACACTGCCACTTTCATCTTTATACTCTCGTCTGGTCCGAATGTTCTAGCTCCCAGAACCGATTTATTGAAGGCCTAATTCCCAATGTGATGGTATGTGGAGGTGGGGCATTTGGGAAGTAATCAGGTTGAGATGAGGTCATGAGGGTGGGAGCCCAAGGTGAGATTAGTGCCCTTGTAAGAAAAAGGACACAGAGAGCTTGCTGTCCCCATGCACACAGCGAGAAGGTGGCTGTCTACAAGGTAGGAAGCCAGTTCTCACCAGGAAGTGAACACACTGGCACCTTGATCTTAGAATTCCCAGCTTTCAGAGCCATGAAGACTAAATGTCTATTGTTTATGCCACGCAGTCTATGGTATGCCACGCAGTCTAGTAGTCTGAGCTAAGGCATACCCTCGACTCCTAGTAAGTATCTGGCACACGGTGGACACTTAAAAATACATTTTGAAGTGAACGTGAATGTCATGGTAGGAGCTGATTTTCACTGCTGAACAAAGAACACCAAGCACACGTATGTTCCGCAGATGATGCATTTAGCCACAGGAGCAACGCAGCTTCCCTGCACTTCATATTAACAGGGGGCCCCCCCAATCGGAAAGGTCTCATTGTAGTTTGCAATGACTTGTATTTAGATTAGACAAGCATTTGTGGAAGTATTCGAATAAAAATAACTTTCACATGTAAAACATTTTCAAATTTCAAAGCTTTTGCATATGTATTATCTTCACTTGATCCTTACAATAAACTTTCAAGGTTGGCAGATATTATTATGCCCCATTTGGAAAAGGAGGAAATTAAGATTTTGATGGAGTCAGATGAAATAAACCCATTTTGGAAGCCCCAAGTATGTTTCAGATATGGAATCATCTTTGTGAAACTGGCCAAGGGCAAATTTTAGTACTCTTTTGTGACAGATGAGGAAACAGAGTGTTGAAGGGACTGGCTCAGAGTCATAGCAGAGAGCCATCAAAATGGAATTGAATTCTGCCCTGTGACTTAGATTAGTTCTGATACATACATGTACAAATATGTGTACACATTAGAAAGGGAGCCTTGGTTTTAGGAGAGCAACCTGAAGAGATTTTTTCTCTTCCATAACTGGTTTGTCACTTGTCTTTAGTACAGAAAGGCACCAAGTCATAAACAGTTGGTCAAGAGAGTGGTTTGGGAACAAAATTGGAAAATTATTTGAGTTTATTTGAGATGGGAGAGTAGGGGCAGCCGGGATCATATAGATACTGAACATTGAAAAATAATTTTTTTGTTTTGTCATGAAGTCACAAAATTATTAGTTTTAAGTAAAGATAAGGAGGCTATCTCAATATATTCTACCTATAGTTTTCTGGACTTTTTGCTGATGAATGTGAAGCCCAAGAAAAGGTATATTTATTATAGTTCTGTTGTTGAATGAAAATGCTACTTCCAGTAAGGGGCTGTCTTTTCCTTCTGTTTACTTAGAATTTTATAAAGCAAAGTTGGCAAATACTCTTTTGAAGGGAGAAAAACTTCACATGTTAAGATGGTAGATAAAAACATATTATTTGTGCTTCAATTCTCTCTTGAGAGGCCAGTAATACAAACTAAATTCTGTATATACTATGAAACAACAACTGAATGCAAAGATATTTATAATCTTCCTCCTACCTACCCCTAGACATTGGTTAAATGGTTTTTGAAAGTGTGCCCTTATGTGTAAATATGTTAAAGTTTAATTTTTCTTTTTAAGGTTTATTCATTTTTCAGAGACAGAGAGAGACAGAGCGTGAGCAGGGGACGGGCAGAGAGAGAGGGAGACACAGAATCGAAATAGGCTCCAGGCTCCGAGCTGTCTGCACAGAGCCCGACACAGGGCCAGAACTCACAGACTGCAAGATCATGACCTGAGCCAAAGTCGGATGCTTAACCGACTGAGCCACCCAGGCACCCCAATATGTTAAAGTTTAAATGTGTTTACTAATGCATCAGGATTATTGGCCAATTAATAAATTCAAATATGTGATGGGGCACTTCATGTCCTAAACAAATGAACTGCTTGACAATTATACACGTGTATCACATATTTATTCATTCAGCAAATGCTTACCAATTCCCTACTATGTGTTGGACTCCATGCCGAGAATAAGGATACAGACCTAATCGTTGCAGGCTGGCAGGGAAGACAGATTGTGCGTGATGAATGCTATTGGGAATATAGACAGCAGGCCATCCAGCCAAATGATAGCTACAAAATAAAGTGAAGGAAAGAGTAGATCTTCCTAATGCACAAAAGGTCAGGTCTTTGAAATCCATTAACCACCACTGAAATTAGTTTAAATCACCTGTGACATGTTATAACCCTTCCAGGCTGGGCTAAAGGCATGTTGGGACCTCAGAGCTGGCTCGGAGGGAATGAGGAGAAAGTCTAATGTCAGAACTTCAGGGAGGGAGGCCAATGTTTCAATGACAGTAGCTGGAGGGCTTTGATGCACAAAGTCCATGAGAGGCTGACCTCAACATCCAGGGCTCTTTCAGGAGCTCAGTGGCTCTTCTTGCCAAGTGTGAGGCAGTACCTCTTACTTTCTGAGGGGTTCTGTTTCAGTGGAAGTAGGACTCCAATCAGCTACTGGGTCTCATGGATAGGCTCTGGTGACTGACAGGAGGCTATTGGTAAGGGCTAGACAGATTATTGGGGGAGGAGCCTCAAACTGGGGTTCAGGCCAGGGCACTTGTTCCAGGAGAGAACCAAATGATGGGATGGGCACCAAAGCAGATACAGTGAATAATCAGAAGGGATTGGGTATTGGGGAGCTGCTCCTTATGAGGCTCTAGGGTGTCTTGTCCTCCTTAGGTGTCAGGCTCGGTCTCTCTTTCCTCAGTGCCCTCGTCCTGCCACCACAGCTGCTCTCTCTCTCTTTCTTTCTCTCTCACCTATTGGTTTGTATTCCAATACTATCTGTGGTGCCCAAATATTGAGTAAGGCTTCTGTGTACACCAAGAGCAATTAATAGCTTCTGAGTGTGGATTTGGCTTTTGTGGAGACAATATTATTTCAGTGTCAGTTCAATAGAACACAGGTGGTGCCTGGGTTTTCACTGTGAAGGGTATGATGCTTGAAATTTAAACAAATATAAACAAACAATTCAGTATTTTGATTCATTTATTATTAACTGTAATGGCTATAATTTTTTTAGCCTAAAACAACAACAACAAAAAAGGATAGCAAAACTATAAAGAAGTCTTTAATTAGTAAATTGTATGAATTTTGTTTCCTTAGGTATCTTTACCCTTTAAAAAAATTTTTTTTAATGTTTAATGAGAGAGAGGGATGTGAGTGGGGGAAGGGCAGAGAGCGAGGAGGGAGAGAATCCCAAGCAGGCTCCGCTCTGTCAGTGCAGAGCCCAATGTGGGGCTCCAACTCACCAAACCGCAAGATCATGACCTGAGTTGAAACTGAGAGTCCCAAGAGTAGGTCCTTTAAATGACTGAGCCACCCAGACACCCCCCAGGCATCTTTACTCTTAACTTGTGAGAATGAAATAGTACATATGCTTATCTAGTTACCATGTAGGATTAAGTCTTTAGAAATGGACCCAATAGATTTTTTTTTTAATTTTTTTTTTTTCTTTTTCAAAGTTTTTTTTTTTTTATTTATTTTTGGGACAGAGAGAGACAGAGCATGAACGGGGGAGGGGCAGAGAGAGAGGGAGACACAGAATCGGAAACAGGCTCCAGGCTCTGAGCCATCAGCCCAGAGCCCGACGCGGGGCTCGAACTCACGGACCGCGAGATCGTGACCTGGCTGAAGTCGGACGCTTAACCGACTGCGCCACCCAGGCGCCCCAGGACCCAATAGATTTAAGTTTATCATTTGTTTATGTTTTTTGCTCAACTTTATTTTTTTAAAACTCACTTTAGAGATGGGACTTTATTTTCTGTTTGAATGTAAGTTCATCTTATATCCATGTTTCCAGGTATGCATGTATATGTGTGTGTGTGTATATTTACTTTTATATGCATATTTATATATGTATTTATATGTGTGTGTGTGTATATATATATATACATACACATATATTGAAAGGTGGATCTACACAGCACATGCTTTAACTCGACCACTTACCACTTGGGCAAGTGATTTTAGCCAAGTCCCTTACCTTCACTGGATCTCAGTTTCTATGTGTAAAAACATAAGATAATAGCACCAACCTAAGGGGACCATGATTTAGAGCAAATGACACAGTGGGGATCCAAGTGTGTGTTAATTATAAAGTGCTAAAGCAGGTGCTTGGTATTTATATTCAGATGCAGGTTATGCCCACATCATTTATATTAAAATATGAATGTGTTCAAAAGCTCAACCACTTCCTGAGGCAAGAAATGTGAAATGGCAATGACTAAAAGGGTCAGTGAAACTCTTGGCTTCTAACCAATCCTGTACAAAATCTTTCCTAACCACATATTTTAAAAGATGAGGAAAGATAAAGGAATGAGAACTGCCCTTTTTCTCTAACCCTTAAAATATTTTTTTCTTCCCAAGAAACTGAGCTATAGAAGCTTGAGGCCTAACTCCAAACTGAAGGTGGTGGTCATGCAAAGGACTGCTTAGAATGTTGTATTTATGAAAGTGAGGTGCCATGAATATGTACTCGTATCAGACAGAGGTGGACATGATCAGAACAAGCTTGTTCACAGAGCCCTTCTCTCTCCTTGGCCATGAGTCACAAAAATCTGACATCTGGATGTGAAATGCTTCCTTGAACAAAAGTTGAAATGTGTGTGTGTGTGTGTGTGTGTGTGTGTGTGTGTGTGTGTGTGTGTTCAATACGTAAAGGAAGAATGAAATTGAGACACCAAACCCTTTCATTGACTCGAGTTTAGGACCAGATTTTAATAACACAGCTGTCCAGATGTGAGACACTAATGAGAACATAAGGAATTCCTGGATAGAAAAGGGATGGTTGGCCCAATGGCCTGTCTCCTTCAAGTTTATTGCAACACACCTCTCTGTGTTGTCAGCATATCTTCCAACCCCCTTGCCTACATAAACATGTCCAGCTGTCTCTTAAACTCATTTTTACTTTATGTTTCACTCAATGGACTTATTTGGTAATTTGCAGTGTTTTCCATATGCTGGTAGATCTTTGGATGAAGTGGTCCTACATTATCCCTACTTCTTAATTAATTACATGAAATATTTCAGTAACGAAATATAGCAGATACCACTGGAAATTTGGAAGAAATCAAATATACCTACAATGAATTTAGAAAGAAACAAATATAATTTTGCTACTCTGTGTTTTCATTTGTCTTAAAGATGTGAAGATGTAAGTGGAGAGTGACAAAGGTGGGTAAATATAAAAACTTTCTTTCAACCCAGTTTCATTAACAAATTTCTAGGCAAGAAGAAAATGCTAAGCTCAGCTGATAAAATAAAGAAAAGGATTTGATGTTTTATTTTGATTGGGGTAAAGCCATATTCCAGATAATATTTTACTTCCTTAATTATATTAATATTTCAGGCTAACATAAATTTCAGCTGAATTATTCAAAAAGCAAAATCAGTTCTCTGATTCAGTATAGAAACAATTTTACATTAAAACCCTTTTCTCAAAATTTTCCAATTTCCTGAGGACCAGTGGGCTTGGGGTAAATTCTTAGGTTGACCATGGGTCCTTCTGATTGGAAAATACACCTGAAAATTTCCTTTAAGGTTTGATGGGAGCTCACAGAAGTAGAAATAACAAAAGGATGCTGAGGGAAATTAATGAATAATTAGTATATCATTTAGCTGAATATTTCGCATTCTCATTTTTAAATGGGCATGATTTTAAAATTATTTCAATACATGTGTGTCGATTTGATGTGTGTGTAACATCAAATATTATGATTAAGTGCCAGTTGTAGTCTTTTATTGACAAATACTTGGGGTGACCAACTTGTCCAGACTCACCCTGGCATTTCCTAGTTTTAGCCTGAAAGTCCCACTTGCTGTGAAATCCTCCAGCTTCTGGCAAACAGGTACTACTTCACAAACACATACGGGGGAAAAAATCTGCCACTAAGATTTGCTTGGCTTTGGTCTGTATACTCTTCAGACTCTGGGAACCCAAAAAGCAAAGTGTTATGTCAGCATTAAGGATTTTACTCTCTTGTTATAACAGCCTGTGTTAGGGTGTCAGCGCCTTGGTGACTAGGACGAAAGACGATCCATGTGATTTTTTTTTTTTTTCTTTTAAGCTGTTTCTAAGCTCAGATGCATGATGTTTTCTTTAAGAAAAGAGAGAGAGCGGAAAGCTAGAAAATGTTTAAAAATCAAACCTATTTTCTTCCAAACTTTTCACCCCCAACTTCCTTGCTCTCTGGACACCCTGTAACATACATCCTAAATCTAGCACCTTGAACAACCTCCAAAATCTCTGAAGCATAGTAATATCCTATTGTCCAAATTATGGTAAGAAAAAAAAAATTATCTACACTGAGTGGTTTTAATCTGACTTACGTGCCTCACAGCTAAAGTGGTTCTGTAACTATTTTGCTACTTTTAAATTTGTGGACAGTGACTTCTGAACTTTCTCAAGGAGGAGGTCCAACAAAAGAGCATGCCCGAATCTACTTCTTAATGATTTTTAGCTTCAATGAAACCGTTTACAGGATTCCTCTGCCTAACAACTGCTCTGCCAAGCATTGTATAAAATAGCATTCTGCATGGTTAGATGATCCCATGGAAGGTGACCAAAAGAGTTTAAATAGAGAGGAATGTAACCAGCCACTCATCTGAATTTGTACATTTTTCATGTGTGTGCTGTGTCTCTGTGGAAGCGCCTTGTTCAGTGCTCGTGCGTGTGTGTGCATGCGTGTGTAAACACGTAGCATTTAGCTACAGTACAGAATGTGTCACAAATTTCTTTCCTGGTCACCATGCTGCATGACTGATCCATTTCATGTGATGTGTTTAGTATGGTTCATTGCCCACTGGTCTTATTATTTAACAATTTGCATTAAATTGAATTTTCTATTTACAGGTGTAAATGGAAATTTTGGCTTCTGAGAATTTATTATTTGCTGGCCAGAATGTTCTTGGTTGAATTAGCTCTGCCAATACTGGATTGCAGATACCTGGAATAAAGTTTGGGATATTTAATTAGAATATCATCATAAAAGAACTTGTTATTTTTATGGCTAAGCTTGAGCTACCGAGGCCAGATCAGTATCATTAGTCTAGGAGACATTTACCATCATTCTCTAGAGGTTTTTAAAAAACCATGTGTATTTCTTGATGGATCAGGGGAAGTTAAATTAGTGATAATGTGTATAAATTACTCAAAAGTTCAAAAAGCTTGAAACCTTTATCATCTGATATAACATTTTGTTGATAACTGGACATTTCTCACTTTAAACTCTTGGCTTCCCACAGATTCAAGGAGCTAATACTTATTGACTGCGTACTGTTTGCCAGACTCTGACTCCATGCTTTACCTATCTTGTTTCATTAAACCCTGAAAGCATCTTGTGAGGTGAGCATTATGTTTATTACCATTTTACAGGAAACGGATGCTTAAGAAAGATCACAAGCTTGCCTGCACACGTGCCCAGTGAATGGCAGGGTCACTCTGAAGCCTGCTTTCCAGGCCTCTGATGGGGGCAACTCTTCCATATCCATAGTGATCGTATGTCTCCTTGTTCTCTGGCCCCCTTTCCCATGTCCTGGCTCCCACTTGTCCTCTCAGTGCTGCAGAAGACACTAGCTCCATTCTCTGTCTTGGGCTTTGGATGAGTGGTTCCATTCTTACCCTTTGTGCCTGCCATACTCTTAGTTTTGTGAAGTTTTTGTTTTCAGCTCTAGCATTGGAGTGGTCACCAACGTCACTATCTCTACTGGATCTAGCAGAAGTCTGGCCAAACTCCTAGGACATTGTGTGTATGTGTGTGTGTTTTCATATTTTTATTTTTAGTTTCCTTCTCTTTCTTTTTAAAAACAGATTGAGATATAATACACATACCTTATAATTGATCCATTTAAGCCTACAATTCAGCAGTTTTAGTATAGTCACAGATACATACAACCATCACCAGCGTCAGTTTTAGAATATTTTTGTCTCCACAAAGAGAAACACTATACCCTTTAGGTCTTATTCCCTCCCTTGATTTCTCCATCTCCCTCAGCCCTAATCGACCACTAATCTACTTTCTGTCTCTGGGGATTTGCCTATTCCGGACATTTTATGTAAATGGAATCACATAATACATGGTCTTGTGTAACTGGCTTCTTGCGCTTAACATAATGTTTCAAAGATCCTACATACTGTAACATGTATCAATGCTTCATTCCTTACTCTGACTGAATAGTACTCCATTGTGTATATCACCTTGTATTTTTCCGCTTGGGTTGTTTCCACGCTTTGGTAATTGTGAATAGTGCTGCTGTGAACTTTCATGTACCAGTGTCTGTTTGAAAATCTCCTTTCAATTCTTTGGGGGTATATACCTAGGGATGAAATTGCTGGGTCTCGAGTCTATGTTGCACTGTAAAAATTATTTTATTTTATTTTAATTTTTTAAGTGTACTTATTTATTTTGAGAGAGAGTGAGAGGGGGAGGGGCATGTAGAGAGAGAGGGAGAGAGAGAACCCCAAGCAGACTCCACACTATCAGCGCAGAGCCTGATGCGGGGCTTGGACCCACAAACCGCAAGATCACTACCTGAGCCAAAACCAAGAGTTGGATGCTTAACTGACTGAACCACCTGAGCACCCCTGTTTTTTTTTTAATTAGAGAGAGAGAGAGAGAGAGAGAGAACATGAATGGGGGAGAGGGGCTGAGAGAAAGAATCCCAAGCAGGCTCCCCAAGGAGCCTGATGCAAGGCTCAATTCCATGACCCTGGGACCGCAACCCAAGCTGAAATCAAGAGTCCGATGCTCAACTGACTGAGCTACCCAGACGCCCCTATGTTACACTTTTTGAGGAACCACTGAACTGTTTTCCACAGTAGCTGTGGAATTTTATATTCCTGTGAGCAATGTATAATGGTTCCAATTTCTCCACAAACTTGCTTTTTTATGTTGTTTTTCTTGTTTTTGTCAGTGGTGGTGTTTTTTTTTTTGTTTGTTTTTTTGTTTGTTTTTTTGATTGTAGCCATTCTAGTGGGTGTTAAGTGGCCTACTATTTAAGATCTTTTAGAGACTTTTCAAGAAAACTTTATTCTTTTGTGTTCTCAAGATTGGTTTATAACTCCCTTAAGTTATTTGTCATCATATCCTATAATCTCTCTCTTTCTTTCTCTGCCTCTTTATCCGTTTCTTGAAACCAGAATGGACAGTCTTGTTCCTTTTGTATTTTTCCTGGGCTCAGAACATGCTTGTGCTGGAGTGAATAAAGGCATGGGGTGACTTGTGAGGACAAGGAGTGCTGGGAATCAGCATTTCTGTGTAATCCCTTCCATTGTGCCAGACACTATTGTAGCACCAACATGTCTTATCTTATTCAATTTTCACAAGAATAGTAAGAACAAGGTGTTCATTTCGCAGAAGAAGAAACAGACCAGAGACAATCTCTTGTCACCCACCTGAGCAGAACTTGACTTCAGACCCAACCCTCTCTGAATCCAGGACCTGTGTTAATTTCATGACAATGTGCCACAAGAGAAAAAAAAAAAAAAAAAGACATGAGAAGGACCATTACTACTCTTTTTCTTGTTACTGGGACTACCTCCACGTATTGGATGCCTCCTGGTGCCATACACCATGACAGCTAAATTTTGGATACCATCAAATCTAATCACTTTAAGAATCTAGTGATTCAGATGTTATTATTATTTCAGAGAATGAAACAGTCACTGAGAAGTTAAGTAACTGCCCAAGAACAAACAGCAAGTAAACCATGAGCTCAAAACTGGGTTGGCTTCATTGCAAAGTGTGGGTACTTCTGTCAATGTAGGAAAACGCATTTAAGATCTGGAAGTTTCACCTGGAAACCTGAGAGTTGTGAGATAAGTCAGGAAATCAGGCAACCAGACTGCTCAATAATTTTTCCAGATAATTTTTCCAAGTACTTTTGTTTTCTTATTTGCCTCCAGTCATGATTTTGGTGGTGTAGATATTCCACTAAATCTACGTATTATGAAAAAGTACTCGGTGATCCTAAAAAAGAATGTTCTGCTTATTGGCTTATTCCCCATTATGTTTTAAAGCATCTTACCTATATAATGCATGTAAAATATACTACATCTGATCAAACCATTTTTTTTTTTTTAGATTATAGTAGTAATTTGGCTATTCTTGCTTTTAACAATTTGAGCATTCATTCAATATTTATTCCACATAGCCATTTTTTCTTTTACTGTGTAAATCCTACCTGGAGATCTATGAAATACTGGTAAGAGTCTATGGTAAAGATAAATAAGGAATATTATAACTAGCATAGAAGATTTTAAAACTATACTCTAATTTTATACTAATTTGTAGTCTCTGATTTAAGAGGATCTATCCTAGATCACTACTAAGCTATTAAATGTCGGGAAACCTCTGCATGGCAGTATTTTGGGGCCAGGTGTAAGTGGAAAAGAAGAGGCCTCAGATGACTTTAAATAATTTTAATCAATATGTTTTCTCATTCCCGGTATCCTATTTTGATGTTTCACTCATTCTTCTTGTACCATGCTCTTCATTGCTCTTCATGCCTTTGTCAAGGATTTTTTTTTTTTTTTAAACAGAGACCTAGGTTACCATTTGGCATATGTCTCCCTTGTCAGTGACATCTTGAAAATTAAAAAAAAATAATACCTCCCTCACATGCATCCATTCAGGTTGGCTGCCTGTAACCGACTGCGCCATGCTTCAAAATGTGTCACCTTATTAAATTCTGCAAATTGTTCTGAACATTGTCTCTATAAATGTTTTGGAAGGGCTTTACTGTCAGGTCAGCTTTCTAAGGGCTAGAAATATGTCAAACCTGGCAGCCTTACCTTTATTTAAGAGCCAAAATACAAATAAGTAGATTACAAAGCAATCAATCAATACGGCATTGCAGGATGTTATGGTTGGCATTGACCTCGGAGTTCGGCACCCTCATTTTACAGATGAATAAACTCATCCATAAGCTCTGCAGGAGATGGGGTTCGGCCTTGATTCAGTTACAACTAGCTAACCTTGGACATGCTGCTGTGCCTCAGTTTCCTCATGTGACAGGGAGGAGCTTTCCTTTTGTTAGGTAATCCCTCAGGCATTTTCCTACTTCCAGTTTCTGTGTGTCACGACGAAATGGATTGTATTGATGCATTTCTAGTCCTTAAAAAAGTTTCTTAACTCACACAGAATAACTCTTCTAATCTTTTATGGGGCCTCCTTATATATTCTCTAAAAGTTGGACACATGAGCAATTTATAGTTATTGGGAAAATCGTAACTTTTATTCACTGTCAAAAGAATAAACAGACAAAGATCTTTTCCCTGTTCTGAGCATTTCTTCACTTTTTTCCCTCCCTGGTTTGTTGTTGTAGGGTTGCTTGGGGATATTAGGTTACTGACCTTTGTTTTTCTTTCTACAAGAAGCTTTCACTAAAGTATTTTTTGGGGGGGTGTCGTGTAAGAAACAATGACTCTCACATGCAAGTAATTAAATGGATGTAAGGCAAGAAAAAAAGTGGCACAAATTTGAATTGATGAATTTTCTTTCTGGAAACTCATGGAGCCTAGTCTGAAAGCTGTGTGCAAGCATGCACGGGCTTTCTGAGAATATTTCCTCTCTTCTGATACACTGAAGTCTCTGGGTGAGTTTAGTTCCCCTGCAAGGGCTGGGCAGGCAAGTTTGGCAAACAATCTAATCTGATATGATGCATGCTTTTCTACTCAACTGTAAAAATCTATTTCATTCAGATATCACCTGCTATTCTTAAGGCAAGTCTTTGGAATAGAGATCCTAAATGTGTCAAAAATATGTAACGCATTTATGATAGAAATAAATAGAGACGAGGGTGACTTCAGCTTCCTTTCACATGTGCTGGCCAGCACTTGCAGAATTCAAAGTAGGTTATGTTAGCCTTCCCACTTTCAATGCCTTTATGGATGTGGTGTTTATATACCCTAGATTTTCCAGGGCAGCCCTGGGTTGTAAATATTCTGTCCTGTTGTTCCCATAAGTACAATCATACTTGTCAAGCCATGTGTCAGGAGTTTCGGTTTGGAAAATACGGGCGCTGTATGTCCATCAGAGCCTGTTGCTCTGGCCTGATGCCTGATGCTGCTGCTCCACTGTGCCCTACCCCTAGCCCACTTCCCGTACTCGTCAAAGGCTTGTTTCAGTTTTAGTCCACTTGCTCTCTCTGCCTCGTGTCTAGGGGACAATGTGAACAGTAAACTAATCTGTGCTAATGGGCAAGCTGGGGAAAATCAGCAGGAGAGGATCTGCCTGGATCCTCACATCCCAGAATGTTCTGTCTCCATCCAGGTAGCTTAAGGGGCACTTTGGAAACTGTGCCTTGACTTCATTTATCTCTAAGACAAAGTTGTTCTGCGGGTGGTTGGTGGGGACAGATTACTTTTTTTTTAAATGTTTATTTATTTTGAGAAAGATAGAGAGCATGAACAGGGGAGGGGCAGAGAGAGAGAGAGAGAGAGAGAGAGAATCCCAAGCAGGCTCCAAGCTCAATGGGGAGCCCAACTGAGAGCCCTAGGCGGGGCTCCATCTCACAGCCACGAGATCATGACCTGAGCCGAAATCAAGTGTTGGACACTTAACCAACTGAGCCACCCAGGTGCCCTGGCAGGGACAGATTTCTTAAAGGAGGCAAGAGCTCCCATGTTTCACTGCAAAGATGGCTTCCACCCTGTCAATATCTTTGGCTGGCTTTGCATACGTGTCCCAGATACGATTAAATCTCTGTAACAGTAGGAGAGGAATAAAAGGCCAGTGTGCCAACTTTACTTTTCTGCCCACAATAATTTCTTCTGGTATGTGTACACTGCTCAAATGCTCTTTTTACAAAGTTGGAAAGCAAAATTGTTTTATGACAATATTTGCTGAGACAGCAAGATAAATCTATGCCTCTCCATTGTTAAATCCCTGACCCTCATCGAACCCTGACTTAAAAAAAAATATTCTTTAATGAGGAGGCTCAGTTTAACATTTGTATAAAGATGTTTAGGATTATTTGAAACATTTTGTAGATTTCAAGTTCATTGCCTGCCATTTTCCTTTTAACCTAACCTTGTTATTTCTGTTTGTTTTATGTGATTTTATTATGTAAACATATAAAGATTTCTACTAACTGTCCAAACAGCTTGCTTTTAAAATCTCTGCTTAACCACTTTTATTTGTATCACATTTTTTTTTTGTCTTGGTTTAGTACTTAACTGTGATAAATTTCAAATGAATCTCCTTTAACTCTTTAAAAAATAACTTCTCATTCCTCTGTGTTAAGCAGTTTACCTTTTAGAAATTCAATCAGCATTCCTTTTAGCAGTTTGTATTATCTTAAAAAGCAGCATTAGTACCTTGACTTTTCAGTCCTGGGAGCATTTGCTGAACCAGATGCTTTCAATATCATCTATTATTTTTAATCATACATGGTTAAGTCTCAAGAACAGTCTCTTGAGATTGTTAACTACTTAGGAAACTAGAAGAGCAAACAAGTACATGGTATCTTTAGAAACAGGATACAAATTTAGCTTCATTATTATCCTAATCAATATCTGAGTAATTAAGCTGCCTTATTATCAAATTCAAGCTTTCCTTACAGTCTATTATCAGTTTGTCTTTCCTCTTCCTTTATGTCTATATTCAGCTAATTTAACGCTAACATTGTAGAATCACCTGGTCTCTTCTGTTCCCTGTAATCTTCTGATAATTATATTTAACTGAGGGATCAGTATGTTCCACACATACTAACTTCTAAAATCTTAACAATAAATCCGAGAGATTTGTATTATTATCCCCGTTTTATAGATGGGAACATAGTTTTGAGTGGATAAATCATGTTTTTCTGGCTCACAACCAGTAAGAATGAGGCTTGAATTCAAACCAAAGCCTGTCTGACTTAAAAACCCCCACTTCTAACCACTGTGCTATAGTACTTCCTGTTAACGAAGGATAAAGGTGTCTGTTATGTAAATCAACATAGTCATTGACGATGGACTTCCTTCTTTAATCCTGCAATATGCATATATGAAAGCATTTATTAATCTTGTCTGCTTTTCCTTTTTTATTTGAAAAATGCCAAAAAGTATATTGTACATTCATAAAAATCATATAAAATTAGAAGCAAAAGACTTCCCCATCCCTCTAAGGTTGCACAACAACCTTACACTCTTTAGTGCGTGTACTTTCAAAGTTCTGCTAGGCGTATCTAGACGTGACTCTATAGACATTTCCTTTTGAATTTTAAAGTCTTAAGGTTTATTACCAAAATTACTGTATCTTATCACTTCTTGCTTGCATAGGGAACATATAAAACTTTATTCCTCTGGAAAACGACTGCAAAGTATCTTTTCTTTTTTTTCTTTTCTTTTTTTTTTTTGGTAAGGACTTTGAGAGAGTCTAAGCTGTGTATCAGTGAGGCAAATAGCTTTAAAATATTGATTTTCCTTTTTTTTCCTCCTGATATTTGTCCATCGTTAGACTGTAGGAAGAGAAGTTTGGCCAAACACTTAATATTTCATAGTATTTTTTCTCTAAGTGGATGGTTGGAGATTTTTACAAATCCTTTCCTCTTTTAGATCAGAAACGTCTTTTACCAAGAGACATTTAACATAGACTTTTTAGGGCTTCCCTCCTCTACTAAAAAACGGGGGTATTTTCATCTTGAACGAGTGAGGGAGGCAAGGATGAAAAGGCGAACAGAGAGGCAGTCATCACCGCAGAAGTCACAGGAGCACGTCTTCGGCCCCTTTGAAGCCATCGGAGTTGGTCTTAGATAAAAGTGCCTAGAAGGCAGAACTTGCCTTGGTTCTTTCGTTCATCAGGGCATTCTCCCTTCCTCCTGTGGGCTCCAACTAAAGGCTATGCATCTGCTTTATTGCTGCTTACATGCAGGGCTTTTGCTTTCGTATCTGTTTTTATTTGCTGGATGCTAAACCATGCAAGCCAGGTATCCTGTCTTTCTATCCCAGTGCCTATTTAGTGCTGAATAAATGGATGCAAGATGAAGACCAACTCACACGTGGGTGATTGAATAATGACAATGCTTGCTGTTTGGGACCCTGAGAGTAAACGACAGGGATTTGCAGTAAGGTGTTAATGTCAGCGTGAGAGCCAGAGTGTGCTACTGAACACAGTGTAGGTGTGGACTCATTTATCTCACAAACCCTCCACTTGCTAGAAATGTGTTCTTTTCTGAGGTTCGAGGTTTGGGCCTTAGCTGTCCCACCTGTAACATGGACATAATATCACTCATGGCCTGTGTTGCTGTCAAGATTCAATGATAAAATGATGTAACAGGCTTGGCCTTGATCTTCAGGCTACAGACTTTGTCTGTCTGTCTATCTATCTAATTTATTTCGATGTTTAAAAACATTTACTTGTGACAAAATACACATCACGTAAAATTTACCATCTTAACCAGTTTTAAGTATACAGTTCAGGAGCATTAAGTATATTCGTGTTGTTGTGCAAGTGATCTGTGGATCTCTTTTCTTCTTGCAAAACTGAAACTCTGTACCCATTAAACTACAACTTCCTATTCTCCCCCACCCCCAGCCCTGGGAACTACCATTCTACTTTCTGTCTTTATGAATTTGACTAGTCAAGGCACTTCGCATAAGAGTATTTGTCTTTTTGTAAGCAGCCTATTTCACATAGCGGAACGTCCTCTAGGTTCGTCCATGTTGTAGCATCTGTCAAAATTTCATTCCTTTTTAAGGTTGAACAATATTCCATTGTACATTTGCTTACATGCTCTCATTAATTGATCCTTGGGTTGCGCCCACCGTTTGGCCATTATGAAATAATGCTGCTGTATCATGGGTGTACCAATATCTCTTCGAGACTCTCCTTCCAGTTCTTTTGGGTATATACCCCAAAGTAGAATTGCTGGATTAGGTGGTAAATCTTTTTAACATTCTGAGGAACTGACACACCATTTCGTGTAGTGGCCACACCATTTAATATTCCCACCCACAGGGCATGAGGGCTCCAATGTCTCCACGTCCTCGCCAACACTTGTTATTTTCTGTTTTGGAGCGCGTCTATCCTGATGGGTGTGAGGTAGTATCTCAACCAACTTTTAAACCTTCAGACAAATTCCCATGTTTTGCCTACTAACCCCGAGAAATAAAATATTGATTATAAAAACAAGTTCAGAATAACATGTAGGCAAAATTAGGGAATGTTGACCACAGAGCAAGATGTTCCAATGCTTATTAGTTGGTTTGCCCTCAATTATCTAGATGTGAATCTATAATTGTTCTTACAACAGATGTTATGTTCACTGAATCTGTTTAGGGAAAAAGCATGGTTAAATGAATTCTGACCTACTTGTTATAAAGAGTATAGAGGAAGCTTCTTCCTTTTCTTGAATGGTACTATTTTGATTCCTCATGTTTTGCTTATTGAAAAGGGCTTGTTATTTTTACTAAGTGATTTAAGATTTTTTAGACATCACTGTTATGTTTAGACCAATGAGACAAAAGCATGTGAAAGATTTACAACTTTACTGTTAGTTTTATGTGCCGGAGGGAAGGTGGCTATATAGATGCTACCTTAAAGAAGGAGTCTATTTTCTGCTATTGAATCAGACCTGGGGCTTGTTGGTCACTGCAGTGAGCCTGCTCGTGAGTAAATGTGGGTGCATTTTAGTGCACTGTAATGTGATTTTTAAACTTGTTCAAACAATGAATTCACTGCTGTCATCACATCTCTTCCGATTTTCAAATGCCAACTTGACACTGTCGTTCTCATTAACAATTAAAAAAAAGTTTTGCCCCTCAAGTTTCTATTATAAGGGATGTATTCTTGAAGTTATGGTTACATTAAAATTCTTACTACAAATGAAGCCAGCTAAAAATGTTTACCAACTTGAATTGAGCTCATCATGTTTTGTTTGCTGAATAGTGTTTTGTGATTTTACCAACATAAGAATGAGTCTCCAAACTATTTTTAAAAGTGGAGCTTTTACTCTAAAGAAGTGCTTGCCTCATTTTCTTCATGCTACTCCAAACAAGATGTTGTTTATTACTTTGAAACACTATATGTAAACCCCAGGAATATGTTAAATATGATTGAAGTCTTGGCTGTCTTTAACAAATTGAAGTTTCCAGAAATTTAGCTGTGTTTAAAAACCAAAGCCATGTTTTCAGGAAAGATTTCTATTTCCAAATATGTGGTTGCCCAAACCTTTTATATTTTCATGTCAAATTCAGCTGCCAAATAACACACACTGTACCTTAGCTATAATAGAAAAACACACATAGACGAGATTTTAAAAAGCACTGCAAGAACTATGATCATATTTCTCGAACTTCTGCTATTCCTATGCATATAAGTGTGTCTTTGAGTGAGCTCTATAAGGCGCCGGTCACTTATACTGGGGCAAAGTGACACGCACAGCATGAGATTGGCACTGTGTAACAGCTGATCTGGGAAAATACAGGAATTTCTAGCCAGACCAAAATATGAGGTCAAGGAAGTCGCTTTTATAATAATAGTGGTTATCTGTTTAATGTGTGATCTGGCAGTGATATGATGTTGACCATAGGCAATTATGCATATTTCTAAACTGGTTGTATGCAAGCCCAGAGTAAGAGAAATCCCCCGGTTTGTGATAAAAGGGTATTTATTGCCCTTTTATTTCCTTCGTATGCTTTACTTAATCATTTATAAAAGACAAATTAATAGTGAGTACCGATTTCATTTTGTGTTTTATTCTGTAGTCATTCCTACACATTTGGGATATGTATTAATATGTGCTCTTAATAGTATTGGCACAAGTTCAATGTCAACGAATGAGTGATGTACACATTTTACAGTCCTTCTTAAGGGATAATAATGTTGTTCAGTGACAGTGTGTCTTGATTTCTTCGGGGGCAGCGTACGCAGATATGAGTCATATGGGATAGAGACCTATTAGTTATTTTTTCTCAGCTTGTGCAATGAGGCAAAATTTTTGTTTCATTTTAGTGCAGTTTTTTTAGAATGGTATTATCAGGATTAGTGTGTAGATTAATGCCTAAGAAACTGGTTGATCGCTTGGGACTCTATTTTCCTTTATCCTTTCAATGTGACTGAAAAGTTATATTCTATATTTTCATATCAATGACAATGTGATGACACGGCAAAGGAGTTACATTGGCTTGTTGCACACATCAAATCTAATCTTCTTTGTGGAAAAATATGTTTATTTTGAGCAAGAAAAAAGAAATTTGAGTGTTTCAAGTATCAGGAAACCTATGTTGGAAAGGATAGTAATTGGCTGTTGTTTACCTACTCCATGGGCTGAACAAGGAGAAATGGGGTTGAATTTTAGTAAAACAGGTTTAAATTAGCCATGCGAAGCACTTACAGAAGACACCACGATACGATGGGTTGCAATTGCTGCCTTCTTTATTCCCAGGGACTCCGTCTGCTGTACTCACCAGGGCTCAGCATGGTATCTGGCACAGAAGAGGGGCTCAACCGATATTAAATGAATAAAGAGAAAGAATGGATTAGGGAAGAGGCTCATAAAAGCAGAGCATTTGTGCCCAATGTAGGGTATTAATTTTAAGGTTTAATAGTGTCATTATTTTAGGAACCTCTACAAAGAAATCAGAATTGTAAATATTGAAAAATCTCCCCAGAATTTTAAATTTGAACAATACGCCATGTTTACCTACTCAGTTTCCAATTTTCCCTTTAGAATAGCACAGCATACTGGGGGCGTCAGGGTGGCTCAATCAGTGAAGTGTCCAATTTCAGCTCAAGTCATGATCTCAATGTTTGGTTCATGAGTTTGAGCCCCTAGTCATGTCTCCCTCTGCCCCTTTCCCCGCTTACATTCTTCCTCTCTCTCTCTCTCTCTCTCTCAAAAATAAATAAACATTTTAAAAAGTAGCACAGTGTAAAGGATGTGGGGTTATTGGTTGGGAGTGGTGGGCTGGGAGACTTCTTGCCCCAGAACAGTTCAGTAGAGGTGGGGAGGCTGGGCTATTAGCTGCAATGTTGCCTTCAAGAAGCCCAAGACTGAATATGAGATGTTAGGGGGTATATGTTTTGTCCATTTATTTCTGAAGGCTTTTTCCAGAGTAATTTTCTTTTTCTTTTTTTTTTGTGGGTGAGGGGGAATGTGGTCAGTTATATATTATATCAAGCTTCTAATGTCAAGCTGAACCTCAACAAAAGATTTTATTTGAAAGATGTGAAAAAAGAAAAGCTTCAAATAAGGAGATAAGTGTAGCCACCAGACCTCGAGGAGTTCTGAAATCTCAAAGAACGTATCCCATCTGGGTGTGGACTGCTTGCTAGAAGACTGGCTGGCCAGTGCCAGACTATCAGCAGAGAAGACCAGACAGTACCACACAGTGACCAACACTTGGGCTGGGTGTTTGGTGGTTCAGTCCACGAGGACTCCTATGCTAGATCTCTGGTGGAGATGACATCGGGGGCTGTCGTGGGTGGGCCTAATTCATAATAAACTGAAGGCACTCCAGAGTTGCCAAGTTTTACAGGCCTGGGGAAATATTTAAGGCCTGATCACAAGGTACTGGTTGCATATTAGAAGTACGGAGGCCAGGTTAATAACTAAGCAAAATGCAATATTGTGTCAGCTTCATTCATTTTCAAAAAGTATCATAAAAATGTCACTGCATTTGAAAACAGTTTTTAAGTTAAATCGCAAACATTCCTCTACGTGCTTGCTGATCACTTAGAAATCGTAGCTGGTTATAAGTTAGGCATGTTACCCAAGGCCTAAAATTTCAAAAACAAAATTGTAAAAATCCTTTCAAAAATTTTACAGCGAAATGATTCTATTTAATATGGGATATGGGTACATTTTAATCTGCTTGATATCATTGATCAGGTGCATAGGGTCTGCAGGGCATTTAAAGGGCCTCAAATCTGAGAGACTAGGTGGGAAAAAGTAAGAGGTTAGGTGTATTTTAAAAGGCGCTACGAGAACATTACATAGATGCCTAGCTTTATTTCTTTATAAAGTATTATTTTTTTATAAAGTGAGTCTTTTCTTTTTTATTGAAGTGTAATTGACATGCAATATCATATTAGTTTTATGTATACAACACAATGATTCAACTTTTGTATACACTGTGAACTGATCACTGCAATGTCTAGTCACATCTGTCACCATACAAGTTAACACAACGCTACCAAATGTATTCCCGCTTCTGTACATTACCTCCCCATGACTTACTTATTTTATAACTAGAAGTTTATACCTCTTGATCCCCATTACCCATTCCCCCATCTATCTGCTCTCAGGCAACCACCACTCTTTTCTCTGGGCCTATGAGTCTGGATTTAGTTTTGTTTTGTTTGTTAGATTCCACGTAAATGAGTATTTGTCTTTTTCTGTTTGACTTATTTCACTTATTAAATGCCTTCAAGATCTACTATGTTGTTGCAAATGGCGAGATTTCATTCCTATTTACAGCTAATTAGTATTCCATTGTAAATTTTTACTCTGTCTTCTTTATCCATTTATCCGTCAATGGACTTTTAGGTGATTTCCATATCTTGTCTATTGCAAATAATATTGCAGTGAACATAGGATGAATATATCTTTCCAAATTAGTGTCTTTGTTTTCTTCAGATAGATACCCAGTAATGGAATTGGTGAATCATATGGTAACTCTATTTTTAATTTTTTAAGGAACCTCTATATTGTTTTCCATGGTGGCCATACCAGTTTACATTCCCACCAATAGTGCACATGGATTCCCTTTTCCCTGCATCCTCACCAACACTTGTTATTTCTGTCTTTTTGATACTTGCCATTCTGATAGGTATAAAATGATATCTCATTGTGGCTTTTGATTTGCATTTCCCTGATGATTAGTGATATTGAACATCTAATTATGTGCTTCTTAGTCATCTGTATATCTTCACTAGAAAAATGTCTATTAGATCATCTGCCCATTTTTTAATCAGATTTGTTGTTGTTGTTGTTGAGTTGTAGTTCTTTGCATATTCTGGATATCAACCCCTTATCAGATTGGCAAATATCTTCTCCAGTTTAGTAGGTTGCCTTCCACTTTGTTTATGGTTTCCTTAGCTATGCAGAAGCCTTTTCTTTGTTTTTCTTTTTCTTTTCTTTTCTTTTCTTTTTTTTTTTTTTACAAGAGAACAAATCTATACCTTTATTTACTTTTCAGTAAGTTTAAATCCTTGAGGGGTACAGCATCACATGGATTCTGTGGCCAATGGTTTTAGCAGGAAGGTTGCTTTGGAATTTGGCAAATCATGCCACTGTTTCCATGAGCATGAGTTACTTTTCCACAGATTACTCTGGTTTTGTTCAGTTTGCCACCCGGAGTCACTGTGTTGTTCTTTGCTTTCTACACATAAGCACATTTCTTGGCCTAGGTGGAATTCAGTTTCATCTCAAGCATAAACACCTTCAATTTTAAGAAGGGCTGTGTTCTCCCTCTGGTTCTAGAGAACCCACTTATAGCCAGCAAATATGGCCTTGGACTACAGCCTTCCAGACATATTTGTCATTTTAGGAGTCCTGTCAAAAAGAGTATTAGGAGAATCTTGGAGTCTATGGAGGCTACTTTTCCCACAGGGCCTCCACAGGCTCCAAGATGGCAGAAAGAGCTATGCAGAAGCTTTTTAGTTTGATGTGATCCCATTTATTTTTGCTTTTGTTTCCCTTGCCTTTGTAGTCAGAGTCAAAAAACTATCACCACAACCAATATCAAGGAGGTTACTGCCTATGTTTTCTTCTAGGAATTTTATGTTTTCAGGTCTAACATTAACGTCTTTAATCCATTTTGTGTTTATTTTCATAAATGGTGCAAGGCAGTGGTCCAGTTTCATTCTTGCACAGGTAGTGGCACACCATTTTTTTTTTTTTAGCACCATTTTTTGAAGAGACCATTCTTTATTCGTTGTACATTCCTGACCCCTTTGTCATAAATTAATTGACCATACATGCATGAGTTTATTTCTGGACTCTCTATTATATTCCAGAGATCTATGTGTCTATTTTTATGCCAATACATATTGTTTCAATTACTGTGGCTTTATATTATAGTTTGAAATCACAGAGCCTGATACTTCTGGATTTGTTCTTCTCAAGATTGTCTTGGTTCTTCAGTGTCTTTTGAGGTTCCATATAAATTTTGTAATTATTTGTTTAAGTTCTGTGAATAATGCCATTAGAATTTGATAGAGATTGCATTGAATCTGTATTGCTTCAGGTAGTATGGATAATTTTACAATATTAATTCTTCCAATCCATGATCATGGAATATCCTTCCACTTATTTATGTCTTCTTCAATTTCTTTCACCAATGTCTTATAGTTGTACCTCAGGGTACAGGTCTTTCACCTCCTTGGTTAAATTTATTCCTAGGTATTTTGTTCCTTTTGATGCAGTTGTATATGGAATTGTATTCTTGATTTCTGTTGGTTATAGTTCAATATTAGTGTATGGAAGTGTAACAGATTTTTGTATATTAATTTTGTATCCTGCAGCTTTACCAAATTCATTTATTGGCTCTAACCATTTTTAGTGGAGTCCTTAGGGTTATCTAAACATAGTACCATGTCATCCACAACAAGTAACAAATACTTTTCCTTTCCAGTTTGGATGAATTTCTTTCTTTCTTTCTTTCTTTCTTTCTTTCTTTCTTTCTTTCTTTCTTTCTTCCTTCCTTCCTTCCTTCCTTCCTTCCTTCCTTCCTTCCTTCCTTCCTTTCTCTCTCTCTCTCTCTTTCTTTCTTTCTTTCTTTCTTTCTTTCTTTCTTTCTTTCTTTTTTTCTTTCTTTCTTTCTTTCTTTCTTTTTCTCTGCCTAATTGCTGTGGTAGGACTTCCAATACTATGTGGAGTAAAAGTGAGGATGGGATGCCTGGCTGGCTCAGTCAGTAGAGTGTGTGACTCTTGAGGGGTTGGGAGTTCAAGCCCCATGTTAGGTATCAAGATTACTTACAAATAAAATCTTTTTTTTTTTTTTTAAAGTGAAGATACTGGGCATTGCTATTTTATTTTTGATCTGCAGATGTTGAACCATCCTTGCGTCATTAGAATAAATCCCACTTTGATCATGTTGTATGATCTTTAAAAAAATTTTTTTTAATGTTTATTTTTGAGAGAGAGCGTGAGCAGGGGAGGGGCAGAGAGAGAGGGAGACACAGAATCTGAAGCAGGCTCCAGGCTCCGAGCTGTCAGCACAGAGCCCGATGTGGAGCTTGCACTCATGAATCTTGAGATCATGACCTGAGATGAAGTTGAACGCTTAACCAACTGAGCATCCAGGTGCCCCATGGTGTATGATCTTTTTAATGTGTTCTTGGATTCCATTTGCTAACATTTTGTTGAAGATTTTTGTATATATTTTTAATATCACAGTACAAGGATCTTGGCCTATAATTTTCTTTTTTTGTATGATGTCTTTGTCTGGTTTTGGTATCAGTATAATGCTGGCTTCAGAGAAAGTGTTTGGAAGGCATTCCCTCCTCTTTAATTTTGTGGAGAAGTTTGAAAAAGATAAGTATTAAATCTTCTTGAGTATTTGGTAGAATTCACCAGAAAGCCATCTGATCCTGGACTTTTGTATGTTGGGAGGTTTCTGATTACTCATTCAATCTCTCTATTTGATCTATTCAGAATCTATTTTTTCATGAGTCAGTCTTGGAAGATTGTATATTTCCAGGTATTTATTCATGTCTTCTAGGTTGTCCAGTTTGTGGGCATAGAATTGTTTATCATAGACTCATAATCCTTTGTGTGTCTGTGGTACCATTTGTTGTTTCACTTGTCTTATTTCTGATTTTATTTAATTGAGCCTTCTCATTTTCTTGGTGAGTCTAGCTAAACGTTTGTTAATTTTGTCTATCTTTTCAAAGAAACAGCTCTTAGTTTTGTTGACCTTTTCTATTTGTTTTTTTAGTCTCTATTTCATTTATTTCTGCTCTGATTTTTATTATTTCTTTCCTTCTACTAACTGTGAGTTTTGTTTGTTCTTTTTATAGTTCCTTCAGTTGTAAAGTTACATTGTTTATTTGAGATTTTTCTTATTTCTTGACTTAGGCTTGTTACTGGCATGAACTTCCCTTTTATATCCTCCTTTGCTACATCCTTAGGTTTTGGTATGCCATATTTCTGCTTTCATTTGTCTCTAGATATTTTTTGATTTCTCTTTGATTTCTTTGATGATCTGTTGGTTGTTCAGTAGCATGCTGTTTCGTTTTCACATTTTTGTAACTTTTCCAGTTTTTCTAGTTTTATACCATTGTGGTTGGAAAATATACTTGATATGACTTCATTCTTCTTGAGATTTGTTTTGTGGCCTAATGTGATCTATACTGGAGAATGTTCCATCTGCTCTTCAGAGAAATTTGTATTCTTCTGTTTTCAGATAGAATGTTCTGTGTTTGTCTATTAATAAAGTGATCTAGTCTAATGTGTCATTTAAGGCTGATGTTTCCTTATTGATTTTCTGTCTGGGTGATCTATCCAATTGATATAAGTGGGGTGTTAAACTCCCCCACTCTTATTGTGTTGCTGTCAATTTCTCCCTTTAGGTCCGTTAATCTTTCTTTATATATTTTATTGCCTCTATGTTGGGTATGTATATATTTATAAATGTTAAGCATTCTTGCTGGATTGACTCCTTTATCATTATGCAATGTCTTTCTTTATATTTTATTTTAGTTTTTGTTTTTAAAACCTTTTCATTTGATATAAATGTAGCTACATCAGCTTTTTAAAAATTTCAATTTGTTTGCCTTTTTCCATCCCTTCACTTTCAGTCTGTGTGTATACTTCTGAAGTGAGTCCCTTGTAGGCAACATAAAGAGGCATCTTATTTTTTATCCATTTAGCCACAGTGCATGCCTTTTGATTGGAGAATTTAATCTGTTTACATTTAAAGTAATTATTGATAGGTATCACTTGTTGCCGTTTTGTTAATTGTTTTCGGGCCATTTTTGTAGTTCCTCTCCATTCCTTTTCTCTTCTCTTTCTCTTTTCCATTGTGGTTTGATGGCTTTCTTTAGTATTATGTTTTGTCTTCCAGCTTGCTGATTAGTTCTGCTTTATTCAGTCTACTTTTGAACCTGTAGTATATTTTTTAGTTCAATTATTATGTTCTTCAGCTCTGTGACTTCTGTTTGGTACTTTTTAATATTTTATATCTACTTGTTGAAGTTCTGTGTTCATCTGTTCTCCCAAGTTTGGCGAGCATCTTTATGACCATTACTTGAACTTTATCAGGTAGATTACTTATCTTCACTTCACTAAGGTCTTTTTCTGAGGCTTTGTCTTGATCTTTCTTTTAGAATGCATTCCTCTGTCTCTTCACTTTGACTGATTCTCTGTGCTTGTTTCTATAAGGTGAAACAGTTACCTCTCCCAATCTTGAAGGAGTGGCCTTGTGTAGAAGGTGAGCCACTGGGCCCAGAAATGCAATCCCCTCTGGCCACCAGAGCCAGGGCTCAAGCGGCATTCCCTGTGTAAGTTGCACATGGCTGCTGATGATTATGGCTGGGCCAGGGCTATAGCATTGGGTATGTGGGGTGCCTGGCTGGCTGGCTGCCTGTGGTATGGCTGTGGTGTGTGCGGGGGGAGGGTGTGCTCACACGTACCAGCAGGTTAGAGGGAGATTGCCAAAGTGGCACCTGCCAGTGCTGACATTAACAAGGTAGAATGAGATCCAAGAGTGGTGCCTGCCAGAACTTCCATCCCCAGAGACAGTTCCATTGGTTTTCCAGCTCTCCAGCACTTGCTTTAAGATTGGTAAGTAGATCTCCTTCATATGTGATATAGGTGCTTTTCTAACTGCTGCTCTTGTGCTAGGTCCTGGGGTGAGAGAGTTTGCAGGTATGAGTCCTTTAAGGGCAGGTTCTCTGTTTCCTATAGTTCTTTGGTTCTCTTGGGCATAATCCCCATTGGTTTTAGATTTGGGGGGCTCATCTTTCTGATGCAGGACCCAAGAGTTGGGATGCCTGATGTGGAGACATGAATCTCTTGGTCCTCAAGGAAAAGTTTCATGTTGTTGAGGTCCCTGCTGATTGTGGGTTGCTGGGCCTGAGGTGGGATTTTAGCAGGAGCACATCTCTGCCTCTTCTACCTATCTTGATGTGGCTCTTTTATCTTTTGTTGTGGAGGCATTGTTAATCGAGTTTTCAGAACTTCTTCAGAGAAAATTATTCAATATGTAGCTGTAGATTTGTTATGTCTAGGGAGAAGATGACTTCAGGATCTTCCTAGGTTGCCATCTTGAACCTGAGCTCTCTTTGTGAGTCCTTTTCTTTCTTTCTTTCTTTCTTTCTTTCTTTCTTTCTTTCTTTCTTTCTTTCTTTCTTTCTTTCTTTCCTTCTCTTTCCTTTCTTTCTTTCCTTCTTTTCTTCCCTTTTTCTTTCTTAGCATCCTGATTTTTCCAAGGAGTTTATTTGGGCAAATTATTTGTGGGGACAGGGAGGCTCTGCATCTGCAAGAAAGTTTTGGGCCTCTTGGTGGTTAAGCATGGCTTGTGCTGCTGATGTAGGACCTGGTGAGGCAGTGGGAATTTGATCTTGAAGTCATGCAACTGCTTGACTGCCACTCAGCGGCACTTGCTGGCCGCAATCTCCTACATCTTCATGATCTGGATTGAATGTGCCCAGGCACTTGTGCTGGGTGCCCATGTTTCAGTAGCACTGGGTGACAACACCTGCAGTGGGGAGGTTCCAGGACTTCCAGTACATGTTGTAGGTGCTGCTGCAGAAGTCCTAGCACAGCTAGATGCTGCAGTTCTTCACCTTCCAGGGAGGTTTCTCAAACACCTGTCCACAGTAGACCATTTCCTCTGAAGACTTACTCATCTTCTTTAGCTAAGAGACAAAAGCAGAAGCAGAACTTGGTGATAATAGGATTAGGTAGAAAGGTTCACATGCAATAGAGGGGCAGAGTGCAGCATTTGGAGGTGGGCAGGCAGCGCGAGGCACTCTCACAGTGTGCCCAAGGCCTTCGTGGCGCACTCTCCACACTTGCCACCATTCAAGAAAGGGATCCCTTTACTTTCAGTGAAATATTTTACGGTAAGCAGACAGGCAACTTGGAAAGCAATGGATCCAATCCTTAAGTACCCAATATGTGGTAGCCAACCCGAATGAGGAAAAGGTAAGAATTTGACCTTGTATGAATAATACTGTGCAGTGCATCTTGTGATATATGCTTTTATGTTAAAATGCTTAAAATTGGTTTAATCTGTACAGTCAGGAGATGTGCTCTTTGTTTTCCAGTTGACTACATGCCTTTGGTATAACTTGCAAGTTAGGGAAGGAAGAGGACAATTCTAGTTTCAGTTAGAGGGGTTATAAATGAATGTAGAACTCTCTCTGGGGCAGAGTTATTTCTTAGTATGCTCTGAACTTTGATAATGTAAAATGACTATTATTTTGATTTTTTACTCCTTACATAACCATACTGTTTGCACATCAACAGATAAGAGTACATGGGTGCTTCCATTTCAGGCCAGTCCTAACTATGTTTTTAACATTCTAGAAGGGCTGTATTTGTAATTTGGTGAGTCCTTCAGTGCAAGCCATAAAATGTTATTGATACAGTTGTCTAGTGTTTAGGTAGAATAAATTGTTCATTTTTAAATTTTTTTATTATATTTTTATTATATTTTATTATTTTAAATTATTTTTTATTATCCTGTTGTCTTCTTCTTCTTCTTCTGATTTTTGTTTAGTAATCTCTTCATACAAACTCTACACTCGAACTCATGACCCCTAGATCAAGAGTCACATGCTCTACCAACTGAGCCAGCCAGGTGCCCGTCATTATCTTGTATTCTTAGCCACAAGTTTCTAATTATGACAGACACTCAGGCGTACTTATGTAATAATAATTTAAGGGTCCATTTTATCAACATGCATATATTATTTTTATTTTTTAAAGTTGATTTATTTATTTTGAGAGAGTGTGGGGGGAGGGGCAGAAAGAGAGAGGGAAAGAAAGAAAATCCCACGCAGGCAGCCACAGGGCTCAAACTCACAAACTGTGACATCAGAACCTGAGCTGAAATTAAGAGTCGAACGCTTAACTGACTGAGCCGCCCAGGCACCCCCAAGATGGACACATTTTAGAGGTAATACTTCCATAGTGTTTTTAGCTTTCATAACTTACTCTTTTTAATCTTTCACAGTATATTATGATGTATTTGTTGCATATTAGTTTCATTCTTGATAGATGAGACAACCAAAGGCATGGACTACTGAAATGAATCGCAAGGCCACAGTCTTTAGTTAATCCCAAGGAAGGGCTGCTCTCCAGATTCCCAGGTGAATCCTTCCACAGCCTTTCGGAAAAAGAGGTAGGATGTAGGGTTTTAGTTATTAGTTCTCCAGCTCAATGCTTTTTTCTTGAGTTGTGTAAATTAAGAGCATCTTCAGGTAGAGGGGAACCGACAAGCTTTGTTAGGAAGGGGCACCGTGAGTCTTGTCCAGCTGTGCTTCCCGGGCACGTCACCATAATAATTACTAATAGACACTGGTCAACTCAATGACTGAGTGAATAAAGGAGTGGGAGTAACGGCTCCTAACAGGAGTTTGCCAGCGGCAACTGGAGCTCTCTGCAAAGCCTGGGAATGGTGGGCCTGTCTGTATCTGACCAGTGAACTGACACAACCTGTGAGCACACCACTGTCGAACTGGCTCTCTTGGCCTGGCTTTGCTCTGCCCACTTCACTCGTTCTCCTCAGGCCAACTTGAGACTGAGTCTCGTGCAGAGACTACCAGCTTCGATCTGTTCTTCGTCAGAAGAGGTTAGGAGATGTGCCTTGTGTTCAGATGGAGCGAGCGAGTGGAAGGGGACTAAATACCTCCAGTGGACACGGGTTGGGTGTCCTAGCAAAGATGTTATGGGAATTAGCATTAGTGTTGAATTTATGCAGGGCTTTCACACCCTCACATTCGGCATGCTATCCCCAAAGAACTGCCATGACTAAATGCTGCGACCTGGCACTAACAAACGGTGCATTAAATAACCGTATGCAGCGCATTGCTCTGCAGGCTGGCAGCATACTGTCGAGGTGACGCTTCCTTGTTCTGTGCTATGCCTTCTCGAGGAGGGCCACAGGGACAAATTTCTCTATGGTCTCAGAACCAGGAATAATTGCGTCCTGCCGAGCAAATGGCATATTCTTTGTGTTAGGGACACTCCGATCCATGCAGTGAATCATATTTCCCTCTTCACGTGGCCTGTCTGAAAGCTCCAGTTCAAATTTATAGATACTGCTGGCAAGTACGTAAGACTTCCTTGCAATAATTTTGTCTTTTAATTTCATTGTAGTTTCCCTTAGACTCATTTTATTCGTCAATTTTAAATTTAGTTTATCTTATTATCAGATGTGTTTTGTGTTGTTTTTGTTTGTTTGATAAATCATCTTAAATCCTTTTGGGAAAAAAATAAAAAAGAAATACCAGTATATTCATGCAACACTTTTACTTTACATTTTAAAAAAATGTTTATTTTGAGAGGAGGGGAGGGGCAGAGAGAGGGGGACAGAGGATCTGGGCTTGGGGATGGGGGGCTCTGCACTGACAGCAGAGAGCCCAAAGCAAGGCTTGAACTCAGGAGCCGTGAGATCACCCCTGGGCCAAAGTCAGCCGCTTAACCAACTGAGCCACCCAGGCATCCTTCAACACCTTTACTTTAGTTTTTTTTCAATTCCGCAGGCCTTCATTTTATACCTTTTCTTCTGTAATCTATTGAGAAGAAGAAAATTCGCCACTGTCTAGTGGTATAATCCTTTCTGGGTTAGTTGTGGGTTTTTTTTTGTTTGTTTTCTAGTTTTTGTTTGTTTCTTTTGTTTTTTAAAAGGAATTTGACCATTATATTAAAAGTAAGGTGTTGATAGCTGAGCCCTACAGCTGTTACTTTCTAGCCATGTGAATTTAACTAAATTACTTAATCTTTCTTACTTATAAGAAGAGTAACACTATTTTTTTTTTGTGAAGGTTGTGAGGATTATATGAAATACTGTATGTACAATACATAGTACTGTATTTGACACATAGTAGGCTTTTTGTTTAAAGTCTTCAAGTGGAGGAGTGCCTGGATGGCTCAGTTGGTTAAGTGTGACTCTTGATTTCGGCTCAGGTCATGACCTTCCCGTTTCGTGAATTTGAGCCCAGGTCTGGTCCGGGTCCATGCTGACAATGCGGATCCTGTTTGGGATTCTTTCTCCTCCCCCTCTCTCTGCCTCTCTCTCTGCCCCTCCCCCACATGCATCCATGCACGTGCTCTCTCTCTCAAAATAAATATATAAACTTAAAAAAAGATTAAAAAAAAATAAAAGTAAAAGTCTTCCAAGTGGAAAATGCACTGGACTTGCAGTAAAGTCTCTCTTTTTCTGCTCATTAGCTTATGAACTTGGGCAAATCATTTTACTTCTTTAGACCATATTTTTCTTCTATATAGTTTCATGGCACGACCTACAGTGTCCTTAGGATTCTAGCTTTGCTATTCTTGGATACTTAGGCTTGTCCTGAGTAAGATGTGAGAGTGGGTCCTCACTCTGTTTACACTAGGAATAGCATGAATCTATTCACCTGGGCATAGAGAGGTCTAGGGGAAGAGGATCCGGATCTGAAGCAGGGAAATGAAAAGGCCCATTGTGTTGGCCATTATGTTCTTCACTGATGTTGATTATGGTAATTTGCAAAGGTAGTAGCGTCTTCTGGAATACCCTGAATTGCTAGTGATTATGGTCCTGAATTCAAGTGGATTTCAAAAGACTTGCCATTATGGATGCTGTTCTCTGTAGTGAATGGTTTATAACGGGCTGCTTGGTGAATACTTGGAGTGGTAGCTGTGGGACAAAGGGAGCTGCTGCTGCTGGTCAATGACCTTGTTCACCATTGACCACATTTGGTTCAGTCGTGGAGTCAATCAGAACAAGTGTCTGTGTCCAAGACATGGTTTCTATTCAGGAACTATTGGGCAATAGGAGACCCCCAAAGCAGGAGGAAGCTCACTGATCAAGAAGATAAATAAGGGTTTATAATGGATGATGCAGATGAAGAATCTACACTGAAATTCACACTCGTAGCAATTCATCAAGATGCAGGGGTAGCTTTGTGGTTAAGGGCACAGCCTTTTTTAGTGTGTGGTTTCAGCCAAGTTATTTAATCTCTCAAAGCCTCAGTTTCCTTATATCTTAGAGGGATAGTGACACCTCATATAGTTGTTCCAAGGAGATAATGTAAATGCTGAGATATTAGTTATTATATTATTATTAAAACTATTATTATTAAAACTATTAGTGTTGTTATAAACTGCAAATTCACAGTGGGCTTTAAGGTTCTGCCCTAATCTAATAAACTGTACAGACTATAAGAATGAATGTTAACAACAAACCATTAGATGATCAAATGATTGGAGAAGAGTACATAGCAGAGAAAAAAATTCTAATAAATTTTTGAGTCAGTGCATCATGCCCATTAACTTTCTTCCTACCATTTATTCCTGGGAACTTACTTTCAAAAGGTAGCCATCTACCTTTGCTTTTGATTGATTTCATTCTTTTTACATGGAGGTGGGATTATAAATTAAAGACACTAGTTTCTATTAACTTCCTTCATTACTCTGTAATTCCTTTTGCCTACTTACTGTGAAGTTTCTGTCTCCTGCCTTTCTGTGGGATGAATATAAATTTGCTCACCCTGTTCAAAGAGAAAGCATTATGACCCTGAATCCTAAAAAGTCTTTATTTTATCATATAATTTTTTTAAAAGATGATTAAAAAGAAATGGGTACCTGGGTCACTAAGTCAGTTAAGCATCCAACTCTTGATTTCAGCCCAGGTCATGATCCCAGGGTTGTGGGATTGAGCATCTCATTGGGCTCTGCACTAAGTGTGGAGCCTGCTTGGGATTCTCTCTCTCTCTCTCTCTCTCTCTCTCTCTCTCTCTCCGCCCTTCTTCCCTGCTCTCTCTCTGTCTCTGAAAAAATAATAAAGTAAATAAATAAATAATGGTAAAAAATTAACCAGAGTAAAATGTAAAACAAACAAACAAACAAACAAACAAACAAACAAAAAACCCAGGAGAAAGTGAGTGTTAAGATATTGTGAAATTATTGTTACAAAAACAGAGAAACCACTAAAAATTAGTCTGGTTTAGGTTCGAGTATTTTTGTCTGAATGGACTTCAGCTTTTGCTTGGTCCACTGAAATTCATTGAATTCAGTTAAAATTTGAGATTTCAAATGGTAACAATGTGTAGTAACAGAACACAGCACCTGGGAGTGGTGGTTTTCTTGTGTTTCACTCTTTGAATCTTTCGGAAGAGAAGTGAAATTCTATAATCCAAATTTCATTGATTTATTTAGTTTTGACATGCATTTTCATGTGCAGTGTCTCTTATATCAAGTCATATGTAAGTCCATTTGGATTTGAAAACTTTATAGATAATCTTGCAGTCAGTATATTCATAGAAAAGAAATTAGGACTAAAATCCAAGATCTTGGCTGCCTAACACCTAAAAATAAGGATATCCTTAATTCAGTTTTTAAAAGATGTTCTGTAATCGTTCGTTTATTATTGAATTAATGCACTAGTTTTTTTTCAAGCAGTTTTACTACATTATTTTATTTAAACATTTTTTTAACTGTGGTAAAAAAATAACATGAGATTTGCCATCTTAACCATTTTGAGTTAACTGCAGTTCTGCAGTGGTAAGTGTAGATTCACATTGTTATGCAATAGAACTCCAGAACTTTCTCATCTTGCAAAACTGAAACTCTACACTCATTAAACAAGAACTCCCCATTTTCTCCTCCCCCAAGCTCCTGCTCCATTCAGTTTCTAAGTGAAGTATGTATATGTTTTGTGATTATAGTTTGATGAGGCCAGAGGTCATTCAGGTGGATGCAAACTGTAGGGCACTGTGCTCTTACTTGAAAGTAGGAAACAAAGGTTCATAGTTAGCATTTTTATTAGTTGAACTATAGGATACTACTTAATGGCACATATGAAGTACTTGAAAAGCAGGCATCACACATAATTTTTTTAAAGTTTATTTTTGAGAGAGAGAGAGGCAGAGAGAGAGGAAGAGAGGAAGAGAGAGAAAATCCTAAGCAGGTTCTGCACTGGCACGTTGTTCACTGCAGAGCCCAATGTGGGGCTAGGTCTCATAACCCTGAGATCATGACCTGAGCTGAAATCAAGAGTTGGACACTTAACCAGTGGAGTCCCATCACTCTTCCAGGCGCCCCATCACTCATAATTTTGAGTAGTAAAGTTGAAAATCAAAATCAAAACCAAAACTGGAATAAGGCAGAAAACCTCGATAATGAAGGAGGGTAACTTTTGAAATATAAAAATAATTGAGAAGTTGCAAAATTATTTTCTGTTGAGATTTTTAGAAAGAAAAATATTCATTTGAATATTGTGGTTTTGTGGAGGTACTACCAGCATGCGAAGGAATATGTTAATAGGTCCTGAGCTAGCCCCCCTTTCCTGGACTTTTCAAAGCTATGCTTAAGGAGTCTGATGTGGCCACAGTATAAGGCAAAATCTAGAAGGAGGAAATGTTGGAATGTGGGTAGTGATATCTTAGAGCTCTAATTTGCTTGACTGAAAGCAATTTTTAAATACTCAAAGTCCGGGTTGGGAAATGAATACGATGGAAGAGGTTTAAGTGCCAGAGAGAGTGAGGCCCCAACACCCTGGTGCAATTCTCCATAGTGATGAGATGTCATCTTATTGGCTACCTACTAGCATCATCTTCATAGCCTCCATGCTCTAAAATGATGGGCAAAATATGGGAAGTTAATGATATTGATGATGATGATGATGATAATGATGGTGATGATGGCATTGGTGTGATCCTGAGAATAGCAGTCACCCAAACTCATGGATGCTCTATTCTTACCTAAGGTATCTTGCCTGATACGTCCCAGATTTTGGGAACTCAGTGTTTGATGATGCTCCTTAAGCCTCTAAAGGATTAAATTTATAGATCTCATGACTCACAGTTGTTTAAAACTTGGTTCTAGTGTGTTTCAGGTACATTTTACATTAAACAGGTTTTTATGTGTCAATCTGGGAACTTAATTATCATTTATAAACTTGTTTCCTTGCTAAAAATGTATTTTGAGTCCAAAACAAATAAATTAAAAATTTTAAGGAAACGACCCTTTTTAAGTAGGAAATTGTTTCAATTTGTTCTTGTAATTCTATATCAGCATTTAATAAAATATTTTAATTTGGTTTTGGAATGAAAGCTATAGCTTAATTTTAATAATGGAGGAGAACAGTAGGGTAGCTAAAAAATGAACAGTATTACATATATTAAGCTCTTGATACATATTGGTTGAATTAATTAAATACAAAGTCATTTGTATTTAGTTATTTGACTTTGAAATGCAGGATAAGAGTTTTTAAACTTCAATGGAATTTTATAATGATACTTTTCTTATTTCTATATTAACATGAATTTTCACATTTCTGAACTCACATGTTTTGCCTACTCTGGCCTTATTCTGTGTAGTGGGGAGAGTTAACCTAAAATTATAAGTATGCTTCAAGCAGTCTACAGATCCAAGCATAGATCATCAAATATAAATGATGTTAATACTACTTAGGTAGTAATAAGCTACAGGAAAATGTGATAGAGAGGAATAAGTGTTTATAGTGAGTCACTTAACCAGATCTTGGTTGCCAATATGCTGTTGAGATTTTTTTTAAGGTTCTTCCTATGGTTGAATGTATAGACATAACCCCACTATTAATTATAACATACTGGCAGGGCACCTGGGGGGTTCGGTCAGTTATGTGTTTGACTCTTGATTTTGGCTCAGGTCACAGTTTGCGAGACTGAGCCCTGCATCACATAGAGAGTGTGGAACTTGCTTGGGGTTCTCTTTCTCCCTCTCTCTATCCCTTTCCCACGCTTGTGCTCTCCCTCCCTCTCTCTCTCTCTCTCTCTCTGTCTCTCTCAAAATAAATTAACTTAAAAAAAAGACTAAATATTTTGGTATATGAAATAAAACTATATGTTACATCTCCTACCTCGTTTCTTGCTTTAAGTGATCAGCTGATGTGGTCTGTAGGCCTGGGCTTTTTCCTTTCTCAAAGTCCCATTTGATTTTCTCTCTCTCTCTCACAGTTGCTAGAAACAGGCTTCCTGGTTGGATGAAGACCATTTTTAAGGCAAGTACATGTGCATGGCTACACTCCTCTATTAGGACCTACACAGAGTTAATACAGTGAGGACACTCTTTCACCCAAATGGTCATATATCCCTTGGGGACATTAAACAGTGTGGAAAGGGTCCAGGGAACACTATAAATGGCACCAGATTAGAACCCTAGAGACCTTGTGGATAGGTATAAGAAAATGATAATGATTTCATCAATATTTACAAATAATTAAATGTTTTCCATGTGCCAGGTGCTATATGCATCATCTTGTTCAGTCCTCACAAAACCTTGTAAGGTAAATCTTCTGATTAATCCCATTTTAAGATAAAAATAACCAGCAGAGAAACTCAGAGGTTTAGAGAAGTTAAATCATATTCCTCAAGCTAACGCAGAAAAGAGAATAGACCCAGAGTTCACCCGAAGATTGTCAGACCCCAACACATATATGTCAGTGATTCTGCTGGTGTTTGCTACCGTGGTGGTGGTGGGGGGGGGGGGGTTTGAGAAGACAAGGTTACTGTTCTTTGGGTGAACGTTTTGCCCAGTTATTGCCAATTAATTAGGTGTGAAGTTCTTTGCGTTTTCTCACTTGTTCTGTTTTCTTCTTCTTTTTCACCTCTGGTCGTTTTCTCCCCACTTCCCATGTCACTTCCTAGTTGGTAGTGGAGGTCATGATTCCTGTCCATTCTCTCCTCTCACCACAGAACCTGGATTCATCTGGGCAAAGGAGCCAAAAACATGGTAGTCAGTCAGTTTCTCTTTCTACGTGCTTTACCCTAGTTCTCAGGGTGAATTTAGATGAGGCATACTCGAGGATATCCATGAGTAATAACTATAAGCTTTGTCATAGATAACTGTATCGGGTGTGTTTAAATGTACAACTCTGTTTTTCTATTATTATGTGATATTTCACGTTGACTTGTCAAACTGAAAAATACCCATATTGATTTTGCAGAAAGCTTCACATGTGAGATAAATGCACTCAGAGACTCCTCACAAGTAGCTCTTTGGAGCTTCAGATGTGAAATGGATCATTCCTCAATCTGTAATAGACCCTTCTGTGAAGCTCTTCAATCAAACCTGAGAATTCAAGGTGAAATGGAGGGGAGACCGGGAAACCCCTACAGGGGGATTTGAGCAAACTTGCTGAGAAAGGAACCCGGCGGTGTTCGATGCCTCTTTTTTTTTTTTTTCAGTTTTTTTTTCTTGAGAGTGGGAAGGCTGTCAATCAATTTGTGACCTTACCCACTGCTTGTGTGCAATACCTGGGCACAAAGAGACAAGCTGTGGAGGTGCTTGGATAGGTGCTGTCACATGCACCTTTGATTTCTTTCCACCTGTCCTTTTTCTCTGACAGTATTCAGATTATTTTTAAAGCGGCTATTTGATACAGATTTATTACACAGAGTTTCTCTTTCCCCCAAATTATTTATATCATTATATTTGAGAGGGTGAAAATTTTCTTGGAGAACAGCATTCATAATCTTTTTAAAAAAGTTAGTGATGTATAATAACCAGTTTAGTTGGAAAGAATTGTCATAGTTTGTGTAGTAGTAGTCCTGGTAAGTGCATCTTACTTAGGAATCACGTTTGCAGATCATGTAATGACTTTTAATTAGTTTCTTGCCAGTAAAGCAATAAGACAAGAGTCACCCCTAGTAAGGAAAACAGCATCTTCTGAAATGAGTTTTTGTGCCACATTTAAAAAAATGTATTTGGGGGCACATTTTCAGTTGGACATTTCTAGGTTAATTAAAAAAAAAAAAAAAACAACCCTGAAGAATTTTCAATGGGGAGCAGGGAGTCCTGACACCAAACTTAGAAAAACTATGCTTTGGAATTTATGTTCAAATACAGAATATGTTTGATAACAGTTTCTGATGCTCAAGCTGCTAGGAAATGATTGCTATCCCCTCACTGTATCAGAGTTTTCCTAAGCCATCGAGACGGTGTTGTTTGTAAAGCTCGCATATTAGTATAATCTTAAGAGCATATTAATTGCCCGGGAGGTTTATGTATTTGTTCTGCACATGTGATTAAAGATCACGGCAGCTTATACAGCATAATTTTAGAGATGGAGAAAACGACTATTGTAATACTTGCTACTCTCAGTTTCCTCTACAGCAATGCCCTTACACCTTTCTTTTTCAGGCGTTTTGTAGCATCCTAAACAGAAGGATATTGAAGGGAGCTGATTCTGCTTTGATCCTTGTGCTTGTTGTCAAAGCGCTTGGGATTGAAGAGACTGTTGGCTACAATTGACTGTGACAATTAGGAGATGATCAGAGCCCTAGAGTGGAGCACTTAAAGGGTAATTTACATGTCAGTTTGTCGAATAAAAAAAAAAAGATATTCAGCTAAGATTTTTTTTTTTCCCCTCAGAGCCTTGTAAACTGCAATTTGTGCTCTGGTAAGAAAAACCTGGCAGAGGAGTTAGGATAGCCATTACCATTTGAAAAGAAGCAATCATAAGGCCGCTGCTGAGCCCTTTGTCCACTAAAAATGCTGATTTGCAGGCAGTGAGTGAAAAAGTGGAACCATCACTAAATAAAACCTTGAGCTAGGTAACTACCCCCGTGGCTTTTGGGGGCTTTTATTGTCGGTTAAAGGTGTTTTTAAAAAACGTATCTTAAATCCTATACTTATGATCATTATAACATTGTTATTGGTCATGAATGTCCTTTCCTAAAAAAAATAACATAAAGGATACATTGAGGAAGTGGTAGGTGGAACACAGGCCAACAGTGAATTGAAAGGCTGATGCCGGCTATCGGTTGTATCTGACTCTCACCCCTTTGTACAGCACCACGATTTTCCTCCAGTCAATCCTTTACACTCTATTTTCCCCCTGCCGTATCAGTGTGCTCCTAGATTTTCCCAGTTTTATTTATACTCCAATTTTAATTGTGGGAACTGCATTTCTAGCCATCACATAGTTAGCCTATTTGGGTGTACTTGGCTGAAGATACAATGTACTTTCACTCGTGATTTGCTATTTATGTGGTCATCTCTACACTTTTCTGTTAGGTAATCCATATGCACAAGTAAAAAAAAAAATAGCTAGAAAGTGAAAAGAGGATAATTGCCAGTAAATACGATGATAGCAATTACACATTACCCATTTAATTGTCAAATAGAATAAGAAAAATTAGTTATTTCAAAAATTTTTGAGTCTTCCCCCTTCCCTGGAAATCATTAATAAGAATAATAGTAATAATAATTAATGGTCACATGTAATTGCAAAAGTTGCATTTGGAAAGTTATCTAAAAAAGAAGTTAATGTGCTCGGGCGTCTGGGTGGCTTGCTTGAGCGTCTCTTGATCCAGGGTCATGATCAGGTCATGATCCCAGGGTCATGGGATCAAGTCCCACATTGGGGTCTGCACTGAGAGTGAAACCTACTTGAGATTCTCCGTCTTTCTCTCTCTCTCTCTCTCTCTCCCTCTGTCCCCTGCCCTGCTTCTGCTCTCTCTCTCTCTCTCTAAAAATTAAAAAAAAAAGAATTTCTAAAAAAAAATTAAAAAGAAGTTCATATATCAACCCAACCATCCTGTGCAGACTTTCTCAAATTTCGTGTGTGTATTTAATTCAGAGATACACATTAACTTTCAATGGCAGATACATTTTATATTCCATTTTTTGGATACTTAGCTACGGTGAAGGGCATTTGAAGAAAGGCAGCCGGTTAGAAATGAGATTGTCTTTCTCCTGAAACATCAGGCTTTATTGCTGAGAGCTAACGGCACACATGGCCTTCAAAAGCCAAACTTTCCAACAGCCTACTGATGTTGGCTTCACGTCCTTCATCTGGACACTCATGTCCGGTTTTAAGGCTATCCTGCCATTAAAGACACTCATGTCTCCAAATAAGAGGGCTTCATTTCTCTTCATTTAGGTCTGAGAACTTAACAACAATTTTTTTTCCCCCTAAGGGATGCCTTCCAAAAGGACTGGCATTCTACTTGCGGAGGTTTCTGAAAATCACAAAAGTCAGTGTGGAACTGATTGAGAGAAGTCAGTAATTCATACACAGACACTGGCGCCTCCTCTGACTGCTTTACTGGAAGTCCCTGAACTTCTTATCCAGTTGTTTTAACTCTACTTTTCCTTGTGTGCATGCCCCCCTTGCAAAGAAGAACACACAAGCAAGGAAAAACTAAGAATGAATAGGTTAGTAAGTGCAAAGAGGATAATGAGAGAGGGAGTCAGGGAAGGTTTGGGCTTCCTTTGCTTGTGTCTGCGGAATGCAGGCAATGGTAAATCTGTATCAAAAATCAGGCACAGCAGGAGGTGTTCGTCTCCCAGGTAATGGGTAAATGATGAGCAGATGAGACGTCCTTGTATCGATTTAAGCATTTTGTTCCAGCCAGTCACAATTAACTTTGATTTGTTTTTACTTTCCTCTTATAGGTTTGCATTTAAAACGCTCTTGGAGCACTAATTGTATGAAATTCTGGTAGCTGCACATTCTCTTTTTGGAGAGGTAATGAGTGAATGAATGAAAAGGCAGGGATCATTTGCCATTCTAAGAGCGGGGATTGTCAGAATATTTCTACTTGACTGAAATTGTTTTGGAAGGTGAGCTGGAACAAGAATCTTGCAACCAAAATGATGTGACTCTGCATGTGGTTTTGGGATGTTTCTCTTCTCTGCAGAGCTGTTCTGGGACTTGGAAGTTGACTTAGATTTTATTTATAAGGTGAATCCTGTGAAAACATTTTAAAGTACGCATCTTTGAGTCTTAACAAGTAGGAGGGAGTCTTTGGAAAGCTCATTTGGAACTATTTGAAAAGACTTTTCCTGTTACTATCACAGTGTTTTTTCAATATACAGATTGCCAGGTTGTGACAAAATAAATTATTGAAAGCTTTGAAAAGTTTTTAGAAATGTGCCCAAGGAAACAATATGCAAATCGTTAGAGTTAATTCACATGTCAATTTATTGAAATGTTGCTACTACTGAGGAGTCCAAGAACCTTTAGCACAACATTCCAGAACATTTACAGTCTTGTTTTAATGAGTAGCTCTTTCTTTGTACTTGTTTGGACGAAGCAATAGAGTTGCCAGATAGAGCAAATAAAAATAAAGAATTCCTAGTTAAATTTGAATTTCTGATAAATAATGAATATTTTTTCAGATGAGTTGTGTCCCATGCAATGTTCCCATTTTATCAGGGAGCCCTAGGTGGCACTCTGATTGGATAGAAATTGCAACCATGCATTGAATGGGCAATCTAATTATTTATAAATTATAAATTGTCACTTATAAATCATTTTACCTTTCACTGTCAGATTAGATAGGCCAACGAGCTTTCCCCTTTCAAACAGAAACCAAAAGGCTTTTTAACTCATTAATGCTGAGTTTAATTTTGTCCATCACGTTCCCTGCACAAGCTGTGACTCGTCATTTCAAGTATATAGTAATTTCTGCCTGACTAATACAATGGAGACTTCAGAGGACGTGGCTGAGGAGTCTGGCTTACCCACATTGGTCAGGCTTTGACTGGAGTGTTTCCTGGTTACGGGGCTAGAGAAGGGATGATGCAGTGAGAATATCTTATCTTTGACCAGCCACATCTTTCCTTTTGTGGCAATAGTATGACTACATAGGTAACCAAGTTTGGAATTCCTGTGACTCTGATCCTAGTAGCATCTTCTGGGAAAGGAAGGATTCTGTATCCTTGAACTGTTATTTTATTGTATTTAACTTGATTTGCTATAATCTGGTTGCCATGGAAGAAGCTAAGCTAGGGGTGCCTGGGTGGCTCAGTCAGTTAAGCATCCAACTCTTGGTTTTGGCTCAGGTCATGATCTCACGGTTCATGAGATGGAGCCCAGCATCGGGCTCTGTGCTGAAGCCTGCTTGGGTTGTCCCTCCCTCCCTCTCTCTCTGTCAAAATAAATATATAAACTTAAATTTTAATGTTTATTTATTCTTGAGAGGGAGAGAGACAGAGAGTGAGCAGGGGAGGGGCAGAGAGAGAGGGAGACACAGAATCGGAAGCAGGCTCCAGGCTATGAGCTGTCAGCACAGAGCCCGACGCTGGGCTTCAACCCACAAACCACGAGATCGTGACCTGAGCCGAAGTCAGATGCTTAACCGACTGAGCCACCCAGGCGCCCCTAAATATGTAAACTTTTAAAACAAAATAGGAAAGAAGCTAAGCTAGAACTGAGAGAAAATCATATATCTGCTTTCTCTTTGAACCCAGCATTCAATTCTGTCCCAGTTTGAGCTGTTATAACAAAGTATCATAGACTGTGTGGTTTATAAACAATAGGCATTTATTTCTCACAGTTCTGGAGGCTGGAAGTTTCAGGTCAGAGTGTGGACACGCCAGGCCATAAGGAGAGCCCTCTTCCACATTTGCAGGTGTCCATCTCTGTGTCGCCTCAGACAGTGAAGGGCAGGAACTCTGATCTCTTTAGTCCCTGATAAGGGCACTAATCTCACTGCAGAGCACTCCACCCTCATGACCTTACTGTCATGTTCCAGAGGTCCCACCTCCCCATACCATCACATTAAAGGTCAGGATTTCAACAAATGGATTTTGGGGGGATGCAGACATTCAGTCTGTAACAATTTTTCACTGTCTTGATGCTTTTCGTGGTCTGTCAGTAAGACTATTTGTGGGACGCCTGGGTGGCTTGGTCAGTTAAGCGTCTGACTCTTGATTTTGGCTCAGGTCATGGTCTCATGGTTTGTGACATCGAGCCCCATGTTGGGCTCTGCACTGACAGCGTGGAGCCTGCTTGGGATTCTCTCTCTCTCTCTCTCTCTCTCTCTCTCTCTGCCCCTCTGTAGCTCACACTCTCTCTCTTTCTCAGAATAAATAAATAAAGTGTTTTTTTTTTTTTTTTAAAAGAAAGACTATTTGTGCAGAAAAGTTTGCAGTCCTGTGTCTCATCCTCTAAGCCCTCTTTGATTTCAGTTGTAGCTTTGGTGGATATTTCCTCCTAAGTGCAGTCCTCCAGAACATTGTTGGAGTCTTCCTAATTTCTGCCTCAGAGTCTCTTCCAGAACTGCAGAAGCCTGCTCAATGCTTCTTCAAGTTTAGCATGGAAATGCGTGGGAGAGTTAACATCCTCAAGGGCAGCCCAAACTGGGGGGGGAGACAGGAGCCTGGGGATCAATGTTTCAGCCACCTACCTTTCAGACAAGGCAGTTCTGAGAAGCACTCGGCATGGTCCTCAGAGGTGCTTTCTTCAACAGCAGGAATCTTAGGTTCCCTTATGGTACATTGTTTGGATTTTCCACCAACCCTACTTTATTCTCTCCATGCTCTCGAATTCCTTGTCACAGGCTCTGTTTCAGGGCCACCCCAGCTCAGACACCCCTGATGCTACCTCCTTCCCAGCACCATGGCCCTCTCCTTGCTCTGGGTCTAGATACTTTGCTTCCTTAGTTCCATTAAGGTTTCCTTTTCTTATTATTAGAGGAAGACAGTTCTGCCACTGTCCCTTCTATTAAAATGGAGTCATATTGCAATCACATCATGCATATTCACCTCACCCAAGGTCCATTACAATTAAAGTCACTTTTAATTGAACACATACCCCATGTGAGGGCATACGCTAAGGGACCCATGAATATTGTTTCATTTAGTCCTTAGCACATCACCAAGAAAGAATCAGTATTTCTATTTCACAGATGAAGAAACTGAGGCTCAGAAAGACTAAGAGGTTTCTTTCTTTCTTTTTTTTAATGTTTATTTTTGAGAGAGAGAGAGAGAGAGCACAGGCAGGGGAGGGGCAGAGAGAGAAGGAGACACAGAATCCAAAGCAGGCTCGAACTCATGAACGTGGGGCTCGAACTCACAATCCATGAGACTGTGACCTGAGCCGAAGTTGGACACACAACCGACTGAGCCACCCGGCTGTCCCAAGAGATTTCTTTCAAGACCACAAAGCTAATGGGTGGTAGACTAAGCATTAAGTTCTGACCTATCTTACTCCAAAGCCCATTTTTTAAATCATTGGCCTATAGAGCTCACCATATAACACTCTTAGAAATTAAAATTTCCTTGCCAAATAGTAATAAGAGCAGCTAAAGAGATGACTGGCTAGGAGGGAGGGACAAGAATTGGCTTGTACCAAATAAGGCAAATTATTTTTAAAAAAGCTTCTGCTCTTTTGCTCAGGCCTGTGGTGCCAGCAAGGTGGGAAAGGGTAGTGGTCTTCATACTTCTGGGAAGCTGTGTCACCACCGGTGAGATTAGAAGTGGCATGGTGAATGGTACAAGAAAGCTCATTTGGGCACAGCCCTGAAGGTGAAACCTTTTGGGGGTACTTCCCGTGCAAAGGGAATTATATTAGAAAATTGTACTGGAAAAACTAGGTGTTGAAGCCACACAGTCAAATTCTGCCATTAGAAAGTGTGTCGGGGTCCAGCTGATCAAGAACAGGAAAAAAAAAAAGATGACGGTCCTTTTCTTGAATGATGGTCGCTGGAGTTTTATTGAGGAAAATAGTGAAGTTCTGGTTGCTAGATTTGGTCACAAAGGTCATGGTGTTGGTGACATTCCTGGAGTCTGCCTGAAGGTTGTTTCATTCATTCATTCATTCATTCATTCATTCATTCATTTGAGAAATAGAGCACAAGAGAGGGAGAGGAACAGAGGAAGAGAGGGAGTGAATCTTCAGCAGACTTCATGGTCAGCGTGGAACCTTATGTAAGGCTCAATCCCATGACCCTGGGACCATGACCTGTCCCGAAATGAAGAGTCAGACACTCAACCATCTGAGCCACCAAGGCACCTGTAAGGTTGTTCAAATAGTCAATCTCTCTCTTTTGGCTGAAACAAGAAGGAAAGAAAAAGGAAACAAGAAGGCTGAAACAAGAAGGAAAGACCAAGATCTTAAATTTGGTTCATGAAATATGGCAGTAATAAATATTCATATGCCAACAGAAAGCAAAAAAGCCTCCTTTATCAACTTATGACTGAACAATAATTTGGAGTATTGGTTTCTTCATGAGACCTGGAGCTCCACTACTTTCTATCTTTTCCGGCTCACAGTGCCTTACACATGGCAGGACTCGATGAGTATACGCTGAATGAATTAATTGTAGTATTATAGGATATAGTTTAAAGTGACTTCAGACAGCTCCAATTTTTAGTCATCTGTGGACTTTAGCATCTTTTAAGATTTGTTACCTGAAAAAAGTAAAAGTTCCAACAGTGTCATATAATTTAAGACAGTGTCGAGAATAATGTAATAACATGGTTCTCAATGAAATATGGTGACTTCAGGTAATTTAAGACTATTGGAGGCAAAGGGAAGGGGAAAGATTTCATCTGATGTTACAATATGCACATGATTAGAAAGGTCTGGGTGTGCTAGATTGCAAAGGTCAAGTGAAGCCTCTGTGGAGACAGGGGGAGGCTACTCAGAACAGCCTGGAGAAGATCTGTTCTCCACTTAGAAAAGAATGAAAGGGTTAGTAGCCCTTCTTTACAACTTAGCTTGGGGGAAATGGTTCCTCTGTCTGACTGTCTCAATCTTCTCAAAGTTAACATATTTCATAACTATTATAATTTTGACCTCCTTATGAACTGACTACATGTTGGGATCAATTCTATAAACCTATCATCTTTATCCCATTGCATCCATTGATGTAGAGGTGGGGGTTTACCCATACAAATCTTCCCAACTTGTTAGTGGTAGAACATCACATTCTGTGACGGGATGCAACTATGTGACAGTTTCTAAAGACTTCATGAGGTTGTTTAGAACAATACAAGAGATGTGTATGTGCAATTTCTATTCGTGCTTGTTGGTTAGTTAGTTTCTTGTGGCAACTACAGTAACTGGTAGGCCCTCAAGTGTGAAAGCAGAAAGTACCACAATCTCAGGGCCATCATCACTGGCAGCATTACCTACACCAAGAAAATAATATCAGATGTACTGGATCGTTCCATGGTTACTAATGGAAGCTATGTAACAAGAAAAAGTCGGTTTTGTCTATTGGATGGCAGACGATAAAAGAGGAGTCTAGTGTTCTGGCACTCAACATACTGAATGAAACTACCTTCACACAGTTTCCATAGAAACTAAAGGAACCTCTCAGTATGGGTATAAATGTCTAAAATTCTACTCGAAGGATTTTTTTTAAAGTAAGCTCTAGGTGCAAGGTGGGGCTTGAACTCATGACCCTGAAATCACGTGTCACATGCTCTACTTTCAAGAGCCAGCCAGGAGCCCCCAAAGGATATTTTTTTAAGTTCTTCGTACATGAGAACCAAACTTCTTCTTGCCTACAGATTATTTTGACTGGCTGAATTTTAATGGATAACTTAAAATGTAAGTAACATAAAAGAATATGATTATTATATGTTTAGTTATATACCAGTTACTATGTCTAAATGCTAATTAAGATTAGGATATATGAATCAGTGCAGATAATATGTGAATAAACATGAACTACACAACCGACCCAGTTCGAAAAATTAGACTCATATCCACCTTTACATAACTAATGCTAACCGTGGGAACAGACTCCATCCAGAATATTTCTAGACCAAATTTAGGACAGTCCAGGGCATCTTGTCTCAAAATGCCTAAAACCGTATCTGACATTCAGTCTCCCTGTGTTTAAGTTGATCTTTGGTTAATAGCACCCAACCCACTTAAAGGTGTTGGGTAAATACCATGGATGATACATATGTGAAGTAAGCTATTCAGTATCGTTATTAGGAAGACATCTGTGAATTTTAACTTTTACTGATGGAAAAGTTTTCTCTGTACCCATGCCTCCACATTATTTGATTCAGAACTCTTTTTCATCCTTGGGGTTTAAAGGTCTGATGAACCCAAACCCTTTCCCAGCAAAAAGAAGCATATTTTCTTCTCACACATACGTTACGTATAACTGCTGGCAGAGTTGGGACTACTACCAGAAGTTAGGGATAGTGGTGACAAGCCATGGAAATCCACCAGCTACTATTCAGACACCCAGACACCAATGAGCACTTTGGGAAGTAGGCCAAGATGCTTGTAGAATAGCCAGGCTGTCCTACCTGTAAACGCTAGGACTCAGGAAGATTGCTTCCACTTTCTTAAGTAGAGATGACTTTACTTTGGAATATTGGCTGTTCTTTCTGTGTAGCAGATATCAAGAAGAAAACAGTGGACTGTAATGAACTTCAAGTTTTAAAAAGCTGACCTTTTGACTACCATGCGAGTCAGGTTTGACTTTGATGTAGAAAAGCTCACTAGTTCTTCCTTAGACGAATGATGAGCAGCTTGGTTAGGATTACAGAGTGTTTTGTCCCTGGATCTCTCTGGTCTAGAGGCCAGACCAACACACAGGGGCCCTGTATTTAGCTGTTCTTTGGTTAACAGCACCCTTACATAACTTCTGCTTGTCACCAGGGACAAGGGATTGTATTATCCCATAATTAACTTATAGACCAGTAGTATAGTTATCTTAGTGAGGTGCTGACTTTACATCTAGGCAACAATTTAGGCACTGGTAGAACGTAGCTTATTAATTTTTATATTGTTATACAATTATTCTCTAAGTGTGATGATATCTGAACACCGTATTATTTTATAATATACTTAATGTAGTACTTAGAGAATAGGTGACCAATAACATTAGTCCATTCTAACTAAATATTACAAGATTTGCAAACAGAATGGTTTAGTAGAATAAAGCAGACCTCAGGAAATCTGATTTCCCAGCAATCTAGTTATGTGAACTAAATTAGTTTTATTACTTCTCACATCTCCTTTCCCTAATATCTTAAATAAAGAAATAGAAACAAATGATCTCTTATTTTTTCTGAGCTCTCTGTTCTATGCATTTGCCGAAAGTTGATTAGGAACACAATGACCTCATATATACTCTAACTGGAAAGATATACTTTCATTTTTCTTGACCATTTCAAAGTTTAACAAGATTTATTTGGGATGAGTACTAACATTTTCTGTGGAACTCTAAGACTACCTTAAGTTTATGATTAAAACTTTTGTTTTTTTACAGATAGGCAAGAAATAATTAAGAATTTATAAATGTTTTGGCTTGTTCACATGTGTCAAAAATCCAGCAATAAAGATGAAGGCTTGCTTCATTTAGAGAAGGGTACACAGGCTTTTGTTAGTTTCAGGATGATAACAAGGGGCAGAATCATAGAACGTAGAACTGTCGATTTATGTTTGGTACACTGCCAGAAACTACAGGGTCGAAAGAACATGTCGACTTATGTAGATTCTCAAGATTTTGTTATCTAGTCTCAGGCTGTATGACCGTTTGCTGTGACTCAAGAGTCTATTTCTAATTCTTAATCTCGGACTGATACTTAGAATAAAAAATATGATTGATTAAAGGCTAGCTGTGAAATTCAGTAGGTTAGGAAGACAGATGGCAAGAAAGGTAAAACATCAAGAAAAGTTAATTTGTCTGACCAAAAGTAAGAAACAAATTTAGTGTCGCGTATTATTTGAAACACTTGAAACACATACTCATTCATCAAGTCTGAAAATGTGTTCAGAATTTGCTGTTTTAAAAAATTATTAACTTTTATATTTCAGATCCATAGCTTCCTTATTGTTGTATAATTGCTGTATCTTTGAGGTGGGTCACTTTGTCACTATTTCACACTTGGGATGGCAAGTTTCAATATTATTGATGGTCTCAGTAAGTTAAGATTTGACTATTCTGATAGCTTTTATCGAGCAAAGTTTGCAATGTTACTAATAATGTTTTTCAACACTTAAATGCTTTAGGTTATCTTCTTACAAACCCATATCCCATACATATTGTGCCTTTCCATGTCATTATGGTTGGTATTTGTCACTAGGAACTACTCATCATTATAATGTGCCAATAATAAGGCAATAAATAGTATTTCTTTAAAGAAAAAAAAAATTAAGTTTTATTTATTTATTTTGGGAAAGAGACAGTGCAAGCAGGGGAGGGGCAGAGAGAGAGATTGAGAGAGAAAGAGAGAGAGAGAGAATCCCAAGCAGACTCTGTGCTGCCAGGGCAGAGCCAGATGTGGGGCTCACACCCACCAACCGTGAGTGAGATCATGACCTGAGCTGAAACCAACAGTAAGATGCTCAACTGACTGAGCCACCCAGGCAGTAAACAGTATTAACGCCATGCTAATTTCCATTGTAATTTCCAGAGTTACAAATACCTAAGTGATCTAAGGTGGGGCCAAAAGAAGGAATAGAGGAGACATTCTAGACTCTAGATAGAAAACATTCAAAAATTGGTTTGATATCAAATTTAGGGAGAAAATATGCCAATTAAAATGAATTTTTTAGGATTCAATTCAGCATTTGTTACTTAATAGCATTTGTCATTTTCCAATTTTTCATATGTGGCAAATTAATTTCAAATCATTTTGCTCTTCCAAATGCCTTTGTGTATTGTGTTTCTTTTTTCATATTCTTTTGGATAACATTTGAAAAGAAAATAAGACTACAGCAGTCATTGATTATGGTCAGGATGGAAGACAGTTGTAAGACCGAGAAACAGGTGGAGCATATATGACGGGAATATTCACTTTTTGGGCCACCATTTTGTAGCTGCTCAAAAAAAAATTTTTTTTTAGCAAATGGTGGGTATTGTTTCTTTACAAAAAATGGTTCTGTACTGGATCCATCTGCGAAGTATAAACATGTCATCAGCACTCATTTTCCATCTCCAAAAAACATTCCCCATGTCCATATTTGATTTTCAAGTGCATCTGTGCACTGATGGAAACCCTCCCAGCATGATGCCACACAATTGCAAAACCCACACATTTCTGTCTTTGAATCAAGCTTTCACAAGAGCCTGGCCTCCTCTGGGTATAAGCTTGTTTCGAAGTTGCAAAGGTCCTCCGGGTGACCCCAATAAAAGGAGCTTCCATGTCCATGGTAAGGTTAAATTATTCCTTTTAGGGAGATGATTTTGTCCATGAAGTTTCTCCTACTTTGTTCCAAAACTTTTTTTTTTTTTTTTGGTATCTTAGAATTTCTCTTTTGTGCCCACACTATACTTACCTAATTATTAGCATTATACTATTGAATTTCTCAATGACTAAACTCACATTTAAGAAAGAAAGTTTGATTATTCTGAAAGTTTAAGTAGAAAAAGCAGGGAATTCGTCTCGGAAAGTTGAAAGGCAACCATCCCGAATCCGATGAGTCCCTAACGTTACTGGTAATCATATAACCTGAAAGAGTGGAAAACATCACTGGAAAAACCGAATCTCCTCATCAACACACATTCAGAAGTGAACTCCTTGCTAAGAAGGAAATTTTATTTTACCTCATTATTTTCCCTACGCAGAACCGGAGTTACCTTCGCCATAGAGCAAGGGAGTAAGCCTTGCCTGTCATTTTTAATCAGGTTGTTTTAGGTAATTTTTGTTATGCCCCTCATTACTGAATTGTTTATCAATAGGTGCAGCAAGTGTCACTAGCTTTTCTCATCAAACCAGGTCTGACAAAGCAGCACAGTGCATGGGAAAGAGGCAGCTAGGTGAAACTAATGCCATAGATGTTTGATTCATTAGGAGCTTATTGTTAACGGGGATGTCTGATTGTAAAGGCTCAGTCAAGCAAAAGAGTGCAGAGTAATCAGTCGGATTTATAGTTTGCAGGGCTCAGAAAAAAATCAACATAAACCTTTGGATATAGCAGAAACAGAAAAATCCCCTTTGGGCAGCCCTAACCTGGAACCAGCCAAATAAGGTCATGCTACATGAAGGTTTCCTGTTAGGTGATGGGAGATAGAGGCGGATTAGAGCCATATGGCATGGCCTATCATACCTTCTGACTTAAGATAACAAAGCCAAGCTTTGTGCTTAGCTGTTTTTGACTGACATCATCAATTTTATTTTATGTTGGTCACCTCCGGTAACAGGAAAAAATGGCCTAGGGTTGATAACACATGCTTTTTTTTTTTTCCCCTTTTAGTATTAAGATGCCTAGAAGCTAGTTTTGTGCTGTTAAAAATTTCAAAGAATTAGTAGCTTACTCTTCTATCACCCATCCTCCAGCAACTGTCAGCCCCCCTCCCCCTTGTTTTCAGTTTGTACCTTGCAAATGAGAGGCTGCCTTATTCAGAACCAGATGTAAGGCTCCTAGAGAATGAGCATAAGCTGGTGTACTTTAAGCCTAATGGGAAGTTTTATATGCAAGGGCCTTGAACTGATTAGTATAATTCCCTCTTTAATACAGCTGTCCCTCCAGATTAAGGTAAACCAAATGTTGCAATCAGAGATTAGTGTACCTTGCCAGTTATTAACATCCCCGGTGCTCAGCAAGCACGTCAGACACTAATGCTGTGTATTTATTTGCCATTTCCCTACTGTAACTTGAACTTCTGCACCTGTCAAAGCATTCCAGTGAAGAGAGGGGCATTATTGGAAAGCAAAAGTTTTATACCTGTACACCTGTTTTGTTTTGTCACAGCTTAGATTTTTCTTTCGGCTTGCCAAGACTGCCAGGTGCTTTAATCTGCTCCTCTACTGGTTTTGTAAAGAAAGACTTTGTGTGCTAAATTGCATTTGTTGCTTTCATATGCTCTCTTTTATGCAACTGGAGAGCCGCTCACCTAAACTCGTGGCGCACACGCATGCGTGTTTTCTTTTGCAAAAGAAGCAAAGGGTGAGGCTTCTTTCTCAGAAAACACACCTATGTCTTCTGTGCTCTTCAGATTCTGCAGTGTCTTAAATCACAAGGTGGGTCTCACAGCTGTAATATATTTGGCAGGATATCCTGCCTCCTTGCAACCCAGATGTCAAGAAAGACAAAGTCCTGGCTATCTCAGAAAGATCTGGCTCCGTTTCTTTCCCTCCCCGGCCCCCGCTCAGGGGCATGCTTGGACTTGAAGCTTGAGCATATACAATAGACACACCAGAGAAGCTTGGGATGGTAGCTCCCAGTTGTTTCCGGTAACGCTGGTCCAGTTTGGGTGCTCCCTGAACCTTTTCATCGGCGTGGCAGGTGGGTCAGAAAGTAAGGGAAAATAATGGCAAGTTTGATGAAGAGGGCTTATGTTTGTTGAATAAAGTGTCTTTGTGGTTTTTATCAGCATCGTTTATTACTCAGAGATTGAGAATCGGGTGCTTTTTCTGAAAAGTGCATAGTTTGCTGTGTAACTACTGGGGTCATCTCAGGGTCTGATTTTTTTTCATGTGTCCGATTAAAGCAGGTAGCTCTGCTCTTACAGAGCAACCCCCCGATGGCAGCAGCAGTGGGGCAACACCAGCACCCCCGTAAATTTTGCCATAGGTGGCAAGAAGCCACAGTTTTCCAGCCGGCCCATGACACTGGAAGTAGCCACCGGTTCAAGTTGGTATCAGTGCTGGGGGAGACGTTGCTTTCCCTTGCCCCCCTCCTCCTGCGCGGTTCCATCTTGGTGTTTGCACGTTGATTGCCTGGTGCAGAGTTTCTACATATTATAGCTTAATTGCAGATTTTTAAAAAAGACAAAAATATGTTCATATCTTAGGAATTATGTCTTGCAGCCTACTAAATATGCTAATGCAACACTAAGCAGGGATAAAGTTCTTGCCATACCCCCCAACAGTTGCGTGGAACCCGCTGCCAAGTGATTGTTAATTGTGAAGCACAAGCAGGCTTTGCAATCCATCTTAATTGTCATACTTACTTCAGGTTTCGTGATAAGGCTCGATGTTCTGTTTAAAGTGACGATGTTGACAAGGGGAAAGGGTGTGGGCCTGAGCCTGTGGTTCTGAAGGGGTTGCGTGCTCTGACCTGCCGAAGGTTGATATGGACGGTCTGCGAGGGGATTTTAGTTGTCATGGGGTCCCCAGGCGGTTGAATGGAGAGACTGTCTGTCCTGCTTTTTCCTGTTAGGATCCTGACACGTGGAGCATTGATGAACTCAGCACAACGTTGAATGGGAGCTTTTTGGCAGCTGAGACACTGGGGCTAAGCTGCAGGTCAGAGATAACACCAGTGCGGATCTCCTCCTGCACACAGTTACCAGCGCGCTTTCTTCCCTCCTGAGTGCAGGAAATGGCTCATGTTAAATACGTTCACTTTTCAGTTTTCCTTTCTTCTAAAATGGAGCTTGACAGATTGGACTTTTCAGCTCCCCCTTTTTTCACCACCTCTGCTTTCTACCTCAGAAATACTCTTCAGGAAGCAGGAGTTAATCTTGGTGAGGAAACGATAAGGTGATGCCTGATTTTCAGGGGAAAGCAGAAGGATATGGCTGCCTGGTTGTTGCACAGAAACATGAAACTCCCCACCTTTGAGGCTTTTCCCTTCACATCTTCAGGACGGGCCAGAAGGGGCGTGGAGTGAAGAGCCTCCTACCTAGACAGATGGAGGAGAGTGCAACGTAGCGCTACATAGCATTAGATGGTACTAAGAAGGACATGTTTGGGAGGCAATGCTGACTTTTAAAGAGGGGCCTGTCCGGTATTGGGTGCAGACAGCAAAACCCTTTGCGTGGTTTTACGTGCAGCTGACTTGTGCAGCGTTCCAAGATGCGGAAAACAGAGAAACCGACAGCAAGGGTGACTTTAATACTCTTTGGCCAGCCTCTTCACAGAAGCAGTACAGAAAAAAATTCTGTCTGGTTTTAGTACCTGCTCTAAATTTGGGCTGCCAAGGCCCCATTTAAAGAAAAGATAGATGAAATTGATCTTTGGGTGGTATTGAGTAGTGACTGTGAAACTGATATTTGAAACCGCCCCCAAACCAAGTGAGATTCTGACTTGGGGCATATGTAGGTGGCTTCAGTGAGGCCTGAGAGCTTCCTTTTCTCTGTGTTGAGTACTCGATGCCCTGTGGAGCACAGGGGATGCAAGTAAGAATGTGTGCATGTGTGTGTGAGTGCCCATGCAGGTAGAGGGGATGGGCTAGGGCAAGGAAGACCGTGGGGAGAGAAGGGCATGGGGATAGGGAAAGGTTTCTGGTCAAGGATCAGTACAAGAGAAAACAAAAGGGTTGTGGGTGGAAGTGAGAATAGCAGGTCAGCCCGAGGGCTAACAGCTTGGGACATGCAGGGCGATGTTGCTCTTTGATCTGTTACCTCTTACCGGTTCCGGTTCCGTGTACCCATTCTGTCTCAGGAAGGCAGAGGCCACAGCTGAGAGAGGTGGAGAGAGAGGGAGATGGAGAGAGCAAGGTAGTGATAGAATAGGAACGAGCGATCTGTAGAAGAGCCAAATATGATGAGCCCATAACCCTGGGGAGAATGATTCAGGCTTGCATCTCCACCAGAATTTACTCTGATGCCCAGTAGTAGTACCAGGCCTTTTATAATAAGACAATTTTCCAGTCTTCCTCATCCGATTTTACCATGTAGCCTTCATTTTTCTTTAAGTGATTGGGACTAGGTTACTCCAGGACTTCATTCCCTGGCTACTGCTGGTGGGGGACTTCCTAAGGAACTTTGAATTTCCCCAGCTTTAACTTGAGAGAGAGTAGCCAGGACTGAACAGGCTCGCCAAGGACCCTAAAGAAATAGTGGGTGTGATGTGTTCAGTGAAATTGTTGACACATAGTAGGTGCTGGGGTAAATCTGCACTATTCCTCTATGAAGAACGAAGCCAATTGAATTGTTGTTAAACGCTCTCTTTGGCTGTGTTTTCAGCTGTAGTACTGCCCGAGGAAATTGTAGAGCTTAGAAAGGGCTCCTGTCCTAAATAGAAGGTTTAGTTTTGCTTGTGCTTTCTATCTTGCTTGGTCCAGATCTAGTGTGAAAGTTTGAGTTGACCTGAAACATTCTAATCTTAGATGTATGTGGTCAATTGTCATGAGGTCAAAGGGAGACAAATACCTATATAATGTTATTTAAAGAGTCTGGGAAACCCCATATGCCCTCCAAGTATCTCCCCAATTAATCATGGCGCCAGTTAACATCCTGATATTTCTGCTGGTAGAGTAATTCCTGTGAATAAAAGCGTGTTTTCTTGGTTAACCTCTTTGTGTTGCAATTATGATACTTGAGAGAGGCCACTTTTTATTATGTGGATAATGTTGATTTCTTATTTACTATCTCTGTGACGACCAGAAAGAGAGAAACTGGGTACAAATGACAGTTTTGTTAAGGGTAATACAATTCCCTGGCCCCAGGGTGGGTCAAGGATGTTACACTAGGTTGGGGTTCGTATTCTTCCAGGTGATTTTGGAGTGAGATATGTAGATACTGGGAGCACTTCTGGTCAGCCCGTGGAACAATTAGAGCTTCATTTCTGGTCCTTTCTTTTTGACAAGACCTTTCACTTCTGATCACCCTGCCAGAGAAACTGCTCAATCCCCTATTATCTTGGGCTTTCCAGAATCCTTTGCCTTGAAGATGGTAGGTTAGGGATTCTCAAACATTTTTCGACTCTAGAATGTATGTTCACACCTCGGACACTATGCCTCGCTTGTGTTACAATAAGCATTGTATTTCAACCTTTCTTTTAAACAGGTCTCCTTTTCCTGACATTCTTCTGTGTCCTCTTGGGAAGGCCTGCCCCTTTTCCTTTGTCCATGTTCTGTCATCTTCACATCTAGTTAGTATATGAGAGTTGCTGCCTTAAATGAGTCCTAATGATAGGAGCTTTTTCTTTTTTTTTTTAAATTTTTTTTTTCAACGTTTATTTATTTTTGGGACAGAGAGAGACAGAGCATGAATGGGGGAGGGGCAGAGAGAGAGGGAGACACAGAATCGGAAACAGGCTCCAGGCTCTGAGCCATTAGCCCAGAGCCTGACGCGGGGCTCGAACTCACAGACCGCGAGATCGTGACCTGGCTGAAGTCGGACGCTTAACCGACTGCGCCACCCAGGCGCCCCGAGCTTTTTCTTTTTCACATGGTTTTTGTGCCTTTGCCCTTTCTCCAGGAGCCCTACTCCCTGTAACTCTGCATAATATATGCACATGTGTATATGTTTTGTGCGTGTGTGTGTGTGTACTTCTTGTTTTAGCAAGAAATAAGCCATCCTGTGTGTCTTGCAATTGATTTAGGTTAATGGTTGTTTTAAACTACAAAGACTGTTAAGTCACCAATATGTGTTCTCTTCTTTACCTGTATAATCTTGATTCTTTAAGTTTTCTTCACCTATCACGTGATTTTTACCCTTCTTCCCCCCCCCCCCCCTTGGCTTAAAAAGTATGTGTATTTTTTTTTGACTGCACTAGTCTTACATACGTCTTGGAGAATGTTTGGAAATACAGAAGATTGTGGGTGAGAATAAACTCACCCCAAATTTCACTATCTAGAGTTCTCTGTTATTACAATTTGGTTGTATCTTTCTACCTCTTGGTTTATTGGATTAGACATTGAGAATGCCTGGGTCACTCTATAATTTTTAAATTGTTTTTCTCTTTCCTTTTCAGACTTTCAACTCTCTAAGTTCTCCTCATTCCTTTTATGTTGATGGGTCCCAAGTGGGACCGATATAGTACTTTAGTATCTAAAGCTAGATCTGACTTGTATTCTGGGAAGGTTAGCTCACAGCCTCTACATACTATATTTTGAACTTCTTAATATGCATTTTCCTGCTCTGAATCAGTGATTTATTTTTTGATCTTTGTTAATACTTCTTTTCAAGCTTGAAACAAAAGAAATTATCTAAAAATAACCCAAGACTGTTATCCAAGACTTTAAAGTAGTGTGAGCCAATAGGTTGACACCTTTGATCCTTAGGTAAAAAGTTACAGTTCTTTTGTTGGCTTTCTGCAAAAGGAGGAAGTGGGGGCAAATTACACAGCTGATGCTTTTTTATGCATGAAGGAACCTACTTTTGACAGCTAGTAAACAAGTTTCAACATTTTTCTGGGTAAAGAAGCTCATTCATTTAACATTTATTTATTGAAATAACTTCTATTATGTGGCAGGCACGGTTCCAGGCTTGGGGATTCAGCAATAAATAAGACAGACAGAATCCACCTTACTACTTAGAAATAAAGTAGTTGAACTTTTTTACTTTCTATTTAAATTTCCACTTAAAAAGGCAATTGCATTTCACTTTCTAAGTTCTGAGTCGGTTCTGAAGCAGGTGGGGAAAGAGCTCTATTATTACAATATTACTATATCGAATAATGTCTTTCCTTCCAGAAATCTTTTACTCATTACTCTCCAAGTTTCAGTTTTTTTCAGTAGACAAAAAGGCAAGCAAATGCAGCAGCAAAGACATTTTGATGACTTAAAACAAATGCGCTTGATTTTAATACATGTTGTTTTATTGAGGAGGGAGATTTAAAGAAAACAACCAAACAGGAGGGGTAAGAGTGGAAATGATCTTAAAACTATTTTGAGGAGTCAATAGGGGGTGCAAAATTAGGAGAGGTCCTCCACTTTCAGATAAAGTTGAACAGTTATGTATTTGAGATTATGGGTTTTGCCATGCAGTTAACTTGGAACAGTAATGAAAAAATAACTATTAGTAGCTAAGCAGAGAAAGAATGAGTGAGGCAGAAAGACATAGGCCAGCATTTTATTTAATTCGAATGTGTAATCCATGGAGACTGTACTGGGTGTGAGTCACTGAAGGTATAAAAAAGTATGTAGAGGGGCACCTGGGTGGCTAGTTGGTTGGGCGTCCGACTTTGGCCCAGGTCATGATCTCATGCTTCGTGGGTTCGAGCCCCGTGTCGGGCTCTGTGCTGACAACTCAGAGCCTGGAGCCTGCTTCAGATTTTGTGTCTCCCTCTCTCTCTCTGTCCCTCCCCCGCTTGCATTCTGTCTTTCTGTCTTCCAAGAAAGAATAAACATTAAAAAAAAATTTTTTTTAAGTATGTAGAAACTAAGAACAGAGCATCCAATAGTTATCTTGGTGGTTTTCTTACCCACTTGTTTCAGTGTGGGTGTGTTTTAGGTAGTTTGTCAACCAGACATCAAGAGACGGGAATTTCACTGATAGAATTGGATGGGTTTTTATCAGAATTCAGGATATGCCATAGGCAGTTAGATTGTGACATGGAAATAGCAAGAGTTTAAGTGGATGCTACATGAGAAATTATCCTGGATTCTTGAGGTTGTGTGTAAGAATGGAGTCTTTGTTACTTTTTTTAGCAGTTGATGAAAAAAGTATGTGTTATAACTCAACCGAGAAAAGAGGAGTGTGTTTTGGAGACAAGAACTTGCACAGTTAAATAGCTCAATCTGTGGAATAGAATATAGCTGCCGACTAGGGATTGAAGACACAGACTGTCGGCTAGAAGGGTTGGCCAAATCGTTCACAAATGGTGGAAAGAAGGAGGGAAGAAATGAAGGACAGAGGGGTGAACAAAGGAAACAAGCAGATGAACAGAGAAAACTGCAGTGGGTTGTATTGAGGCACAGTTATTCTGGAGGGTTCTTTTTTTTTCATTTTTATAAATTTAGTTTTGAGAGAATGCAAGTGGGGGAGGGGCGGAGAGAGAGGGGGACAGAAGATCCAAAGTGGGCTCTGTGCTGACAGGCTGACAGCAGTGAGCCTGATGTGAGATCATGGCCTGATCTGAAGTTGGACACTCAACCAACTGAGCCATCCAGGTGCCCCTGTTCTGGAGTTTTGATTCCAGCTCATCACTAGGGAAAAATGATATTTTTCAGGTGGGGTTGTGTGATTTACATCTATAATTATTTAGACATGGGCCAATCTAGGGACAAAGCACAGTAAAATTATGTTTACTAGAAACTATAAGAAATCCTTGCTAGATTAACTGATACTTTGTGAAGAAAGATGTAGAGACCCCATGTTTATATTTTAATCTATTTTAGCATGTTGTGTTTAGTTTTTTTTTTTTTTTTGAAAAGTAAGTCACAACTGACCCTTAATTTAGTTTCAGATCCACACTTTCTCCCTTTATTTCTCCACTAGACCTTGTCTTTGTCATATTGCAAAGCTTGTCAAGGTTTTCCTGCCTATGTGAGATGAGATGCAATGAATAGTAATTCAGAAACCTATAGAGATATGTTTTTTTTTTATTATTCACTACAGACAGGAATGATGTCTTTCCTGACATGTAAGACATCGTAGTGTTTTCACATTTAGAAAATGTACCCAAAACACACAGCACAGTGCGTTGCATTCGTGCTCTGTCCAATAAACATTAACTGATGTAGATGAGAGAGCACATGTCGCTAACCAGAACCTCCTGCCTGACTCCGGGTCCTCAGAGGCCACAAGATTTTTGTGAGCAGGAATGATGGCCCGTTGTAATTCCTTGTGTTTAGGATAAGTGAAAAGATAGTTTTCTATTTTAAAGGCAGCATTCCTGGTGAATGTAGCCTGATATATGCACTACTTGTTTGTTTGTTTGTTTTACATTTATTTATTTATTTTTGAGAGACAGAGACCAAGCACAAGTGGGGGAGGGGCAGATAGAGGAGGAGACAGAATCCTAAGCAGGCTCCAGGCTCTGAGCTGTCAGCACAGAGCCCGACTTGGGGCTCCAACTCACAAACCATGAGATCATGACCTGAGCAGAAGTCGGGCATTCAATCAACAGAGCCACCCAGGTGCCCCTATATGTGCTACTTGTATTGAACACAAGAGTCTGTTAATTCAGAAAATTCAAATATTTACAATGCAGACTGTATATAATATATACACAGTATGAATATGCATATATGTACACAATATATGTACACACTGGGAAATATGGAATTTTAAAATAGGAAATGAAAAGATGTTATTTCTACTTTAACAAGAGCCAATGTACTTGGGGAAAAAGAAATGAAAATCCTTAAAATTGTTTATTTTATATTCCACATTCATTCATCAATAACTATTCATATAGTATCTACTAAATGTAAAGACCAAGAAAGCACCATTACATTCTCAGAGAGCTTTAATCTGATGGGTTAAAGGCAACCACAAGACAAAGTAGACTGTTATTTTGATTAGAGAGCCAAAGATTGCTGAAATGGAATAACAAAAACATCTAGCACTGAAGAGTCAGTCCTTACTATGTGTTGGCAGCTACATGATACATTTTAGGTGCGTTGTCTCAATCCTCATAACAATTTTGAGTTACGGGTACTCTTACTTCCTGAACCTCCCCCCACATACACTTGGCAGATAAAGCAGGAGAGATCTATACATATTAATGGCTTACCCTGGGGCACAGAGCTAGGCCAGGCAGAGGTGGGCCTGTAAACTGAGAGCCTGACCCCAGAGCCCGAGCCCTCAACCATTATACTCCACTGCCTCCTAGGGGATGGGAGGGAGAGATGACCTCTGTTTGGGGAGGGGTCAACAATGGGTTCTTGAAAAGTGGTCCCTTGATCTAGGTCTTAACGGATTGGCTGGATAGTGTGGCAGGTAGAGTTATGGAGAGGGAAAGTCTGTTAGAGAAGAGTGATGGGGGTGCGTGGGGGTGGGTAGAGCTCAGGCTTGGGTAACACAGGGCCAAGTGGGGCTTTGGGAATACGTTGTATGGGGAGGTGGGCACATGGGGGCTGAAAAAGAGAGGAAGGCTGAAGAATCTGGTCTCAATCCTGTAGGAGCTAAGTATAAAATAGAGTAAAAGATTTGTAATAAAAATGGAAAGAATGGATATTAATAAGGCATAATCATTAGGAGGAGAGTTTTAATCAGCAAAATCTTCTTAGAGGAGCTGGATATTAAACTAGGGTTTGAAACTGATGTAAATGGAGTAGAAAAGCATGCCAGCAATCTAGAATATTGTGATTTAAATAGGACACTAGAACATAAGGAAAGCGGATAAAAGTCTATTTTTCTTGCATTCAAGGATTGCTAAGGGACAAAGTTGAATAAGTGAATGTCCACCTCTCCCACCTAGAAGAAAGAGAGTAGAAGTATTCCCCCCCACCATCATCTCTGTCTCAGTTTATCATCTACTCAACTGTTCAAGTAAAAAAAAAAAAGGCAGTTATTTTTTTAGCCCTTTTCTTGTTCTTACTCTAAAATACATCCTGAATCCACCCTGCTTGGATCCTTCCTTAGACTCTGTGGAGTGCAGACACTCTACTGTTTGAAAGCCTCAATCAGATCAAGTCACTTCCTTGCCTGATATCCTCCAAAGGCTTCCTGTTGCATTTAGAACAAATTCCAACCTCCAAGTCCCTCAAATTTCCAGACTTACCTTATTTTGCTTTCCATTATGTTTCAGCCTGCTTGCTTCCTTTCTATTCCTTGGACTCACCGAGCTCTTTCTCAGTCTAGGGCATTTTACTCTTTTTTAAAAGTTTTGTTTTTCCTTTTTTTTTTTTTTTTTTTTTGAGAGAGAGAAAGAGAGAGCATGTGTGCATGTGCAGGGGAAGGGCAGGAGGAGAAGGAGAGAGAGAGAATCTCAGGCAGGCTCTGCACCCAGCGCAAAGCCCATCGAGGTGCTCATATCTCATGGCACTGAGATCATGACCTGAGCAGAAATCAAGAGTCGGTCGCTTAACTGACGGAATCACCCAGGTTCCCCTGCTTTTGTTTTTTGCCTGGCCTCTCTTCTCACAGAAAATCAGCTCAGGTATCTTGGCCTTTGAGAGCCCTTCTCTGAACAACCAACCTGAAATGTTATATCCATGACTCTTTTTTTTTCCCACACTTGTTAAGGTCACTGTCTTCATATTTAGAAAACTTTATTCAAATTAGTCTTTATCGCTCTACCTAGTTATAATTTTCCTCTTGATTTTATCATTTCCCAAAGTGAATTAAAACAATCTCTGTCTTTTTCTGAGTCTCTAGGAGCATTTTCACTTCAGAGGATGGGACTGGCTCTGTCTTCTCTAGTGCTACAAACTCAGTGTCCAGCAAAGTGCTTGGGATATAGTAGATGCTCAATAAATATTGGTTAAGTGGATGATGAATACATGAAAAGAATGGGTGTGAAGATGGCTTGAGTAATGGGTGGAAGGTTATGTTCTATCCAGTAAATGAAGTAGATTGTGAAATAACTTATGTGGCTGTATTTTCTAACGTGTTCCATTTCCACAATTAACCAAGTTGCTTTCTTCTTTGCACACCAGCTAATCGACAGTGGGTAGGTGGGACTCAAAGCCTTTTGTGTTGCAAGGGGAAAACAAGCCTGAGATTTAAAAGGAGGGAAAAAAAAAAATGGTCTTAGTTAATCCACAGGGTGGGTGAGAGCTCAGCCAGAATGCTCTTTGGAATCCAGACAATTCAGTGACAGTAACACCCTCATACAAGTGTTAGGGAGGTCAGAGGAGATGAGTCTCTGACATGTGCAATCACTCTTGATGTGTTTGATTTTTCAACAGTATTTCATGGTGACATTTAAATTTGAATGGGAAATGACCTCCTTGTTCCCAGTTCCTTTTCTAGCCAGTATAGGATTGCTCCTTCAACAAATATCGGTATGTTTTGTCCGGCAGAGTTCTCCAGTATCTTAACAGATGGAGTTTACGAGTTTATTTTCTAGTAGAAATAGTGATTTCAAGTCAAGGAGGAGGTGGTAGGAGCTATTTATTTTTACTTTTTAAAAGGAATACCTTCCTGGCAAATAAGTGAGTACATGAGCAGACTCAACAGCTTTCTTGGAAGGAGTCAGCTGCTGCAGGTATGGGAGAATTCCTTTGGCCAGCCTTAGCCTCCCCATGCATTTCTCACACTTGTGTTGGCACAGTTGGTGGAGTTTATTATTAGCGGTCTGTCCTACAAGCCATTCATTCATGGAATATGGCCCTGGGAGAGGAATCTTCACGCGAAATAAAAGTGTCCTCGTTTTTCATTGGCTCTGGGGGCGTCTCACATAATGGAAGAACATCCTTGAATAGAAAGATCTCAGTTCAGAAAACAAGGAAGAAAAGGTGAGGAGAGAAAGATGTTCTCGGCAGAGTCAGCTCGGAACCGAAGAATGAAGATTTTGTTTCGTGCAATGCTAGTTGCCTTGGCAGGCTCCAGCTGGCACTGTGGGCTTGCTGTAGCTGCTGAGTCTGAGCTGAGGAGAGGAGACAGTTCGCTTTGCTCAGCCTCACCATGCGTCCCAATATGTTTTTGATTTCGTATTTTAAAAATAAGGTGCATGATCTCAAAAGGAAATCATTGCAGGCGGTTTTATTCTTTGCTTTTTCTAATGGACAATTAAAAAGCAATCCTGGTTCTATTCCAGAGATTTTCTCATTCCTTAGCACAACTGTAATTTGGCCACATATAATAGTGCGGTGGTATTATTAGATATTATCATGTTTATTTTATTCAGGAAAATGCGTGACACACCTTATTTGTATTCTTTTTGAGGAAATGTCCTGGAATGGGTTTTGTCCTAGCTCCTTTCTGTGCCTGCAAGAAGGTGTGTGTTAGGAATTTAAGTTCCTAGGAATAAGAATAGTATTTCTTTTCTGAGGGGGAAGCATAATGATTTTGAGCTTTGCGGAGTTTCAATGGGTTATTGTTGCCTTTTTTTTTTTTTAAACAAGTCTCCAGCCACCAAGTCCTACTGTGACACACACTTCCTATCTGCGACGGCAGATATTTATATTTCAAATTAAATAAAATTAGAATTAATTTTCGTCTGAAAAATTTTTGGAATTTTGTTTTTTTAAGAACTATGAGGTAATTGGAGATATCCCAGGCTATCGCAAAACCAGGGCTGGGAATCACTGCTTTCGTGATTAGCACTTTGTAAGCCTTCAAAAAATATTAAAACCAGGATAGATTGTCTAATTTCTTGTGGGTGGATTCACTTTAGTATAATGTAATGTGTTAACAAATGCTCAGAGAGGAGGATGCGGATCCAGAAAGATGGCTTTTGCAGAAGGCTTTTATCCAAATTAATTCAAAGAATAACAGGAACAGTTGTGTATTGGGGCAGAAGGAATAAGGTGACTCAATTAAATGTTAGAGAAATCTCCAGGAAAAAAAAAAATGTCTCATGTCAACCCAATACTAACAATAAAATTCTCATTACTGAAATCGATAATCCTGTAATAAATGCATAATAACTTCAAAAAGGATTCTTTTATTAAGTATTTTTATATGATTGGCTATGCACCAAATGTTGAAATCAAATACTGCTTTGCTTTACTTTAAGAATGATAAAATTCTCTACTGTGTCTCTAAAGAGAATCTTAAATGAGATGCTTCAAAAGAGTAATTTGCAAATAAATCCACCTGCTGAATTTGTGCCTGAACCTACTATATTTACCTAATTCATTTTTGGCTTTTGCTTAGCTCTAGCCATGGCGACACTGTGAGAAATGAATGTCAAGTTCTCCTGGGTAGCTGGAATGTTTGCACAAGGTGGGGGGGGATAAGTAAGGGTAGTGGGAGCCCCAGGGTTTGGGTCCCACTCAGTGGGGGGTCTTGGGGGCTGGTCTTCCGCAAAGCCTGAAGAACCCTTCCTGTGGTCTGGTTAATTGGTACGGCTAGCCTGTTGCCATTTTGTGGGTCCAGGAAGACCTTCTCCACATTCAGAGTTGAGCACAAAAGCACTTGGTAGTCCTGGATTGGGAGAGTTCAGGATCCATGCATATGATACCCAAACCGAGATTGGCTTTGTGGCTTTCAGAGATAGATTGCAGGCATTTTTGTAGTGTTCACAGATCCACAACTCACAGACCTACGACTGTATATGCAGTTTGAGAAGAAATTAGAATTAGTACACAGGTAGACTGAGAGAGAATATGCTGCCCTGAAAATACTTTTGTTTCGGTTTTGGGGAGGGATGTCTGTTTTGAGCTTCCTGTGCTTCTTGCCTGGTGTTCTGTAGAGAATTTTGCATTCCAAAAGATAGGCCAGGCTCCCTTCCTGTGTCTGAAAGCTCCAGGAGGTGCTCTGATAGAAGAGAGGCGTCCCGGCCTGTTTTTGGGAGATCATCTCTCCTCAGCTGGCAATGCAGGTTGTACCTGGTTGACATGCCAGTGGTTTTGCATAGATTTTTCTCTAGAACCTTAACTGAGGCATAAGGGTCCCCACTTCCTTGAAAGGAGGATCTCCGTTATGTCTTAGTAAAGTTAACGAGAGTGAGAATGAGAGAAGGGGTATCTAAATTATTTGGAAAATGATCGTTCTCATTTTTAACTTTTCCTTCTCTCTACTGTCTAGACCTATAGCACTAATATAAGTGAGGAGATGCTTTATGGAGACCCATAAAGATGCTATGGTCCTAACGGTCCCAGCCTTGGTACATTTTTCTGTCGTTCATTTTTTTTCTTACTGTGGTTAAATTTTCACTCGTGTAGTTTACCTCTTAGCTCTCTTATCTTTTTTTTTTAAGATTTAAAAAAAATTTTAAGTCATCTCCACACCCAATGTGGGGCTCAAACTTATGACCCCAAGGTCAAGCATCATATGCTCTACTGACTAAGCCAGCCAGGTGCCCCTTGCTCTCTTAGTTTTGCATTTACATGTCACATATTCAGGTTTGCTTGGAGTATAAAATATGTTTCAAACTTGAGAGAGATCAAAACTAGGTAAGTTCATGAAATATAGTGCCTTCTTTCCTATGCCAGAGTTATTTAAAAGGGAGCAATGTGGGGCGCCTGGGTGGCGCAGTCGGTTAAGCGTCCGACTTCAGCCAGGTCACGATCTCGCGCTCCGTGAGTTCGAGCCCTGCGTCAGGCTCTGGGCTGATGGCTCAGAGCCTGGAGCCTGTTTCCGATTCTGTGTCTCCCTCTCTCTCTGCCCCTCCCCCGTTCATGCTCTGTCTCTCTCTGTCCCAAAAATAAATAAAACGTTGAAAAAAAAAATATAAAAGGGAGCAATGGAACTTTTTGGATTGGTCCCATTCTGCACTGGGCTACTTCGGCTTTCAGTCTGTGGTTCAGTTCATTGGCACTCAATGCCAAAGGAACTAAGGTCGAGGGTTTGATCCTCAGGTGGGCCAGTTGGCTGCGTATTTTTCCAACAGGTTGTGTGGAGATTCAGTACAGTCCCTACAGAAATGCTGGTCTTCAAGGGGTTCTGGTGAACATATGAGTGACTGGGTGAAAATCCAGCCCCATTACTGGAAAAGCAAAGCCCGTGCCCTACTGTCATTTTTGCATCTGGATGGAACGTGCCACTTAAAATGTGAGCTTGTTACTCAACCTCCTTGTGTCTCTGTGTCCTCATCTGGAGAATGGAGATAAGATTTGCTCCCTTTCTACCTCACCAGGATCTGTGAAGATTAGATAATGGCTGTAAAGTCCTTATACAAAGGTATGAGCATTATCATAAACAAGGAGATTAGTCAACAAATAAAAAAAAAAAAAATTAAAGGACCTCCCAAAGCGTATTGCCTAATCATTTTTGATTCGGTATCAGTCGTTTGCAGTCTAACCCCTTTCGAGTTTGGTTTCGCAGCAAAAAGTCAGGTGTGAATGTTTGACCTTTCTATTTATTTATAAGGTTAAAAAATTGTTTGATAGTGAACATTTATATTAATAAAAACAAAGTGGGCTTTGAATCTGAAACAGGTTTTATTTGCAAAAGAAGGTGAAGGCTAAGGTCTCTAGGAACATATGCGCCACTGAGGGATATTTGCATATATTTGATCTGCAGGCACGCTTGGGTGATTTTCACAGTATACCTTGGAGTTTAAGTTGTAGCAAGGAGCCACGGCCATCGCTCAGCAGCACAGTTTGCTCTCTCCAGCTTTATTATGGCACACAGCGACAACTTCATTTTTAGCATTAAAAAAAAAATTCTCTTCACTTAATTCAGACAGTGACCTGCAGGCCTCATTCTGACTGAAGGAGCCATTCAGAATACTTGCAGACAAAAGCAGGGCTTTTTCCTAGCAACCAGATCAAAGCCAAATCTCCCAGAATAGCTCCCTCCCAGGTTTTCTTTGGCGCATAGGTTCACAAGGATTCTAGGGCTCGTGGTATCCAGTTCAAACTACTCTTTCAAACTGAAATGGAAAGGAAAACTCCTGAGGAATTTTCGCAGACTCTGAAAACCGGCGAGCACTGCAAGAGCACTTCATCTTGGGAGAACGTGGTGGTCATTTGGAGCATCCCTAACTTTGTTATCGCCCGCATCTGCATGTACATTCTGTCGGACTTCCACAGAATGAGGTCTCTGTTTCCTTTCTGCCAGTACCTAATATCAGCTATGCCCAGGAGCCGGCTGATGAAGACTTCCTGTTTGTTTTGAGTCACTGTTAGAGTGATAAATATACTTTAGCTCTCTGCTTAGAGAGGAAAGAAACCAGCTGCCCTGAACTACAGAGAAAAAATGCAGAAATTCCGCTGAATGGCCCTGTTATCAAGGAGTTTCAAGGGCAGCATCAAAATGAAAACTATAAGCCAGGGCAAAGTAAATAATTTCCATATTAAAGCATCTTGCTGCATGCATAGACCTAAGTTGTTTGTCTTTAATCATTTAGGCAAGCGTTGCATTTTTCACTCTTCTAAGACTAACTCAGCAATGTTGAAAGATTTTTAAAAATGTAAACTGATGCTACAGAATAATGGGGAGCTATATAAATAAACAATTACAGTTGTGGTTTTTTGATCTGACCACAAGCTTTTAATGCCATTTTTGCACGAGCATAGAATGCTTCTGGATAAACAATACTGTTTACATTGTCAGTGGCATCCACTGTTGCATTGAGTCATTTACATATGTGATTATTTGGATATAGAGTAACCCAAGAACAAAAGAATACTATAAAATGATTTAAAACAAGAGCAACAGGAAATCCTTTACAGCTTAAACAGCACTTCTTAAATAAAGCTGTGGAATTTTTGTGTTTTGATTTCGTTTTTGCCCTTTTATTTTGAACAGGTTTTAGATTTAATGGCTAGAGTGTCCTTTGAGTGGAATTTCTATCTTAACTCTGATTTGAAGGATGGTGAATTTAGGAAGCCTTGTGGATCTGAATGTCTTGACCACTGCATTCTGGCTTTTGTGTTTGTTTGTTTTTTAAGCTCAGTATAGACTTGATGTCCAGAAGTCATGAGTTGGAAAAGATGGCAACAGCTTGCATGTGCCTGAAGTGGGATTGAATTGCTTATTTCCTTCCAATAGCTATGGTCTCTCAAAACGATTTCTAATAGTAGGAGAAGAATACACAATCATCTACATTAAGTCTCTTTCTCCAGGATAAAGGAAATATTTAATAAGCAAATTTAAAGTAAAGTTAGCATCAACACTTTTAGGCTGTCAAATTTGTAATGCAGTTAGGGAGGCAGGATGGTGTGCATTGGCCTTAGGACAATGTGTCTGGTCATATTTGTAAACTGAGACTTACTTGAAAATGTACATGAATTGTTGTTTGTAAAGAAGTTTCCCCAACACGCTGGAAGTCCGTGATTGGAACATCAACACGGTGCCTTCCTGGATGAGAGAATTATAGTGCTGAAGGCTTTATGGAGATTGGCTCCTTACCTTGTAAAAGCTCATATTAAAAAAAAAATTAATGTGTCATTAGCAGATCATAAAGTAGGCCATGCATTTAGAAATGTTCACATTAGTTAAAACAAAGCCAAATATGCTATTGTTTTTACTTTCCAAATATGTGGCCATATATGTCTCTTTTACTCATACAACAAGAAGAAAGCATTTAAAAATGTGATTAAGGGTGGAAGGATTAAAGCACTGAATATTTTGTAGAGACTTGGAATAGAATCAGAGAATGGATGGTATTAGGAAGAGAGGGAAAAAATAGTGAAGCCAGCATTTTCTGTGGGTAAGAAAGAAGGGTATAAAACAATTTTTTGAGATAAAATGTATTTGCAAGGGTAAGGATGCTAGGGGACAATTTTCGTGGGCACATGGGCCTCTGTACTTTAAAAAAGAGGTTAGAATTAAACAGAAATATATGAGGGTAGGCGTTTAGGTGAGGTTTTTGGTAAAATCTCTTATTTAAAATAAATTGGAACTCTAGCTGGGTGGAACCTATCACTTACCAAATATAAAAAGGCGTGAAAAAAACCACGCTGTATCTTTTGGAGTGCTATTAAATGCCAAGTATCTAGTGCTGAAGTGAAACTGTTATGGTCAGATTGATGCTGTCCATGTGAAGCCACCATTCTTCGCAGCAATAGCAATTGCTTAGATTGTTTAAAACCAGCTTTGGTTGTGATAGCACATTTATGATCCAGCCTTAAGGAACCCCAGCCACTGACAGCCAACATCCATTTCTTCATGATTGAATAAGAGCAAAAGAAATCACATCTTATGTTTGCACCTTACGCTGCCGTTTACAAAATGCTTTTGCTCGCAACGTCTCCCGTGATCCTTGGTTGTATCCGGTTCTGGTTGTAAATGGGAACAGTAATAGTTTGTCATCTGTCCTGTGCCAGTGGTGGCGACTTCAGCAAACTGGTTTCTTTTAAGGGGACAGAAATATTCCTCATGCTTCCTAACTACATTTCAGGAGCATCGTCTTATGAAACAGATGCTGCAAATCCTTCTTTTAAAGTATAGTAACTTGTAGCAAAGTGAAATAAAAGTGTGTTCCATAGCAATGAACCCTGTATCTCCCTGACCTTCTCATGACACCACATTTCTGATCCCAGGAGTTTTAGACAATTCTGTTGGAGAAGGTTAAGCATAGGTATGGGGAATAAGGACTGTGGGACGTTTAGAATCATTCCATCCCAGTAGACGTTTAAAAAATAATAACGCGTTTATTAGAAGAAATGGTGGTGGGAAGGGGGGATGTTTTTCACACCTGTTTTCACACTTCTGAGGTGATAAGTCCAGCCCTTACAAAATAAAATGGCAGGTTTCACACTAAACCCACCCAGGCATATTCCTATAGTCTCCTAACCCACTTATTCTTTAAGCATAAAGAGGCGGGGCTGCCTGGCAGTCTCAGGCAGAAGAGTGTGCGACTCTTGATTTGGGGGTTGTGAGTTCGAGTCCCGTGTTGGGTGGTTGGGTGTAGCGATTACCTAAAAAAAGAAATAAAAACCTAAAAAAGAACAAAGAGCCAACAAGCTCTCTTGCACAAATCAGTGACTGAGAGAGGTCTCCACCATCTTTGCTTTGCCCTCCTGCCTTCCAGATGAATGAGCTATCTTCTGTATATCCTGTATGGATCTTCAGGGGAATGTGCTAGGTCTCCAGTGACTTTGGCTCTAGATCAACAATCTTCTTGCCTTTTTAAAAATCTTAATACTCAGTGAATTAGACACCCGAGTTCATGATTTTACCAACTGGGTTCACACACATTTTCTATATGTCCTAGATTCTCTTGGCCACCATTTCTTCCCTACCCCAGTTACTCATTGACATGATATAACTTATTTCTCACCATCTTTCTTCTCTCAGAATGGTCTATCTCATCACAACCTAGAGTCACAGAATATTATAAGTGGAATTAACCTTAGAGATCATGTAGGGCAGTATTTAACAACCAACTCACAGAACTCTTGATTTACCAACCTTCAAACCTGATCTTCACCACTTTTCTCCAGCTCAGTAGATGCCAACCTCATCTGTGCAGATGTTGAAAAGAAAAACTAGGACTCAACCTTGATTTCTTACTACCTTTACCACCCTATATCTAATCCATCAGTAAATCTTATCTTTTTGCTGTCTTGAATATATCCAATACTCTTCTTGCCTTGATATGGTAAGAGCCTAAAACTCATCTCTTGCCTTGATATGGTAAGAGCCTAAAACTCATCTCCTTGCTGCATATTCTCTCACATTTCCCTATGCTATTTTTTACATATTACTTTTTGACTTTGTTGATTTTTTTTTCCTTTTGCAATTTTCTGGCTTTGCTCCCCTTACTAAGATGTTAAACTCCAGGAGACTGGAAACAGTGGGTATAGAATACTCTTTAACACATGTAATTGTGCCTGGGACATCATTGGCTCTCAATGAATTTTTTTTGAATAAATTAATCTCATCCTAAATAGACTGGAAATATGGACCACAAAGAAGTTACGTGAATTTCTTAGGCTCACTATATGAGTTTGTAAGTTTACAACTAGAGCATAGGTCTCTTGACCTAGGGGAAAGTGGGAAGTAAGCAAACTGCTGAGCACTGCCAGGAAACCTTGTCATACACTGGGTAGATCTGTCTATGGGAAGAGACCTCATCCCAGGACCAGGAGGAACTCTGGTTAGCTGATTCAGGGGAACAATGAGTAATAACATTGGGTTTATTTTCTTTCTTTCTTTCTTTCTTTCTTTCTTTCTTTCTTTCTTTCTTTCTTTATCTCTCTCTCTCTCTCTCTCTCTCTCTCTCTCTTTCTTTCTTTCTTTCTTTCTCTTTCTTTCTTTCAGAACCAAATAACCAGAGTTCTTGTAAGTGTAGTTTCTAAGTACCTGCTGTGGGGCTCAAAGCCAAAGATAAGAAAAGCTTCTAGAAATGTACTTGGGTTTTCAACACCCAAGTGTCTCTAGAAAAGGGAGGCTACTCAGAAATGGAACTCAAGCAAATCCTAGGCTGCGCTCCAACCTATTGCCCTACCGCCAAATGCTTGTTACTCTACCTGGTGAAGCATAAACCACTCACTCCATGTTTACTCAACTCATACTTAATGAATAAAATACCTACTATGGCTTTTCTCCTAGTAGCTAAAAATATTTTTGAGGAAAAAGTTTCAGTGTTTTATTTTAGTCAGAATGCTACCAAGGGCTAGTTACTGAAAATTAAATTGGATCAATCTTAATCAGTTTAGGTTATATGAAGGTCTTATATGAGGTACCATTGACATTTTGAGGCCTCTGAGGTAACTTGGTATGTGGGCCCTCAGGGTTTCACTTGCAACTAGGATAAGTTTGCTTGAATAGAGAATCTATCTCCTCTTATTGTTTTGTATTATATTTATCATCTTCTTATCTTCACTATGTGCCAAACAGTTTTCCATGGAATGATTTATTCTAATAATTAAAAGAAGGCAATATTCTTTTGGTGGATGACTGTTTTGTCTGAGTTATAAAATATAATTTGCTTTTTTCTTTGTACCATTGTTCCAGAAGAGATTCATCTTTAATTAGTTTGAGGTGTACTGTGGCTTACCTTTGTCTCCAAGTAAAAGATTTTTCTTTTTCAAAATCAGATGAATTCTGAGTTGACAAGGTAAAATATCTGCACTGAGATTAAAAATGCTAGGATTTTCCATTAAGAAGTTGCCTCTCTAAGTTGCTGTAATTTAGCACTTCAGGTACTGAACACCTATTAAAGAAATGCTTGTTTGCGTTATGTTAGATGTAAATTAGGTGACTCACTTTCTCCATCTCTTTCTCTATATTTATTTTTAATCCTGCTCTAAAGCAGGAACTAAGACCAAATGAAATTAAAGCATTCTTTTGGTTTGATTGGTCTAATATTCTTCAACGAGCTGACTATGACTCACAGCCTGTCCCCCTTTTATTAGTAATTAAACTGAGACACTGAGGCATTATGTAAACTCATAATAGCAGATTAAATATCAAGTCTGTAGCCCACTGAACTGCATTGCCGTGTTGAAACTGATACTTACAATATTCTCCTCAGATAATTTTAATATTTTACATTCTACGTTTGCCACAGAAAAATAGAGTAATTAAAAACAATCGTATTTTATTTTCGTTTTTGCTAGAATGGCGTTTTCACTTTGAATGGAAAAGAACAGAAGATAATAAATGTGCCTGTAACATTTGTTTGTTTGTTTGTTTGTTTCTGCTGCATTGACAAATGCTTCTATGGTGTGTGGTGGCCGTTTCTTCTTTATTTAAAAAAAAAGCTATTTTTCTCTTAACAAAAGTAACTCAGGTCCATTATAGAAAACTTAGGAAGTTTAGATTTATAAAAGTAAGAAAGTAAGAAACAACCCACAATCCCACAATTAGAAAGTAACCATTGTTAGCATTTTGGCTCACATGCCTCCAAGCACTTCATCTACGCATGTTCTGTTCTATGCACATTAAAGAAAAATGTATCTCCTACTGTATTTTTTTTTAAATCTCTTTTTGTGTAAGAATCTATATTGAATATATTTCAGTGTCACTAAATATTCTTCCACAATGTCCTTTATCTTGCTGCACCATTATTTATTTAATCAATCCCCTAATGTTGAGTATTCGGTTGTTTCCAATCTTTTCCAGATTATAAATACGATTGGCATAAATGTTGCATGTAGACAAATATTTGTTCATATTCTTGGCGGCTGTCTTAGAACATATTTCTAGAAGTGGATTGTTGAGTCAGTATGTATGGATTCTAGGCTTTTAGTTCGTATCAGTACCTTTCTCCTTGGAAATATTACTCTAATTCACATGCTAATTTGTTATAGCTTATTATTTCGGTATTTTAATACAGCTATTCCTTTTATGGCAACCAAACATACTGACTGTGTGGTGCTCTGAATTGCTCATATGAGAAGGTTGAGAAACAATGGACTAAATTCTACAATGCCCTGATTACTTCAGTTCCATTAATTTGGCATAATTCTTTTTCTGGTCTGCTTTTGGCTAGTTGTATCTGGACCCATCATATGTTTTACTATTCTTCTGCAAGAAGCCTCAAATAAATTGAAAAAGGGGGCCTGTCAGCTGCAATCTAATATGGTATATTAACACTCAATCCAAATCCAGGCAAATGTCATCTGTTCATCATAGGCCAATATAAGAAGCAAGTATTGTGATGATATTACCCAGGAAAAGGTTCCAGGATAACTCTGAGGCAGAACATGTAACCTATTCACCCAAGAGGCTATTATACAAATTAACGTGCTCACCATTAAAACTGGCAGAGCTTCTAAGGCTCAGCTAGGTTAGCTGCTCAGATGACATCAGTAGGAAGAAGGCCCGGGCATAATTTCATCTTTTAATTTTGTCTCTTGTCTCTTCCAAGCCTTTTTTCCTTCTTAGATGGGATATGGTAGAGATTAGGCATCATTTACATTTTTCAGATTCCAAATTATGAAAAAACAAACATTCATACTGGTGTTTTCATTAGTGTCTCTTAACCTCTCTATAAGGCATAAGGTCTATTCAGGAGTCATGCACCAGCAGAGAAACAATTAAAATATCACATCTTCCCCCGCTTCCACCCCTAAAAATGTTCCTTGGCTCAAAAAGGAACTAGGTTCTCGGCAATTTGAACCTAAAATGCTTCTTCAGCTTTTCTTAGACTCTGGCCATCTCAAAATGCAACTGAAGACAAAATTGTCCCGTAAGATTAATTTTTGGTGATTGAACTTACATCTTAAAAGCTAAGCTGTTTCACTTCCTTATAAAAAAACAAATTTCTTGAAGATGGATTTCCATTCCACGTTTGTAATCCCTGAAGCACCTGATCTTTGGTATGTATTGTGGGGAATGAATGAGAATGTCCTACGTCCCCACAAAGGCAAGATATGACTCTGACTGGCAGCATGCATAGTGGAGAAAATGCTTAGATGCGCAGGGGTCAAAATACCCACCTTTTCCTTCCTGCCCTGCCAGCCGACCGGCTGTGTCACCTTTGACGAGTTAATCAATCTCTCTGAACTTAAGTTTTCATCCTTATAAAATGATGACACAAATGTTCTTCTTTGAGAACAGGCTGTTTTGAACATCAAGGGAAATGAAATAGAATATTGTATAACCTGATTAGTACATTTCAAATGAAAGTTATTGTTATTTTGAAGACGTGTGTTACTGTTTTCCTCATTGGAATCCTTAATTCTCATTTCCCAGTGCTGGGGATGGAAATGATAACTTAAGTCAACTCTCTTTGTATGTGGTCTTTTATCTTAACTTTTGTAAGGAGAGCTTTTTTCACTAAAAATTACGTGTATAAACACAGCTGTATCATTTTTCTCTTTCCTTCTTTTTTAGCTGAAAGATAACATACTTGCAGAAAAGTGCCCAAATCACAGATGAAGAAGCCCACGGAAACAGCATCATAACCTTGGGACAGCACCCGGGGCCCCTCACACATTTTCCAACTTGCTACCTAATTCTCCCTGCCTGAAGGAAACCAGGATCCTGGATACCAGGATCCACCCCTATTTAACTTACCTTCCCATGATGTCATGCCAAAACGGAGTGGGATCAGAGTGCCCACTGAGCCATGTGACATAGCAAGCTGCTCATGGTCTCTCGGCTTCAATTTGCATCTTTAAAAATAAGGAGGTTGAACTTACAAGGTTTTTTTTTTTTTTTCCATCTTGAGATTAAATGTTGACATTTAAAGAGTCTTCTAAAGGACACTATTTATCTAACTTCAACACCTTCTGTGGTTTGTTAGCTCAGGTGGAACTTCTCAGAAGCCATGTTCTAAACGAGAGGTGGTCAATTAACTTTATCCTCTACCACGAGCACAAACAGACCCTGAACCACATGGACCATATTGTGAATGTGGTTCCAGGAGGAGTGGGGGACAGAGAACTGATGCCTGAAGGGAATGGTCTCCTGCAGCACTGGGAGGCTTGCTGCAAAGCATTCTCCTCCGCTTGGTGTGCTGGGCAACATCACACCACAAGAGTAGAAAATTCTTTATAATTTGATTGTTCTAAGCCATGATTCAGGTTTGGGACAAATATGGACTCCTGTCATTTGGCAACTAAAGGACTGTTTGATGAGCAAAATGGAAGACTTCAGTAGTAGGATTAAAGTCTCCTTTTGCCTTAGTGATACGCTATCCAGAAGGAACCTATAGCTGTACGACTTCTGTCCTCAGAAGCTGAATGAGATGAGGAAGAATGAATTAGGATGACTTCCCCCAGAAGTCAAAACAGTAGGCGTTGCCTCCAGTCTTGTGACACGTGCTCTGCCATGGGCTGTGTTTCCTATAGTTCTAAGAGCCTCCTAACTTGAGGGATTTATTTAGATGCTTTTATTCTCTAATCTTTCTTGAATGATTTCTTCGAAGAGAAAGATTTGGTTTTTCTATCAGCCAAACAGGTGAGTGAATGACAATCAACTTTTCAACAGGCGCAGAAACTCGACACTATGCCCCTGAATCGAAAGTGTACAAATCTCTAGGGTTCAGGGGACATATTACCCCAGTACTTCTTGTTCTAGGCTTGAACCAGGATGCACATCTTTCTCTATGATCCAAAGTGAAAATTTCCCCAAGATACACATGTAGTGAGGTGAGAGCTCAAGTCTCTTTTCCTGGAGAGCCATGTGGCCCCCAAGGACAGTAAGAACTTGATTGTTCCCAATCGTGGTGGCTCCAAGCACATTCTGAGTTCATGGTTATGGATGCCCAGGACAGAGGCATGGTGAGCCGCCAGTTCACAATATAGTATTGCCACATCTTGATCCAACTGTAAGAGAGGTGGGAGACACTTTTTCTCCTCTGGACTGTTGTGGAATGTGCCTTTCAGCTCCTCCTGCAGGAGAAACCCATATTCAGCTGGGGACGGGCATGGTCTCCCAGGCAGCTTTGTTGCACGAGGAGAATACTTTCTGCTTACCTTTGAGAAAATTGCTTAAATACAATTACGCTCCCAACCAGCATTACCCCCACCTCCTCCGATGTCAAACAAGAAACCCAACCCCCAAATCTAAACACCAGACAAGTAGCTTGAAAAATGAAAATAAATGTTCAAATCCAAAAGCCGTGTGCTTCTGTGATTGAAAATCTTTTTCTTAGCGAGTGGGAGTTGCTTTCATCATTGCTGGTCATATGTTTTTGTTTTTCATTTCTGGTGGAGAAGTTTTCTAGGGTATTTTTCAAACTTTCCAGCTTAGCAAAGCGTTGGCTAAAATTGAAAAGAGAACTAGGCGTTGGGTTGGAGGCAGCGTTAGGTTTGTTCTGGTGAGGGGTGGGGGGGGGGGCAGGTTGCTGACACAGCGAAAATAAGACAAAACATTTGAAACTTCTGGCTTTGTACTTCTCAAATGCCTCTTTTAGAAATCGCTTAAGTCGTTATTAACATCCACCACCCACCTTCCCTTTTTGGTCCTGACATTGGGTAATAATAGATAATGTTGACATATGTTCCCTGCTGGTCAGAAATACTATACTTCTGTGAAAGGTAACATTTTCAAGCTATGACAAAATGTATTTTACTTGGACAGAACATTAGTTATTGGACTAATCTCAGAATGTGGGCTGTGGGGTAAAAGTTTTAACATTTTCGTTGTGGGAGAAAGTTTCTTGGAAGAGTAAAAGCATCAGTATGGGGTGTCTTTAGCTTTCACCATTTCTAGAGGTACTGGCTCGATGTCAAACTCTTATGTCCTTAGGAATGTAAAGGAAACATTCCCAGTATGTATGAAAAACATCTGTCCATGGACACAGCAACTTTTAAAAATGATTATACCCAACTTTACTGCAGTATGGATTATGGAATCAAAAAATATTTTTCACTGTGTACCAAAGAATTCTGTTTTACGGGCCAGTTTTAAAGCTTTTAACTGCATGAGACATATGCTGCAGTTCTGTCGTTTGTTCTCCATGTGATGTACTATGAAATGTGTGTGTGAGAGAGAGAATGAGAGGATGAGAGAGAGAGAGAGAGAGAGAGAGAGAGAGAGAGAGAGAAAGGAGAAAAGCATGCAAATTCTTCTGATCAAATGTGGTCCTCAAAAGTACTTTTGAAACTAATTTAAGGGATGAGTAAGGAAATGCCCCAGCTGGCTCCCATGCTACTGAAGTCTGAACAGCCCTTTGCAAAACTGGAAAAACTGATTTTGTTTTGAAGGCTCACACAGACTTTTGTGTTGTGGAAATTGGACAGAGTTTTTATTGAATCTGGTCCTTTGTGTTTTATGACAGTCTGAATGGGTGTTAAGATTCCACGAATAAATCTCTTGCCGTTTCTGAAATTTCTGATATAAACACGGGCTCTGTCAATTTGCTCTGCACAAATGTCTTTTCGAATGTTAACAAACATGGCGCATTGATGGGTGGGCTGGCCAATGGGACAGCAGTCTGCCTTACTTGGTAGGACATATTGGTACGATTTTTCTCTAGTTTCTCAGTGCTGGGGCCATTGAGAAGTAACAGCTGCTGGCGGGTAACATGGTGGCGGTAGAGAATGAGGACTTCATGACAAAAGAGAGGTTAGACTGCTCGGGGGAAGTGGTGTTAATGGCCTTCAATTGAAAGTCTGGCCAAGACACCACATCAAGGGGATTGTGGCTTGACCCTCAGGAAATGAATTAGTTATCTTCTTCAGGACCTCAGGTGAATCGCCTAGAGGAATGTAGGTAGTGAAGGCAAGAATATATTTTAAAAATCTAGTCTTCCTATATTCAGCATCAATTTGTGATTTTTGAATGTCCTTTAAACTCAAATGTCTAATGGATAATGCCTAAAATTAGTTTCCAAGTGAATACTGTAATTTAAAGCAGGCAAGCAAGCAAAAAAAAAAAAAGGAAAGAAAGTCTCCATTTTTATAATAAAAATTAGGTCATGCTCTATATAAACACTTTTGAAGAAGAATCACGATTGGTTTTTTCAGGACCTATTATGTTCCACAATTAATGGTAGCGAAAAATTACATATTGTATAATTTGAAGTTTTCTAATATATGACTGTCATTATAGCTATCATTCTGAACCTAGTATTGGGTTTTCATTTTGAAACACAAGTCCAAGTCTCAGTGGCCTAAATCTTATTCTTCAGATATTTAATGCCCAGACTAGGGATGCGATGGCTCCTTTTTCTTGCATCAATAGGAATTTATTATGTGGTTAAACTGCCAAATAGCATCCAACTCTTTACTTAGTTTGCGCATAATTGCCCTTCTAGGGTGGTTATCGGGTATATGGAGCCATTCCCTGACCATATTCTCTCCTACACACTGCCCTTCCTGGAGACTTGGTAAAGGATCTGAGTAGTCATTTTGGTGGAATTTACATTCATGATAAAATCAGCGCACTAATGGGGAAGGTTCGTGGGAGATTTTAATACACTGTGTTATTGGCATGACAAATTGGGCCAGTTACTTGATGTGCTTCTCTTTGTGGGCCAAATTCTGCCCTGTGTTCCTTACTTGAGATTCCCACTGAAGTAGTAATTACCGAGTGGAAGAATACTAAAAATGTTCAGCCAAATGCTGTTCTAAGTTGCTATCATGTAACTCCCAATGAAGTTAATTACGACTTAGTAAGAACCAGTGCTACAGCATCTTAAGGGCTTTGGAATTCTGTGATCTGCCATCCAAGACACAAGGCCAACAGTCTGCCTTTAAATATCTCATTTTAAGAGGTGGATTGACTCTGTTGAAGGTAGACATGGTTGTGCTGTCACTACATATGTAACGGGATTTAAAGAGTAGAATTTAACATCTTTGAACCCAAGAATTTTGATCTTTTTTGCAGCTTCCCTCTTTGGGGGAGGGTTTGTTTTATAGAAACTTTAATTCTCTCTTGCGTCAGAATCCATTGGTATGAGTTACCTCCTATCCCATTTCCCCAACATCCCTTAACTGTAATAATATGTAATTTTTATTTCCATTAATTGTAAAACATTTGCTTAAGTCATCACTGCTTAGCTATTATTTCCTGGAGCTAAACCATTATCTTCCTTAAATACAGATGTTTATATTATGCATAATATAATTCCTGTCATAAGAATTCATTATAACTTTTCAAAATAGTTTGGTTCTCATTTAGCATATGTCTCAGTTTAGCCTTTTATTATTTTTTAATGGGAAAATAAGGGCCCTGTGACCCATTGAATTGGTAGGCTTTTGTCAGTGTGCAAATGGGGTAGAAGGGGCAGGCCATTGGCCATGGCTTTGGTGTGAGCGGAATATACTGCTATTAGTACCATTTACTGGATTGTCGCAGATTGAGATTCTTCTGAAAGTTGGTATGTGGAGCTTGCCAGCCTTTGGGATCCACCAGTTTTTGCCGGAGGCTAATGGTCCAGGGAGTTTCTTGAGGTATGTATTAGGAAGCAGGCAGCTCAGGGAAGGCAGTGGAGAGTGACTAGTTATATATCCTGTGGGAACTCCAAAGTGATACTGGATTCACATTAAAGACCTTTCTAGGTGAGAGCTGGAGAACAACCAACTCATCCTTAGAGAAGACTGGGCTTGACAAGAACCGATTTTACCTGTCTTCGGGCTTGCCAGCGTTCAAAGCTGCCTTTCTATATGTTGCTAACAAAGCTATCAGGGCATGAGGGGCATTGAGAATTCAATTTCAAAGTTATAAATACGGGATGTTAGGCTAGAAGAAATGCCCTTCTTTCCTCCCTCTTTGTTCTTTCTCTCCCGTCTTCCCATCCATCCTCTCTTACTCCCTCCTTTTTCTTTCTGTACATAAGCATTTATTGAACTCCTAGTATTTGGCAGGCATCGCAGCCACCACTGGGTATAAACAAGAAGAGTCATGGTTCCTGTTCAGGAAGAATTCACATTCGGGGCACCTGGGTGGCTCAGTCGGTTGAGCGTCCGACTTCGGCTCAGGTCATGATCGCACAGTTCGTGAGTTCGAGCCCCACATCAGGCTCTGTGCTGACGGCTTGGAGCCTGGAGCCTGCTTCACGTTCTGTGTCTCCCTCTCTCTCTGCTCCTCCCCTGCTCACACGCTGTCTCTCTCTCAAAAACAAATAAAAATTTAAAACAATTAAAAAAAAAGGATTCACATTCCAGTTGGGATGATATTTGAGAAAAGCAACAATTATAGAACGTATCTTACATATGAGAACATTAAGAAGGCATACCCAGGGTGTGCCATTGAAAGGATTATGTTGTAATCCTTTGTAAGTAAACAAAAATAATGTTGAAATATAGAGCCAGTGCAGTGAAGACCAGCAAAGTTTTGATTTTGCCTGGGATAAATATTTATTGCCTTCAAAAAAATCAAATAATTTCAGATTAGCTTTTCTTCCCCCTCAATTGTTTGGTGCCCCTTCTAGATGGTGCCATGAGCACATGATGTCCTGACCCAGGTTGGACTTTCAAAGATTTCCAAGACTAGATGATAGTTGAGTTGAATCTTGAAGAGGTTGGAGTTATGTAACTTGTAATGAATTTGGTAAGGTACCCTGGCTGGGAGCAGGAGAGAAAGCAGGATTTTGGGGGTGGTGTGTGTTATGAGTAGGCCAAGTCTCTGTGAAAATGCATTGAGAAATGGTGCCCATGGTTTGGAGCACAGAGTTGGTGGAGAACAAAGTGGAGATTTGTGGGAATTAGGACCCATAATGACATATCGAGGAGTTTGGATGCCATCTAAGAGAAATGAGGAAACACTGAAAAATTCGAGTAATTAAACAATAGATTCATATGTTAGAATAAATTACTCATTTGATGGTGTTGAAGAGACTTGGAGATGGGGTTAAGGCAGTTGGGAGGCTATTGTAACACTCCTGACCAATAACAGGAGACCTAAGCAGATATTTTGATGGTTAAATCACCAGGACATATGCAAATTCAATAATAGGAATGAGAAAGGGGAAAGCTCTCAGAATGACACTCATTTTTTCTGGCTTTTTGATTGGGTGGACAGTGATTTTAAAATTAGTTTTTTTTTAATGTTTTTAAAAAAAGTTTTTTTTTAATGTTAATTCACTTTTGAGAGATGGAGAGAGACAGAGCATGAGTGGGGCGGGGGGAGGCAGAGAGAGAGGGAGACACAGCATGTGAAGCAGGCTCCAGGCTCTCAGCTGTCAACACAGAACCCGATGCAGGGCTCAAACTCACGGACTGCGAGATCATGACCGAGGCCGAAGTCGGACACCTAACTGACTGAGCCACCCAGGTACCCCCGATGTATTCTGTTTTATACGCCTTGTACTTGATGTCTTTCTGAGACATCGAGAGGAGAGCTCTGTTGGTTTAGCCTAAAGAAAAAAAAAAAAAAAACAAACCTATACCTCAGACCCAGAAAGTTTGGGTTGAAAGAAGATGTGAGGGCTAATTCTGCTCCATATTAAGGGATTTGAACTTCTTTTGTCCTCTATTTCACTTATTCACATTTGACTTATTTATTCAGAGTTTGCAAATCTCTACTAATATATGTGGTTTGCATCTTAGCTAGCATGAATCTCTATTGATTATAGAATATTCTTTATCAGCCACCAACACTGAGCCTCACGTTGAGCTGAACCAGTCTTTATTTCAGTGGCAATGGTCCAAATTTTCTGCTTTCAGGTAAATACAGAGAAATGTTGCTGTTGCCCATCACCTATGGCCTGGTAGGTGGCAGGATAAATGGGGGTGAGGCCAATTGTGGAAGTTGGGTCAACAGCAAATGATTACCTTCTTTTTTTTCTAATTTTTAAAACAGTTTTTATTTATTTATTTTGAGAGCGAGAGAGGGAACAAGCTTGGGAGGGCAGAGAGAGAGGGAGAGAGAGAATCCCAAGCAGACTCTGCACTCTCAGCACAGAGCCTGGTGTGGGGCTCAAACTCACGAACCTTGAGATCATGACCTGAGCCGAAATCAAGAGTCGGATGTGTAACCAACTGAGCCACCCAGGCACCCTGCGAATGATTACCTTCTATTCCAATGTAGGTCCAGCTCTGTATAATCTGCATATGCTGGCCTAGATAGATATTTTATTGACCCAAGAATACGAGCTTGGAAACAGGCAAACAGACCCGTTGTTAGATGAGGGGTGCTTAGCTGGGGTCCGTGATCTGCCAGAGCCAGACTCACTTATAGGAAATGGTTAGGTACATGCCTCTTGTGATCAGTTCAGGTTTGGAGTCCCAACTTGACCCCTCCGCAGCTGTTAAAAAAACTTTCTGCAATTACATTTCCTTGTAAGAAAACCAGGGATGATAATTTCTACCTTATAAGGTTGTTGCCAGGACAGAATGACACAGTGCATAACACAGTATCTGGTACTTAGTGTAAGTGCATAAAATTAGCTAGTATTAGTTTTATGGATGAACTTCAGGGAATCTGTGAATACCTGCAGTTGTATGCATTGTTTTGTGAGAACGTGTGGAGGTGCTATTATTTTTGCTGGGGAGAGAATATATGGCTGTCATTGGAAACTCAAAGGAGCGCATAACTTAAAAACAATAATGCTTAAAAACAAATAAACAAACAAACAAAAAAACACAGTAGAGGTTAAGAAAGACTGTCCTAGACAAAGTTGTTAAACGGTTGCTTTTTTAAAAACTAGATTTTATTTTTTAGGGCAATTTTATATTTACAGCAAAATTGAGTAGAAAGTAGAGATCCTATATATTCCTTGCCCCTACACCATCACAGCCTTCTCTACTATCAACATCCTATACCAGAGTGGTACATTTGTTACAACCAATTAACCTCCAATGACACATCATTATCACCCCAAATCCATAGTTTACGCTAGGGTTCACTCTTGGTGTTGTACATTCCATGGTTTGGACATATGTATAATGACATGTATCCAACGTGTTAGTAAACGGAGTATAGTTTCACTCCCCTTAACGTCTCCTGTGCTCTGCCAGTTCATTTTTCCCTCCCCTCTGGCCCCTGGCAACCACTGATCTTTTTACTGTTTCCATAGTTTTTCTTTTTCCAGAATGTCACACGCTTGGAATCATACAGTATGTAGACTTTTAGACTGGCTTCTTTCACTTAGTAATATGCATTTTAGTTTTCTCCACGTCTTTCATGGTTTAGTAGCTCATTTCTTTTTGGCACCAAATAACATTCTATTATTTGGATGTATCACAGTTTACCTATTTATCTACTGAAGGACATCTCGGTTGCTTCCAAGTTTGGCATTTATGACTAAAGATGCTGCAAATATCCTTGTGCCATTTTTTTGTGTGCGTGTGGACATAGGTTTTCAGCTCATTTGGGTGAAGAGCAAGGAGTGCAATTTCTGGACCATTTTCCCCTTGTGTTTTACAACCCTTTCTAATCATCCTTTCCTCTGCAGACATTCCTGATACAGCCCATCCTGCTCAGAGAAGTCTATCCTCTTGTTCTTTCATTTTCTCTTTCCTCGTCCAGGTGCCAGGGCCATCCATACTCACTGTTCACCGCTGCCCAAAGTCTCCATTAGTATCCAGTCTCCCAGAGGAGGATTCTACACTGAACACTTTCTATCCTTTACTCTCCACCCAACTCACTTTCTGTCCTGGATCCTGTTTTCTGTAGTTCCGGATCTTAGGGAACTGAGAAATAAATTCTTCCTAAGGAATTGATGGTTGGTATTGTTATTCCTACAAAATACGATACTTACATTTCAATAGGTCAGAATTTTCAGGGCAACACTTTCAATGAGGTGGAAAGGTTGGAGTGGAGATTTGGGCCACCTGGTCTACCAGTAATGGAGATATTTTTGGGTTTGGAAGCTTTATGGACTGCTGAGAAAGCTCAGTTTGTGATTGATTGTTTCCTTTGTCTTGAGTAAGAACCACACCTGTGAATTTTCATCCTTCTGCAGCTACTAAGACTTTGTTAAGCCTCAGGAAAGCGATAAATTTACTTTACCTCAGTTACTCTTTCAGCAAAATGGGAATGGCTTTAGACTTGCTGCCTAAGAATTGTATGTAGATTGATTCTTTTATTTTCCCTTTGTTTAAGGCAACTGGAAGATGGAATGGGCTAAGTGTTCTGAATTTATTAGATTTAAAGTACAAAATATCACTGCATAATGATAGATCAGATTTTTCAAGAAATCCCTTTGGGGAAGTTAAACTCCCATTTATACAGTGAAAGTAATATTTGTCTTGCCTCTTCATGTTATTTTGTAAAATCTACCTTAAAATAACACAAATCAGCTAAGCCTTCTTCCTTAAGAAGAACTTTTTAAAGGGAGTGAAAACATAGTTGTAACATCGCTTTTTGTGTGGCATGTGAAAAGAAAATCCTGGAAACACATGTTTATTTTTTTCAGTTCCTGACCACTGTGTTTGGAAAAACTGCCAAGTGTGACTTAAAACTTGCAAATACAGTAACTTGCTTTGAAATTTGGACCCATAATGTCTTAGGCTGTTTTTTGTAGAAAAGGAATTGTTATGTTAACTTTGACTTCTTCTGATCACTTTGGCTTTCTTGAAATCAGTTGCATGCAGATTAACAGAACAGATTCCAATGAATGAATACACTAAATGTAACTGACAGTCCTTAATATACAAATACTGAATGTAGGACATTATCGATTCTCCAAAGAAGTACCCTTTATGCTTTTTTACAAGCGCTTAAGAACAGATTTTAAAAAGGACATTGAAAACTTGCCAGACCTTCTTTGTATTTTGAAAGCCCACATCAAGAAGGGGTAGTAAATAGTTGTTTGAATATAGGAAAAAGGAAGCTATTAGCATTGTTGTTTTTAAAGATAAAAAGACATCCCAAGGAAAAGCTTCATAATCTTTGAAATATGAATATGTTGTTTAATCAGTTTGAAAAAAATGACAAGTTAAAACTTACACATCTGTATAAGTAGACAAAATAGCTCATTACTTGCTAATTAAAGAAAGGTAACTGGCTGTTTTATTGAGGGCATATTTCAAGACAACCATTTCTACTTACATCACTTGGTAAGTTGCAGGCAGAGTGAGATGGACGTTGGGTTTGAAAAAAAAATATAGTCTAAATTCATCTAAATATATTGTGTTTGTTTTTCAAAACACAGTAACCGATATTTAAACTTTTCTTTTACAGCTACTCATTTTAATCTCATAGAAACTGACCAGTTAAGTCTTAACATTTAATTTTTTTTTCATTTGGTTTGCAGACAAACAGCCCTGCTGCACATTTTTGACCAGCACGAAAATATAAAAATATTTGTAAAATTGTCTGTGATCCAATAATGGCACGGTATGCTGAATTTCTAAAGCCTGAGGGACTGCTGATTTGTCAGTTTTCTCTGTATAACAAGAACAAAGTTTAAAAAATAACATTTCATATTTCCTAAAGATTTTGATATGTATTATTCAAGTTTAACAGTGGCCGATACAGCAGGTGTTATTATTCCTTTTACACAAATGAGGAAAGAAGATAGATAAATTAAGAATGGAGGTAGAGATTCATTTTCTCTCTCTCCCAGTTCCTGCTGCCTTTAATAAGCAACCAACAACCATACTCATATATCAAAACCATCACTTGTGTCCTCTCTTGGAAGAATTCAGAATGAGGAAGCTGCCCTATTTCTTCATACTACTGGCACCTAATAGGAAGGAGGAAGGATTTATTTGTCTGATTGCCAATATGACAAGTCTGATAACCATTGGTCCACATATCTGTGGTGGGGTTAATGTTCTAAGGATTATTTCCTAGGTGCTACTGAAATTTTTAAATGTGTGTGGATCACCTAGGCATCTTATGAAAATAATGATTTCAATTCAGTAGGTCTAGTGTGGGGGTTAACTTTGCATTTCTAAGAAGCTTCCAGGGGTGATGCTGCTGGTCCAAGGATTGAACTCCGAATAGTGACATCCAAAAATGTCTTGTCTCCCTTGACTAGAGCCGCCCCTGTGGATATACCATGTTCTCACCTTTTCCTCCATGTGGGAAGGGTCTACGATTTTCCAGGTTTTCTGCCTGTCATCAGTGAGTGAATTGAATTCAGGGGTCAATTGATAGAGAAGATGTAGAGTCACCATTTTGCCTTGGATAGAAGCAGGATTCTCCATTTTTTTAATTGGTTCACAGCTGGGAGGGAAGGGGATCATGATCAGGCCAGCAGGACATTTTCCAAGAATCTGTTTTCGTGCCTTTGGGAGTTTGCATTCCAGAGAGACACAAATAGTAAACAAATAAAATGTATGATATATTGGGCTCCTGGGTGGCTCAGTTGGTTAAGCATCTGACTCTTGATTTTGGCTCAGGTCCTGATCTCACGGTTCGTGAGTTCGAGCCCCTTGTTGGGCTCTTCGCTGAAAGCGCAAAGCCTGCTTGGGATTCTCTCTCCCTCTCTCTCTGCCCCTCCCCCACTCATGTTCTTTCTTTCTCTCTCTCTTTAAACAAACAAACAAACAAACTTAAAAAAATATATGGTATGTCATTGGGTGGTTTCAGTTTTTTGATAGGTGGTCAGAAAAACTCTGACTGAACAAGGGACAGCAGAAGATTAAGACGATGAGGTCAAAGGGACTCATTTAGGGCCTGATGAATGGCAGGTGCTGAGAAATAATCTTTCCCCTTCCTTCTACACACCTGAAGGGGTGGCCTGTATTTGTCCCTTGTATTCAGGGCTGGGAAGAGTGTTTCCGTTTGTGGGTGCCGGTGTGTGTTGTGTCTCCTAAGTGATATTTTGGCAGTCTAGTGGCATTTGGGAAATAGTCAGCTGGGACTTTACTGGGTCCGCTGGCCTCTTCGCTCCTGTATGTCATGGGCACTTTCCATAGGAGTCTGTCACCAGTGACTGATGATTATCCTCCAAGGGAAATTCACTCTTCACTAAATAATTAAAGGGAAAAATCCAGGAAGGTTTACCATTACACAGGTTAGGAAAAAACTTCCAGTTCCTTTATTGATCTACCTCTTCTGGGCTCCTTAGACTCTCCAAGTAGACAGAATGAGTTCTAAAGATTCATGGATGAGTAATTTGATGACATGAATAGCACAGTGCCTGGCGTGTGGAATAATTATTTTTTGAATAAATAAGAGCGGATGATTGCCTGTTAAATAGGCATTATCTATTGAGTGAGGCACGTAAGCTTCCTCTCTTATTCTGGGCTAGCCTAGCTAAAGACACTGTTTTGGGAAACATGGTAGTGGTGATGGTGGGAAGTATGTTTCTAGTTTAAATGAGTGACATGAAGTTGTTGTTTTGATCATCACTTACCAGCTTTGGTTTATTAGTATGTATAACTTGGTCTTAAGTGAAGACTCTATTCCAGTTTTTTGTAATTGCAGAGTAAATTAGACTTGCCCCACTCACATGTGAGTTTCACAGAGGTCATCAACTAGTCACCAAAGAACTTATTTGAAAACCACTGTAATAGCTATTTGTTTTAGGATTGACTCTTAGCTATTTGAATATGTCTTTCACTTTGTTTTCATTATAAATGTATTACACATATTTCTAGGTCAACATTAAAATAATCTACAACTAACTGAGCTAATTGGGTACTCTGACATACAATGTCCTAAAATGGACGTGCTCTGAATTTGTTGTTCCAACTGAAATTCTGTTGACTCCCTCTTTGGTTTCTTCATCTGTAAACTGGGCACTGTGTTTTATTCCTACAGAGGAGGCTGTGACCATCAATTAGGTATTTGTTGTAAAGAGCTTTGATAGCTTGCAAGAATGACCTTTTATAAAAACAGGATACATTGTTTTTGTCCTTACAGTATTTTCTTGATTTTAATTATAACTCATCTTTTTCCCAACCATAGAAAAAGAACGGAAAAGGGAAAATGTGAGTACAGAAAGTGGCACTGATTTCCATCACATAAAGAGATTCTACAAAGCTCTTGAGGCAAGTCCGCACCACAGCATAGGCTGATCCTGGGTGGGTCTGGTGTTAAATTTAAATGCTGCCTTGAAGTCAGATAGCAGGGACTCCTTTAGAGTACTGACTTAGGGCTGAAAAACAAAATCCACAGTTGGTGTGTATTATTATGTATTTGTAAACTTAAAAATTTATAGTTTGTCATGATTAGAAGAGCCTTTTTAGACCTTCTACTTTAACTTCATCCTTTTACAGATGAGGAAATGGAGATTCAAAAAGTTTTTATAACTTGCCCCAAACTATAGAGAGAGAATTAGTCTCCTGATCTCAGACCTATGGGCTTCCATTTGCATATGACCAAGTCTTAGGATACTATATGCATCATTTTCAAAAGATGTAAAAATATTGTGATGAATCCTAGTACACCAAACTGAGACTTAGGGATCTATTTCACTGGGGCATGTAAACATGACTTGTTTGATCTAAGCTTCTTTAAGTTAGTTTCTGTCTATGTTATCAGTGGTTAGGGCACATATCTCCCTTGGTGTTCTTGGGTTTCGGAAGTGGACTCTGGTTACCTTAAATGGAAATAAAGAAAAATACATACATACATCAATAAAGTAAGGATGTTATTAGAAAGACATGATGTAGCCTACAGAAGAAGAGGCCAATTAATCAGGGCTCAGAATGCCCTAGACCAGCGTAGCTACAGAAATTCAAGTAAGAGAACCTAATGGAGAGTCTGCTCCTAGCCCCGTGGTGGACAATGCAGCTCCAAGCATTGCTCGTACATCTTACCATCCCAGGAAACCTCCATATTTCAGGGTCAGAGGATCTGATTTGTCTATCTTGGATAACATGCCCACACCTTGGCTGGGCATGTGGTGGGTGGGTTGGGAGTACATAGAACATTTTGATAAATAGATTGCTAAGCCTGGATGTATAAGGAAGGCGTAGTTCCCAAAGGAGGAAAAATTGAGCAGCTGTTACCAAAAAGGGAGGCATAGATTCAGGGCAACAGAAACATATATATGTCCTGGAATCCATTCCATACCTTAGATAGGAAAGAATGCCACGTGTACACATTCTTACTTTATAAAACAATTTTTTTATATTTATTTATTTAAACTTTATTTATTTTGAGAGAGAGTGAGAGAGTGAGGGAGTGTGCAAGTGAGGGAGGAGCAGAGAAGGAGAGACAGAATCCTAAGCAGGCTCCGTGCTGATAGTGTGGACAAGCTTCCCCTGATGTGGGATTCAAACTTATTGTGGTGAGATCATGACCTGAACTGAAATCCAGGGTCAGAAGCTTAACCGACTGAGCCACCGAGGTGCCCCTGTAAAATAAATTAGAAAAAAAAAAGTCAGATGCCGACATTCAGTCTTAGTTGATACTTCTCACTTTATTCACTTATCTAATTCTGATTACATGTAGGTTTTCATATTCCATTCAAACCAACTACAGCAAATATCATAACAATTACAAGGATTTTGTTCAGCTTGGTTATAAACATTCATTCACTTGGTCACTTCATTATTCAACACAGATTTATAATAGAATTTGAAAATACAGGATTCAATTTCTGACACTAAGTTGGCAGGAGGGAGAGGCAGAGTTTTTTTTTTTTTTTTTTTATTAAAATATTTTACACAACAGACTAAACTAGTGGCTTTTAAAGCAGTACTTAAAGGTGCCTAGAAGTTCCCAGTGGTCTTTGTAGGCAGTGGGTAGACAGCCAACTGGTTGGGGTCCAGTTCCTCTCTTCCTCTACCTCTCCTTACCTGCTATTGTCTTTTTTTCACCCAGTCCTCTCCATTTACTTCAACTGGAAGAGTTTCAATCTTGTTTGTTTGGTATCTGAGAAAGATTTCCTTTTATGAAAAAAGAGAAAGTTTTAAACTTACTAAACAACATGTTACTGTGTTACCATGTTAACTGTTAGTATACTTATTAGATTTATTAAATAAGTATCTTTCTAGTCCTAACCCCAGATAATAGGGAACATGTCTCTGTAAGCATGGGAAGCTCATCTTCTTAATTAAAAAAAAAAAACACATTTTGAACCTATCTGCAATTAAATAAATAGAGAATGTTCACTGTAGATGAGGCTAGAGATTATTCCCTCTGAGGGAATATTAAGACAGATAAAAGACAGCTCTTTAGCTTAACTTAGTTGGAAAGACAGACCAAACCTATAAAATAATAAAAACTCAACAGAATAACTGGTTTTAGCAGCCAGCACCAAATAATCATACACTGGATCACCTCGTCTCCATTTGGAGGGAGTTATAGGAGAGTTCCTGTATCACCAGCCCAGGCAGAAGGGGCCTTTTGATGATGGAATGTTCTGTCTGGGTTTAAAGTTCTATGAGTCTAGGGGCACCTGGGTGGCTCAGTTGGTTAAACGTCCAACTCTTGATTTCAGCTCAGGTCATGATTTCATGGTTTGGGAGATTGAGCCCCAAAGCCAGCCTTCAGTCAGTCTCTGCTCTGGGTATGGAGCCCGCTTAAAGATTCTCTCTCTATCCCCCTCTGCCCTTCTCCACTTGCTCTCTCTCTGTCTCTCTCTCAAAAAAAAGTTCATGAGTCTAAAAATGTTTAAAAGTATATCAGAAAGTCCTTTTCTGTTATAGATTATTTCTGCATCTCCAAATTGTCCAAGTTCTTAAGTGGCTTTTGGATTTGGGGGTAAATACAAAAACAATATTTAAAATAATCTCATATTCCCTCTCTGCCTTTAATCTGACATTTCCAGGTCTGAAATGAAAAGCAAAGTTACATAATTGTATTCCTGTATATGGAGGGTGAAATGTTTTTATTTGGGCTGTCAAGAGGAAACAATGTTAAATTGTTAAAATAGAAATCAAAACTGCACAGAAAATTGGAGATTTTGTAGCTACAGATATTACTTTGAGTTTGATCGCTGTCATCTGCTGGGTGAAGTCTGACTTTATGGTTGTCCGTTATGTGTGTGTTTGAAAGCTTGGTTCTGTCCTCCCTTCATTTGAAACATTCCTAAAGGCATTTTCCAGTGAAATCCCACCCAGTGAATTGACTCACATCAGAAGAATTCCAGAAACAAGAACAATTGTGCCCTTTCTGTCATTGATGTAATGGTGTTTTTCAGCATACTTTACTAGTCATGAGCGATATTTTGGCAGGCAGCTGAAATAACCCTAGATATCTAATTGCATTACTGACTTCCACCTTCCAAAGGGTACCTCAGGGGAAGAGACATTATTTTAGGAACATTCTTTATTTTTTAACTGGAGGATATTATCTGTTAACAAAATGGCAGATTAAAAAACAGACTTTTTAGGTTTTTTGCTTTGTTTTGTTTTTGATCCTGTTTTTGAGTTTTTTAATGTTTAGTTACTTTTGAGGGGGGGTGAAAGGGGTAGAGACACAGAATCTGAAGCAGGCGCCAGGCTCTAAGTTGTCAGCACAGAGCCTGATGTAAGGCTTGAACTCACGGAGTGCAAGATCATGACCCGAGCCAAAGTGGATGCTTAACTGACTGAGCTACCCAGGCGCCCCTGTTTTTTGTTTTTTATTTGTTTATTTTTTTTAGTGTGTCTGAGGAACACAACATATATTCAAAACACCCAAGTTCCTTAAAATAGATTGGTATAGAGCATTTTGAGAACTCCTGGGCTTATCCTTTTATGACAGTTTAAAATTGTGGGAGTATTGAAATGTTTACCAACTAAAGTGGCAGCATTGTCTTAAAGATATAAGTTTACAATTCTACACCTTACTTTTATGTGAAAATTTTTCTAGAAATTATGCCTTCCTAAAAATTGAAAGAAACTCTTAATTTTGCTTAGTTTTGTTTCATTCCATATTAAATACACTTTGTAAAAGTTTTTATTTTGCATATTTTGTAGATCTCTTGAGGAACATTGAAAAGGTTTTTTTAATGTTTGTTTATCTTTTGAGAGAGAGAGAGAGAGAGAGAGAGAGAGAGAGAGAGAGAGAGAGAGCACAAGTGAGGAAGGGGCAGAGAGAGGGGGAGATACAGAATCTGAAACAGGCTCCAGGCTCTGAACTGTCAGCACAGAGCCTGATGTGGGGCTCGAATTCACAAACTGCGAGATCATGACCTGAGCCAAAACTCTGACACTCAACCCACTGAGCCACCCAGTTGCCCCTTGAGGAACATTTTTTGATCTAGGATTTTCTTTTAGACCAGATAATTTGAAACTGAATGTCTTATGTTATAAAGGCTCTGTATGTTCTGTATAGTTTGCTTAGTTTCACTTCTCAGGTAAAAATGGTCTTTCTTTTGATTTGGTAATTTGATAAGCTTCATACTTGTTTGAAACTGAGGTGGGTTTGTAAAGCAGATTGTTTTACTTAAAGTAAACTGTGTACCCTCTTCTACCTGGTATCTGGAAGAATTGCCAAGAGAGTCCCCAACATTTCATTCAGGGGAAGAGTGTATCAAACTGTTAGTTTTATTTTTTAATTTATTTTTTAATTTATTTTTTAGGGAGAGAGAGTGTGAGCCAGGGAGAGAGGCACAGGGAGAAAAAAGGAGAAAGAGAGAGAGAGAGGGAGAGAGAGAGAGAGGGAGAGAGAGAGAGAATCCCAGGTAGACTCTACACTCAGCGTGGAGCCTGACACGGGGCTTAATCTCACAACTCTGGGCTCATGACCTGAGCCAAAATCAAGAGTCCGATGCTTAACCGACTGAGCTACCGAGGTGCCCTAAACTGTTAGTGGTTTGTTTTTTGTTTTCTTTTTTTTTTTGAAGTCAAATTTGGTTTTTTCATAGTTCTAATGTTTTCTTCATTTATCAAGAGATCAACTCTAGTGGTGCCTGGCTGGCTCAGTCGGTAAGACATGTGACTCTTGATCTGGGGGTTGTGAGTTCAAGCCCCATGTTGGTGTAGAGGTTACTTAAAAAAGAAAAGAAAGAAAGAAATCAATTGTAGTCTCCTGGCCTCATGTTTTGTGCTAGTTTTAGGTTACGATGTAGTTTAAATTTTAGTTTAAAATTCTTTTCTGAAAGAATTTTTTCTTTTCTTATAATTATGGTGTAATTACAATTGATTAAAATAGTAAAGATCACTATTTTTTTTGGTCAGTGTTTAAGACAAAGCATTTTATGTATTTTCTCAACAATAAGAAACTGAAATATTTGCCCTAGAGAGAGGCAGTGAAGATCTGAACAAGAGTTAAAAGATAATAATCATCTGAATGGTAATTACCATCAGGAATGCTAAACTACCTGAAAATAATCCTTGGCTTCCACCAAAAGTAAAGTGACCCACAAGTTCACCCATGGTGGGTCATTATCAACTGTGTTTTTTTTTTTTTTTAATTTTTTTTTTTCAACGTTTATTTTTTGGGACAGAGAGAGACAGAGCATGAATGGGGGAGGGGCAGAGAGAGAGGGAGACACAGAATCGGAAACAGGCTCCAGGCTCTGAGCCATCAGCCCAGAGCCCGACGCGGGGCTCGAACTCACGGACCGCGAGATCGTGACCTGGCTGAAGTCGGACGCTTAACCGACTGCACCACCCAGGCGCCCCTATTATCAACTGTTTTTAATGGAGCATAGTGCTTAAAAGCAGATGCTATGGAGGTAGAAAATTCTGGATCAAATTTCACACTGCCCAGACTGATCATTTGATACTGAAATAGCTATTCATCTCTTAAAAACCTCCGTTTCCTCATCTGTGACATATTACAATGATACTTACAGCACGGCAGATCAAAATGGTACGCGTAGCACCTAATTCAAATCAGAGCTTGTGAAGACTGTATGTATGCTACTTTCACAGTCAGAAGTTGCTATAGTCTGGATGTTTGTGCCCTCCACAATTTATATACTGAAATCCTAACTCCCAGTGTGAGGTATTAGGAGGTAGGGTTTGGGGAGGTGATTATGTCATGAGAGCAGAGCCCTCAGGGATGGGATTAGTGCCCTCATAAAAGAGACCTCGCAGAGCTCCCTCACCCCTTGTACCCTGTGAGGAAGTCTACAACCTAGAGGTGGTCCCTCACCTGATTATGCTGGCACCCTGATCTCAGACTTCTCCAGAACTGGGACAAATGTCTACTATTTATATGCCACCCAGCCTGTGGCATTTTGTTACAGCAGCCCAAATGGATGAAGACCGAAATAATCACCATTAACATATTGGCAAATTCCATTCTACTTTTTTCTATGGATATGTTTTTTATCATTGGAAAAGTGGTCCTTATAATGTGTATCTAGCTTTTAGATTTCAGTGTTCTCTTGTGAGAAATTTTGTTAGATGAGCTTTAAAAATCACAATTTAAGAGACTAATATTCTATTATACAGAATAAGAATGTGACTTATTTAAATATTCCCCTATTATCAAATATTTAGGTTGTTTGCACTTTTTATTCATTATAAATAACATTTCCAAGAATATCCTTCTACCTGTATATTTAAAAGTGTAATGAATACACTAAAATATATAAATATTTTAAAAGAATTTGAGGTATTCTCAATGCTTTTCTGAAAACTTGTAGCAATTTACTGGCCCATCAGTATTGCCTTATAGATTTGTGAAGCCCAAATCAAGACTTTCTTTTTCATTTTGATCTATAATAAATGGGCAAATTCTCACTAATTTCCCCCATGGTTAACACACAGACAAAAATCTGTCCTAGCTCATTATGACGTTTGACTGCATATCTTGAATTACATTAAAGTTTCGATAGTTATAATTCATTTCTGAAGGAATTTTAAGTGGCAACAGAAAAAGAAAGGATTAAGAAAGTTGTATTATTGGCTATAAGAACTATATGGACTTAACTAACAATGGCTAATCATTACAAGGAACACAAGAGGCAGGCAAAAAGTTCTTGTGTTTTCTGCCCTCATTTCAAAGGGGAAAGATAATGAGGAGAAGAGACTGGAGCATAATTTGCCCAACTGCTTGGTCCTTCATGTGGGGCATGTCTCCTTTGCATCATTATCCAAAACTAGCTTTTCAGCCAAAATATGTTTACTGGGTGTCAGGTTTAGTGGAAACGTGGCCAGTGGAATTCATGTGAGAGGAGAACATCACACATGTGGCCCGGGTCTAGGATTCAGTCATTCATTCTTTAAATATTTATTGAGGACCAACTGGGTGCTGGGCCCCATTCTAAGCATATCAGTGAGCTAAAGAGATAAAAACTCTTGCCCTTTTGGAACTTGTCCTTCTGTAGGAGAAGACAATAATAACATAAGAAATCCATTTTATAGTACATTTGGAAGTAATCAGTGCAACGAAGTGAAATAAGGCAGAGAATGGGACAGCTTGGGTGGGAGTGGATGTTAACATTTTTAAATGGGTAGTTAGGAAAGGTTTCCCTGATCAGATGACTCTTGAGCCAAACTTGAAGGAGGTGAAGAAATGAGCCATGCAGATGCCTGGGGCAAGCACCAATAGGGGTCTAGGCGTGTCTGGTCCATTGGAAAATTGGCTCTATGAAAGTATTTGTGAAGAGGGTCCAAGATATGTGAGACAGAACAGATCCTGACAGAGAACAGAAAGCTGTATGCATGAGAAGCTTGACCCAAGAACCACTGAAGATGAGAAGAAGAAAGATCCTACATGGCAGTTCATGCTTAAACTTGGTTCTGAATATGTCTAGAAAGAATTTTGCTGCCCAAGTACCACTGAGTTAACACGGAGTGTATCACAATAGGGGACGACCCGTTTCCCTTCCTCCACAGACCTTGCAGCAGAAAGGACTATGCCCCTTAGGGTGCAGGGTGAGAAGCAGCAGTCACCACTATGGTATGATATCCCCCTCAGGGAACTTGGCCCCTAGCAGTGGGCTCTTGAATTGCGGATGCTGGTGGGGCTTGTTCTATCTTGTGGGATAAAGAACAACACCAGTGAAAAGTACTTTCTGCATCAAGAAAGCTAGAGGAGCTAAATGGTCAGGATGGCAAGAATTCTAAGTTAGAGACAGAATATGGCAAAGTGTGGTAGGCATACAAGTAATGGAGTACAAAAGAAAGAGATCCCTTGGGAACTTCTAGGTGTGTGTGTGTGTGTGTGTGTGTGTGTGTGTGTGTGTGTGTACGTGCACACACACACTTTATAGGAGATCTAGGTCTGTGAGAGTAACTTATGTATGAAATTTATTTTTTCCAAGTTTTTATTTAAATTCTAACTAGTTAACATACAGTGTAATATTAGTTTCAGGTGTAGAATTCAGTGATTCATCATTTACACACAACACCCAGTGCTCATCACAAAAAGTGCCCTCCTTAATGCCCATCATCTGTTTAGCCCATCCCTCCACCCACCTCCCTTCCGGTAACTATCAGCTTATTCTCTATAATTAAGAGTCTGTTTATTGATTTGCTTCTCCTTTTATCCCCTATATTCATTTGTTCTGTTTCTTAAATTCCACATAGTAGTGAAATCATATGGTATTTGTCTTTCTCAGACTGACTTCATTTAGCATAATACTCTCTAGCTCCAACCATGTTGCAAATGGCAAGATTTTATTCATTTTGCTGGCTGAGTAATATTCCATTACCATATATTCCATACCTATCTCACATCGTCTTTATCCATTCATCAGTTCATGGACATTTGGGCTCTTTCCATAATTTAGCTATTGTTGACTGAAATTTATTTTAACATAATTTGTCCACACAGGCAAACCTATAAATTACTGAATATTAGTATTGAACCAAAGTTTTGCCATAAATAGTTTCTCATTAATTTTTTTTCCTTCTTTAGGTCAATTATGCCAAAGATCAACAGTCAAAGCCAGTACTAATCTCTAGCAAGGAAGTGTGACTAGCACCACAAATCTGTAATTTAGCAAACTCACCTAGAAAAAACTGAATGTAAATGACCACAACTCTTCTGTTATTTTTACCTGGTCATTTCAAGGCCAAACCAGCAAGAGAGATTTAGATAAGATACAAAGGATTTTATTATTCACACCTTAGGGAGCAGTATAAACATCAGCGTATTTGGTGCCCTAAACCTTCCATTCTTACTGTGCGACCCTAAGGGATCCAGGTGATGCCCACATGTATAGCTAAGTTGTATTATAGGATAGAAATACTGCACTTAGAAAATCTGAAAGTTGTATACTGAGAAACCAGCTTGCTGACCCATTACTTGGGACGGGGATATCGTCTCTATCTTCCATGAGTGTTCACTACACAAATATCCTGGTGCAGATAATCAGGAACAAAAGAAGTCAGTGCTTCTGCTTGCAAGATAGGCAGAAAATGAGAGACCCACAGAGAATTATTTCCCAACAACATTAGCACTGGTTTCATGGAAATAAGCCAAAAACTGGAAAACAAACCTAACACCTTCTCTTTTTTGAGTCTACATCATTCCTGAAAGAAACCCTGTCACTACTAATACATTCTCAAATTGCCATGACCTTCAGATTGCTAGCCATATCTTCTGGGGCAGTGTGGCCTTTTCTTTTGTGCTATTGAGGGACAGCCCCTGTGGGCATGTAACCAGTGCTCTTCAGGCATGTTAGGTGAGTATCTTGTAGAGACTGGTCTCTCTCTCATTATTTCCTTGATACATGCTGTTTCATGTTCTGCAGAACCTATGGCATTTGGTCCTCAATAGGCAGATCTAGCTATCTGGTTACCTAGCATCGTGGGATGGAGTCTGAGATGGAGAAGAGATTGTTGGAAGGGAAGCATGACACAATGGCCAAATCATAAACCATAACTCCATTAAGTCCTATTTTCGTATTGAATAGGCAATGAAATTGTATTACCTGTCTCTTACAGTGGGAAGAAAAATCAATATGGGCTGTTTCTTCATGTGATGAATGTTCTTCTCCATCGTCCCTGCTGTCGCCCCCCGCAACATTTAACATTAGCATGATAAGAAACATTGCAAAGTGTGGGATGGGCCTGTGTCTTCAGAAGGTGATTTCTCATATCAGTCAGTGAGTATAGTTTTTAAAACAGCATTTGTCATTATGGCTAAAAATGTTTGTAATCAGGAGGGAGTAAAGCAACATTAAATTATTGAACAAAGATTTCTTCTACCTCCCTGTAGGATATCTAGAAATAGCAGTCAAGTGTGTATAATAGAAAAAGTGCTAGAACTGGAATTCACTTCAGCTCCGCATGGATTAGTTATGCGGTCTTGATGAAATTTAACATCTCTGACTTTCAGATGTGGATATTTTGAATGGGGAGGATAATCTATTCCGTTCTCCTCATAGGTTCATAATAATTATTAAAATGAACAATGTACTATAAGCATATGAAGATGCTTCAGTAATCAAGTCTGATGTAATTGTGAAATGGTATTCCAATTATGGCAATATTTAAGCAAAGTAGAATCTGTTCATAATATAGACATTGAAGAATGAGATCAGTATTCCTGCGAGTTTCATTTTTTTGCAACATAGGGAAAATAGTATGATTGATAACAAGATCAAATCCATGTAAGAATGAATGACATTCTAGAATATGTTAGGGTAATCTAAGTAACACCTTTCCAACATTGTTCTCATTTTTCACTATCATTTTTCTTAGTTGTTCAATCGCCATGTATAACCAAGTGGTGACCAAACTGCTTATTCAAATTTCCTGGAGTCCTCTACCTTTTTCATCTCAAACTTCTGTGATAACATCACCCTTAATTTATGATTCTAGTCATAATGCTGGTGTCTTCTCTTTTTGACAACTGAGAAATTTAATAGGAATCAACAAATAAACTGGGGGTGGGTAGTAGAGAAAAGGGCTTTGTCTCTACATGCGACTAGAGCAATTCAAGCAAATCATGACCTACAAAGCAACCTACAATATCTGCTTTTGTTTTAATAAAACATGGATCCACAGTGATTCCATGGAAATAAGCCACCAACAGTGGGAATCAATGCGCACAAGTACTAGCTTTTTTTTTTTAAACTAATTCACTCACCACTAACTTATGTAAGTTCTCATCTTGAAACTGATGATGGCTGACACAGAAATATTTCTAGGATCAAAACTGAAAGCAGGTAGATGCTGTGGTTGTGATACTAAGAATATCAAGTCTGCCTGAACTGAATACATGTTGAGGTTGCTGAGATTTGGTTCATTGAACAACTGGGTGACAGACATATAGTTCAGATATGACTGCACACTTGGAATTTCTTTCAGCAACTTAATATATGCTGTGTGTGTGTGTGTGTGTGCGTGTGCGTGTGTGCGTGTGTGTGTTTGCAAGACTACTACCCAGCAGTTTAAAACCCAGTTAGTTTAAGAGTCAGGTGTTAGTTCTTTTCTTGGATATCGGGAACCAGCGGTCTCGCTGGAGTGGTATCAGCTGCATTGGAGGGAAAAACAGAGAGTGACAAGAAAGGTAAAAGGAAGCTGAGTGAAGAAGCTTGGTTGAGTCCCATTTCTTGGATAAACTTAGGTCAGTCAAGCATTCCAGAGTATCTGCTTGCTAATACTCAACTTGGGCAGGTCTGAGTCACCCTTTTGGATATTATATAATGTCTAGACTAAGTATGCTTTTTTTAAAATAGATTTTTAAAGTTTTAATACAGTGAAATCAGTGCCAGGGTCATTTTAGCTCCTTTATTGCCAACATGGGGGGCAGAGGCTGCTTCAGTTTCACTGCCCTTTCTTTGGCTGTGATGACCAAGATATCAAAGTATCTGCTGCATCGCACTTTAGACTTCACATTATCCTTATTTTTCTTGACCTTGACAGTGTTGGCATCGCTTCTTCTGGCTTTGAGCAGAAGGTCCTTGATTTCGTCAGTTTTGTGAGGCATGGCTATGGGGAGCACAGGAGAGCATGTGCCTGGCGCAGTGAGCTGCAAGGCTGGGGTAGACAAAGTATTCTTGAGATCACCAACTTTCCTGAGCAATGGAAGATCATGGTGGAATATGTGAATGGTTTAAGTTGGTAGCTCTCAAATTTTAGCATGTGACAGAATCATCTAGTGAACCTTTAAAACAGATTGCTTGGCCCTATTCCCAGAGTTTCTGTTCAGCAGGTCAGGGGCGGAGCCTGAGAATTTACATTTTTAACAGGTTCCCAGGTAATATAGATACCACCGGCTAGAGGACCACATTTTGTGACCCATCAGAACGGCCCTGTTTCCATGCATGTATGTTATAATAATCCTATCAAACTACGTATTCAAATCACTATGAGTAAGCTCCATTCCAACCTCCAACCCCTGCCACCCTCAAATAATAAATGGGTGTGGAGTTAAGTATAGCTTTTGAAAGTGACCAGTGGAGAGTCATGGAAATGAAGTCCATGCTCAGAGGGAATGCTGTTTTTAGTTGAGAACCTAGCTGGCTTATTTTGGAATGAGCTGAATTCTAGTGTTCGTGGTAGAGACTATGAAAACCAAGGTCCTTTGATGACAAAAATGATGACAGCCTAACCCCCCACCCAGATGATTATCTTCACTTTTAGGTATACCATGTGGAATTGAGTGGACTCAGAGAAGAAATTAAGAAGGATCCTGCAGGACAAAGTGGAAAGCCCAGACACCAGGCAGGCGCGTATCCCCTCTCACTCTGCAATAGACTCCAGAACTTTTCATTCAATCATTTATTTACTCATGCAATCATACATCAAGTGCTGGTTGAGTGCCTACTACATTCCAGGAATGGATCTAGATGCAGGGATCACAACTGGTAACAAGGTAGACATAGTTTCTGCTTTTGTGGGGCTTACCTCTTAGTGTGGGTGGGGGGAGATGGAGAGAGGAAGAGAGAGCGAGAGAATGAGCATGGATTGAGATTGAGGGAGGGAAGAGGGAACAGAGACAGAACATGAGCAAATAAATAATCCAGAAAAATATCACATAGCATAAATAACGTGCAGAGAAATAAAACAGTGATTTGATATCAAGAGACAGGTTACAGAGTGGCTATTTTGGATTGGATGTTTGGGCAGGTCACTCTGGGTGACATTTAAACTGTGATGTGAATGACAAGAAGGAGCCAACCCTGTGAAAGGTCAAGGGCAAAGAGTCTTTCAAGCAGTGCAGTGCTAGTGCAGTTAGTGTAAAAACCTCAAGGTGGGAGTGAGCTTGGTAAATTTAAGGAGTGAAAGATCACTGCGGCTGGATCTTCTTGGGACATAGCGTGAGTGATGCCAAATGAAAGTGAAGGACAGGGAGGGGCTACTCTAAAGTCATTAATGGGATTTGATCATAGGTGTGATAGAAAAAAAAAAAAAAACTTTGGCTAGTTGTGATCTGATGTGATTGGTATTTTAAGGCTGCAGTGGACACAACATCCTACAGAGCAGGGGACCAAGTGGAAACAGGGGAATGGTTGGGAATCTATGTCCATAGTCCAGGAGACAGATGATGGTGGTACTGACTAGGTGCTGTGAGTTGGAAAATAATCAGATTCTGAAGAAATTTGGTTGATGAAGCATTACTGATAGAACATGTGTGGGGAATGTTCACTAGGGAAACAGAGGCACTAAGAGTTACCTCAAAGGTCCTTGCTATTCAATAATGTGATTTGAGGACCAGCAGCATCACATCATTTGTAACTTATTATAAATGCAGAATCATATGTTATAACAGAGACCTACAGAATTAGAAGATCTCCAGGTGATTCATATACATATTAAAGTTTGAGAATTGTTTCAAAGTCCAGGGACAATAGTGCTACTTACCAAGATGGAGGTTTCTAGGGCAGGAGTCAATTGGAAGGGGAAAGAAGGAACCACACTTTCTCTTTTATGTGTGTGAGTTTTGAAAGATTTATTTGGCATATAAGTGAAGACCTCAAGAAACAGTTGATTATATAAGCTTGGATTTCTGGGAAATGATCAGGGCTAGAAATAAAGATGTGGGATTCGTTAGCATTTGGGTGGTGCTCACTATCCAATAAGCGAATGGGCGAGCTCACCAGTGAGAGCGTGTAGATGGAGAAGAGGGCCAGGAAGGAGCTGACCACTACAAAGTTTAGAACCCTACATTTTTTTTTAAGAGGAAGAGACAGAAAAGGAGACTGAACAGAGTAAAGCCATGAGAGTATGGTGTCATGGAAGCCAAGAGAAAAAAGCATTTCAAGGAAAGGCAGTCAACTGTGCCAAATAATGCTGAGAGGTTGAGGGAGAGAACACAGAGAACATGGAGGTCAGTGGGGACTTTGGCCAAAGCAGGATCAGCATGGTAGGAATGGATGCCTTTGGGATACACAGAGGAGAGAAGTTGAGGTAGGTGAGTAGAGACAGTGCTTATGAATGGTGTTTTCAAGCTTCTGGGAGATAATACAGTTGTGTTTATTTCACTTGTGCTCAGAAACCAATAATCACTCTTTGTTTCTCTTTCTACCATAGCAGAACTCCTAACTCTGTCCTTCTAGATGTGTGGAGTACAAGTACACAACATCTTAGCTACCGCCTTCAGGAAACTCCTGATCTAGTGAGAGAGATGCACACGAATAGTACAACGCTCTGAGAACTCTGTGTTAGAATTGCTGGGATTTATGGGGCTGGGAAGAGAGTTCATATTTTTGCTTGTATCGTGCTAGACACATTGCACGTGTTATTTGATTTAATCCTCACTACATCCCTTTGAGGTTTTCCCACTTTTATCCATGGGGAAGCGGGAGCTCGAAGAGGTTCAAGACTTGGCCTTTGTGTCAGAACTAGTTAATGGCGAAGCTAAAATTTGAATGGTGATCAAATTTGAAAATTTGGTCAGTTCTGCTGATCCCAGTGCTATATTCTTTGCAACATCATGTTGTTTTGCATGGTGGGGGAGGGAGCAAATAAAAATTATGCTTAGCAAACTGTGAGTCATCCTTCACACATTGCAGTACAAGGACTCCTTACTACAGCAGAGTTGCACATTGTACGGTGTTTAGGGATAAATTTCCAAATGGTGAAAATTTCCCCCAAATCCCATTATATCACTCACATGTCCCTGGGGAATATTCACACTATGAGAGCCACTTGGGTATTGAGATCAGAGGAAGACATGTCAGAATTGTGTCTCCCTTTTCACTCAGAGAAACACAATTATTGAAGGAACTCATCTATAATACTATTATTATTGGCTATGTACCTATGGTTTTATTACTGTAAGTTAAATATATATATGTCAGTTATACCTCAATAAAAAAAATTGAAAATACATGGGGCACCTGGGTGGCTCAGTTGGTTAAGTGTCTAACTCTCGGTTTTGGCTCAGGGCACAATCTCATGGTCCTGAAATGGAGTACACTCGTTGGGCTACACTCGGGGGTGGAGCCTGCTTGAGATTCTCTGTTTCTCTCCCTCTGCCCCTCCCCACTTCATAAAAAGTTTTTTAAAAAATAAAAAAAATTAGATAACATGCAATCTAATAAGAGTTCATTAACATTAACTGAAAACTCACTATATATAGTCAGTGTACTAGGAATATTACATGCACAGTCTTTTTTAAAAAACGTTTACTTATTTATTTTGAGGGAGGGGAGGGCAAAGAGAGAGGGGGAGAGAGAATCCGAAGCAGCCTCTGTACTGTCAGAGCAGAGTCCCACGTAGGGCTTGAACTCATGAACCATGAGATCATGACCTGTGTCAAAATCAAGAGTCGGATGCTTAACTAAGTGAGCCACTCAGGCACTCTTATGTGCACAATCTCATTCAAATTTTAATTGACATACTAACCTGTGAGGTAGGTATTTTTATTCTACCTGAAGGAAAGACTAACTTTCCTAAGGCCATAGAGCTAGTTGCTTTCCCAGCCCCAAAGAACTCTTATGTAAGTATGCCTTCCACTTTGCACACGGTCTTCCTGGCTGGCCATCTTCTGTGGGAGCCAAGCAGATCCTCACTGTTATTTAACTCACAGGTTAGGGCTTCCTAACCATGCGGCTTGCCCAGTTCTTGCTAGCAGTAGATTTTCCCTTTATCTGCATCTCGAACATTCACCCCTTTCTTTACTAAGGCTAAGACTCGCTTTGCTTCTTCAGTCCCCACTGGAGCTTATTACTATCCATGGATCAGTTAGAGGGTTTGCATGACTGAGTCTGTGAGTAGGAAACAAACTTCTTCTGAAGTCAGAAAGTATTAAAGACCGCATGATCTGATTTAACATAAATATAACAAACACATTCCTGTCTAAATAAAAATTAGTTATTTGCCTTCAAAGTTTTCAGAGCAATAGTTTTATAAGTTTAATTTTTTTTAATGTTTATTTATTTTAGAGAGAGAGAGAGAGAGAGCAAGTGCAAATGGGGGAGGGCCAGAGAGAGAGGGAGACATAGAATCTGAGGCAGGCTCCAGGCTCTGAGCTGTCACTACAGAGCCTGACATGGGAGTCAAACTCATGAACCGTAAGCTCATGACCTGAACTGAAGTTGGACACTTAACCGACTGAGCCACCCAGGCATCCCAATTGTTTTAAATATTTAGTTGTTTGCAAGTACCCTCTGAAAGGCTCAATCAAAATACTGCTTAGCTGAATTCAGATATGATTTGATATTTGTATTAACATAAGCCCCAAGATTCTGTATAACTTCTGTTTTTCCAATCCTCTCCAGTGGCTCTCTTTGGACAGTGCCTTATTTCTGCAGCTAGCTAGTGGGCATTTATACTGGTGCTTACTTGGATAATGCAAACCTGAATTTCAGGGTTTTACCTAAGGTTTTGTTCCCCAACCCTCTTTGACTCTAGCTTTGGTTTTGAATGCCAGTGTTCTGTTTTTGGAAATGCCCTGGGCATTGTGAGGGACCATTGTCTCCCAAGTTTCTTTCTTGGTGGAAAAGAGTATGTGATGTGATTTAATTCACTTATTTCAAGATCAAAGTATAAAACAAAAGGGAATCAACAACGAGGAGAGGAGGGAAGTTGGAGATCAGTGGACTGGAGTGACTTCTGAAACTTCATTTGTTCACTCTCGTATTTGGAGCTAGAAAAAGGTAGCGATGACAGTTATGTATGGGAGTGCATCTAGTGAGATTTGGCTTGGAAATTAATTCTGACAAATTGTTTTGGACCAGATAGGCTAAGTAATATTGTAGCAACAAACAACACTAAAATCCCAACGGTTAACCAAAATAGTATTATTTTCAGTCATGCAAACCTTCTGCTGGCCCGGGCATCTCTCCAGGGGGTCCTCTGTGTGGAAACCAAGCATTCTGGGCTGTTTCTATCCCATGACACTTTTCTCTCAACGTGGGGCTTTAGGGTTTGTCTAAGCAGGGAAAGAGAACATTAGGGATTATGCATTGGCTCTTGAGTGTTTCCTCCTCAAAGTGACCTCCGCATCCCAATCCACTGTTCTGAATTAGTCACAGCCCCGCTCAACTGCAAAAGGGGCTAAGAAACATACTTTCCTATAGGTCTAGGAGTGGTTGGGAAACGAAGGTGGACACTAGAAACGTCTATTACGGACATCTGAGGGAAATATTCCTCCAAGCCTCATATTCTTTGACCTTCAGATGCTTAGGGTACATGACATATGGCTTTAGGTGGGAGAGTTGTGGGCAGAGTGATGAGAAATTTGTCCTATTTTGAAGATACCCACCGATGTCTTTTTCCCTAAGCCTGGATGACGAACCTGCAAAAATTTTCTTGTATGCCATCTTGGCACAGAGACCATCAAAGAAAAACAGACTAATCTCCTTATAGCCGTGAGTAAATAAATACACTTTTACGAGATATTTTATAAGGTAGTCAAGGACTTTGAATTGAGAGCCTAGATCGAGAGCCTCCTAGGTACAGAACAGGCAAGTGCGGATTTATGTATGTATTTTCAATTCTCTTTCTGTTTCTTCCAAGGTTTGTTATAGGAGTTACACATTAAAATAGAGTCTACGCAGCAATGATGAATCAGAGAGGGAATGTAGAAAGCTCAGGCACATGCACAAAGGATAAACCATGAAGCTGTGAACCTTCTCTGAAGGGCAGGAGTGGGATCTTTCATTTAACACATCTCAGTTTGTTATCCTGGGAGCAAGTTTGATACTAGCTTCTCATTATGGGAATAGTGATCGGGCCCCACTGCCTTACAAAACATCATATGTATGGGTATACAATCTCACCTCTAAAATTTCAAGGTAATAGAAAGTAATCTAATTACATGGATAATTAAAAAGAACCAAGTGCAAGTTTAAAACTTGTACTTTTATGACTGCAAAGGAGGCTATCAAAATGACAGGGTGTCTGGATGTGATCGTTGCACGCACTCAGATTAAATGAGTGCATTAGTTGATTGTTTCTGGTATGAAGATAAGCAGAGAAAAGTATAATAATGTTGGCATTTAAGTGGACCTAATTAGGCTTCAAGTTTAACACTCCATTAAGATGAATGGGGAAGGGTCACCCCTGTTCAAGCTGTGGCATTGTCTTAGTGTGTCTGGATTTTGCCTCTGAAGACAACAGCCTGTCAGCATACGTTCTCACAGTTATCCCTGGGAAGCAGACTGGAAATTTCATTCTTTTAAAATTAAATCTCAGATTCTGAAGGCCACAGTGAAATCCGCAAGGAGACCTTAAATCTTCAAGTTCTGCAACTATAGTAGTCAAAAACAACAGCAGTAATGATGATACTTTCCCTTGTCTATAGGAACTTTCCTGTGCAGACTTTAGTGTTTCCTGAATATGATCTGGTAAGACTAACCACCTCCAGTTTACCACTAAAGGACCCTACCCATAGAAGGAACGAGTGACTTGGGTAAAGTTACACAGCATATCACGGGGAAAGCCAGAAATAATGTGGAGGGACCACTCAGGGTTTGTGGCAGTAGTTTGTTATCAATCAGGGAAAGGGAATAAGGAATACTGATCTCATCTACTAAACTGAGTGCGCAGGCATTTGAAAGAAACCCCAGGAATCAAAGCAGAGAACAGCACATGTTTATGGGGGAGATGCCCAGGTAAGTCCTATCATCCCGCCAAACGGAAATTTGGCTCACTGGTGTGTGAGTAGGGGAAACATTTAATTATGACAATGGCCAAGGTGCATGGATGTGATCTGAAAGTCATGAGACCCTGGAGCCACATTCACAATCATCAGCCAAACTGCCACAAGGTTACCCTGTGCCTTTCAGTGACTGGATTTGGAAACTAGATGTCTAGCTATTGCATAAGGAGAGGTCACATATGTTTTGCGTTGAGTGGTTGGGTAAAGGTTGTCATGGTTTTCTGATTCTTTGGAAGTAGTGTGGCTACATCTCTACTGCAATCTCAGGACTGGCAATTTATAATTCTGGTTGTGCTATAGACTTGGTGCATGTCATCGAACAGTTTTTTCTTGCTAAAATTCAGTTGTTTCTTTTTAAAATTAGTGAGATGATATATAGCCTGCTTATTCAAATTATATGCCTTGTGGCTGTGTTATTCAGTTAGATTGTAGAAAGGAAGTTTGGGTGTACGACTGGTGACTACATCCAACCCTTTTCTAAATGTGAAATCATTATAAATTTTGGAATTGCTTAAATGGTTCTAATTATAATAAAATGATGGCAGTATGTTTTTACTAAAAATAAACTGTAGAATCATCGACCTTTGGCTTTAGATGGAAGGAAATATGGTTCCTTAAGCCAAATTCTTACCAACGCTGAGGTTCATTATTTCAGATCCCTGACTGATGATATGCTTTAGCTTGAACACCTCTAATAATGGGGAGTTGAGAATGGGGCAATCATTCCATATGTTGATCATCTTGAATTATTAGTTCTTCTCACTCTGGCTTGTGATATTCTATAGCTATTGATACTAATCTGGACTCTGAGAATACAATGTCTCTCCCTTCCTTTGGATACCTAAAGCAAGTGATCATGTTAGCCCCTTGGTCTTCTCTTTTTCATTCATTATAGGCACACAGAAGTTCCCAGAAACTTTGTTTCAAATGTTTCCCTCAAACTTTAATATTACATGAGGATTCAGCCTAACTTATAAATGTTCTATCGTATGTCATTAATATTTGCTTATTCGCACTCATTAAGAACAGGTAAGTTAGTATTTGGAATGTATTTTCTTTATATATATTTCAATTTTTTTAATATATATTTCAGTTTTAAGTTACTTTTGCTTTAGAGAAAATCAAATTCACTTGGGTTTATCCTAGTTAATTAAAACATTTATTTGTAATAATTATTTGTAATAAATTTGCTTCCAAATGAATCACTAAGTATCATTTCCAATAACGCACCGACAAGACAAAAACCACGTAAATGGCACAAGGAAATAAAAAGTAGAAAAATAAGCTAGAACTGGGTAAAGTTCACCATATAAAATACAATCATGAGGCTATTATATCCTTATTTGTGGTGGGTCCAAATTTGATTCTGAAGTTGCTAGCAGCCAATTCAAAGAGAGAAATAAGAACAGTTAGGAGACTAATAGCATCTAAAGTGTTTCGAAGACAATTGAAAGAAGCTCGATGATTCCTCACGCGGAGTCCTGAGAACATATTCTCCTGAGGGTGCAGACAGATGGCTCTCTAGGATGAAGTAGGAATGTCTTCAACAACATTTTTGTTGTGAATTCCACAACAGATTTCATAGAACTTTTCCACGATACACTGATAAAATTCCCATGTGCAAATGCCTGGTACTTAGTAAGTGATTGTGATGGGTTAAACTGTGTCCCCCAGCTAAACAACGTAAAAGTCCTAATCCCCTGTACCTCTGAGGGTTACTTTATTTGGAAATAAGGTCTTTGCAGATGTAATCAGGATAAAATGAGATCATACGGAATTAAGATGGGCCCTAATCCAATGTGACTGGTGTCTATAAAAGAGAGAAGAGAGACAGGGACATAGAGGGAAGACAGCCAGGTGAAGACAGAAACAGAGATGGAAGTTGTGTGGCCAAATGCCAAGGAACACCTGGGGCTATCGGGCGCTGGAAGAGACCAAGAGGCATCCTCCTTTAGAGGTTTCCGAGGGAGTGTGGCCCCGCCAACACATCGATTTTGGATGTCTAGCCTCCAGAACTATGAGAGAATACATTTCCGTTGTTTTAAGCCACTCGATTTGTGATACTTTGTTACCTAGGCAGCCTTAGGAAACTGATAGAGTGCTCAGTACATATTTATTAAGGTTTGGGTGAATTTTACGGACCACTTGACTAACAGGAAAGGGCCGCTCAGAAATTTAGAGACTGTCATAATCACCTAAGAAAAAAATCGACATAATCTCACTGGCTATTTTTACATCCATTTTTATTTTTACTAAAGTCAGTATTTCTGCATGGAAGATTTGTTTATTGTGGAGTTATAATTAATCACCCACAATCAGGAGGTTTAATGTGTAGATTTGGCCACTACCTGGTACCATTTTATCTCCCATGACACACAGCTCTTCTTAGAGCTTTGTGCGGCATCCAGCCTATAGTAGGTATTCAAGACATGTTTATTGGAATTACACGGTGAATGCTATTATTACATGATTAATAATGAGGGTAGAGGAAGCTCCTGTCCCCAAGTGCCATTGTTAGAAAGGAGGCATATTACACCTGTGTATTTTAATTAGCAGTGTCACAGGAGTCCTTTTATCTACCCTTGTGAATTTTACTATGTATGGGTGTTTCTGCTGCTTTTTCCTTAGTCCTTTTCTCAAAACACATGACCATGACTTCAATCCTTATCATCTCCTACTATCTTTAAGAAGTCAGATGAATCAATGACTCCTGAAACACTGAGAAGAAGAGAAAATGAAAAATGAGCCAACAGGCAAAACAATGTCCTGATTCTGGTTGGAACACAGTCTACCAAAGTTGTTGGAAGGCCAGTTTCAGTCTCTTGAGTACTGGCTTCCTTCCTACTCTATCCTCAAGGCAGTCAAATGTTATGATATGATAATGACAGCCACTAATGGGTCATATGCCCACTACAAATTATGAAAGCTCACCAAACTCTATGATGAGCCAATGTGGTGAAAAATTGTTCACGTTCTTTTCAGTAACCTCATATTTTATTTGAAATGATAAAACTTCCAAGAATCATTGAACTCTCATGAATCATGATACTGTCGACTTAAAAAAGCAGAGATGAAGCCTCTCAAGTTTTCAATACAAGAGTCATCATTCTGGACCTGAGAGGAAGACATAAAAAAAAAAAAAAAAAACCCAAAGAAACAAAACAAAAAAAGAAAACCAAAAATGTGGTGGGCAATCTCTAGGGGACCCATGGAAAAAAGAGTGCTTGAATGCTCCCGTGTTTGCAGAAAGTTCTTTTCAGTTCATCTGTCCTAGGTTTATCCCACCGGCGGCTCCCCCCCACCTCGTCAGAAATAGGATAGAGCACAATCTCCTAACTGCCCTTTCCTTGCAACATTCACAGGTTCTCTCCCCCACCACCACCAAATTTGAGCTGAGGCACTTTTCCTTTCTAAAGAGCAGCATCTGGCCTCTTCGTGCGCTCATTTGCATGCCAATACTGGATTGCTCTCCCAGCGCACAGCTATTTAATAGTGGTGCTGGTGTCCGAGCTCTGGGAACAAACCAAATGGTTTGGGTGTGCTTTTGTGTGCAGTGTGGGTCGTTGCTACAGTGTGCTTATTAAGAATAGTACACATTCATTATAACAAGATTGCTCTTTTGCTTAGGGGCCATCACGGCGCATTCTGTAAATGAATTAACAGTAGCATGCATTTGTGTATTATGGGCCCAGAAGATGCATTTGTTTATTAAATAAATCTGCAACACAGAAAGTATAGTTGAAAAAAAAAAACTAGAAAATAGAGTGCGCATGTACAGTAGCTATTTTTTTTTTAAACCTCAACGTCTTGGCGAGTTTTCCTCCTTTGTTTCTTTTAAATTACCAGACATCACAGGCCACGCTATAGACTACCAGCCTGCAAAAATTGATGTTAAAAAAAAAAAGAAACCAAATTTAAGTTACAGGAGCACAAAACATTTCCAGAAGTGGTTCTGTAAATAATCACATACCTTTAAAATGATTTAATATTCTAATTCTTTTGTTTCTCTTTAAATTCTTTTGTTTTTCTTAAAATCATTTATTATTATTATTACTAATATTATTATTTTCCCTAATTTTTATTTTTGGCTGAAATTTAGCATGCACCACATATATAATTTTCCCAGTTGAATTCTGTTCTCTGCTGAAATACAAACTCTGCTTTTGGGGGCATTCATCTACTATTGATCCATTTATTTCCAACCTTTTGGCCCAGGTATAGCTACTACAAGTATATTAATATACATGAGTCAGGCTGCTGGATTTTATTCCTGTTAACTAATGATTTTTTAATTTTTTTTTTTAATTTTTTTTTTCAACGTTTTTATTTATTTATGGGACAGACAGAGACAGAGCATGAACGGGGGAGGGGCAGAGAGAGAGGGAGACACAGAATCGGAAACAGGCTCCAGGCTCCGAGCCATCAGCCCAGAGCCTGACGCGGGGCTCGAACTCGCGGACCGCGAGATCGTGACCTGGCTGAAGTCGGACGCTTAACCGACTGCGCCACCCAGGCGCCCCAACTAATGATTTTTTAAAGCCCAGTGGCAGTCCACAACTGCACTGAGAACTCAGAGTATGGTTTTAGATGTTGCTATTTGGTATTTCTTTCCATTTCTATTTTGTATTTTGCTGTCCTTAATACATAATCTGATATGTTGTGCACTGCAAGTAGACAGAAAGAAAATGGAAATATTTTAAAATCCGAAATGCTGAAAGAGTCTAAAACCACAGCAGGGAGAGTTGGAAATCTGTTAAAAAGAACTGAGGAAAAAAAGGAAAGAAGAAAGTCATATTCCCAAATTTTTGAAATGCTTATGTTATTTAAAGGACAACTGTGTTTTCAAAGGGTAAACTAATTTCGTATTTGATTTCTTGAAAAAGTTTCTATAAAATCCAGGGATAGTAAGTAAGTGAAATTTGACAAAATACTTTAAAAGGCAAAGTGTCGTAGAATGAGTGGATTAGGATTTCACAGGTTTTTAGTTTAGCAAAAGATCTATGACACTATTAAAAAATACCCAGCTAATTAGTACATCTGCAATATAAAAAATGTGTTTTGTAGGAAACATGGCAGGACTTATAAAAGATCTTCCGTGTGTGGCAAAAATACGTAGCTGGTTGAAGCAGGATTCCACTTTTCTTTCACATGGAATCTTCAATGCTTAGCATTTTGTCCTTAAAGAATAATATTCAGCTGTGCTCTTTACTGGGGAAAAACCGCCCAACAAACCAACAACCTACCATTGTAACAATTGACTTGAGAATTACGTAAGGGAGAAGAAAAATATTCGCAACTCGATTTCTTTTCTTTCATCCTTTTTCTTGGGGAGGGGAGGGTAAAAACTCTATTTTCCAGAGCATTTTATTTAGTCCACTGCAGCTTTTAGAGAGGCCAGCCAATCAGAAAGTCTGTAAGGGCCCAGGCCCAGACTCAGTGCTGAGCTCCAAATGTGATTCCAGTCCTGACAGGGGGATTATAGGAAACAGATGACTTACGCTTCTAATTTGTGGCCTTAAATTGCAAACAGAATTTCAGGAGTCGAGCAGAGTAATAAATGGCAATAGAAAAAGCCACACACAGCCAAATCAGTATGTGGTGGTTGTAGGTTAAACTAAATGGGAAGAGACAGGTTATGATGGTTCAGTGTATTACAGAGAAGAAAGTCTTAAATTACCAGTGCTGAGAGGTATTGCTGTACAGCCGACAGCGCTGCGTTGTGCAGTCTACAGATATCCCAAGCAGAACAATAAAAAAGCAGGTTGAACGTAGAACCTGTTGCTGGAGGAATCATTTTTCCCCCCTCTTTTAGAAATGGAAGCGGTGTTTTATGTTTGTTTTGACCTCTGCTGTATACTTGGCCCCTTAACATCTGTTTTCGACCGTTGCCGTTTTTCACACCAAATTAAATGTCGAGGAGTCAGATAAAATAAGTCCAAAATATGTCCAAATTATTTTTGTTGACTTCCAACAAATGTCTTAGTAACTCTTTTCACATGGAACGATACCATTTAAATGCCAACGTAGGAAATTATTTTCCTTTCAACATTTTAGGAGCTGAAGAAAGGAATTTGGAGGTGTGCTTAAACTCGGGAAATATTGCATTGGCCTTTTTGGTAACTTGCATGACTGTTTCAGGCTTGCTTTGAGGCTATTCTGCCATAGGAAGTTATGTGCATTTGTTGGATGGAAATTCCAGAGAAATTGTTTAACAACGGCATAGAAAAAAGCCATTATTCAGAACTGCTTCAAACTGTAAATACCAGTTAGAATCAAAAGCGATCTACTGTTTATCATATGGAAACCAACATGTATTTGTTTTCCTTCGTAACCTCTACGTGTATGTTTCTGTGTGCATGTGTGTAAGAGAAAGAGTCAAGGCTATAATGACAACTTTTCATCGTCCTAAGAAGTTTGACGATGTTACACCACAGTTAAGTCTGTGGTGTAAGAATTTAACAACTGGCATCACATTTTCGGCATCTCATCTAATAAATATTTTAATAGAGGTAAACTGTGTTGGGAAAGAATACCATCTTCTTTTAAGATCCAACGTGTCTGTATATCAGAGATTGGCAACTAATTCATGATAAAGATGGATTCAAAAATAATTACCCCATCTTATATTATTTACTGCCAATATATCAAAAGAACACGTTCCCAAGTTAACGATGGAAATAGGGTTCATGTCAGTCCACGAGACTGTGCTCAAAGTGGAGCCATGTAATATCTACAGTTTCTCTTCCCCTGTTCTATAACAAATTATCACACTAAAGTTTGCATTTTTTAACAGTTACATTGCCTTTAAACTTGAGCTTTTTGTTTTATATATTGAAGACAAGTTGTTATCTGATGGAGAGGTAACCTGGGGAACATGAACTATTTTCATTGTGCTCTTAAGCAAGTCTGTTGATAATTATTGAAGATGACTGGCTAAATAGATTTTGATTAATCACTTGCAAAAATGATGCTTGTTAGAACCACTTTATATTCCATGTCATGGGGATGATATCAATGTAGGTTTTAGCTATTTCTTTGTAGATGGTGTGTTTTTTTTTAAATCACCTGGCAAAAAGAGAAAACAAACCTTAGTTGAAAGCTTTTGTCTCCAACAGAAAACTCTTTTCATGCCTGCCTTTTTTTTTTTTTAAGAAGTGCTCAATTATTATTTGTGTCATAGTGGGAACACTGGGTCTCTCTAGGGCCTGAACCTTTTCAAACAGGAGATAGCTTTTGTTTTTGTACCCCATCAACACGGATTCACCTAATTAAATCCAATATCTCTGGCTGAAGCAAAATGATTTGTAATAGTTCTTTGGAGTTTACTTAATTAGTTTCGATGTCTTCCGTGTGGTAAATGTGGTGATATTTTATAAAATGGAACTGAAAAAAGAGGAGGCAAAATGCACTCTTACAAGGGATGAGGGAAAGGGAGGTGAGAGGGAGGGCAGACCAGTACGACCAAACCATGAAAGCAAGGTGTAGCTCCAACGCGTGGGCTTGTAGACCCGAGTCATTCATTAGTTGAGATCATCAAAGCAGATCTGACCTGGAAAAAGGCTTCCTGTCAAACGTAGGCCTGGGCATCTGTCAGGGCCTCAGATTCGACACCTTGATCAGCCCAAGACACTGACACCATTTTCTTTAACAAACACCAACAGCTTTTTTCTCCTTCATTTTAACATCTCTCAGGGGTTGGATTCCCTTTCTTCTCCCGCTCTGTGGAGAGTAAAGGGAGCTTGTTAACTTGCTTAGATATTTTGACTGTGGATGCTCTTTGGCCACTTGCCTGTGGTAACAGTGTCAAAGCATAACTTGGTATAATTGCGAGATTTGCAGTCAGAAGAGTGTTCTGTCTTTATGTTCAAGCTGCTGAATAAAAAGAAGTGTCACTTTGGAAAATCGTGCAAATTATCCTCAAAGTTCAGGCAAAATACATAATATAAAATACATACCTGGTATGTCTTGTGTTCATTGCCAGGACACGGAAGAGTAAAAGAACGGGGTTTTAATTATGTGAATTAAAAGCTATAAATTCCCATGTTTGTTATGCTGAGACTGGCTGGCGCACAATAACATAAAATTAAACTTAAAAGGAAAGCAGTAGAACGGGGCTCTTTACAATTTAAAAAGTAACTGAAAAGCATTAAAAATTTTAATTATCCATTGTGTCACAATTTATATACAGTATGGATTAGAAATGACAATTTTTGATGGACCTTCATTTAATAGAGACGTGCATAATTTACAGACATTAGCAATACCCATTCTGCAAGTGGAAATTAGGATTGCAGTGGAAGGTTTATCTTATTGATGGGTAATAAGAGATGGCAATCTAAAACCAGATTTATTAGGAAATGCACTTTTAAAGTGACAGAGTTGTGTTCACTCTGTATTTTCTATGTTTCCAGAGTCGTTTTAGTAGGGAAACTGCAAAATGGGGATTTGCGGGGTTTTCCCCCCTTAGTATATAACGATGTGAAATTTGAAGCGACAGGGACTATAGATGTCCCTCTGCCCTTTTCCATGCAAGATGCGGGTGTGCACATCTTCGAGGATAATCCTTACAGAATGAGCGCCAGCTGATCAGTACGTAACACTGGTAGGCACCGGCGCTGGGGCTGCCAATGCTGGCGTTTAGTACGAGAAAAACGATCCTTCTGGTTAAGTAGACCTTTCCTGTGTCTCACAAACTGTACAAAACCGCGTGCTGCTGGCAGGTAATGGCTAGTAATTAGCGTGGCAGGCAGGTAATGACTTGAAATCACCTGCTAATTGTTTCTGAGTGCTCACTTTCAAAACTCTGGATGAGCGGGGAAAGTCGTGGGGGGCTTTACTGATGGGAATGGAGAAAAGGGGAGGGACACAACCAGGGAATCTCTTTCTGAACAGGGTATCTCCCCTTTTGTTGCTTATTTTACCCGCAGGGCCTCTCTGAGGGACTCCGGAGAGGCACTGAGAATTGGCAGGTTACTTTACCAGCCTGCTGCTCCTACTGGGAAAGATGGTGCCTGTGGAGAAATCCTTTGCTGCTCTGGAATCCAACCAACCTTCTTAGTTTCAGCCTCTGACTAGAAAATTGGGAGGGAGAGAGTAATGGCAGCTTGTTTGTAAAGAAAAATGAATTACACAAAGCCAGATTTTACTTCCCTGACATAACCTACTTCTTTCTCTTTCGTGAGATTTCCCCAACATCATGGAGAGCCCTTGGTGCTGATGCAAGAGCGACCGGGCAAAGAGCCTATGCCAAGTTGAGACTGGATCACTTGTCTAAGGATCCTATAAATGCTTCAGACAAGCGCTCACACACAGAAATCCATACAGGGCACAAGTGAGTAACATAACTGAACATTTTGAGAAGGGGATGGAGGGAGGGGGTCATGGTGAGCCGGAGAATGTGGCTTCTCTAAACTTGAATGAGGGGAGCTTGGGTGGCTCAGTCGGTTAAACATCCGACTCTTGATTTTGACTCAGGTCATGGTCTCCCAGTTCTTAGGATTCAGTCCCACATTGGGCTCTGTGCTGACAGTGAGGAGCCTGCTTGGGATTCTCTCTCTCTCTCTCTCTCTCTCTCTCTCTCTCTGATCCCTCTCTGCTCATGCACATGCATGGGTTCTCTCTTTTTCTATAAATAAATAAATAAATAAATAAATAAATAAATAAATAAATACACTTTAAAGAATAAAAAAAATAAACTTGAATGAAATGCATTCTGCTCCAGCCAATTGCTGGGATATGGATATGGGGAAGAGAGGTCTCCCAAATACTTTAAAAAAAGTTTCTGAGTATAGTTGATGTACAATATTATATTAAGTTTGGTTGTACACATAGTGATTCTCTATAAGTTATGCTATGCTCACCATAAGTGTAGCTGCTATCTGTCACCATACACTATTACAATATTATTGACTATATTCCCTATGCTGTGCCTTTTATCTTTATGACTTACTCATCCCATAACTGCAAGCCTGTGTCTCCCACTCCCCTTCACCCATTTTGTCCATTTCCCCTCCCCTCTGGCAACCATCAGTCTATTCTCTGTATTTACAGGTCTGATTCTGTTTTTTATTTGTTTGGCTATTCATACGTTATGTTTTGTTTTTATATTCCACATGTGAGTGAATTCATATGGTATTTATAGTTCTCAGTCTGACTTATTTCATTTAGTGTAATACTTCTGGTTTTATCTATGTTGTTGCAAATGGTAGATCTCATCCTTTTTTATGGCGGTATAATAGTTCACTGTGTACATGGGTGTGTGTGTGTGTGTGTGTGTGTGTGTGTGTGTGTGTGTGTGTGTTTTAAGTTAATGGTCTTTTTATTGGAAAAAAAAAAGACTAGCATTTACAACTTGGAATGGACATTAAATTGTAATTTCTTGAACAGCAATGTTGATGGTTGTGCTGAAGAGTCCACAGCCACAGCCTACCTCTGCTGGCTCCAAGTCAGGTTCAGGAGGTTTTAAAAACAGAGAGTCCAAAGATGCTCCCTTGGTAAAGGTTTCTTTTTAAAAATTTGTGTGCATGGTGACAGCCCGACACCCATCTCGCTCTCTGGTACAATGAGGACAACGCTAAACCAACACGCACAGGATATCGGCAGGATGTGTCACTGTCACCACGGGTGGGGGCGCACGAAGTACAGGGGGCCGTCCTGCTCTGTGGGGCCGCGTCTAGACGGTCTATCTATCCTTCACCCATTTTTCTGCACAGCATCCTGAGGTAAACCAATTTTAAAGGTTTGTTTTCAGTAAACCCGCTATGACAATTTATACTAACAAATTGAACTAGAACCCATTTGAATGGGTTACATACCACATCTTATTTATCCATTTGTCTATCAATGGACACTTAGGTTGCTTCTGTAACTTGGTTATTGTAAATAATGCTGCAGTGAACATAGGGCTGTATATAGCTTTTTGAATTAGTGTTTTCATTTTCTTTGGGTAAATAGTGGTAGAATTATTGGATCATATAGTATTTCTATTTTTAATTTTTTGAGGAACCTCCACACTGTTTTCCACAGTGGTTGTACCAATTTGTATTCCCACCAACGGTATACAAGTGTTCATCTTTTTCCACATCCTTGCCAACTTGCAATTTCTTGTCTTCTTGATTTTAGCCACTCAGATAGGTATGAGGTGATATCTCATGGTGGTTTTGATTTGCATTTCCTTGATGATGAGGGATGGTGAGCATGTTTTCGTGTGTGTGTTGGCCATCTGGATGTCTTCTTTGGGAAAGTGTCTAGTCATGTCCTGTGCTCATTTTTTAATTGTGTTGTCTGTTTTTTGGTGCTGAGTTGTAGAAGCTCTTTATATATTTTGGTTATTAACCCCTTTTGGATATATCCTTTTCAAATATCTTCTCCCATTCACTAGACTGCCTTTTTGTTTTGTTGACTGTTTCCTTCACTGTGCAAAACCTTTTTATTTTGGTGTAGTCCCAATAATTTGGTTTTGCTTTTGTTTGCCCTGCCTCAGGAGACGTGTCTAGAAATACGTATATGATGCTAGGGCCAGTGTCAGAGAAATTACTGTCTCTGTTCTCTTCTAGGATTTTTATGGTTTCAGGTCTCTTATTTTTGTGTATGGTGTTAGAAAGTGGTCCTGTTGCATTCTTTTGCATGTAGCTGTCCAGTTTTCCCAGCACAGCCCATTAAAGAGACTGTCTTTTTTCCCATTGTATATTTTTGCCTCCAGATTTCCTAAATTCTTAAGAGGAGCCAGAAATCTGGAATTTTATGGGAAAATATCCTGTTTTAAAGCTTTGAAACTAATTAGAAAAAATAAAATCTTTGTGTAGGGGAAGCAAAACCACTGGCTTGATTTTAGGTCACAGGCTGCTAGTTGCTGACGTCTGTTTTAAATTATATATATTTTTACTTGGTACCTTTTCTTTTAGTATCTTGTTAGATGGCAAAGAGGAAGAAAGCAAAGGTGGGCTTACATATTCAACAAGTGTTATTTGGCTGTTAGAATTTTCTTGTGTTTCTTATGCCCAAACAGTTAAAGAATGACATCTTAGGAAATCGTCCCACATGATGCCTGCCTGGTTTTGAGCTTTTCCCTAAATGCTGAAGGCCCCCTTGGGCCAACTCTCTCGGGCTCTTTCAAACATATTTTAGTGGAGAACTTCTGTGAGCACGGACTCACTGGTTCTAATAAGTCATTGTTAAGGAGAATTGACTGACTGTCCCTCATGCCGGCAGTCCAGTAGGCTCCGAAGAACATAGCTGAGGAGCTGGAAAGGCCTAGATTTCATTCAATTTGGGCTCTGCCTACTTACTAATATAACTTGGGCAAGCTCCATCCAACTCAGCCTCCATTTTGTCACTGGTAAATTAAGAGTAATGTACTTACCTTTTGGAACTGTGGTCAGGGTTAGAGAAAAATGCTTAAATTATCCCTTTTATGAATCTTTCATATAGCACACATGAATAGATTGTGGTCATGAGACTTAATAGCCAGATACATACTTTACACTGGTTAAAATCCAAATCATAAATATGCTTTATATTGATTTGAAACCTTCTATGCTTTTCCAGAATACTTAAAGAAAATTAACAAACTTCCTGGTAAAGTTTATTTCCAGATTAAACAGTTTCAAATGAACACTAATGTAATTATGTGATGAGTTTGAAAAAAGTTCAAAAGCTAGAGTCAAGTAAATTCAGGTTTTTGTTTTTTTTTTTAAAAAACCAGGTGGTCATTTTTATGTATACAAGTAAGAAATCATCTAGCAGATCGAGGTTAATAGAGATTAGTCATACATAGGATTTACTAGGTTAGTATTGGAATGGCAAAAAGTGGAGCTGGTCACCGTTCTGAGGACTAGAAGAGAAAGAACTTGCATAGGTGTCTTTTAGTAAAGAGCCAGATTTTGAAGGTAGCCTCAACATAGTCTGAAAAATCATCAGGTCTACCTTGGATTTTCTTTCTACGCAGTTACTGTCACTTCAGAAGAGTGGTTTCTAACTGCATCACATTACATCAAATTGAAAAATTACCCTTTTATTTGTTCTTATTTGTTAGGTGGGTCTCCCCCCTACCCCCCCCCCCCCACCTCCAGGGGCAGGGGATAATATAAGTACTAAAAATTTTATTCTCAAACTGAAAGAGAAAATTGAATTTATACGGAGATAAAGGTGCAGTTGGCTTAATTTGCCCCTTTTCCAAACGCTTTTTATATATAGTTGCCTAAGCAGTTTGTGACACTTATATCCTCTTTCTACCAGCCATCAGTTTTATACATAGTTTCTCTAAAAATAAAGATATTAAAATCAGTCTCTTATTCAGCCACTAGCTTCCAGTGTTCAGAGTTTGATTGTTCAGTTGTATAGTAATTAAGAAGAATGTCTAGCTCTGAAGCTTTTTGAAGTTTTTTTTTCCCTCCCTCAGGATAAAATAAAATAAAATAAAATAAAATAAAATAGGTACCTAAATTGTTTGAAGACCCAGTTTAATTTAGAAAAGGCAAAACCAAAATGTAAGTATAGAGAACTATGAATCTTATCTGAATGTATAAGTTGAGCTACATGACCTATTTAAAGACAAGAGAAGTTGTGTTTTTTATTATATCATTGTTACTTTTCTTGAAACATCTGACTATAACAAAAGGAACTTAGTAATATACCATGATTTTTACGTAGCCCGATGGCTACAGATCCTGAGGTGTCATTCACCTCCTTCATCTATTTGCTCTTATATGTGTTCACCTCAATATTCAATAGAATATTAAGTGATAGATTTCATTCTCTATAAAGTAGTACTCTAATAGAAAACAATAGACTTTAAACAGAGAAATCCAAACATACATTATGAAGAGTTACGTATAAAAAGTGCAACACTTAGTTTATCAGTATGAAAATGAAAAGATAGCTCATTATAACTATGTACAATCATCATCACTATGTTACATTGGGAAAAAAATCCTCTTAAGGTCAGATTGGTTGTGTTGCTAAATAATCAGAATTTTCTGTTGTAATTTGCGAAACCTTAAAAATGAGAAGAATTGATATCATGCTTTCAAACAAAAACTTAAATCATTTCAAGCCAGATTTTTATGAGTCATTGCCAGAGTTTGTGCGTTTTCTCTAATTAAATTATTTTCTTTTAAAAAGCCAGCCTTGGTGGGGGTGGGGTGGAAGTCAGCAGGCGGAGGGAGAGAAGGGAGCTCAGAAGATATACACATAAATTGTCTTAATTTCTGAGAAATGGGGGTCTGACAATCACTTAAGACAATATAGTTGATATGGCTGTCAGGACGGACTCTTTTCAAAAGAATGTTTTCATAGAATATTATCGTGACACTTTGCTCAGATGGATGTCTTTAGCAGTATTTGATTAATGTAACGTAATAAAAGAGATGCACACCAAAGTGTCTGTACGTGTCTTGTTAAGTATGTTTGATTCATTATATGTGGTTCTCAGTTCTTTCCTCTTTCCGCAGTTCATTTTTTATCATTTCAATAATATATCTATAAATATGAAAAAGTTGGCACTTTCAAAGTCTTTGACATATATGGCTATTAATTCATAACTCTAAAAAATTGTATCTTTCAACTTGTCATTTTAAAGCTCATAGAGTTTATTACAGTAAGTAACCTGTGTTAGAAATTAGATTTTGAACTTTAGCAAGAAGATAAATAAGCTCATGAACCTAAAAGTTAAAGATACCTAGACATAGATCTAAGATAGAATTACATGAAAAGATCAATTACTAAAGATTATAATTTTAAACTCCCTGAAGATATCATTGAGGTTTCTTTGGTTACTAGTTTCCAACTAATTTTGTTTTCCAACTCCAGATATCAAATATGGAGCAAGTTTGTAATTAACAAAGCTATCCAAATTCACTTTTTTGATCATCTTAGTTGTAATGGGTTAATGGGTTAAATGTCATGGTTTACGTATTAATGACATAGATGGTTTTAAGACAAGGTATTCTGAAGGCAAAATAATGGTATATATATATATATATACACACACACACACACACACACATATATATACACACATATATACATATGTGTATACATATATACATATGTGTATACATATGTATACACATATGTGTATACACATATATATACATATATGTGTGTACATATATATACATATATGTGTGTACATATATATACATACATGTATATATATTTATATTTTCTTTGTGTTACTATTTTAATAAGAATAAGCCATATAAGGTAGATGCTATTTTACTGACAGAGAAGCTGCGACAGAGGTAACATGGTGAAGATCACACATATGCCAAGGGGCAAAGCAGAGCTGGGCTTGGAAATCAGAAGTCTGGCTCCAGAGCCTTTGACCACCTCTAGGTGAAGCTACATGTGGAATATCTTCTTCTCGGTGCCTTTGGTCCTGCTTCATACCCTGTGCTACGTAAGTAACAGCTTGTCCCTCTCACTTGCCATGTTTCTTTCCATGATTCAGTGAAGAAGATAATCAGGGATCAAGATGGCAGAGGAGGAAGATCCTAAGCTGACCTCCCACGGACACACCAAAACTACAACTACCTATAGAACAGCTATCACTGAGAATGACCTGAAGACTAGCAGAACAGGTCTTCCACAACTAAAGACATAAAGAAAGAGCCACATCATGACAGGTAGGAGGGGCAGAGATGTGGATTGGTCGGGATGCACACCCCTGGCATGGCGACCCACAAGGAGGAGGGTTATTACCAATGTGGAGGTCCGCCCTGATGACTGAGGGGTTCACACACCACATTGGGTTCCCTAGCCATGGGGCTCCCACTAGGAAGATGAGTCCCCATAATACCCGGCTTTGAAAAACAGAGGCAAAGTCCAGGAGCGCTGGAAGGCTATAGGAAACCAAAACTCTACTCTTAAAGGGTGTGAACACAAACTCCCTCACTCTGAGCATCACTGAAGAGGCAGCAGTTGGAAAAGCACTTGGGCCATATGTGAAAGAGACTCACTGACGAATTTTAGGGCAGGTACCAGAGGCGCAGGATCTGTAGGAGTTTTCTTTGGGAACAGAAGTACTGGTGGGCACCACTGGTTTTACTCTCCTACCTAGCTGGTCCGGTGTTGGTGGGTAACATTTATGACTTCCCCATCTACATTGCCATCACTGCTCTCTCCACCCCCATATTCCCCTGTGGAACTGCTGGGGCAGGCACCCCCCACCCCCAACCAGGAGCTTCAGCCCCTGCCATTTATATGTGGCATCTAAAAAATAAAACTAACATAACAAAACAGAAACAGTCTCATGGATACAAATTGGTGGTTGCCAGAGGGGAGGTGGATGGGGAGAGGGATAAAATAGGTGAAGGAGATTAAGAGGTACAAACTTCCAGTTATAAAATAAGTCAGGGGCACCTGGGTGGCCCAGTCGTTGAGTGTCCGACTTCGGCTCAGGTCATGATCTCACGGTTCGTGGGTTCAAGCCCTGCCTCGGGCTCTGTGCTGATAGCTCGGAGCCTGGAGCCTGCTTCGGATTGTGTTTCCCTCTCTCTGCCCTCCCTTTACTCTCTCTGTCTCTCTCTCTCAAAAATAAAAATAAGACATTAAAAAAATAAAATAAATAAGTCATGTGGATGCAAAGTCCAGCTTAAGGAATATAGTCAATAATGCAATTAATTTGTATGGTAACACATGATAATTGGATTCACCAGGGGTGGTCATTTCATATAAATGTTGAATCACTATGTTGTATACCTGAAATTAATATTATATGTCAACTGTACTTTAAAAAGAAGATAGGGGTAACTGTGTGGCTCAGTCGGTTAAGCAGCTGGCTTCTGCTCAGGTCATGGTATCACGGTTCGTGGGTTCCAGCCCCGCATCGGGCTCTGTGCTGACAGCTCGGAGCCTGGAGCCTGCTTCAGATTCTGTGTCTCCCTCTCTTTCTGCTCCTCCCCTGCTTGCGCTCTGTCTCTCTCTCTTTCTCAAAATAAATAAACATTAAAAAAATTTTTTTAAAAAGAATAAAAAAGAAGATGAAATAGCATCTTGAAGCTTGAAAGAGAGTCTATTTAAATGATGCAGCTAGAACAAAAGAAAAACCTCTAGCACATGCCCAATGGTTCCTCTCAGTTTTTATCCAGAAATACTGTGTGATTATTGATTAAAGTGAATCCTTTAATAATAGAATGCCCAAGTGATGGGTTTACTCTGGTTATAACGTGGAATGTTGTGAAGAACTGAAAATGAACAAGAAACCCATATTGTTCTTTATTTCCTCATTTTCTGTTAAAAATACATGTGAAAATATGCATGCATCCATTTCCCTCAAAAAGTGAGGGTCTAGCAAAATGAATGAATTATTTGATCAGTGAATTCCATCGTAGCTGAGAGGGAGAGAGAGAGAGAGACAGAGAGAGAGAGAGACAGAGACAGAAAGAAAATAATGGCCGACCATGAGGATAGCAAGTCTGAAGTGTTCCACATAATGAGGTCTGACTCACAGATGATCTGCGGGTTTCGAGTGCCAGGCTAGCACATCATGTGTGAATAAGCCTGTGGCAGGGGCTGAGGGTGAGGCCTGAGGACATGGTTTATGTTGGAGCCTCACGGTGTTCTGGGTGACTCATGTACACTAAACAGCAGAGTCATGAACCATTTATACACACCCAATATCAGGTTCACTTCGAGGCTGTTCTCCTGCAGCCATTTTACAGCTCTCTCTAAAAAGCACAGAACTTATTTCGGCCTTTTCCAGGAGGATCACGAAGAGGAATTAACAGAGGGCCTTAATGTCTTGATGGTCCTTTCCTGGGGAGATTGTTCTTCCTCTGAGCCCTGAAAGACTCTCCCATGGTACTTTTTCTCTCTATTGTGCTGTGAAAGGAGTGGGTTTGGGGTCAGCTAGAGGCCTAGCTCTCGGCAATGTCCTCACCACCTCTGAGACCTTGGGCAATTCGCTTGTTATTCTTGGGTATGGTTTTCTTGGAAAACTATAAACCTTACAGAATGGGATGGCAGAATTTTATGCATTTATGGGAAATTAACAGAGAAGAAATGTTAACATTCTTTTCAGTGGTCACTTATCCAATTGCTTCAGCTCAGGAACGACCGATGCCAGAGCACTAATTAAGGATGTTAATGTTCAATTTTGTATCTGTTTAGTGTCAAGAGAGAGGAAGAGAGGGTTTTAAATGTGCACTAGTAATTTTTTTATAGGTATGTACAAGGCTTTTTGAAACTATCAATAAAGTCAAGGGACCTATGCAAGGACTAAGAGAAAGTCAAAAGAAAAGAAGCATTCCACATTGTAGGCTGAAGGGGTAGATGGCTTCTTCTGGGTGAGAAAGCATGATCTATCGTGCACCGTTCATGGAACGACCTGTCTGTGGCTGGGCAGCGCTTTCAGGCCTCTGAGTCCTGCCCAAGCCAGGACCTGCCTCTGCTCATTGTCAGTGCTATCACTCGATGCCGGGGAGCAGAGGGGCCCCAAGGGAGTCAACGATGTTGTTTAGGGTTGTCCATTTTGGGGACACATTGGCTAGAACGAATCATACGTTCATAGTCTTGAGGGGTCCTCCGTTTTTAGAGAATTAGAAAGAAACACCGTGTTTGTCATTTTAAAGTGCCCAGGTCTGGCACTTCTATTCAGCATGTACTTTGGGCAAGTCCCCTCACCTGTTGGGGACTAACTTACTGCCTCTGAGAACTGAGGGAGCTGGACCCAAAGGTCTCTAAGGGCTAAAGTTTTCATGCCACGGACTCTGGACTTCTCTATGTAAACACTAAGTAAACTTACAGTAACTATGGAGAAGGACTATATCCTTGCTGATAATTGTAAATGTCCATGATGTCAAAATGCAGGATGGTAAAAAGTGAAGTTGAAAAATGAGGAAGAGGTGTGACAGGGTGCAGTCTAAATAGTTTTGAAGGGTGTGCACTTTTTAGGCTGCCTAGGATCAGGGCATGTCTTCTAGCGAATTTCAGAGTTGACCAAACTACATTTTGGTTCGGACCTACCTTATCCAGCAAGAGAGAGGATGGTAATTAAAGCAACGATAGCCCCATGGCTCACATGACCCCTTTTTCTGATTGAGGGAGGAGGCAGAGGGGAACACGGGAAAGAGAAAACACTTATATTAAGCAATATGTCAAATTCATTACTGAAACATATATTTCAAACATACACAAAAATGTGGTAAAGAGTATAATGAATCCTCATGTTCCTGTGAACATTCAACAATCAATTCATGGACAATCTTGTTTCATCTATATCTTCACTTAATCTTGTTTTACTAAGATTATTTTGGGGCAGATCTCTCACATAATTTTATCTGTAAATGTTTTCCAATATATCTCTAAACGTTAAGAACTCTTTTCATTTAACAGGCAATTGCAATGTCATTAACACACCTAAAAATTTACCCCAAATTCCTTACTATTATTCAGTATCAAGTCAAAGTTCAGATTTCTCCAATTTTCTCATACACATAGATATTTAACAATTTGTTTGAATCTGGACCCTAATAAGTTCATAAATAGCTATTGGTGAGTATGTCTCTTCAGTCTCTTTTAATCTATAGGTGTCCTATCTTTCTTTCTTTCCCCCCACCCCCTAATCTCTATTTGATGAAGAAACTGGGTTGTTTGTTGATCAGAAAATCATGAATTTTCTGATTTTGATGATTAACTTTCTATATTACCTCTTCACATGTTCTTCAGTCCCCTCAGTTTCCTATAAATTGATACTTAAACACATGATTAGATTTCTTTTCTTTTCTTTTTTTTTTTTTTTGACAACTCTTCATAGATGTGTACTGTATTTTTATCAGGAAGCAAATAATGTCTCATTGCCTCCTTTTTCTTGTTCTATTAGTAGCCATTATTGATTACTGTTTAATTTCTTCATTATAGGTTGTCCTATATTAATTTTATGAATATAATCAATTCCTTTTCATCCTAGTAGCTGAAATATTTTTATTAAGAGAAACTTCCCCTACTTGAATACTTGAAGAATTATATATTCATTATAATTTGTACATAAAACTCAGGATAAATACTGGATTTAACCCTCTCTTTACCAGTTTCAGCTTATTTTCTAGCATTCTTCAAAAGTGACCAATGAGAGCTGTGTGTGTGTTTAAACTGTTTATTTTGATCTCGTGGATTTAAAAAATATTTGGACCTCGAGCTTGTAAGTCAGACGGATGTAGGTTTGCATCCCAACTCTGCCCTGTTACACCAGGAAGAATTTTCCCTCCTTTCTTCCCATGATAAAATCCTGGTGACCTTTAGCTCTCCTCCGCAATAAGACTTTCTCTTAACTCTCCTGACCAGGTTAACACCTCTCAAATGCACAATTTCACATTCATTTGTGTGGATGTTGGTTTAATGCCTGATTTCTTTGCTAGACTGTAAGTTCCCTATGGGCACGGACCATGTTTTGCGTTAACTAACCATCAGATCCCCATTATGAGGGTGTCTGTAAATATTTGTTCATTGAATGTTGAAAAACTTGGCTAAATTAATCTCTCTGAGCTTTAGTTTTCTCATCTGTCAAATAGGGGTGATAATACTGATGTCACAATATGAAGATTCTGACGATGTGACAATATGAAGATATGAAGATGTGAAGATTAAGTGAGACAATGGGTGCAAGATACCTGGTCTATCGTAAGCATTCTCAAGTGGTAGCCGGTTTCATATCTGATGACCTTGGACATTACGCTCCTGTCATGAATTACTTGGCTGACACCTCTGATTGTATTGCTTGGGAAACAATTATCAAAAAGTAATTTCTGCTTCTGTTTATGAAATGCTAAGTCAGATGCAAATCAACAGAGTTCTAAAGTGTTCTGAAAGGGAGAAGAGAGAGAAATAGCATTCAAGTCTCCTGCCTCCAAAATTGGGGGGTGGGGATGAAGGAATAATTGAGAATGATACCAAAATAGTTATAAAGAATTATATGAACTGATGAAATCTGAGGGGATGGATAGAGCAGCTTAAGTTAGGGGAAGGAGAAGAAGCACAGTCTCTGGAAGAGGTTTTGTGAGTGGAAGAGAAATTCTGAAGTTAGGACTGGTGTCAGTGCCAAAAAAGGAAGTTGTCGCTTTAGGAGGGCTGACTAAATGTCCTCCGAGACTCCCTTGACTAAAAATATCTCTTCCATTGGCTTGGGGTCATTCAAATCAGAGTCTATCCTTATGCAAATGTTAGGACTTTAGATATTTTCCTACTCACACCACACTGTGTCCCCACCTCCGAAATTTTGCTCAGGCTGGTCCTTCCTCTGGAGTGGTCTTCTCACTTTTCTCTACTCACCATTTTTGTATCGTGTCAGGAGTCACTTCTTCTGGGCGTCTTTTTCAGGCTCTTGCTCCAATCCACCAGGTGCGTTAAGGACTTTCATTTTAGCAAATTCAATAAGCTAACAGTGTGGAGGCCAGAGACCAATTAGAAGAACGCAGGCAATAGGGAGGTCATAGTCCAGGTAGATGATGAGGCCCTGAACTCCGGCAGGGGGCTTTGGAAAGAAGAGGACAGATGAGGAAGCAGATTCAGGAGGTAGAACTCATAGTGGCTGACTACAGTGTTTTGTCTAAGGTGGCTCCTAACATTCAGCACACAAGTAACTAAAAATGTTGGCCCCTTAGTGCAGTCCAGACCTTATGAGTCTTGTATTATTTATTTGGCGTTTAGACTTAAGACTAAAAGGCTCCCATTCCTTTTCACAAAGCTGAGTGACCCTGATTTTCCCCCTGTTTTCTCAGGACATCCCGTACATGTCCCTGTCACTGCATTTACATTTACCGCGGTGTTTATATCTGCTGACTTCACTAAACTGTGAGCACCCGGAAGGTGAGAACTCTCTTATTCATCTTTGTAACCTCGGCAGAGTGCTCAACACATACTTAGTGTTTAAGAAATAACAAATGGGTGATTGAGGTCTTATCTAACCATTGTACATTTACATTTAGATAAGATATTTAGTTACCTGGAAGGATAAATCAGTAACGTGTTAACACATGAACCTAAGTTAGTTTATCTGATTGACCCCTTTTCAGCAGCAGGAACAGAGTGGCGGAAAACCAGCAAGCTGATTTGGGGGGAAGGTCAACAGCACCTGCTAACTTTCAGCCCTGGCTGAGATGGAGGGAAAGAGCAAAGGTGGTTTGTGTGGACCCCCTTAGCATGATTCCTGTGTGAGAGAGTAGGAGAAAGCAAGAAGTACTTAGGGGAGAGCAATCACTATTTTAGTATTGGCGAGATTGTAGAAACTGAGCAAAGGCAAACTGGATTGAGGTTCGTGGGGGTGGGCAAGTGTTGGAGAGCCTTACAACATGGTCATGACAGGGTAGTATGTAGAAATATCCATCAACGAAATGCATGATAGTCTTTCCAGAAAAAAGCCGCCTTATATTCGCAGTGTTTTGTGTATTTGCACAGAGAACTTGCTCATTTATCTAGGTTCTTAAAACACTCAGTTATCTGCCCAAGAGATGCTTTTTGACATAAACAACTATCTACCTGGTGTCAGAATTTCTCAACAGATAAGACATGCTTGTACTCAGGAAGGAACTTCTGCAGTAAGATAGCACACCAAACTTTTATTGTTAATATGGGAAGAAAGGCGTGTGTCAGAATAACAGGAAAACCCACTCCGGTGTATCTGAACCTGATGTGGGGGAGGGGTGGTCGTTTTTATCCGGCACACTGAAAGCAGCCTTTCTTGCAACATGGACTGTCCTTAGAATTCATTGCTTTGTGAATTTTTTTTTAGTACCAGCAGAGATGAAATGAAATCCAGGATTTTTTCAGACCCAGTTAGAAATGAACAATAAGACATTTATCATTAATAATCAGACTGAGCTTATTGTATTTCATGGGATCTAGCATGTGTCCGTGTTTGTCCAATTAAATGTTTCCATCCATAGCATGTGTTTCTTCCCTAGGTGGAGGGATGGGCAGGTGTGGATCTTTTTCTATGAGCAAATTTTCCTTCTATCATGTTTAAATACATAAAATATGATAGCTATTTCCAATAGCTGTGTATTTGCTAAAAAAAGTTGTTTAAGTATAAAGATTTACAGGTCACATTTTGACTTCTGATATATATGGAATCTTAAGAAATTATACTAAATACACTTGTAAATTATATCGATTAGGAAGTCTGGGAGAAAGACAATTTACAGAAACGCCAACCGGATTGAGACTAGAGCAGAGTTGTTCAAATATGCTGGTTCTGGCCTCCTTTGGATTTTTATTTGTTTCCTTATTACTGTCAGGTAGACTTCCCCTGAGAAATTTAGGTGGAGAATTTAAAGGAGATGTGTTTTCAGGAAGACTTAGTGGCAAGACCAGAAGGAAGTCTTAGTGAAATATAGCAAAGGTCATTATAACGTGGCCTTGTCTCATAATTCTAGAGGAAGTAGGTAAGAGGTAGTGTCAGAAAGGGAAAGATACAGAGGTGTTTCTAATGCGGGCACAGGAATATGTGGCAATGATAGAATATTACTAAAGTTTTCCTCTAGAATGAGTCATTGCCAATATAATTTGAAGCTTTATGCAGCTTCAAGAAAATATCAATTTCTATGATTTTTATGAACTTGCACTTTAGAAAGGTTGGCAAATTGATAGACAATGAATAAATGCGTTCAGAATTTACAGTTGAAGCTCATATTGTGGCTTGAATTTAGCTAGGTACGATACCAAAGTTAGTGGCACATGGATGTCTTTCCGATGGTCTGATTTGTTAAAAACAATGCTGACAGATCAATATAAATATAAATAAAATGCCCAAATAATTTGACAGATAACTAGGTATTCTAAGCTTAATTGGGAAGCACGGTTTACATTATAGTTCAAGACTAGACAGTAGTTTTTCAAATCAAGTATCTAACCACCCTAAAGAAATGAATTTCATTGTGAAGCTAAAATGATTACGTACTATAGCCCCTAACTTATTAGAGACAGATGTATCCTTGGTCTAACAAGCTCCATATTGTTAAATGGCAATGCTAGCATCTCCCTTCTTCAGTGTTATCCAAAATGTAATCTTAATACTATTTTATTGAATCTACGGTGATATCTTGTTATTTCCTTTTTGTTCTTGTTTTTGTTTGGGTGTAGGGTGTGTGGTGCGGTGGGTGTTCAGAGTGTTGGGGGTCAGTTTGTATGTATTTCCAGTGAATAACACTGAAATAGTTGGTGGACTTATAACCGGAGTTCTGTGTCCTCAACATTTCATATCCAGGAAAATTTGCTACATTAAACAAAAATCAGAACAAAGAGACTGATATCTGTTCCCACATGAACTATTTTCCTATCAATATAAAGTACAATAAAATGTGATAAGAAGCAAAATTTGGCATAGTTTTATAGGAGTTTGATACTGTAGGTCCACATACATCAGATATTCAACTAATTTAGTATAAATAGTCTAGCATTGTCAAATGAGAGGCAGATAGGATAACTTCCTTAGAGAGCACATAGTTAAAATAATACTTGGAAATGACCAATGGTCAAATATGGGCATAACTTTTCATTTTAGAGATACCTTGTTGTATAGACCAATTTAGTAATAGTGTGTACTTACTCCTAAGAATTTGCTGACCAAAGTACTCTGCCTTCCCCCTAGTGTTCCGATAATAAGATTTCATATTCTGTGAGCATTGCCTATTTCTCCATCCTATGAGCCCATGAACAGTCATCAGCCCTTACATCTCTACTTTCCCAAGATACTGCTAAAAAGGAGAAGTCCAGTTCCTTCCACAGGCACTGCCACTACCACATGGCAAACTTGGCCTCTTCCATGGAGGACTGTACCATGTTCAGTGGTTATTTAGTCAAACTGAATCACCACCTGTCTGCAGCCCAGTTCGACTTTCCCATGATTCTTAGGAAGGCCCTGGCCTCCATTTTGAAAACAGAAAACAAAACCACAGATCGATGAGGGTCAAAGAAGAAGTTAAGAAAGCTGTAGCAATTGTTAAGACGTGGAGACTTTTTGTTTAATTTTTGTTCATTTCCCTTGTATTGACTCTCAGGTAGATGCATTAATGACCTATAATTCTGTTAGGTGCTTTATGAAACAGAGGGAAATGGTATACACATGTGTAGAATCAGAGCCACAATATTGGTAATTAGCTCAATGGAACAAAAAATGGATGTTAGGCTATTTGCTAGAAGTTTGAGTGCAGATTTGACAAGGCAAGGAAAACAGATTGCACTCCAGAGAGAACCGGCTTAACACTTGAATTCAGAGAACTGCAGATTCCTTCCTTGTTGAGTCCTGCAAATAGAGAAGAGGGTAAGAAAGAGAAGTAATTCAAAAGGCGGGGAGGTTAGGAGAGTAAACTGAATTTTTCCATGGAAATAAGATGGTTTTTTTTAATGTTTTTTTTGGCCCCTTTTAAGCCATTGCTTTCAGTTTGCTTCAATGCAGTCACTGAAATAGCTTAGAAAGAAATCTTTGATATGCCAGATCAACCAACAGTTTTAAAATATCCTTTTGTGCCTCCATTTATAATGCAAATAGTCAGTTGGCATTTTGGGTTCATCTCACCATTGTCTCTGAAGTGGGTTAACATACACAGAGTGAGGAAGAGAAGGGAGTCCCACAAGAGAGCACCTCTTTGATAGTTCAATAATAGTAAAAAATGTATTTAGGTCTTTTCTAAATACCTTTCACCTCCTAAGAATATAAAAAAAAAATGAGAGGAAGAGATCTAAGAAGAATAAATTGTGGTTGCCTTCTACGTTAGCTGAATGACTAAAGATATTGTTCTATGAATTACCCAATACTTAAATATTCCGAAGTCTGGCCTTTATGAGCTCATAAAAGACTTTGCTTATGTATCTAGGAAAGCCAGTATCTTTATATACTGTTAGAACAGAACTAGCATACTGTTTCAATATAAGTTTGAAAACCAGCAGAGATTTTGTTATATAAAGCAACTGGGCAATCACCTTAAACCCACGTTTACATTTAGTTTTATCGTACATAAACATTCCTTAGCTGAAATAGTTTTAAAAACTGGTAACCTATGTTTGAGAATGATGGAAAGAGACTGAATCCTAGTTGAAATATTATTGCCACTGTAGTGTTTTATTCATGGGAATCTCCAATCTTTTTTTCAGATATACTGAAAAAGCCAAAATTCATTATTGTCAGAAACACAAACGAGGGTTGGCAGTGATCATGCATCCATGCTGGGAGGAGGGAAGGCTGGGAGCCCTGTACAGCGTATAAACCCCAGATTCTACTTTTTCATTTGAGTTCCTCCATAAATCCTCTCATGCATTCTGAAGCTCGAGAATTTCTTCTAGGCAACTGTTGTCAAAATACATTTTCCGACAAATACCCCCAAAAATGCAACCAAGAGCAACAATGTTTCAGGAAGCTTCAGCTCAAGTGTGAGTAATAACCATTGGGTAAACAGAAGTTTTACCATCTTCTGTTTCATGATTGAGCTTTTCAAATGTAAACAGTTTGTGAGGAAAAAAGTGGGCCATGTCAGATTGGAGAAACAGAGGAAAGCTTGACAGGAGGTGTGCTTTGGCAGGAGAGGTAGTTAGGATACATCTGTGATTCCAAACTGGTTGAAATATCTTGTCTTTGAAGTCATCATTCCTTCTTCTCCCTTTCCCTCCTCGCCTGCCCCTCCCTCATGGGCACTGGCATGGACTTTTTTTTTGCCCTTGCTTCTCTCAGGGACATGAGTTCAAACCCTTCACGTTCTCCCTTCTCCTCTCATTCATCTCCCCAGACCCTTCTCTCACTTGGGCTTACTAAGCAACCATTACTCTCCAGGTCCTCTCCTTGCCTCAGCCTTGGTTAAGTATATCTCTTATATATATTTCTTGATGTCTATATTTTAGGAGAAAAAAGATCTCCTGGTGACTCCCTTTCTTTTTTAATCTGAGTTGAATTACATTTTACAACTCTGATTAAAGACAAATCTTTATTTTTCTACACTGCTCCTTCTTCTGTCTCATTTAACACAGCTGGTGTAAAAGTGATCAATGCTGAAAAGCTTAGTGTATCAAGACTTCTTTGCAGAAATGATGATAAAATACCATGAGAAAGGATGCTACATGTACTCTGTAGTGGAACCCTACCCAGGATCCTCTTTAGTGGCTGCTACGTGCTCTCCTGGCTGTTTGAGTGTGGCTGGTAAACTCAGCACTGTCTCCTTCTCTGGAGAATTGCCCTCTGATCAATGACTGCCTGGGAAGGAGGAAGCTTGCAAAGGCCAGCCTTTCAGACTCAAGGTGCACCCAATGCTGGGTTGCGATTTGTACTCCAGAGCTTCTCCATGGTGTCAGCTGAGCTGTTCTCTGGCCAAGCTTGTCTAGTGTTCTTTCCCTCTTTCTTCTCTCCCCTTCTTCTACAAATGTTCCTCAAAAAAAAAAAAAAAAATCTTTCCAACAAGAATTCCTATCTCAGTCTGTGTCTAGAGCAGTCACCTAAGACATACACCTTTCAAAATAAAGAGGGGAGCCTGAGTGGCTCAGTCGGTTAAGCATCCAATTTCAGCTCAGGTCATGAACTCCTGATTCATGAGGTCGAGCCCCGTGTCGGGCTCTGCACTGACAGCTCAGATCCTGAAGCCTGCTTTGGATTCTGTGTCTCCTTCTCCCTCTGCCCATTCTCACTAGTACTGTGTCTCTGTCTCTCACTCCCCCAAAAATAAAATAAAAATTAAAAAAACATTAAAAAATTCAATACATAAAAAATGACTAGTTTTAAGATGGATGTTGATATGTATTTGGAAAAAACAGAATGAGAACTTAAGATGTTTTCAGTTGTGGCAAAGCTTAAGAACTATAGAGATTCTATCTTTTGCCTCATAAAAAAGAGGAAATACTTTTTAAGGAGTTGCAAATATTTAAAATGTTATTAGGCCAGAAAAATCCCTTGAGTGGGACTGCAGTAGTATTCTAAGTACTTATTTTATGACCGACTTTATAATTTCCAAAGTAGTTTCAATTACATGAACTAAAGTCAATCTCATGGCAGGCATGACAAGCAGGGATAATTATTAGCCCCATTTTCCACATATGAAGACTGTCTCAGAGAGGTTGAATGACGCCATTATCTCCTAGGTAGTAAGTACCTGGCCTGTAGTTGGTGCTCAAACCCAGGTGTCTGTGTGAAACGTGAGTGAGATTTGCTGATTAATTTAAGTCATGTTCTTAAGTTTATTATAGGCTGGATCTTCATAATTCTGTTATTAAATTTATTTGGGCTGCCTGAGCAATCCACCCACTAATCTCGAGTTAATCTGGGACAAAGTGGTCAAATTCATATAAATGTGTATATTGGTTATCCATTGATGTGTAATAAATTATCTTAAAAAATAGCAGCTTAAAATAAGAAATATTTATTATGTCATAGTTTCTGTGGATTAGGAATCTGAGGGGTGCTTGAGTGGTGCTGCTGTCTCAAAGACTTCTCAAATCTATAATCCAGGTGTTAGGCAGAGTTGCAGTCTCATCTAAAGGCTCAGTTGAGGGAGGATTAACTTCTAAACTTACTTAGGTAGTTGTTGGCAGGGTTTAGTTCCTGGGGAGTTGTTGGACTGAGAACCCCATTTCTTTACTGGCTGATGGCCAGAAGCCATCCTCAGTCCCATATTACATGGCCCTTTCCATAGGACAGCTCACAATATGGCAGCTGATATCCCTCAGAGAGGTAAATGACAGAGAGTAAGAAAGGACAGACAAGGTGGAGGCCAGAGCTTTTTTTCTAACTTAATCTTGAAGTGCTATCGAGTCACTTTTACTGTGTTCTGTCCATTAGAAGTGAGTCACAAGGTCCAGGTCCCTACCAGTGGGAGGGGATGATACAGAATGTGAATATCAGGAGGTAGGAGCCATTTGAGAAGCTGCCTACCATCACAGGTCAGTTGGCTTTCTTATGTATGAAGCTATCCCACTTGATCCAACCCCTTCTTCTCTCTATAAGGAGACACGGGATTATTTTCAATGTGTTAATTTCATGGATTTAGGTGTACGTGCCCTAGTTTAGTTCTCTTCTCATTTCTTCTTCCTCCTACCTACTCTTCAATTTCTCTTCTCTTTTTGCTCTTCCTTTCTTGCTTCTCCTGCCCTCTTGCTTCTGTCTCTACTCACTTCTCTTTCAGACTCTTTTTCTCTCTCCCTTCTCATTCTCTCAGCAATTTCCTTCCTTTCGGGATCCAAGTCCTCTATATCTTTCCTGCTCCTATGACCCTCACTGTTTCTCTCTCTGCTCATGGGGACATGGACAACCAGCAGTTTTAGATGCTGGCTTTAACATTTCTAAACAAAGTGATTTAATTCAACTATTGGGTCTAGTCTTCCTCCCAAGTTCCTCTAGGAACTTCCTCACCATGATGAGGTGAGACAAGATGCTTTTATAGAATGTTGAAAATTCCATTTGGGAGGAGGATGGGTTTTTCTTCCCATTGCTTCATGTATAATGTCAGGTCTCAATTGTATCTAGTGTCCAGTTTTGTGTTATGTTAAATTCTTTACTTAAAGAATTTAAACATAAGATGATCATAATAATGATGAGATGATGATGATGATGTCTAAAGTACACTATTACATTACTTATCCAAGATAACCTGTTTAACTCTTGATGGCAGGGACTTTTTCCAGTATCTAGCACCATCCAAGTGAATAAATGAATGCAACACTTTGGCAGAACTACAGTAGATTGGATAGGTTAGCTATTTAAGCTGTTAAAGTTAGGGTGGAAAAATGGTTTTCCCAAATCTTATGTGAAATTCTGGGAAAAAATGTTAATGGGATCTGTATTTCTATTTTTCAGCATGAGAAGATGCTTTCAGGAAAAAAGCGACTATTTGACCCAGCAGAGAGCATTTTCCCGATGTAGGGGTGATGTGCAGCAATTAGCTTGTTTTGGTCTGGAATGACTGACAGCGATTCCATGGATTGTTTTGTGATATTAGACAAAGGTTCTCGGGGCAAAATGTGATTAGAATATGTTCAACTTGATGACATGTATGTTAAGCCTGTTGGCACGTAGCAGCCAATTTCATTGTATGACCTACTGGCTAGAGACATCGAGAGTAAGAGTCAAATCATTTGGAGAAGAGTTGTTTAGTGAGTTAGAATGAATGGAGTCTTTAGTGAGTGTCCGCATCAAATTCTGTCCTAGTTTGTTGCTTGTCATGCCCTATTCTCCATCTGGGATGCCCAAGGCACTCTTTTTCAGGACATTTGACCTACAAGTCATATTTCAGAAACTACTGATTTGGTGCTTGCTGATGGAGTTTAGACTCTGAGGAGTCCGCCTGCTGGATTACGTACAGACTAATGACCCATCAGATGCTAAAGGCAAAAGCTTAAAGTGCACTTGTGAATTAAACCACAGTATTGTCAGAAAGGAAGAATTTATTATGTCATTAAATTTAATTCAATAAGTTTTGCTTCTTTAGATGCACTGCACTGAGGGAAAAGTAAGAAATTAATTTTAAACAAGTGTTATTTTTCTTCTGCTTATCCAGGTAAAGGATATTCATGTGAAAGAGACAGAATATTTTATCGAGATTTTAAAAAAAGCCATTACAACAAATGATAAATTGTGAAAACTGGGCATGACTGCCTAGCCAGGCATGAATTTCTAAGATCAGAGACTATGTGCTTCAGTTAGTAAACACAGAGGAAAATCAACCTTGCCTAATTTAATGACACCCTGGGTGAAGTTTTCAGGCTTTGCATAAAAATCACAGAGGCTCATTGATACAAAGATGTCAGCAGTAATTGTGGTTGATGCTTAGAGTTTAATCTGAAAGTTAGGATGGGCAGAAAATGAAAATCAAGATGGAGAATTTTTGCTTCAAATCTAGAAATTATTATGATATGAAGAAAATTCTCATAGGTTAAATATTAGAATAAAACATAGAAGTGTGAAATATGTGGTATTGAATCTTTCTACATACATCTCATGATTGCTTTAGAGCAACAGAGAAAATGTTGATAAATAGTAACTTAAAGGTAAGTGAGGAAATTGCTGAGTGTTTGTACCTTTTGTCATTTACCAATCAAAACAATACAATGATCTTACAGGGGGTCTAGAATGAAGTCCAGTGATAAATACAAAAATTGGACTTTCCATTGTATTGATAGTGCTCATTCTAATAAGTGAGAGACTTTTAGTATTTGTATTCTAGGTAATAAATTTTCTATTACTAACTATTATGTTAGCGGAATAAAAGCAAGAGTGCAAATCCTCAAAGAACAGATTCTGGTCATTGTTTTAATTCAAAAAATTCCATAGCAAATGGCTTAAGTCAAGTAACAGAAAAAAAACAGTTGACCATTGAACAACACAGGGGGGTAGGGGTACCCATGCCCTGGGCGGTGGAAAAGCTGTGTAAAACTTTTGACTCCCCAGAAACTTAGCCTAATGTTGACTGGAAGCCTTACCAATAACATAAAAAGCTAACCAACACGTATCATATATGATGTATGTATTATATATTATATTCTCTATAATAAAGCAAGTTAGAGAAAGAAAATATTATTAAGAATATCACCAGAAAAGACAACCTACTGAAAGGGAGAAGATATTTGCAAATGACATATCCTGTAAATGGTTAGTATCCAAAATATGTAAAGAACTGATACAACTCAGTACCCCAAAAGCAAATAGGCCAATTAAAAAATGGGCAGAAGACATGAACAGGCATTTCTCCAAAGAAGACATACAGACGTCCAACAGACACATGAAAAGATGCTCAGTGTTACTCATTATCAGGGAAATACAAATCAAAACTACTATGAGATGCTGCCTCCCACCTGTCAGAATGGCTAAAATAAAAAACACAAGAAACAGCAAGTGTTGGCAAGGATGTGGAGAAAAAGGAACACTTGTGCACTGTTGGTGGGAATACAAATTGGTGCAGCCATTGTGGAAAACGGTATGGAGTTTGCTCAGAAAGTTAAAAATAGAACTACCCAACAATCCAGGAATTGCACTATTGGAAATTTACCCCCAAAATACAAAAAAACTAATTCAAAGGGATACATGCACCCTGATGTTTATAGCCACATTGTTTACAATAGCCCAACTATGGAAGCAGCCCAAGTGTCCATTGATAGATAAATGGATAAAGAAGAAATGGGACATATATACAAAGGAATATTTTTCAACCACAAAAAAACAAGAAACCTTGCTATTTGCAACAACATGAACAGATCTAGAGGGTATTACGCTAAGTGAAATAAGTCAAAGACAAATACCATATGATTTCACTTATATGTGGAATTTAAGAAACAAAACAAGCAAAAGAAAAAAAGAGACAAACCGAGAAACAGACTCTTTTTTTAAGTTTATTTATTTATTTATTTTGAGACAAAGGGAGAGAGAGAGAATCCCAAGTAGGCTCCACACTATCAGTACAGAGCCCAGTGTGGGACTTGAACTCATGAGCCGTGATATCATGACCTGAGCCAAAGTTGGACATTTGACACACTGAGCCACCCAGATGCCCCACATATGGTGCACTTTTTTTTTTTTTTGCTTTTATTCATACATTGTTAAAGGTGATGATTTTAATTTTTTGAAGACAATCTGATTTGGAATTTTCCTTTTCCTTCCTCCCTCCCTCCCTCCCTCCCTTCCTCTCTTTCCTTCCTTCCTTCCTTCCTTCCTTCCTTCCTTCCTTCCTTCCTTCCTTCCTTCCTCTCTGTCTCTCTGTCTCTATCTCTGTGTTGTGCTGGAGTCATAAGGTTTATTTTAGTTTTATTATGAAATTATTTTAATCATGGACCATTACCAGGAATAACAGATAAAAAAAAATCCCACCTTCTAGTTTTTCAATATGTTTAGTAATGCAAAGAATATTTTAAAAAAGAATAGGTTGGTGGTCTCACATTTCAAGGTAAGGCACACCTTGTCAGGAAGGGAAAGCTGAGATGGGAAATTCATCTGCTCTTTGTGGAGCTTGCAGTTTTTCCAAAAGTATCCTTCTCCACAATTCTGGGATGAGTATCTTGCCTGGTTTCTGTGTCAGTTGTGTTTTTCCCCCAAGAATGGAAGGTTTTAAGTGAGGAATGACAGACCAAGGTCACCATGGATGTCCACAGAGTTTTCCTAAAGAACCTTTGTGTGCCCATTAGTGGAGTGTCAGGAAAGAAACCAATTCCACTCATAATACTATTTTGAGCATCTCTTACATATGTGAAGCTAGGTTTTTGCCTGTATCTATAAAACTGTGGTCTTTACACTTACCTTATGAGTTTATTGTGTGGGTTAATTAAGTAAATGCATTTAAGCTCCTATAAGAGTGTTTAGAATACAGAAAGACATTCTGTACTTTATATATATTTATTTGTTAGCTCAGTGTTTCTCCAATTTTAGTGTTCATAAGAATCATCTAGGATCTCGTTAAAATGTGGATGATAGCTCAGTAGGTCTGGGTTGGGGTCTGAGATCCTGCATTTCTAACAAGCACCCAGGTGATGTCAGTGCAGCTGATCCACAGACTGCACTTTGAGTAGCAAAGATTAGGCAGTGAGTTATCTCCTTGGTTAGATACAACTTGGACTAGAGACCAATGAAGTTTTAGTCCTGATGGAGGGTTATCCTACTGATGATCCAGAAGCCTCTGAGAAGTGGCACAACACTATTTCACATGTATTTCTTGCCAGTAAACTCTCCGGAAATCTGAAGGATTCTATAATGTATCACAGAAGTAATTATAACATGTAATTCATAACCTAAAGTCCAATGAACTATAATCCCACCAGCCCATTTACACTTGGAAGAGCATTACGGCATTTGGGAGAAATGAGTGCTCTAGGGGAGTAGAATTTCATTTGGGAAATTCAAAAACCATTTTTGGATTACACTACAGAGAATCTTCAAGATGAAGTCTACTTGCTGTGTTGCTGGGAAACCTCTCAAGGATTTCATTTCAGGGATATTTTTAGCAAGATCCAGGTGCTTGCCATGACCGGTGACAGGTTGCTGTGGAACATTAGTTGCATGGTCATTCATCCTGTTTACAAGGTTTACCTACCGACCGACCTTGCCTGGGCTGTTACTTCAGGTACGTGGCTGTGAACATTGTTGTCTGTATTCGCTCTGCTGTGCTTTTCATCCCTGTGACTTATATCTTTTATACCTGGAAGTTTGTACCTCTTAATCTCCTTCACTTATTTCGCCCCTCCCCCCACCTGAATTTTGTTTTCAGTCTAAAACAGTGAATGGATTCTGAGTGAGAAACAGGGGGCTAGAAATTTGAACTTCATGGGTGTTTTATCTTTGTATTCATACTCAAACTTTGTATGGAAAAGTAAAACTTGCTTTTGTCCTGGAATGAAGGAAAATGGAAAGAGGGAGTAATTCTGACTTCAAGCCCGAGTTTACAAACTCCAAGTGCTACCGACAGTGACAAAATCTGTGAGTTAATATTTATCCCGCACCTTGGTACCTTCAGATGAAAAGAACTACACAGATATCAAGCACTGTGAACTCTGTAGAATTTTCAGTCCTTACAATTTGCTAACCGCAGGGTCCTCAGTGGTTCCTTCTGGAAGGTATTCCTTTTGCAGGACCTCGGCAGCACAGGTTTATGCCGGTGTCTGAATTGATTAGTAAAATCATAGTTCTCACCTGTTTTCTTTTGCAGACTTTCTGAGCTTTAATATGGCCAATGCCACAGGCTACCATTTTAGTCTAAACTATTTTAGCAGCAACTTTATGTCTGAATAGCCAGAGTAAAAAAATATGTTTGAAATCATGTTGGATGAATTCTACATAGTGTATACCACCTTATGTTGGTTCCATAAAACTTGAGGTTTTTCTTTGACGTTTTTGTCCAAGACTAGAGGTAACTGCCTCTCAGACGTGAGTCTCTCAGGTGTGCAATACATCTTTTTTAAACCGTCAAGCACAGACAGGGAGAGGCAGCTTGAAGGGATCTTTTACTAGCTGGTATTATTGGAAATGAGATGCTGATTTACCTGTGTATATTTTTTAACTGCAAGATAATCTGTAATGTGCAACACTGTTCTGAATGCAAAATGCTATAAAAGAAGGCCTTTCTTTAGGAACTTCTGGAACAGTTGCATTACAAAGTTACATTCAATGGTATATTTTTAGAAATTCAGCGTTTTAGTGACCACAGATCTACCGTGTAGGAAGTGGTCCATCAAACTGAGCCCGTGGATTTTGATAGCACTCTCACAAAAAATATGTAGAATTATCTGGCGACCTCAGTAAGTGGAAGAAAACCAACAACATACTCTCACACGCACCCATACTCACTCACACCCACTCAGCTACGCATACACAAAGTCACAAACGCACTGGTTCTTGCCCCAAATTTCACATGGGAAAGTCTCACGAGAAATGACAAGGTTGTAAGACAAGTTAGAGTAGAAATATAAAGAGCTGATAAATAATTGGCAAGTGGCAAGCAGTTGTTAAAGAGGTCTGTTGTATAAAGAGGTTTAAAGACTAGACCAAAATGTAAATGCCAGATTCCCCTTGTGTCTGTTTCAGTCACTGTGCCCGTTCCCCATCCCCAACACCTAGGAGGCTGAATTATTTTCTTCCCTCAGACTAAAATAATTTCCGTACACATGGTCGAAATTCAAGAAATGGATATTGGAAAGCATCAGGAAATTAGGAGACATAACTGTTGAATTATGAAGTATAACAGTTTACCTAATGTGTGTGGCAAACACTTCCTTATTCTCCCCACCCTCCTACTTCCCTCCCACTGTTCCCCACCCCACCTGGTGTCATAAACACAAATTCAGAGGCTTTTTGCCATCCTTGCTTTACAGGAATCCCCAGATCGTGATGCTTTCAGACGACAACTTTTGACATTTTTCGTTCTTTCTTTCTTCCGATGATTTTTTACCAACAACATTTGAATGTAGAGTTGTTGGTCTTGCAGGCTGTGATACATATTTTCGTCTCCAAATCTTTTGAACATTGTAAGGCTGGTTGTTGAAGCTTGGAGTTACCCAGGTGGTAGTTATTAACTGACGTGTCATGGTTCACGGTGAACAAGCTAGGTCAACAAACTTGTTTTTCATCATGGCTGGTTTTAATTTGAAAGGGAGCTTGTTACCTATTCGATAATGCTTCACTGAAGTTCACCTATTTCAGGTAGATTAATAGCTTGTTCAGGGATGAGAAGCCTAGGGGCCCTGTTGTAACTGTGTGCTGCAGGTTCAAGGTTCAAACTTCAGAAAGCAGAAAAGTCCTTGTTTTTCTTCTACCTATTTGCCAGTGCATGCCTTAGTGAACCTTTATACTTGGTAACACTTGAACGGTCACAGGTTTGAGATCTTATAGTCATATTAGGAGCCGTGTTATATAATCAAGAGAGAGTTGTGCTCTGGTAGTTCTTCCCAAATTACAAGACTTTTCAATTTCGAAGATCATGGGGTTGGCGGACATTTAAAAAAATATGTGTATATAGTTGCCTGGTCATCCGTTAGGAAGAGAGATTTAAAATGTCTTTAAAATGGAATATTAAATTTTGTGCAAATCCGGATCCTGTAGGGAGGTATTAGATTGAAGTAAAAATGGAGAAAAGGCTTTTCATGTTTGAACCGATCCATGATGGTGACATATCAGTAGTCCCTTAAATGAATGTCTAAGTACATTTATAATATGTGAAAAAATTGTAGTAAATTACTTGAAAATTTGCTTCTTTTCAAAAAGGGGAGTTTCACCCTATTTGTTTTCTTTTAGCCATTCGCGTAATAGTTCCTTGCACACAAAAGATGTATCAGCTAGCTCTGTCAATCTGGAGAAGAAAAAAAAATTTAAACTGCACTTACTTCCTCACGTGATTCTTATGAGTCTCAGTGTAGCTGAGGTTCCCACTCAGATCTTGCTCCTGGAGCATTTAAATTCAACACTACTATTTGAAGATTAAACCGCAATGGAAATATTAATGATGTCTCTGCGCTGAAAGGAATTTGGCAATCTCTTCAGTTGATAGGTTTCTAAAGAAACTCTCCATTTCAAATAAAGATCTGATATCTGGATCTCCTAACCAGTCTGAAACGTAGCTCACCTACATGGATTGGCTATCTGAGAGCTTGTAAACAAATTCATAAAATTGTCATGCTGATTATAGTGTTGGCAAACACAATGGCTGATCATGTTATAAATGTTTATCAACACCCGCACTCACCCACCTGCTAAGAGGTGCTACGCTTTAATGAAATTGTTTGAATATCAAGGCTGGTTGCTAAGATACAATGTTCTTGTTACTAGGGATGTGATGCTTGCAGATTTCTGTTATCAAATAATGATTAGAGATGTGCTAACCTCAAGGTGCTCAGTGCAGTGAAAGGTTTACCGAGCTACAAATTAGTAAACTGTCTGCTTGAGCAGGCACTGGCAGAAGAAACATGTGCCTCGTCCATACACGACTGGCATTTGAAAAGAAGGGAGGACAGAGGGAGCACAGCCATGAATGACGGGTCCTTGAAAGTTTGCCACGGAGGGTTTACCTACTCTGCTGCCCAGCGTGATATATCTTTAGCCAGCCAGGGAATTTGTTGAAATCCATTGCCAATAACTCCTTCCTTTCTTATGAAAAATCCATTCTTTACGTTTCCTTTTAATTGATTGTTATGGAATTATTATTGTTAAACACATCACATCTCTTATGAGAAATAAAAGCACACAGAAGTGTAATGCTACAAAATGGAGATGCATGTTAGCGTGTGCACATTCTTAAGATAATGCCAGGTTTAAGAGACTTATTGGTATAAATGTCATATTTAGCACGATGAGTTCTGCAATAATGATGCAGATTTTTTTCTATTGAGAAGGCAATATTCCATGACATCTACTACAGTGTAAGATCTCATGTAGGTGCTGGACTGCTTCTCTTTCTTTTCTTGTTACCTTAATGTAATGGAGATGACCAAAGCCCTGTTGTCTACAGTAGTCTGTCTGGTTGTTCATCTTGTTAAAGTAGGGCCGGCGCTGCTGTGCTGTACCTATTCTGGGGATGTTTTGAGCACAACATATTCACACTGAAAACATTTCTATGATTCTGTGACAGGCTTTGGAATTCCCAAGTGCTCTACTCATGACTAGTAATATTTCAGAAATGTGTGGGCAACTGTACTTCTGGTGTCATGTATAATTTTTACTCTTGTTACTTTATAAGAAATCTCAATTATTAGGATCGCAGATCTGATGGGTATTAAATTGACTCTTGAAAGTTCCCTTAATAAAAATGGAAACTGTGGATATATTTTAATAATGAAAGTGTTACAAGAGAATGATATTCAGATGTAACATGTGGCCTTCCATTAGACCATGACTACCTTGAGAGCAGAGAGTGAATCTGTTTGGGCTCCCTGTTGTTTAACCATCCTCCAGAAGGCTGCCTGCACGAAAGAGGCACCTTAGGAATCAATGAATGATACCTAAATCCAGAAAACTTTGTAATATCTGTAGCAGATACACAGGCGTTTGTAAGTGGAATTTTCCTGCCTTTTGTGCGGAGTACAAAGCGATGGGAAGAAAAACGTGACAATGCCTCACCTTTGTGAAATAGATTTTGCATACCCTAATTTTACAGCTGAGGAAAGCAAAGTTCAGAGGAACGCGATAATGAATTACTCAGTGCCACACAACCAATGTGAGGCACAGCTGGGGCATCGGTAAATCTAGTCCTATTTCCCAAACCCCAACCGCCTCGCTGATATTTGTGAGACCTGAGTGGGGAGAGTCAAGTGGGCACAGATGGGGGGCACGTTTAAATGCAGCAAACGTTATGTGCCTATTTTGTGCCAAACATACAGGTAGGTATGTGAAGGGTAAAAAGCAATAATTTATAAAGTCCTTGGTCATAAGAAGTTACGGTGTTGAAAATGTTGAAATATGATACGGTCACTTTAAGGAACTTGAAGACTAAATGTGAGTTCCAAGGAAAATATATTTAGCCTGAGCATGGAGAGTTCTCATGTAGGTGAGGTTAGGAGACGGCATTGAAAGGATGGGTCTTTGTTTGAGAGATGTGGTTTTGTTATCAACAAGATCCGGTTTGAATTCTTGTTCTGCCACGTCCTGGCTAAATTGGGGTGAATTTCTTAGCCTATATGTGCTTTTCTTTTTCTTTCTTTCTTTCTTTCTTTCTTTCTTTCTTTCTTTCTTTCTTTCTTTCTTTCTTTCTTTCTTTCTTTCTTTCTTTCTCTTCCTTTCCTTTCCTTTCCTTTCCTTTCCTTTCCTTTCCTTTCCTTTCCTTTCCTTTCTTTCAACATTTTTAACGTTTATTTATTTTGAGAGAGAGACACACAGAAAGGGAGTGGGGGAGGGCAGAGAGAGAGGGAGACAGAATCCCGGCAGGCCTCAGGATCTGAGCTGTCTGCACAGAGCCCGATAAGGGGCTTGAACTCACGGACCATGAGGACATGACCTGAGCCGAAGTCCATGCTCAACCGACTGAGCCACTCAGGCGCCCCCGTGTGCTTTTCTTGTTGCTATTATAATTTGCTCATGTGGATTAAATTGGTCGTAGTAAGGTAATATGCTTAGCACATACTAAGCAGTCAATACATGTTATGTTTAAGACCTGCTCACCGTGCCCTACAGAATTGAGCGACATTACACTTGTTTTAGCCCAAAAATTGTTCCTGAAACCTAAATTTCACCTCTTTCACGAGATACGTACCTTGTTTTTATACGGCCCAAAGGCTGGTTCAGTGAAACAGAGTCATATTTATTGATGAATGCAAGAGATGTGGCAAAGATGTCTTTATGTTCTTTGCGACTTTGGTGCTTCAAATAGATTTATAAGCGGCACATGGTTAATTATAGCTGGACAGACACACGTGGAAGTGTTGCTTGGGCAGGAGTGTGATGTCATGCTGGGAGTGACTAGTGGTGGGTGGGCTTATCTGGAAGAGATTTGCTTTCTTCCTACTCAAAGGGTTCTTCAGAGGCTTAAGTGAGAAGATAAATCTGCACGTCAAAAGTGGCATCCAGAGTCAAGGTAATTCAAATGATAATATTACACTATCCTCCAAGGAGGAAGGAGTAAACAAACACCAATCCCTCGCTGTTCTCAGGACTGTAATGCTTGCCAGTGACACCGTATATACGAATTTTGTTGGAAATTAACTGTCGTGGTACTCAGGAATGCCATCTCTCCGCTTTTAGTTTTATCCTAAGTCACTGCTCTTTCCTTTATTTCTGAGTCTTCTTAACACCCGCACTTGCCTGGAGTGTTTTATCTGCAGCCTAAATTAGAATACTAAATATTTGGCCTACTGGCTCGGAAGCCAGCATGTCGCAGCCCAAATGGTCTCTACTCTCTAATTTTGAAGGCTAGAATTTAAAATTATTCACTAGTGTGGGATGCCTGCGTGGCATCCGACCTCGGCTCAGATCACGATCTTGGGGTTGGTGGGTTCGAGCCCCACGACGGGTTCTGTGCTGACAGCTCAGAGCCTGGAGCCCGCTTCGGATTCTGTGTCTCTCTCTCTCTCTCTCTCCCTCTCTGTCCCTCTCCTGCCCACACTCTGTCTCTCTCAAAAATGAACAAATGTTACAAGAAATAAAAATAAAATTCTTCGAAAAAAAATTATTACAAAGAAATGTGAGGTCGGCCCCACTTAGAGCATGTATTCCATGCACCCAAATGCTCCTGGTTCAAATTTAGAGATGTCCCTAAATATAGTTGTGCTGAACTACCTACATATAATGCAGACCATGTCGAAGCACAAAGCCCTCTCAGTGTGGGGTAGTGTGGGCATTTTGTTATCTTCAGCAGCTGTTGCCTCTTTTTGAGGAGAAAAACCTACTCCCATTTAAATTTATGTTGCATCCAGCGCGTTGTATTGCTTGCGATTATCTGTGGCTCAGCTGTGTCACGTGGGGTGACCTGCTTTAACCTGAGTTAATGCAGTCCACATGTTGTGCTGAATGACACACATTAAAACATTCCACTTCTCCACGGAACTGTGTGAGCAGGTGATTTCTCTAAATGGCAGACACTCCCATGCTTGTATTTTAAACCTCCACCACTTTAACTAAAAATATCTTCAAAAGCCCACCCCAAACACTTCCCGTGGTTATTTTTGCAAATTGTTGGGTGACTTACAAAGAGCAGGGAGGGATGCGCGAGGGGAAGCTTCGAATTATTTACATAATTTGATGGGATGGTGCCTCCTTTGAAAAGTCCACTCGGTGGAAGTCACAGATTTATTTACTTCGCATACTCAGAGTCCTAGAGAGGCGACCTAATCATGTAATTATTAACTTGCTGCTGCTTGGATCCCAGCAAGTTGATAGTTATATTTCTCATCAAACTAAACTTAAAAGAAACTTATTTGGAAAGTACTAGGTCCCAGCAAACAGCCCTCATAGGAATGCACACTAGTGTTTTACCGAGATATTTACTTCTCTTCTGTGAGAACAATGAATTCGACACGAAGTGTTTGGCTGTCAGTGATAAAATTTTATTGCGGGCCATTCAGACGGTTTCGCCTGATTCCCTGAACGACGCAGGAAGCACAATGCTAGCACACCTAGGGCAGAACTCTTCTTTTCTTGTTAAGCCAACGGACCAAACGGGTTTCTAACACATAGTCCTGGTTTCTCCAGCATTGTGCTCTAGCCAAGTGAGGCAATCAGCCAGGCGTATGGTGAAGAACAGAGATCCTTAGAATACAGGTCCGGGAAGCCCAGCTCCATACTGTTCAAAATCCCAAATGCACACACTAGCTGGGTGACCCAGTATAGGGCACTCAACCTCTCTGAGTTTTCCTCTCTCATAAAATGGGCCGATGGTAGCATGTGCGCTGGAGGGTGCTAAATTTTATAAAGGAAGTTAGCTAACTTGGGTGAAGTATCCTGTGAAATGTTTGATACATAGGAGGTGTTTGAAGCAGGAGAGCCGCCGTTAGGTTTGTGAAGTTTAACTAGAGGAAGATAAAACCAAAAACTCTCCACATGTATAAACTGAGTAAAATAAGTCAACACGTTTAGAAGATACTCCAAGATCTCCTGTCCTTCTTTGTTTTCTGGAAATGTTCAGGGCCCCAGTGTACCATGCAAGTCAATTTTTCTGGGCATTAGTTTTCTGGGACGTTGTGTTATGGGCTTTAGAGCTTCTTTTTCTCTTTAATTAAGAAGACTGTTTATCTAAAGTATTTGAAAATATGAAAGGCCAGAAGACTAAATGCCACAGTAAAGGCAAGAAATAAAACTTTTGCTTACCTAAGACATTAGTTTTCATGATGTAATATATACATTTTTAACCTGGTGTTACCAAGATCTCCAACAGTGACTCACTGAAGACAAAACGTCAGGTTAATTGAGCCTATCAAGAAATGTAATGATTTCTCAGTAGAGTATCTATTAATGATTGAATAATTTATCAGTTGTCAAGTGCATTTGTACGAAGATATGTCCATATTGGATAGAGCATAGGAAATAATACAGCAAAAAATAAAATTCTAGTGAATCACATTTGGCTGCTATCTGACATAAAGGAAATATTGGATGGAGAAATGGCTCTACAGTGTTGGAAAATTTACTTTTTGCCCGTAAAGCTAAGATATAACTAAATGAACAACTATGGTTATTTCTTTCAAATAGAATACCTGTTGATATGGGATGTTTTTCAGTCATTTCTCAGGACATGACTTTACCCAAATTATCAACCATGATTTTCTCTTCCCACGCAGATCAAATTAACATCTTTCCCACTCCAAGTAGTTTCCCTTCTTTTCTTCCGACTTTTGGGGTTTTTTTTTCATTAAATTAGATAAAAGGCTTTTTATGCGTTCCCTCCATAGTTAAACGTTCTTTGAGTTGCCTATTTGTTTACATTTATATAGCAGGTTCTAAAAGTAAAATCATTTCTTGCATATCATCTAATATGATAAAATTGAAACTGAGCAGCTGGTTGGCTGCTCATTCACAGTAGATGCTCAGGAACTTCGTATTGGATGGGTGAGTGGATGGGTAAGTGAAGCAATGAATCAAAGCAAGCAAGTATAAAGGAAACAACTGGTTTATCATGAATGCTGTGTACCACTGTAGTTGTTATTATACTTCTCACAGTTATGGTTTGTGCTGTTTTGATTTTAAGGTTCACTTGTGACACGTGACTTTACATTAAACGTAGGTATTTCCTAAATACAAATCAAAGCCACAATGAGATGCAACCTTACACCTGTCAGAATGGCTCACGTTAACAACTCAGGCAACAACAGATGTTGGCGAGGATGCGGAGAAAGAGGATCTCTTTTGCATTGTTGGTGGCAATGCAAGCTGGTGCAGCCACTCTGGAAAACAGTATGGAGGTTCCTCAAAAAACTAAAAATAGAACTACCCTACGACCCAACAATTGCACTACTAGGTATTTATCCAAGGGATAAAGGTGTGCTGTTTCGAAGGGACACGTGCACCCCCATGTTTATAGCAGCACTATTAACAAGAGCCAAAGTATGGAAAGAGCCCAAATGTCCATCGATGGATAAATAAGATGTAGTATATATATACAATGGAGTATTACTTGGCAATCAAAAAGAATGAAATCTTGCCATTTGCAACTATGTGGATGGAACTGGAGGGTATTATGCTAAGTGAAATTAGTCAGAGAAAGACAAAAATCATATGACTTCACTCATATGAGGACTTTAAGAGACATAACAGGTGAACATAAGGGAAGGGAAACAAAAATAATGTAAAAACAGGGAGGGGGATAAAACAGAAGAGACTCATAAATATGGAGAACAAACTGAGGGTTGCTGGAGGGGTTGTGGGAGGGGGGTGGGCTAAATGGGTAAGGGGCAGTAAGGAATTTACTCCTGAAATCATTGCTTCACTATATGCTAACTAATTTGGATGTAAATTTTAAAAAATAAAAAATAAAGTTTAAAAAAACCAAGTATTTCCTAGATTAATAGTAAATTTGATGAAGTCTCCATTTAAAGAGTTTGAATCCATCTTCCACCCATAATACACGTGGACTGAATTAAGTAGAAGCTACAATATAAGGAAAGGCAGGATGGTTGGCGGGATGGGATTAACTTTGACTCAGGTCTTATGTGAGCATATGATTTTCCTCCTGGAACATTGCACATAGGTGGAAGTCTGAGTATAAAAAATAGACACCATTGTGATTTTGGGTAACAAATCATATTTATTGAAACACATGTGTTAAATATATCTGGGTAAGTTGATGGAAATTTGCTTTGGGAAACTGGCTATAATTTGAAAAGAGCTTCTGTTAATGTTTGTGTTTTCCATACTGCACCTACTGACCCTTACCGATCATGTGGAAGATGCTGAAGGGAGAAATGTCTCTGGGTGGAGAAAAATCTGGATTACCCTGGCTGCAAAAGTGCATGGCCACAGTTACTCTTGTTTTCAGAATTACTTTTTCTTTCTAGAAACACAATTTAAAATCTACAAGAATAAGCATTCTGTTTAGGTAACATCTAGTCTTAATCCTTTTTTTTTACAGATGAAGAAACTCAGATGCTTGTCCCAATGGCACTAGTTTATTGCATAGAATGTCAACCGAAGTCTCCTAACTTCCAATTTGATATAATTTTTTATTATAAAAACAATCAAATAATATCATTCCTGAAGATGGAGACATAATTATCATGGCATAGATTTAGCATGCTCAATAGCTATGAAGCATTTCTACTATACTGCGACATATCAGCACTGATGAGAAAGATTGGAGAAATAAAACAAACAACCAAGCAAACCTAAAATACAAGAACTTCTAATGTGACCAGGATTGACATAATCATCTGGTTAGAAAACAGTTCAAGAAAGGACATAACCCAAACTAACTTTTGCTCACAGAAGCTAAATTGTGCAATTCACATCGAGAGAGGATTGGGCCGGTGGGGAAGTGAGACTTCATGTAGAAAAGGGCTTTAGAAGGGAGAGTAATGTTTGCATGGTTAGGGAGGAAGAAGGACATCCAGTTAGGGGGAAAAAACCTGATGTGAAAGCGTGTGTAGTACAAATGTGCCTGTTGCAATGATCCATTGTTGGCAGACATTATCCAAGGGTTTGGAAACGGGAAAATGGGTTTTGTTGTGTAGGGATAGGCGAGGTTAAGCTTTGTAGTACATTGGGAAGCACATAGACTTTGGAGTCAGGTAGACCTGAGTTTAAGGTAGCATCTGTTATTTAATAACTTGGCAACTCTGCTCAGGTTACTAAACTCTCTGAGCCTTGGATTCCTCATCTGCATCACGGACATAATGTCCGCAGGGTCACGTCAAGTGAGACAACATATAAAGCGTTCAAAGAGCCTCCCACATCCTAGGTATCCAGTAAGTATGTCCCTTTATCTTCTTTTTCCTATTGGTCCCTCTATAACACATAGCATATAATTCTAAAAACACTGAATCATCTCACAGATATATATATATTAATTGTGTATGATGAGTCAGTTACTACGTTGGCACTGGGAATATTTCAGAGAGGATATAGAGAACTGTCTAAGATCAGGAGTATGTTCTACGGCAGGGCTACAAAAAGTGAATACCACCAGGCCATATAGCTGGAGGATACACACATTTCATCAAATTAATATTCTGTCCAATTGAACCAAACTAAATGTTAATATGAATTTGTGGAGAGAAATGTCTGATTGATCTTTCATTGTAGCCAAGAATTATCTGCAGAGCGTGACACAAGTACTTAGCCAAGAACTATCTGCAAAACATAAGTATTACATTACGCATCCAGAAGGTGATATTTAACAATTCCAAGTACATGGATTGTTTTTATGGAGTAGTCAGCTTTATGGGCACTTAAAGTCTATGAGGTATATCTTTGAATATTCTTTGGTTGGTACAGTTTGCCTAAGTCTTGCTTTTTTTCTAATTGGAAAAGTGTGCCTAAGGAAATAGGACTTGTATAATCGGTCCTATCTACTTCGGAACTTTTATTTGAGGAATGTGTACAGAAAAACATCAATTCAGGTGGACTGGGGTCATGGGAATAGATCTGGTTGAATTTAAAGGTTCTTATAATTCCACAGATTAGCCCAGTCTCTCTCTTTTGGCCGGTTAACATCAGTCAGGGTTTGATTGTTGATGCTGCCTGTTCTATGGGGATACTCACTGCAAAGCGTTCATTGTCTACATCATAACCGACGACACTTTAAGGATGTGGATGACACCTGTAGCTTGTTGATATACAAAGAACAGTTTTCCCATGGGTTTGGAAATACCAGCTTTTAGGTACTTTCAATTATTCTTATCTATGGCCGCGGACCTATGTTTTCATAAAACGGGGCCTATTATATAATCTTCCTCTTTTCTTTTTAGAGTAATGGAAGTGTTTGAACCCAGTATCATAAATTAGGTATTAATACAATCCTGCCAGAAACTGACTTCTTACATCCGAAGGCTAAACTTTAACACGGATGTAAATGCAACTTACACTTAAAAAGATGAGAATTAAGAAGTTCAAGAACGGTAAACTAAAACAAATTAAAAGGATGATTTTGGTTTAGGAAACTTTAATACAGAAAGTTTCTCTTGTCCCTATTATTCAGTTTCCCTCCTTTCATGATACAGGTTTTTTTGTTTGTTTGTTTGTTTTGTTTTTGTTTTTGTTTTTTGTCTGTAACAACGGAGTCATTCAAGGTGAGGTTTACCTATGTGGAGGACTTTTAGCTCCATGCTGCATATATATTCTGTATTTTCCAGAAGTTACAGTGTGATTCTGTGTTTGATAATCTGGTGCAATAGGCATTGTTGTGGTAAGAATCTTGCCCTTGATGGAAAGTAATGAGACCACATTTGTTCCTTTTTCACTTTTCATTTGGAAGATGTAAATGCAGGTGGTGTCTTGGTTCTTGGGGGCTTTCCTTTCTGGCTCTGTGTGTTGAAGAAGTCATGTTGATTTTTTTCAATTTTATTCAAGATTTTGACACTCAGGAACACAGCGGGCACTTATATGTTGTATTCCCAGAGTGTTTTTAATTGAGGAAGGGCACAGCTGATGAGAAAAATATAAAGAAATGAATGCATTAAGGAACTAAATAGTCAACTTTTTCCGTTTTTCTTTATTTAATAGTGAGAGTATACATGGTGAGAACTCCTGGGCTTGAGCAGAGATAAGAATCTCTCTATTTTTTCATTGCATTAATTTTCCTTGCTTATTAGTGTTTTAAAGATATTTTTCTCATAACATTTTTATTTTCCTTCAAGATTTTCTGTATGTATTTTCTCTTCACTTTCTAATGTCTTCTCTACCAGGTATCATCTGGTTAATTTCTAGACTGTCAGATACTCACTTTAACTCAATTTACCTTTACTGCTAAATCATTATGATTAAGAGGAAAAGAAGCTGAAAGAAGGATCAGCTGGGTTGTGCTGTGTAACAAAAATCTTCAAAGTTCCATTGGGTTAAATGACAAAGGTTTATTCCTACTCACGCTCCTTGTGCGTTACACATCAGCACAGGGTTTCTGCTGACTGATTACTCAGAGCTCCACGCTGACGGAGCCACCACCATTTTGAACATTTCTAGGTTTAATGTAAGAGGGAAGAGATAGTTCTGAGAGGTAGTGAACTAGAAATTAAACATTCCGTCCTGTGACACGTTCGCTTATATTCACAACGCATTGGGCAGAACCAGTCACACGTTCCTGTGTAACAGAAGGGGAGGAGGAAGTGTAATCCAATCCGATCTTGCGCCTGCAAGGGGTTGGAGTGGAACTGCATTAAGTACCATGACAGGAAGCTTGCCAGGCTGCCTTTGATCTTAGTTGAATGTTATGGATCACAGATGGAGAGACAGACAAGTTTGGCTTTATTCACAGATGTGAAGATGACTGGCATCTGACAATGTCTGCCATGTAGCCAGTTAAACCACACCATACCTTGGACAGTGTACTTTGAACTCCAGTACTTGGTGCCATGCTAGCTCAGTTCTAGGAGTGGAGGCAGTATGGCCTAAACCTGTGGTCTGTTATAAACACAGGCTTTGGGGCTAGGGCCCCAGATTGGAATCCTCAAATCTGTCATATGCTGTCAGTGTCTTCTTTGGAGCTATTGAGTTCTCTGAACATTACTTACTACATCTTCAAAGGAAGGATGATTATGACAAAATAAACAGACTTGCTGTTTACCCCTTTTCTTACCTGCCTGAAATGTCAGTGTTATGAGAGCAGAGATTTTTGTCTGTTTTTGTCCCTGAATAACTTCTAAATTCTTGGAGCACTGCCTTATACATAGAAGGCACTTAATAAATCCATGTTGAATTAGTACATGTATGTATAGGATTTTTATTAGCATCAAATGAGTTCATGTATCCGAAGTCTATTATATAGTGGGTGGTACATTTTTAAGGATCAATAAATGGTAGATTTTTTTATAAATCTGGAGGGAAATTAAAAGATTAATTGAGGTCTGCAAATAATAGGGGAAATCTTTCCTAGGTGTATTCGTAGCAGACTGTGTCTCCGGGAAGACCCAAGGACAGAGTAGACTTTGGTGGGTTTAGAGGTCAAATTTGATTTTAAACTAAATGTATTTCTGTCCTAGAGAACACCCAAATAGGGGGCATTCTTATAACTGGCATTGTTTTATAACTGGCATTGTTTTATAACTGTCATAAGTTTGTAGCTTTTCTTGGGGTCAAGACAAATTGTCGCAGCGTTGCATTGGTTGGGACTTCTCCAAAAGCTGTGGGATTGACATTTGTAGTGATTAGGCTTCATAAGTGTTCCTGTGATCCATCCATCCATCCATCCACCCATCTGTCCATCCATCCACCCATCTGTCCATCCACCCATCCATCTAGTTCAATAAATATTTTTTGAGTACCTACTTCATGCAAGGGAATGAAACTTTGCTCTAAAGTGTTCTCTTATTAGTATTTTATTTTCTGTTAGCAGAGATTTTAACTCCAGTATTGCCAGTAATGCTTATTAAAGATCTGTAGTTCAGATTATGACAAGACCTTCCTGGTAACCAAAGTGTCATATTACATGAGCGCACAGTCTTGTCCACAGAATGATGATGTATTTGGAACGGTTTTCTTGGTAAATTAACATGAACCAGAAAGCCAGTAAACATTTTAGCAAAAATGGGATGATTATGATGCTAGCCCTCCAACTGGCATCACCTCTAGATAAAGGGCCTGATCTGATTAGCTCCACTATTAAACTTTTGGTGCTAAGTGTAGCTAAATGCCATTTCAAGAGTTTAAACTTGAGGAATTTTAGGAATGTGTTCTTCCTTTTATTTTGATTATCTGTGGATGGTTTGGCACAAATACCAAAAAAAAAAAAAAAAAAAAATTCTCTGCTGTATTTATTTATGATATGTCTCTGTTGGGAAACAATAATCTTTCTGCTTCTTAATCTAAATTGAACTGCAGTATACCAATAAAACAAGTCACAACATACAAAGTAAATTTTCTCCGTATAAATAATTAACTCCTCAAGATTTATTGGCCTTTCTCTATTTCCCCCTTTCTCTGAGTGGTGTAATCCAAATAAAATGTTGCATTTATTCTGATCTTATAAAATATTCATAAAAGAAACCACTACCTTTGAATTTGGATTAAGAAACTATGAAGAAAATATGATTATAAATGTTGACCTTTGTCTGAGTACTACCTAAAGCTTATTAGCAGAAAACAACCATCTGCAGGGAATCTCCTTTTACTTTACCTTTATTTCGCTCCTGGGTTCTTATTGAAACTTTCATTGGCTTTAAACTACTACGTAATGATTCTGAGACAAACAAAAGTGAGCGATCAGTTTATCTTTCTGTCATGTACACACGAGGATAAGTGCGTCAGGATTTGGCTAGAAGACTCTTGGATGATCTGGGTGGCTTTGGAAATAATGAGGACAATGAGGAAAAAGGATCTGTGTCCCAGATGAGCAGATTTTGCTGATGTAGAAGTGAGAGTTGGAACTGAAATTTTATCTTTTATGGTCATTTGCTGCTCTGTGCCTTATGGAGATAAAATGTATCTGTACCAATCCTCAGGGTAAACTTGCCTCATGCCCCTTGGTTTTTTAGGTGTCCTGGGACAACACATATCTTGGTTTTGGCTCTCACCTAGTCTAGAGGATTCCAGCAAGACTGAAAGGACACTGGTGCTTAAGAATTTGAGTTTACTGTGAGACAGGTTCTATCGTGAACATTCTAAAAACCCAAAATTCATGATGATGGATGTAATGTTCTCAGAAGAGGTAGATCTCTGATGCTACTTTTACCCTCCAGAAAAGATTTAAAATGGATTATCAGAAAAGCAATTCCTTGATTGTTCTCTGGAGTATATCAATCCTGGGTGAACAACTAAATGTTTGTGCTTTGGTTTGTTTAATGGCAAATTCCTCAGTTCAAGAATGAAACCACCTTAGCCTCTGAGGGAAATTTCACCTCTCAGAGAAATCACTAGATATTGGCTGTTTCAGGAACTCTGAAATACCAGTCCAAGGATCACCTCCATTTGGGGATAATATTTTCAGTGGATAGTGTCACACATATGTTGCAGTGTAATTAAAATGATTTTTCTTGAGAAGCCCAATATTTCATTTTGGGATCACGCCCTCCTAATTTTTTCACATGAAAATGTGCTTTCTTTTATAAAATTATGATGAGAATAAAAGGTAGCAAAATAAAATTTTTAACTCCATAGTTATCTTAATTTTCACTGCATATAGGCCAATAAAATGGGAAAGTCTGGAAACCGGTGAACTGAACAACTTCAGGTCTAGAAGGGGCCTGTCATTTCTAAGGGCAGTCAGACTTCTGTCTCCTAATTTCAGGGGTGACTGTCCTGGTGAGGTTCCATGTTATCACCTGTCCTGGTCCAGCCTGGCCAAATGCTGTTGGAAATGTTTGAGCTCATCTTTACTGTTTGTAGAAAGCTGAGTTAAATTCGACTAGAACAGCAAGCCCAAAGAGGATCTGAGTCAACAGGAACTGACATGGCCTTTACAGCTGAAGAGTCAGCGTTTGACTGCCTTGTTGTGAGATAGACACATTTTAGTGTTAGTGTCAGGATTTTGAGCAATACTTATTTTTCTGACGTGGATGAGGCCTTAAGTTTTTCAAAATAATTTCCTTTCAATATTAAATAGTGATTGAGTATCATCGGGTGGTGTTTCCTTTTCCTTAAGAAGTGATTGCATTTAGTGGCTTCACTTCCTAAACCCTGGAGAAAGATGCAGAACTCTGCCGATGAGTATATATTTTATATTTTTAATTATGTGTTTATTGAGGAAATGTTAGGGAATTTGAAAACACATGAATAAGAAAATGAAAAAAAAAGTTTACTCACCACACATGGCAACTGTTAACATTTTGTAACCCATTCTTTGGTCTTCTCTATGCATGTGTTTATTAACTTGGGATCATACTATATGTAACATTTTGTAATCTGATCTATCTTTGATATTTTATAATATACAGTGAGTGAATATTTGATCATTTGTCACTCTTCAATATGATCTTTAATAGCCGCATGATATGCTGTTTTATAATCCCATCTTGTTGCATAGTTTTGATGAGCATACTGCATCTCATATATATACATATATTTTAATATATATATTTCAGGATGGCTCTGAAAAAGTAGAACTACTGGGTTAAGGATACAAATATATTTCTAAGGACATAAATATTTTTATTCAAACAAATTTTTTTAATGTTTTTTATTTATTTTTGAAACAGAGAGAGACAGAGCATGAGCAGGGGAGGGGCAGAGCGAGAGGGAGACACAGAATCTGAAACAGGCTCCAGGCTCTGAGCTGTCAGCACAGAGCCCAATGCGGGGCTTCAACTCACAAACCGCGAGATCATGACCTAAGCCGAAGTCGGATGCTTAACCGACTGAGCCACCCAGGCATCCCCCAATTTTCTTTTAATCTTTATTTTTGAGAGAGAGAGAGAGCATGAGCAGGGAGGGGCAGAGAGAGGGAGACACAGAATCCGAAGCAGGCTCCTTGCTCTGAGCTGTCAGCACAGAGCCCGAAGTGGGGCTTGAACTCACAGAGTGTGAGATCATGACCTGAGCTGAAGTCGGATGCTCAACCGACTGAGCTACCCAGGAGCGCCAGGACATAGATATTTTTAAAATCTGAAGAAAGACTTGAACACTTTATGAGAGGGGACAATAAAAGTCAGGTACTGTTTTGAGACCTATAAATCACAATCCAGATTAAATGTCTGGCCAGCAAACATTCATATTTTCTGCTGAAGATCCTGAGAATGTAGGGAAAGAATAAAGAACGCAGCTGTAACGTCAGTGTGACCAGATAGGAATGTGGGAGAGCAGAAAATTATTGATTTGCTAGTCCCTGCAATGAGGTTGGAAAATATTCATATAGATGATCACATTTGGTGGTGATATCTATGTTTACATGATTAAGAACTTCCCCATATACATTTTTTTCAATGTTTATTTATTTTTGAGACAGAGAGTGACAGAGCATGAGCAGGGCAGGGGCAGAGAGAGAGGGAGACACAGAATCCGAAGCAGGCTCCAGGCTCTGAGCTGTCAGCATAGAGTCCAACCTGGGGCTTGAATTCAAGAGCTGTGAGATAGTGACCTGAGTCAAACTGAGACGCTTAACCGACTGAGCCACCCAGGTGAAAGCTACCCCATAACAAAGAGTCCAACAAAGTGGACACAGGACTGTTTAGTTCTTGATTGTATACATTAAACTTATATATACTGAGGAAATATATAAACTTATGTATACTCAGTATATACCGAGGTGTATACTTTCTACCTGTTGAGTTTTTGTGTTTCGCACAATATATTAACTACAGATTTGGTGGGGGGGGCAGTTGTTAATTCTGGGTTCTGTTGACAAAAGTTTTATTCAAGAGGTACCTGGAGATAAAATGCATGTCAAATATCAGGGTTCATGTAATTTATGCCTTATTGTGTTTGCAATTTAACCTGCAGTTTTTCTACCTACACCTTAACTGGTGAAACAAGGTAAGAGCGCGACATGCTGAGTGAGCATCGCTCCCCCATCCACTGCTCGATATGCAATTTGATCACACCTCTGGCTTTGTGAGCTATAGGCATGGCTCTCAATTAAATTACCAGACTGCCATAAATCTAATTTTGGACTGAATCTCATGTGTTCAAAGTATTAAACCACTGTTTACCAATCCCTAATGAGAAGTCATCAAATAATTCAAACAGCAGTACAAATACTTCTATTTAACTCTAGGTAGAGCCAAATTAAATAGAAGCTCATCTTCATGGAAAAATTTGTGCAAACATAGTTTGAAAACATTTCGCTCCGTTCTATTCCGTAAACAAAGTCAGGCTAACGTGAGTTTATTTTAAACACCTTTATTAGGGACACGCTTGAACTTCCAAACTAAATTTATAGCCTATTTGACCCCAACCTCCTTCAAGCGGCACCTCTCCTCTTGAAGGTTTCCTGGATCACCAGGAATAAATCGCCCCTTGCTTCTTCATCCAGCCATAACACCCTATGCATTGCACTATTGCCGCTTATCTGCTGGTTACTTGTTTCCAGGAGTTCCTTTCCAGTTAGTCTGTGGATCTGGTGAGATCTGGTTCTGAGTCTTTAGTTACCTGTTTTCCTGGCTCCTGGTACAAATAGATATTTGAAACTTACCTATTGAATACACGCTACATACAGAGGTTGCTATAATCCAAATGCACTTGAATTCCAAAAATATTCGGTGATTACTTATTTTCCTTTAATCTCTTATCTATTTTCAAATATAGCAGGCATCATACTCTTCTAAATTGCAATAATGTGCACTACGCATTTGCAATTCCATGTTTTGGAGTTAGGAAGGGATATAATGAATAGTATCATTAATAAACTTTTATTAAGATCTTTCCATGACACAGTACACCTCACTAGCTCAAGATACAAAAAAAGTAGGAGGATCTCCTTAAGATACAAAAAGTAGGTCTCCCTTAAGACCTGGAGAATCAGAAAAAAAATATATAAATACAATTTTTCAATTTGTGGTAAGAGATTCTGCTGGTTTTTCCTAATAGCCACAATAGCCCCATCAGATGTCATCCAGGTTTGCCTCAGTACAAAAAGATAGAGACTGGTAATGTTTCAGAAGTGACACATGTCACATTCCCTCACAGTTCAGTGGCCAGAAGTAGTCACATGGCTTCAGTTGGGCTGCAACGGGGAGTGAAACATCGTTCCCTGTGCCAAAGGAGGAGATATCCTGGAACTGGTGAATATTAGTGACTTTAAAGACTAAAACTGAAAAAAAAATTTTTTTAAATAGATTTAAAGTCTTAACAGTAAGAGTGGTAAATGCTTATGTAAAAATTCAAGCAGTATAAGATAATGTAAAATCATTAACAAAATCCTTTCCCAAATATAGCCACTTTTCATACAGTTTTGTGCACCATTTTAAGAATTTTTTATTGTATTTACATGTACACACATACTTTATAAATCACAGTGTAGATGATATTAAAGTAGGATCATAGATGTTTTTGTGGAACATTCTTTATTTAAATAGTCTATTATGAACATCTTTCCCTAGGATCATATATGGATCTACCTCATTACTTTTTATGACCTCTACCTGCAAGTGTTTTCCATTTGTGAAGATAAAATTATATAGACAAAGCGTTGCTCTAATGGTGATAATAATGATGACGAGGAGGATATAGGCAGTTTCCCTTTAGGATACAACTTTAGGAAGTATGAGGTAGGTACTATTATTATTACCATCTCACAGAGGGGGAAACTGAGGCATAGCGAGGTTAAGAAACTTGCACAAAAATCACACAGCAAGGAAGTGACAGAATCACGGTATGACTCACTTCTTTCTGGATCCAGAGCAGATACTCATAACCACTGGGATATATTGCCTCTCCAGGGTGTAAGACTTTACATTTTGAAGTATATTTCAAAATTACTTTCTAAAAACGTAACGTCGTATGAAAGTCCCAGCAATAATAAAGAGTGTCCATTTCCTCACACTTTCATCAACCCTGAGCTGGTTTCAACTCTGCCATCCTGACATGTGAAGAATTCTCATGTTCAATACTGTGTTCGTTTGTGAGGACTTCCAGAGCAGTGCATTGGAACATGAAAAGAAGCAGGAAAGATGCTAGACACTTCTGGGAAATGATACTTGTTTTCGCAAGAATCTCTTACATTCATACTGTCTGAGAGGAAGGATTTGACAAGATGATTAATTTGTCTTTTCTCTTACCTAATTGTGTAGTTGCTACTCATTTGAAGCAGTTTCCTTCTAATGTTAGCGTCAACCCAATCCTCAAGCATCCGCAGTTACATTTTTGTGTGAGGAATTTAGAGAAAGGAATGAGAAGAAGCATTTGTCTGGTTTCTAAAGTGTGTAAATTATGAGACTGGATATTCAGCGTTATGGGTTGCACCATGCTATGTGCTGAAAAGTCTCGCAACAGAGTGTCTGCATGTTCTTAAGTTCTCTTTTGTGTATGTGGTGGTGGGGGGTGGGCGGGTAATGGAGGGAGGCTCTAGAGAATAGGACTATAACAAGGGCCCATCTTAGCCAGATCTAAGAGCAGTACTGTATACAATTATTTAGTGAGCACCAACTATGTGCCAAATCGTATGCTAAGCACTAGAAATACAGTGAGAACCCGAAGACAAATGGTTTCTGTCCTCATAGAGGGTATCACCTGGGTCAAGGGGCAAACTAAAGTAGTACGTGATACTTGAAGAACCTGTGACTAGTCACGAATGTCTTCCATGAGGAACTGATGTTTGACTTAAGATCTGAATGATGAGGAACGATTAAACATTTTTCTTTCAGAAAGGATTACATTTGCTAGCTTTAAGATATCTGGTTGAAGACAGGTCAGATAGTGCTAGGAAGCTTATTGTCATTGTCCAGCAAGAGACAGTGATGATCGAGGTTCAGGTGTTGGTGGAATAGATGGGGAGGAGACACATACAAGAAATGTTTAGTAGAGGAAATGGATAGGACTTGTTGATGGCTTTGATATCAATGGTAAGGGAGAGAATAGTATCAGAGATAATGCCAGGTTCCTGGCTTGCATACTTGGTGGTGTCTTTCTTAGCTATGAGAGTCACTGAGGTAAGACTGAATTTGAGAGAGTGCATTATGAGTTTGGTTTTGGAAAGACTGAACTCTTAGTGCCTTTGAGATATCACGAAGACAAAAGTCTTATCTTTCTTATTCACTGTTGTATCCCCAGTGCCTAAAGTGGTATCGTGCATTTCGATAGGTACTAAAACGGGTGGGTTTTTTTTTTGTTAATTTCATAAAGACATATCTTTTTCTTTATTTAAGTTACTTTACCTTTCTTAATAACATTCTAACATTTTATTCATGTAAAAATCTTAATTTTTTAATAGCGTTTCATTTTTTTTGTTACTGTAACAGGATCCATCCCCCAAACCCTTCTACCTCCACCCCCCCCACCCATGATATTCTCTAATGGGTTGTTTTTTTCTTTAAAGGAATGCTATTTACTTTTTAAATTAATGCAACCAGCTACTTTACTTAATTCTTAGAGTTTTCTAATAGATTTTCAATCAATTCTCTAGGTTCTTTTAGTTATAGATTTCATTATTAGAAAGTAAAGATAATTTTGCTTTCTTATTACTTCCTTTAAAAAATACTTAAACCTATATTATTTCATTTAATCCTTCCCATGACCTAAGTTTGAAAATTCCTATGAACTCCTTCTTCTGGGTAAGCTAATATACAACTTCATAGTAGAATAGTAGAGTAGTTATATTTCATTTTATTAATGGATTTGTCTTAAACAAGTTTCAAAGTACTGTTTCTTTCAAAATGTACAATGTGCCACCTCATTAGGAAAAATCAAACATAAATGATGAGTCTATGAATCCTATAAATGAAGTCAATGCCTAGAGGCTCATTCATTCATTCATTTATTCACACATATTCACTGAATAACTGGGGCATATCAGGAAAAATTCTATGTTCTGGGGATACGGTAGTTAAAAAATAAAGGGAAAAATACCTGCCATGATAGAACTTATATTTTGGTGGGGATAACAGATGATAACTGGAATAAATAAAGAAAATATATGTTTTGTTAGGTGGTGAAAGTTGCTAAGGATAAAAGTGGAGTGGAAGAAAAAATATAAAGTATTAGGGAGGGATGGTAAAGTTTTAGATAGGATGTATAGGGAAGGCCTCATTGAAAAGATCCTGTTTAATAAGAAGAAAATAAGGGGCAATTTATCTGGTCCTCTGAGATGTCATTCCAGGCAAAGGGACACGTTTTGTGCAATGATCTGTTATCGGAACAGTGCTGTGGCTAGTGTGCCTCAAGCAGAGACATGAGGGAGAAATCAGGGAGTTCAGAGAGCTAATGGGTATGGGTGGTGGGGTAGAGGCCCTGTAGGCCACAGCAAGGACTTTGGCTTTTCTTTTGAGTAATATCAAAAGCTATAGGTGAATTCAGATTGAAGGAATGACAGGATGTGGCTTATGCCTGAAGAGGGTCACTCTATCTGCTAGTAAGACAGGACTGTGGGTGGACAAGGAGACCTGTTAAGGCCTACTTCAGCAATCCACACAAAAGGTAATGGTAGCTTGGGCCAAGTTTATAGCAGAGGAGGTAATGAGAAGTGGTTGGATTGCGGACATATTTTGAAGGTAGGATGAACAGGGATTTCCTAATTGATTAGCTATAGGGTACTGGAGACAGGGAGAAGTTAATGATGCGTGAGATTTTGGCTTGCATAATTTAGAATGGTATTGCCCTTGATTGAGGTGGATAGACAGCGGGAGAAACAGTATTTTTATCTGGGGCTTGGTTATTGGGAACTTTGTAGTTCTATTTGAGAGGCAGAGTTTTAAGGATAGGCAGAGAGGTTTCACAGGGGTGTACCATCTCATTCTTTCCCCAGTTCCGACCCCCCCAGCCATGGCACTCCAGTGACAAATACGTGGTTTCCCAGCAACATCAGGCTGAAGAAAAGCGGGGCGAGAGAAATGGGGCCAATTTCAAAATGGGCAAGGGAGAACAAAGGAAGCCTGGCTACCTGCACCTATGTTAAGAGATTTCACTATATTTGCTTACCATGTTGTGTTTGTTTCTGAGCTACAGAATGCATTATTATACAAAGATACACTCTTTATAAGACCTACACTTCCTTGCCATTTTATTTATTTAACAAATACTTACCAAGCATTTCATCTATGCCAATTTCGGTGCCAGGAGTTGGGGATACGGGGAAGTATAAGATTTGGTCATTTCCCTGAAGCAGCTCACAGCCTGGAGGGCACATATACATAAATCATGAGAAGTATTGTAACAGAAGGTCGATCCCAAGCTATGAGACTAGAGAACAGGGGACGATGAATTGTCAGGTAAGCTAGGCTGTGTATTTCTCTTTTGCAACTTAATTCTGGGATTCCATCTTATTAGTATTCTCATTTTCCTGTATGAATCAGGGGTTTAACTACTAAGAGATTGCAGGGTTCTATATCATAAGACTCTTCGTTGCCTGAGCTGAATTTCCTTCAGGACTTGCAAAATCTTGGGTCATGGGATTCCAACTTAAGATTTAAAAAAAAAAAGTCCCAAGTTTCTGTTCCTTGTTTGCAATTCTCCTAAACATAATTATCTAACTTCTTCTCCAAGTGCCGTGACAAAGCAAAGTTTTTTCGATGCGGGTACCTATGTGCAAATTGAATGTGTTGTTCATGGTCTCCGTAACCAGGTGCTTGCCAAGAAGCAAGACCGATATGTACAAGTGAACAGCTTAAAGGAGAATTTTTATTGATGGCGGAGAGTTGAAGATACCTGTATATGTTGTACTTCTGTTGTTCATCCTTTTGAAAGGAGTCTATGAGCCCAAGCATTCATTTCATGGAGTACGTACTTCTTTCTCATAGAAATTTGCATTTCTGTTTTCGGTATAGACCAGTGTGATCCAATGAGGTTAGGTAGACTCGACTGTTGGTTGTTGTAGGATAGTTATAATGCTCTCACTTACCGTAGCAAGGTATTACTTGAAAGACACAATCTAGCTTTCTACCTTTAAATTTATGTAAGTATAGCAATTGCATTTACGTAAGCATAGTGATTGCTTTACAAAGGATGGCTTGTACAATTTTCTACTGAGTCCAGTGTGGTCTCATCTTTGAGTTTCTTTTTTTTCCCAGAGTCATCTATTTTTATGGTCAGAAGATAGGGAAAATAAGGAAAAAAATGGGGAAAACTAAAATGATGACCAAATGATACTTGTTCATTTATACGTACAACAGTTGCTTCTTAAGTGGCCAGTCCCTGTGGGAGTCATTTTGCATGGTTGGTTTGTGAGGGCCAAGCAGTAGGTTTGTGCCTGGGACAGGTTAAGAGGAGACTTCGCCACACTGTGTTTGTGTTTGGGGAAGTGTGACTTTGTTTCAGTGCCCCACCGCCCTTATGGAGCCCACACCCCTGCAGCTACCAAGAATTATAGAAGTAGTGGCTTAATGTTCTTCCTACCCAAAGTTCTCCTCCCACCGTCTCCCCATCTGGCAGCTCATCGATGACTTCTGCTGTACTCTCCACTCAATCTAACTAGTTTGGCTAGCGTCACCTGATTAGAGCCTGTTTGTGGTTACTTCTAATGAAATCATTTTGCAGTAATAAATAAAGTTTTCTAAAATGCTAAATAGGGCAGGAAAGGGTTACATCAAGAAATAAGATCTTTTACCTTATTTTTAGACGTTTTATTTATTTATTTTGAGAGAGTGAGAGAGAGCGTGCGTGGGGATGCACTTGTGCAGAAGCAGGGGAGGGGCAGAGAGAGAGAGGGAGAGAATCCCAAGCAGGCTTCGTTTGCACTGTCAGCGCAGAGCCCAACATGGGGCTCAATCTCATGCACAGTGAGATCATGACCTGAGCCAAAATGAGGATTCTGACACTTAACTATCTGAGCCATCCAGGTGCCCCCAAGAAATCAGATACTTAAAAATGTCTACAAATATTCTTTATTCTGATAACCAATGGACTTGGGATATATTATAAACTGAACCAGATCATGGTGTCTCTGGACTATTTTTCCAAAAAATTGATTTAAGATCTTCTACTTTTTATTTCCAATTTTTAATGTCAGGTGTAGTCAAAGAATGTATTCGGGGGTGCCTTGGTGGCTCAGCTGGTTAAGTGTCTGACTTTTGACTTCAGCTCAGGTCATGATCTCACAGTTTGTGGGTTTGAGCCCCGCATTGGGCTCTGTGCTGACAGTGTGGAGCCTGCCTGGGATTCTCTCTCTCTCTCTCTCTCTCTCTCTCTCTCTCTGTGTGTGTGTGTGTGTGTGTCTGTTCCTCCCCTACTCTCTCTCTCAAATAAATAAATAAATAAACAAATATTTAAAACAAAAAACAAAACAATGTATTCAGCCTAGTTTAATAAACAATTTTTAAGCCCTACTGCATGTTGGACACTATGCTGGATGTAAAAGACATGACTGAGACATAGTACTTGCTCTTCAGGAGTACATGCTCCAGTGGAGAACAATGGTGCATAATAATGTCATTATCACAAAAATCACCATGTTTGGGGCATCTATTATGTGCCGGGCACTCTGCTTGAGATTTTTCATACACTTAATCCTCACAATATTCACGCAAAGCATACGTTTATTTTCCACATTTAACAAATGAGAAAACTGATGTTCATGAAAATCCAGTTACTTGCTCAAGGTGATAGCAAGTGGTATATTTGAGTTTAATGTATGTGAATTATCACATTCCATGACGTGTGCTCTTACCATTAGGATATAGGACTTCCTAGTAAAAGAAAACCCGTACCTTTAAAGGAATGTGAAGTGGGTAGATGTGCTCGTGTATCTACGTAGATGTCCTTCATTAGGCATAAAGTTTCTTATTATATTTCTGTTGTTTCTTAGAAAAGAAATTAAGTTGCTCTATTTTCTAGAAAAGTCAAGACGTGAGGGCAAAGTAATATGGTATCATTTTAGCAAGCGTATGAAATTTACAAAGGAATGCTGACTTATCCAGGGAAGTCAGGTTGGATAGACTACATTTAACCCTGCAGCGTTTCCCGCCGTTCAAGATGTTTTCTGACATTTTCAAAATTTCTTTAGATTCATTTTTTATTTCTCACAAAGAGCTCATTTTATTATTTAGTAATCAAACTTATTTAAAGCAAAGACGATCAATTTATCATCAGACTTGGCTCTGGATAAACTTTCAATGTTTGCAAAAATCAAACCTACCCTTTTAAAGAGGACAATTTGGCACATTTGACATTCAAAGCAATATGAGGCAACATACCTGGTTCAGTTTTGGTGGCAGTTCCACCAACATTTCTAAAGCAATCGATGGAATTGATGTAATTTTCCAAGGGCACTAGTTGGAAGTAGGCAATACTCACTTATTGCTTTGAGTTCTTATATTTTTAGTGAATTATTGCTTTATAGTTACAGATCATCCAGGTATCTTTACTCCAATGAAGTAACAACTTAAAGCGTCCTGCTTCATGTGGAAGTGTTTCTTTTAACTTCCCCTCTCCTGGCCCTTGTCCATGAAGGAGAGAGCAGCCGGTTCAGGCTGCACCGAGCAAAGGATCAGAATCCAACTTAAAAAAGGAAACAAGGAGTCAGCGAGAGCCAGAGCAAGAGAGGGAGAGAGAAATCATCAAAATGAGGAAGTGATTCCTCTGGTTATCAGAAACAGGAGCAAAGTAACAATGGCTGAAAATTCACCTCCCCATGGGGGAATGAATCATCAAAATAACCGGTGGAAAACAAGGTTGTGCAACCTTGACCAGCGTGTGTCACCGGCTGGTGGAATTTTTAGAAAGGCAGCAGTTTGGGTTCATCACTGCGGTTCGTGATTGCACACACCTGTTTGGGGTATGGATTTTGCAACCCCCCAAAAAGGGGAAACTGAACTCACTGCTCCTCCCGAGCTGTGCAAAAAAGCAGAAAACCACAGCTGCTTGAGCAGTTAACAGATATCAGTAAAATACCCATGTTACATAATTAAGGATAACGTTCTTGAAGCATATGGGCCGGAGGTATTATACTCTCATTAAAACTTTAGGTAGGGAACAATTTAGCATATTCTCACACATTTCTAGGGTTGAGTTCTATAATAAATGTTTGTAATTAGACATGCTCTAAACAGTTTATTAAATAATACATGAAGAAATGGTTGATGAAATATAGACGGCTCTGCATTTTGTGTACAATGACACAGAGGCATCAAGATAAGAAATAAAAGATTTCTTCTCATTGACTTGATAACTAGTCACTCTGAGCAGCTTAAGTAAGACTGGAAGAGGTTTCATTCATCAGAGCAGCGTGTCTGTGATCTTAAAGAAATAGGGATTGATAGCTCTGGATTTTTTTTCCTTTTCTTTTTAAATACATTACATGTAGCAATCTTTGAACTCTACTCCTGAATAAAAAGAAATGCTTTTGACCAGAGCCATGCAAAAATCTCATGCACTTTATCCTGGCAAGAAAGAAGCAGCTTGATAGGGAATGATAGGGGTGGAGAGAGCCAAAAAAAAAAAAAAAAAAAAAAAAAAGATCTGAAATTACATTTAAAAATTATACCTTGATGAATAGGTGCTGTTATTTATGAACTGGAGAGGAATAAGGCAGAGAAGTCTCTTGAAAATCGCCAAGGCAGGTGTTTGGTCCCTGGGGAAGAGGTAGGAAACATGCCCCTGAGATGATATTAGATGCAGGAAAGAAATTCTTTCAGTTCTGCAGCCCTGTTTGATATTCAAGCCAGGTGATTAATGGTCAACCATTCTTATCTGAATGGAAGAGTCTGTGATCTATGGAAAATGAGCTTGGATGATCTCAGGAAGTTCTCAAGGGATGAATAACAACTTTTTGAAGTCAGGAAGGTCAACTGGATATTTTGTTTTCTAATGCACACAAATAAGAAATCTTATAACAGAATAAACATGAAATTTGGAACGCCTTCTAGAACATACTTGGGGAAACTGGGCAAGGATGACATAGCTTTTACTGATTTGTCTGCTTAGTAGGTAAATGGGGCTGCCAGTCTGGCAGTTTGCACTGGCAATAAATCACCACTAGACATTTTATTTAAAAATTGGCACTGGCTCGGGGGAGGTAGGGGTTGTCAATTTGCTTTTATGTTGAGGCCAGGCACAATCATAACACACACAAGCCACCTGGAAACTTCAGGCCACATGGAGAAGCATGGCTCAGGTCTCTAATGGCTGTATTTTTGCATGCTTGGAGAGCGCAGGGCTAAATCACAGTCTCAGGATCCTGACCAGAAAGATCTTGGCAAACTGGCACAGCCTGGAGACATCCCTTTTGGAAACCAGTTTGGTTCTAGAATTATGATGTAGGAAGGATATCATAGATTTGATGTAGGACGGAAAATGTGATGACTTACCCTTTTATTGGTGATGGTGATGGGGGAGGGAATCTGCGGGGCCCATGCAGAGCACAACACTTAGTACCTTTCAAAAATCACTCCATTATTAAAGAATTGGGTAGATTTCTTCCCCTCCCCCCCTCCCCCCCCTCCCCCCCGCTTTATCTGGCTTGGGAGTTCACTTTTTAAATTTGTGATAAATATTGAGAGGGGAAAAAAAAAGATACCAACGTGATCATACAACCACCACTGTCCTCATGTGGGCGGGGATAGATGTTCTTTGAAAATGAAGATTTTTAAAAGATAAAATGGAAAGGGGGAAAAGGCAATATGAAGCCATTATAGCTTCTCTATTGGAAATGGTGGGGATGAACCCCCTTTCTTGCATCTGGTTCCTGATGTGCTGCGTGTTCTTCAAAGCTTCCCATATCCGTGCACAGTTTCTTTTGGATCTGAGTATATCAGTTTGAAAATATGATAGTGTATCAGGACTATTATACTACAAATAAACTGATTTACCAAATTATTAGTCTTTCTTCTCCGTTTACATATTACATTTGTAAATGTTAATTATACTGCGTATTTTGTACCATGCAAACTATTAGAAAGGATCTGGTTAAGATAAAGATGTATTGACTTACTTTGGCCTCATGAATAATTCAATTTGTTCACTTTCTGGAAATATCCAGTTTGCTGTTGATGCTACAAATATTTGAATTTGCTTCAACTTGTCCATCAAAGATTTGTTTCCCCTCCCTTCTGGATTTCATATATGTAATTTTGATAACACTATTTACCAAAAAGTTAGAAAAAATATACATTTTGGTTTCTGCTTGGTGAAGTCATTCAAAGCAGTGCCTAATGTCAAGAGCACACAAGGCACCCCCTCCAAGGATGTGCTGAACCAATTGGCTGTTTTCCTGGTATTCGGGACATGGGAGTATTTAAAGAGTTTTGGCATTAATTACACATAAACCCTTAGAGCGTTACATACCTAGCCTGATAGGATTTTTCTTTGTTTTAAAATATAAAATATTAGATCCTTTACTAAATGTTTATAAAAGTTCTGTTATAAATGCGATGGGATCTGCGTTCCTTAGGCCACGGTGTCTTACAAGCTCTCTGCTAGTGAATGACAACATTCATAAAATGAAAAAGGGAAAGAAGAAAAGAAGAAAAATGAGAAACCCCCAAAGCAGTCACTTAAAAAAAATCCCACAATTCTGCCAGTATAAGATGCCTGCATTAAATGTCATGCCAGCAAATCCTCACTCAAAAAGATCAAGACGCAGCATATATAGTATTAAGGAAGAGAGCCTCTTGGGATAGCCTCTAAAATGATGTAGGTAACTGGCAGGTGTTTATATTTTTAATTTTGATTTGTGCACCGGTATTCATTTAATGGTATGTTTTGGAGACAGACATGTGACAGTCTTCATCTTGCATGCATGTCTAACAATTATTTGGATTTAATATAGACATTAATTCGGAGTGAAATTTATTCATCTGAATTTACCATACTCGAGGGCCCTGAAAGATAAAATGTGAATATTTACAGCATCTTGGGTTTTGCAGCTAACCTGTTAATTTCAGGGCAATTCAGCTTCTAGTATTTACCCTTCTTTTTTCTCTTCCTGCTTGAGACTTATTATGGGCCACAAATTTGTGTGTGTGTGTTTGTGTGTGAAGAAAGTGTAACTTATTTTGTGGAGATCACAGTTCTAACCTTATTTTCGTTATTTTGTAAAAAAAAAAAAAAAAAAAAAAAGCCTTCTTTCATCCTAAGTGCAGAAGTGGATAACATAGTTTGTTTACGTAAAGTTATTAAGATATGAAATATATCAAGGATAACAATGATTCCAGGGGAAATAATATGTATTTTAAAAGGCATCTTATTCTCCACGAAAATAAAACGCCATCACTTTTCACTGAATTCTCTGAGCATGAAAGGGCACAGGCATGCACAGGCGTCCTTGCACTCGCTCACTAGCTCACTCAAGCAAAAATAGTCTCTGAGGGAGAGAGTTGCAAAGCTGCTACCAACTTCCCCAACATACCCAAGAATGTCTTTATTTAGAAACTCCCATGTGCTATTTTTTTTTTCCAGCTCTGGAATCTCAGGGATTTTCCCATCCCTCTGCATGCTTGAGACGTTTTAGAGCATGGTAACCCCCTCTTGGAGTCCTCTAACGCTTCTGTTTTATTTTTAAAATGTGGGCAGTGTTAGTCTACTGGGAAGTGCCCATCCTGTGACAAAGGAGGGCGAGGTTCCCAGCGCGTGTGGCAATACCTCTGAAGATCATTGTTGGGTCGAGAGCCCAAGGCCGTGATCCACCAAGGTTTCTTTTGAAGGGCCTTTGAAAATCATGAGATTTTAAGTCAAGCTCTTTCTGAGAAGGTACATCAAAGAGCCATGCATGGCCACATTGGTAGAACACTTTGTGACTTCTCGTAGGCTCATTAAATGGTAACAGTTGATCTTTTGCCACAAGCCCAGGATATGACACATGTCTAGTCTTTTTCAAATTGTAATCGACAGAGTGGACCTGAATTTTGGTAACACATTTGCTTTCAACGCAAGTATGGCAACTTGGCCCTTTTTGGGCCAGACTGTGATATTCTCTGAAGCAATTTATTGTAGTATTGTCCCCCTGCATCGTGTGGGTGAAGCTATTAATATAAGTTCAAAAATCATATTTGCATATTGTTTTTGATAGAAACACACTACTGCCTTTACAATAAGGCACAATGTGCAATTGCAGAAAACTCCTTTTCACTTATGAACGTCTGAGTCTGAGATTCACACAAGCCGCACTTTTGTTTGCCTCCAAAATGTGGGTGCCAAATGAATCTACTGCACTAGGCTTATGAACACTACTGCAACTGTGCGGCCACTATTTCTCTACTGGGAGAATTGTTTCGGCAGATAAACCATCTGGCTTGAAACACAGCCCTCTTTGACAATATTCCCCATTATGTTAGCTCTGAAACAATGTGTACAACTATGCTCCAGTGGAGGACATGTTAACAGAAATTCAATGTCAAACAATATCTGCTCTGTAATCTTTTGCTAAATGTAAAAAAAAAGAGGTAATCAAAATGCAAGATTTTAATTCTTTAAAGAGTCATTGTGAATGTGGTATAAGATGAAGAAAACTCAGGAAAATATTTAATAAGGAACTATAATAGGAGAATGTTTAACATAGTGACTGTTTCTTTAAGGATCACCCATGGAAAATGTGGCTCCTTTTGTTATAAATATCATAAAGATGGTGCCTTAATGCTTTGCGTTCGTCCATTTCCTTTTTTCTTAAGTGTGTTCTAATGTGGATTGATTATATGCGGTGGGAGAATTGTTGCAAGCCAGTATCTGTGGCTCGAGATCCTGACGTGAACTTGGGTGACTGACTCGCTGTGACTTAAGAGTCAGGGACACTATAGAGAAATTGCAGTGGGAACAGGTACCACCTATAATCAGCTAGAGGAAATGTGATAGAACTTTTAAGAATCCAAACTACCAATGTTATTGTTATGGAAGAAAGAGGGAAACACAAATATATATAAAATATGTATATATATATTTATTATATTCATATATATATATACACACACACACACACACACATCATCAGGTTCAAATCTATTTAAGGTAATGTTAAAAGAGAAGACTTGAGTGAATTTATAAGAAAGTTGTAAAAAGTTGAGCATATATGAGTCTATGAGACCAGAAAAATCTATGGTGGGAGTGTTTGGCCCGTTTGTTGGGATGATTGTAGAAGCACTTAACATATTACTGAAATGAAGAGAAATTGAGCTATATCCTAGGAATTGCTACAATGTATGTAGAGTAAGAGAGAGTCTTAGGGAAGAAAGCTAACTTGATGAATCCATGAGAAAGATTGATAACTTATGATAATAATTCCCATGAGGCTTGAAGAAAATGGTGCATAGATAGGAAATGTTGATTGTTTTTTCCTCCATCACAAAATTGCCTTGTATATCTAAGACATTCAGGTTTTTTTTTTTAATTTACTAAGTAGATTTAGTCCTGGTTACTTTGTCTTTCTTTTTATGTTCTTCCGGTACCACTCTGTCTTTAGTTATGCAAATGACATGTCTCAATGAAAATCACAACTTTTGGCTTACAAGGAACCATGGTGTTTATTTTTTCTAGTACTTTTACTGACGAGAGAACTAAACTACTTTTTCTTTCATTTTATAATTTTATTGTACTGGATAACCAAGAACTTGTATTAATCAAAGACTTCATTCCACATGCTCTGTGTCCAAGGTGATTTCTGAGTAATAGTTTCCAATAAAGAGGCCCAGTGAATCACATGAGTTGACCAAAGGACCCAGGAGGAGCCTCATGAAAGACTAATCAGTGAGCTACTGTGAATAGGAGAACAGAGGTCTGTCCCTAAATGAGAGGAAGGCTCTTTTGAGGGTTTGGCTGGTGAGCATGAGATTTCTTTCTCACATTCCTCTCAGAAAAAAACTACACTGCCTGCCACCTGGGAGCCAATGCCAGTGACCTACAAAAAAAAGGGTCCAATGGAGACTGCTGGTCAGATCTGATTCTACTGTTGTTTCCTTGCTGAAGAGGAGAGATATACATAGATTCCTTCTGTGGGCTGGAGAGTATGCTCTACAGTCCTAAAGGCACTGGGATTTTCTCAGTCTATTCAGGGTCATTAGCTGTAGCAGGCACTCTATTAAGTTATATTGTGTCTATGTTTATGACTAGGTAGTGAACTCTGGATTATGTCTCTAGCAGGAAAAGAACAATCAGCAAATTAATGTATTAGACTTCTATGAAGTCTTCTTTGGTAAAGGTTAATTATCACGCTAATAGTATAAGGTCTGCTGCCAGGAGGAGAGTACTTAACACATGAGCTTCTGTTTGCATTTCCCAATTTTTTTTTCTCACCAGTGATGGAGACATACTGTCACGTGGTAAGGACAAACCTTTGTTGGAGAGAAATTGGGGCATTGTTAAACATTAATAAGTCATTTGATTTTTTTTTGTCTCCCTAATCTTTCTCCTGCAATTTTATAGATGATCTGTGGTGTGTGTGTGTGTGTGTGTACACATGTGTAGATTGGGTCTCTGTGTGTGCATGCATGCACATATTAAATTACCAAAGCCCTGACAAGTTTGAAAGGTTCGCCAGAAGCATTTAGATATAGATATGCCATTACTCTTTAATTTGTAAAAGATAAAATTCAAGTAATTGTCATTGGAAAGCAGAATGTGACTTGTTTGAAGGATTATCAGAATTTGCTGAGATAATCATTTGATGATACAGACATGAAATTGAGCTTCTCTGTGTTTTTGGTTTAAGTGTTTTAGGCATAGAATTTTAGAACTGAGAAGACAGTTATTTCTGATGATCAGAGCCCCAAGAATGGGATTCTGAGAAAACCTGAAAAGCTCTTGTCCCAGTAGGTAAGGGGACAGTGGTGAACGATTTACTTCTTTGCTGTCCTGCGCTGTTCTTCAGGTAGACCGTGTCCCCTGACCCTTGTAAAATGGACAAAGAAAATGAATGCAACAGGTCCAGGTAGGTTCTCTCCCCATCTTAGATGGAAAAAAAAAAAAAAAAAAACACACAATCCAGCAATCCAAGCAGATTTATAATTTGATGGTCATCACCGTTTACCCAAGTAAATGAAGCAATAGTTGAAGTTTAAGAAAACAAGAAACGAAAACCAGCCCACCAACCGCACCGAGGTAGGCGAGCAGCCCGTGCTCCGGGCAGGTAAGGCGGATTAATAACAGGCCACTGCTAAGAAGGTTTAGGCTCTTACTGTCAGAGGGTAATAATTAATGATCAAATGTTAATGGAGATACTGGGCTGCTGATGTCATTAATTCAGCTCAGTGGAGCCAGTTCTGCCCGGGACCTGCCACAGCTGTCCCTGCATTTGCTTAATTATTCCAGTGCCTTCAGGCTCTTTTTCTTTCATTTTTTTCCTTACCCTTCCCTCTCCGCCCCCCACCCCCCCACGAACTACAGGACATTATGTTTTCCCTGACGCAGAATTATGAAGAGCATCCTGCTCTCTGGGCCCTGCCAGGCCAAAAATACGTGAAAACCCAAAGGCAACAAAGGAGACCATAACTTTTTACTGGGATGAAAAGATGGGGAATGCTGAAGAAAGGCCATCTTTAAATAGCCTGATTGTGCTGACATAATTTTGGGGTTCTTTAAGGATTTGGATGTTGAAAGTGAACTCTGAGCTGTGCAAAATGTCAAAGTGCTCACTTCTCCCACAATCAAACAAAGAGAATATAGAAAAAGTGGTGCGAGAGTGTTGATAAAACATAATGCTGTACAATGATCCATCCAGGGGGGAACTAGAAAGTGAGCTCTGCTGGGTAAATTGGGGCAAGGAAAATCTTGGTGCAGGGAAAAATGCCACGATAATTAAAATTCAGCTGTAGGAGTGTATGAATTTGCTTGCTGTGTTTTCGGAAACTTCTTGCATTTCTTTAGCTGTGAGTCTCTTTCAGCCATTGTATTGCCTTAAATTTAGGGAAAAACTATTTGCAAACCCATTTGGATCTTTCTGCCCTGGCCTGATCTGATAATCAGGACATTTCTCACTTTGCTGTTTCCTAATTGAACGGAGTGTTTATTTGGGTTTTAAAAGACCCTCGCTTTTCAAAATGTGTAATGGAGAAAAAAACTAGTTCCTTGGCTTTTGGGTATATATTTTCTAGTTGTGATGAGTGTTAGGGTGTCAAAATAGGCCAATGTGTCTTGTGCCTCAATGCTGGAATGCCGCTTGACTCCCTTCCAAACTGAAGCACTTAAAAAAATGTGAAACACTACAACAATTTCAGATCTCTCTCTGTGCGGCACATGGTGATTTAAAATAATTGAAGCTCTTCAAATTTTTATATGCGCTTGAATTTGGAAGTGATCGGCTCTGAGCATGTGCAGTACACAATGATTGAAAATTATTAGAGTCCCTCAAATTTATCGTGTTTCAGCTTGGGAGTGATAGGGGAACCAGGACTTTGGCAGTTAAAAGTGTTTTAAAATGATCATTACAGTCAGATGTTAGGTGATCAGAATTCTGGACACTTGTGTACATTTTTAAACTTATTGTTGAAATGACTTGATTTTTAGATTCAAAAGATCTTGTTAGCCCACCAGAAGAAGGATTTAAATAAACCATCTAAAATGCACCATAGCACAATGTTACTTTCACGGTCATAGTCCCCATTGATGACCTGAATGTGATCATGATTGTAAAGCCAAATGCTCAAATTTGGCAAGAAAAGAAGTGTTCTTTTCTAACCCCTGCGTGACAAAGAAATGTATTCAAGTAAAAACACCTGATGCGCTGTGGTGACAACATGTAGAGTCTGTAGTCTGTCCTTGTCTGCTTTTGCTTTAAACAAGGGGCTTTTTGAACTAATTATTTCTAATACATGGTCAAATTTTGTTTTTATTCAAATATTTTGAAGAAGCTGCTTTTATGAAAGATCATTTAACTTAAATATTCATGTTATGACATCTCTGAGATGAAATATACACACTCATTTTTAAGCCCTTTGTTTGCTCTGGCTATTTGGATATTGAACCAATTGCGAAGGTACATCATTATGAAATGTACAAGGTGGAATTCTCAGATGATTTACTTGGTCACTTGATGGTCATTAAACATTCCTCAGATCTTTTACCAGAGGATATTTTCTACGCGGGAACATTTAAACTTTAGCTGAGTGCCCTGATGCCGAGATTCTAGGATGTAAGGTAGATTTATGGTTCAAAAGTTAATAATATATAAGAAGAAATCCAGTCATTAAGCAGTCAGCTAAAATTCTTAACATGTTTTATTTGTACCTTTGAAAGCCACATGGACGCTCTCTTATTTGATTTAAATGGAAGTGACAAAGGTGAAATTCCAGCATATTTCTCAGTCACTTCCCTTCCTCAGTAAATGTTTTCATTTTGATAAAAATTAGGATAAGTTGATTATGGATTTGATTTTTTTTAACTAAAACCTGGAGTTGGAATTTGAAATAGTCTGGCACAGGAAAACTTTCTGATCTTATAAACTGGCTTTATGAAGCTCCATATTTTTATTAAGGCAAAAATTTAACAGGATTAAAATTAGAAAAATCTAATAATAGAAAATATGTTGTATTTGGGATTTCTGTAACCCTAGGGATTCAGGGCCTTGAACTATGTGAAGTCCTACATTTGGCAGAGTAGTCAACTTTTGCCCTCAAATTTATTATTAGTTTTTAAAGTTTGAAAAATTCTCTGTGTTTATATCCTTTTTGTTTCCCACTCTTACGTTGCCCTTTTGTGCTTAATTTTGACAGGCAGAAAAAAGCTAAGAAGGTTTGTTCTTAGTTTGCTAAGAAAAAAAGCTAAGAAAGCCATTATTTGTGGCTCTGCTAAATTAAGAATGTGTCAGTAGACTAGTGTTATGCTATTAAAGAATTGAATTAAGCCTTATTTAGGTCACGAGTAGAATAAGCACAATTCTATCAAGATAGTCTTTGTTGAGCACATAAGAATGCCTAGAAATTGCCCAGGTTCAAAGAATGGTTGTACCAAAATAAAGTTCTTGTTTTTAGCTCTATCAGTTTGGAGTGCCTTGGGAGCTGGGAAGATTATTTGGAAAAGCTGAAGCTGCGTTGGTCCTTAAACTCTAAATTTTGCAGTAGTGTTAGCTCAGTAAACCAATTTAAAGAAACATCTGATCTGTATTGATACATCTTCTAAAATAAAGAATGCCATTATTTCATATTTTAGTATCATCTATGGGGACAGCTGGTATTGTTTTGGAAACAATAAGGACATTAGTTACCACTTGAAAAATAACACAAAATAGGCCACTCTTGACCTTGAGAAATTGGAAAGGAGGTTTCTCAGGTTAAAACTCACTGTCCTTTTCAACTTTGTGCATATTTAGAGAAAGAAAAGTTTAAGTAAATTCTTTTGTGCCACATACAAAATAAATCCCCAGAGAAAAAAGAGATTAAAAAAAAAATCAAACGATAAAAACTTGAAGAATATAATAAATTATACAGTTTTTCTCTACAGGTATAAAAGGAAAAGAGAAATAATAAATTTGACCTCCTAAAAATGAAAATAAAAAAGATACTGCTACATATCAAAAATATGAAAACTGAAATATAAACAGATAAGGAAAATGTCTATAGATATCACAGATGAGTTCTCCATAACATGAAAATATTTTATCCAAATTTGTGGAAAAAAGAAGTAAACTGTAGTAGAGATAGAAGAAAGGGTGAAAAAAAAAACAGTGAAAATAAATTATAAATGGTTAGCAATTTATGAAAATAAAGTTCAACAAAATAGATCATACTTAACATAATATCAAATATAACAAATCAGTTGAAATTAATATAATTATTAGATAAAATTTCCTAATCATGAACTGCAAACATTAAAAAAAGAGCCATTCATTCAACACATGCTTTTGAATGTCACTGGGTACTAGGAATAAAGTTATGAACAAGATGTCAACAGTCCATAGTCTGGAGAAACCTGCAATCTTGAGTGAATCACAGAAGGGTAACAGGCAAACATGGGGTGGTGCGATAGTCTCTGTGCGGTCTAAAGAGCAGGGCCCTGGGGTACCCCCGAATCCAGACATGAGGAATGAGGGAAAGCCTTTCAAGGGAGTGCGGCTCAGGCCTGAAGGGTTAGCATCATTTTTGTCTCTCTGCTTTTTCTCACAATCCTCATTCAAATCCTTGAGTAAATCTCTCATTTCTCCTTCAGAATATACAGAGGATCCAACCAGTGCTTGGCCTCTCCCTTTGTATCACTCTGGGCCACACTGCCATCACCTCTCCTGGAATATTGTAATTGCTTCGGAGTTACTCACCCTGCTTCGACTCTTCCATCATATGGTCTGCTTTCTCCCCAGCAGCCTAGTCCCTCTAACCTGTGCCTACTCACTACCTCAACAACCTTGCAGAGTTTTACATCTCACTCCAAGACCCAAAAAGCCTTTCATGACCTTCCAGCCCTACAGCGTCTGCCCCATGAGCCTGTTTGACCTTAACTCGTCCATTTTATCTGTCATTGCCTGAACCTCGGCCCTTCCATCCTTCTCCTGCCTAAACACACTATGTGTTCCATCACCTCATGAGCTTTGTACTTGCTATTCCTTAGATTAGAAATGCTTTTCTCTCAAACACATATAGGGCATTGTTTTGTGATTTCACTCAAGTTTCTGCCTAAAGATCATATCATCAGATGTTTTCCTTGACATTCTGTTTAAGATGACAGTCTTTTGTCTGTGTCTTTACCTTCTCTTCATATTATTTATCAACTCTTAATGTTTTTATGTGTTTATTATCTGTCTCCTCCCACTTGAATGTAAGGGTATTGAAGTCAGGAACTGTATCCATCAAGGCTCAACCAAAGAAGCAGAACAAGTAGGAGATTATGTATGTATGTATGTATGTATGTATGTATCTACCTACCAATCCATCCATCCATCCATCCATCCATCCATCCATCCATCCATCCAGCTATCAGTCTGTCACAAGGAATGAATCAGGTGATTGTGGTAGCTGGCTAAGAAAGTTCAAAATCCATAGTGCAGGCCTCCAGGAAGGGAAGATTGTGGTCAGTATGAAACAGGCAACAGACCTAAATTGCTGTCCACAGGCATATTTTATTCTCCCCCAACCTCCTGCTATGTTCAATATAAATGCATAATTGACAAATAAAAATCGTATAGATTTAATGTGTACAGCATGATGATTTGATACACCTGTATTGTGAAGTAAAGACTGTGATCAAGCTAATTAACATATCCATCACCTTAGGTTCTTTCTTTCTTTCTTTCTTTCTTTCTTTCTTTCTTTCTTTCTTTCTTTTCTTTTCTTTCTCTCTCTCTCTCTCTCTCTCTCTCGCTCTTTCTTTCTTTCTTTTCTTTCCTTCTCTTTCTCTCTCTCTTTCTCTCTCTCTTTCTCTCTCTCTCTCTTTCTTTCTTTCTTTTCTTTCTTTCTCTTTCTCTCTCTCTCTCTCTCTCTCTCTCTCTCTCTCTATTTCTTTCTTTTCTTGTGCTGAGAATACTTAAGATTTACTCTCTCAGCAAATTTCAAGTATACAGTACAGTATTATTAACTGTATTCAACACTCTGTATGTTAGGTCACTAGAAGTTACTCATATTATAACTGAAGGTTTATATTCTTTGACCAACATCTTCTCATTTCCCTCACCTCCAAACCCTGTCAATCACTATTCTACTCTCTGCTTCTGTGAGCTTGACCTTTTTAGCTTGCACATAGAAGTAAAGTCATATAGTATTTATATTCGTGTGTTCACTTATCTTAGTTCATTTAGCATGATGTCCTCCAGGTTCATCCACATTTTCATAAATGGCAGGGCAAAAGACCTGAATAGATATTTTTTCAAAGACACAAATGACCAAAAGGTATATGAAAAGCTGCTCAAGAGCACTAAGCATGAAAAAAATGCTAATGAAAATCACAATGGGATATTACTTCACATCTAGTAGGATAGCTATTATCAAACAGACAATAGGTAGCAAATATTGTGGGACGTGAAGAAAAGAGAGCCCTAGTTCACTGTTGGTGGGAATGGAATTTGGTACAACCACTATAGAAAATAGTGTGGAGATTTCTCAGAAAATGAAAAATAGAACTATCATATGATCCAGCAATCCAGTTTCTGGGTATATATAAATAAAATCACTATCTCAAAGAGTTATCTGCACTTCCATGCTCATTATTGTGTTATTCACAATAGCCACGATATAAAAACAAACTGTCTAAGTGATGACGAAAAAAAATGTGTAAATATATAATGACTACGAAAAGAAAGAATTCCTGCCGTTGACAACAATAGAATTTTCACCTTCTTGTTTTTTGTGTGTTCTTTTTAAAATTACTATTGAAGTATAATTGACAGACAATATTATGTTAGTTTCAGGTGTACAACATATTGATTCAAAAATTCTATACACTATTCAATACTCACTCTAATAAGTGTATTCACCACTTGTCACCATACAACATTATTACAGTATTATTGACTAAACTCCCTATACCATACTTTTCATCTCTACTACTTAATAACTGGAAGTTTGTACCTCTTAATGTCCTTTATCTGTTTCATTCATCCCTTCCTTTTCACCTCCCATCTGACAATCACGTTTGTTCTTTGTATTTAAGACTGACTGTATTTTTTTTTTAGATTCCACACATAAGTACAATTATATAGTATTTATCTTTCTCTATCTGACTTACTTCACTTAGCAAAATACCCTCTTGGTGCACCCACATCATCACAAGTAGCAAGATCTCATTCTTTTTTTTATGGCTAATATTCCAGTGTGTGTGTGTGTGTGTGTGTGTGTGTGTGTGTGTGTGTGTGTGTTACACACAATGCATCTTTATCCTTTCATTTATCAATAGACACTTGAATTACTTCCATATCTTGGCTATTATTGATAATGCTGCCATGAACACAGGGCTGCCTATATCTTTTTGAATTAGTGCTTTTGTTTTCTTTGGGTGAATACCCAATAGTGGAATTACTCTATCATACGGTAGTTCTATTTTTTAATTTTTTGAGGAGCCTCCATAACTTTTTCACAGTGGTGATGCCAATTTACATTTTACATTTTATAGGGCATGAGGGTTCCTTTTTCTCCACATCCTTTGCCAATAATTGTTATTTTTGTCTTTTTGGTACTAGGTATTATGACTGATGTGAGATGACAGCTCATTGTGGTTTTGATTTGCATTTCCCTGGTGATTAGCAATGTTGAGCATCTTTTCAGGTATTTGTTCATCTGTGTATCTTCTTTGGAGAAACATCTATAGATGTCCTTTGCCCAGTTTTTATTTGATTATTTGTGTTTTTGGTATTGAGTTCTATGTATAAGTTCTTTGTATATTTTGGATATTAACCCTTTATCCTATATAACCTTTACAAATATCTTCTCCCATTTAGTAGATTGTCTTTTTGATTTGGTGATGGTTTCCTTTTCTATGCAAAACTTTTTATTTTGGTGTAGTCCCAAAATACTTTGCTTTTGTTTCCCTTGCCTGTGGAGACATATCCATCAATATTTGCTAAGGCTGATGTCCAAGAGATTGTTGCCTGTGTTTTCTTTTAGGAATTTTATGGTTGCAGGTCTCACATTTAGGTTTTAAATACATTTTGAGTTTGTTTTTGTGTATGGTTTACGAAAGTGGTCCAGTTTCATTCGTTTGCGTATAGCTCCAGTTTTCCCAGTCATTTATTGAAAAGACTGTCTTTTCCCTATTGTGTATTCTCGCCTCCTTTGTCATAAATTAATTGAGTGCTTAACTATAGATTTAATTCTGGGTACACACTGTTTTGGTTACTATAGATTTGTACTGTATCTTGAAATCTGGGATTGTGATACCTCTAGCTTTATTCTTTTTTGTCAAGACTGTTTTGGCTATTCGAGGTCTTTTGTGGTTTCATACAAACTTTAGAATTATTCTAGTTCTGTGAAAGGTGCTATTGGAATTTTGCTAGTGTTCACGTTGAATATGTAGATGGCTTTGGGTGGTATGAGCATTTTAACAATGTTAATGCTTACAATCCATGAGCATGTTATATCTTTCCATTTGTTTTTGTCATCGTCAATTTCTTTAATCAGTGTTTTGCAGTTTTCAGAGTAGGTCTTTTACCTCCTTGGTTAAGTGTATTCTTAGGTATTTATTCTTCTTGGTGCAACTGTAAATGGGATCTTTTTAATTCCTTTTTCTGCTACTCGGTTGCAGAAATTTTTTTTCTTTTTCAGGGAAGCCTTTGCCTTGTTTTTTAAAGCTTTCTAATCAGTTCACCTAGATTATCGAAAATACTTTCCCTTATTTAAGTTAACTGGTTATGGATTTTACTTATATCTGCAAACATCCTTTATGTCAACAATTAAGATAGGGTTTGGTTAAGCAACCGAGGACTATATCCTCACCAAACTGACACATCAGAAAATCTATCACATTAGAAAGGTCTTATCTGGGAATAAATGGGGGCTCCAGACACAAAGGGAGTTTATATTCATTCAGAAGCATTTCTGCATTAACCTTTGCTAGTTTCTCATGAGCAAATTTGGAGGAAGGTATTAAGTCTAGAGAGAGTCTTCCTCAATGGGTCTTCCTCAATTGACTCTTCACACTCAAAGGTGTGAAGGTGGTGATTAACTGCTGTGGGGGGTGAGCAGGCACAAATCTGCTTCTTTGCACCTTTTCTCTCATAAAGGAAAAACCTGGACAGGAAGGGGCAGCAGATCCTCTCTTCTAGGTTCAGGTATTTCTTCTGGGGAAGAAGTGGAAACAAAACCTGTCTGTTTCTGGAGGAGGAATAGGAAATAATATCTTAGGAACCAAGCAAAAATCCATTTTTGTGGGAAAAAATATAGAAGCAAAAACTCCTCCTCTTAGGGGAGCAGCAGAAATCCATCTTGGGCTCAAAATCCTATATTTAAAACAAATAGAGATGTGCTACTTCTGGGGGAGAGGAGGAAACTCCAAGGACTAGTGCAAATACAAGGTAGAATTTTGCTGCCATGAGTCAGAGGGCCAGGAATGCTGAGAAGGCCCATATATAGAGACCCTGCCTAAGACTGAAGCTGGACCAGGACAAGAGAGAACTTCCTAGCTTCCTGTGAACCCAGTGCTGAATAGCAAAGGAGGGTCAGGGCATGGAGGTAGACCCTGGTGTGGTATAGGCCCATGTACTATGCTGAAAGCTGATGAGAGAGCAGGGACAGAGAAGAACCACTTAGCACTCTAGCTGTCACTCACAACCCAAAGTGACATCAGTTAACTGCTAGAGGGATGTGAAAATTGAGGATTAATGAAGTTACAGTTAGCTAGCAACAACAAAACCCAACTCAGCTCAATTCCTGACTAGATTGGCTCAACACCCCCAAATAATCACTTCATAGTGGAAGACAGATGTCCATGAAGTCATGAAGGATATTAGAAAATACTTTAAATTGAATGAAAATGAAAACAGAATATATCAAGATTTATGGGACAGATCCATAGCAGTGATTAGAGGGAAATTTATAGCATTAAATGGTTAGATTAGAAACCAAGAACAATTTAAAAACCATAATGGAAGCTTCACCTAAAGAAAGGAGTAAGAGAAGAGCAAATCAGGCACAAATTAAAAAATAGGAAAAAAATTATGAAGATATGAACAGGTAAACAAAAGAGAAAGCCAAAATCCTAAAAGCTGATTTTCTAAAAAAGTCAAATAATGTTATAAACCTCTAGACAAACTGATCAAGAAATAGAGAAAGCACAATTTACCAATATTAGGAATGAAAGGACGTCACTACAGAAAATTCAGATTTTTGGAGGACAGTAAGGGAATGTAATGAACAACTTTATACCAATAAATTTGGTAAATGAAATGGACAATTGCTTTCAAAAACCTAAGCTGTCAAAGTTGACTCAGAAACAAATAGATAACCCTGATAAGTCTGTACTTATTGAATTAAGTTTGCTGTTAAAAACTGTCCAAAAAGAGGCACCTGGTTGACTCAGTTGGTAGAGCATGTGACTCTTGATCTCAGGGTTGTGAGTTCAAGCCCCATGTTGGGTATGGAGCCTACTTAAACAAATACCCCCCCCCCCCCAATACACATACAATGCATACAATGGTCCAAAAACACAAGTTCCATTTATTGATGGTTTCATTGGTGAAATCTACTACACATTTTAGGAGGAAATAATACTAACTCCATCCCCAATTTTTCAGAAAATGAAGAGGAGGAAAACTTCCCAACTCATTCTATGAGGCCAGCATTATCCTGACACTAGTAGTTGGAAAAGTCTTAAGAAGAAACCAAAACTATAGAATATATCCTTTATAAACAAAGGCACTGAAGTTTTTCACAACTTGGAAATTAAATTCATCCATATATAAAAAAGATAATACATTGTAACTTGGTGGGAAGCAAGTTTATTTCAACATTTGAAAATCAATGTAATTTATTATATCAAAAGATTGAAAAACAGAAACTCTATGGTCACCTCAATAGATACAGAAAAAGTATTTGACTAAATTCAACATTCACTCCTAATAAAACTCTCAGAAATTTAGGAATACAAGAAAGCATCCCCAGTCTCTTATAGGGCCTCTAAAAGAATCTACAGTTAATATAATACTTAATGGTGAAAGGTTGAATTATTTACCCCTACCTTCTGGAACAAGTTAAGGATATCCTTTCTCACCACTCCTACACAAAATGATACTGGAGTTCCTAGCCAGTGCAATAATGCAATAAGAAATAAAAGGCATAATAGATTAAGGAAGAAGAAATAAAACTATTTCTATTTGAAGACATATTGTCTACCTAGGAAGTCCCAAATAATCTGCAAAAAGACTACAAGAACTAGTATGTGAGTTTAGCAAGGTCTCAGGATATAAAAATCTGCTTCATTTCTATACGCTAGCAAGGAAAAGTTAAAAATCGAGATTGAAATAAGGCAGTAACACTTAGAAGAACACTGACAAGCATGAAATATTTATGGAAAAACTAAAAAGACTTTTGCATTATTTGCACACTGCAGCACAGTTTAGAAACATCAAAGAAGACTAAAATAAATGGAGAGCTCTACCATGTTCATAAATGGAAGACTTAATATTTAGATGTCATTTCTCCTCAGCTTGATCTAGTGACTCAATGTAACCACGAGAAAAGCCCTAGCAGGATTTTATGTGGAGATCAACAAGTGATTCTAAAATGCACATGGAAAAGCAAGGGGCCTATGATAGTAAAAGTAATTTTGAATAAGACAAGTAGATGGCTCGCACTTCGTGATTTAAAATCTAACCACAATGCTACAGAAATTAACAAGCATGGTTTTGGTGAAAGATCAGACATATGGATCACTGGAAAAGGATGAGACCCTAGAAATATACCCATACAACTATCTATAGACAATTGTATAGACAGAGATGCCAAGGTAATTCAATGGAGGAAGAGTAGTCTTTTCAATATATGGTATTGGAATACCCCATAAAGTGCTAGAAGTTAATGTTGACTTATTCCTCAACCCATTTATAAAACTCAATTAGAAATGTATCTTAAACTTAAAGGCACACACTAAACCTGTAAAATTTCTAGGAAAAAAAAAACATAGAAAAACAATCATTGTGACTGTTGGGTGAAGCAAACATTTCTTAGATAAGACACAAAAAGCAGAAACCATAAAAGAAAAAAATAATAATTTAGATTTAATCTGAAGAGATTTCTTTTGTTCAAAAAATGATGTTAAAACATGAAAATACAAGTTACCTACTGAGAAAAAAAAGATATTTATGAAACGTGTTTGGTAATACACTAGTATTCAGAACTATTGTATAAAGAACTCTTACAACTCAGTAACAAGAAAATCAACCAAATAAAAACAAAACAGTCAGATGATTTGAACAATTCACCAAAGAAGAGGTACAAATGGCAAATAAACATGAAGAAATGATCAACACCATTAGTCAATAGGGAAATGCAAAATAAAATCAAAGTGAGATATCCTACATACCTATTAGAAAAGCTAAAAGTTAAAGAAAAGAGACACTACCAATTATAACTCATAAAAGTCTGCACCTCGAAACCTGATGTTAAAAGTGTAATTAAAAATGACATGAAACTAAGCAGCAGTTGAAGGCATTATCCTAATACAGTATCATCTCCTCTTTTCCTCTGTTCTTAAAATCCAGATGGAAATGAACCACCAGCTTTGTAAGAGGCAACTTTAATATCTCTTTGTAATAGAGGTGTTGAATAAAGCTCAGCCAAGATGCTATCTAAGGGAATGATTTTGAAGTTGGTGTCTAGACTTCAAATAATGTATTTATTTATTTTTTTCAGTTTAATGTTTTTAAATTATTTTTTTTATTAATATGAAATTTGTTGTCAAATTGGTTTCCATACAACACCCAGTGCTCATCCCAACAGGTGCCCTCCTCAGTACCCCTCACCCACCCTCCCCTCCCTCCCACCCCCCATCAACCCTTAGTTCTCAGTTTTTAAGAGTCTCTTAAGTTTTGGCTCTCTCCCTCTCTAACTTTTTTTTTCTTCTTCCCCTCCCCCATGGTCTTCTGTTAAGTTTCTCAGGATCCACAAAAGAGTGAAAACATGGTATCTGTCTTTCTCTGTATGACTTATTTCACTTAGCATAACACTCTCCATTTCCACCCACATTGCTACGAAAGGCCATATTTCATTCTTTCTCATTGCCAAGTAGTATTCCATTGTATATATAAACCAAAATTTCTTTATTCATTCATTCATCAGTTGGATGGGCATTTAGGCTCTTTCCATAATTTGGCTATTGTTGAGAGTGCTGCTATAAACATTGGGGTACAAGTGCCCCTATGCATCAGCACTCCTGTATCCCTTGGGTAAATGCCTAGTAGCATAATTGCTGGGTCAGAGGGTAGATCTATTTTTAATTTTTTGAGGAACCTCCACACTGCTTTCCAGAGCGGCTGCACCAGTTTGCATTCCCACCAACCATGCAAGAGGGTTCCCATTTCTCCACATCCTCACCAGCATCTATAGTCTCCTGATTTGTTCATTTTAGCCACTCTGACTGGCATGAGGCGGTATCTGAGTGTGGTTTTGATTTGTATTTCCCTGATGAGGAGTGACGTTGAACATCTTTTCATGTGCCTGTTGGCCATCCGGATGTCTTCTTTAGAGAAGTGTCTATTCATGTTTTCTGCCCATTTCTTCACTGGATTATTTGTTTTTCGGGTGTGGAGTTTGGTGAGTTCTTTATAGATTTTGGATAGTAGCCCTTTGTCCGATATGTCATTTGCAAATATCGTTTCCCATTCTGTTGGTTGCCTTTTAGTTTTGTTGATTGTTTCCTTTGCATAGACTGCAAATTATTTAAGATGAGAAATTTACCTTTACTGGGAAGGGTGGATAAAGGCAGAGTTTTATAGCAAATGAACCACTTTAATAATTCTAAAATCCAGGCCTGGGTGCTGGCGTACATAGAGAAGTCATATTTTTCATTTAAGTTTTTGAAGGGCAGCGGCATTGGTTTCTGGAATATTAACAGATGGAAAGGTATGGCTATGTGCATTTTGGGTAAAAGTTAATGTCTGCATTCTGGGCTGTTGAAGGATTGTCACACCCACAAAAGGGGAGACAAGGTCTCTCCAACCAGAAAGATGAGATCAACCTTGGCTTTTGTAGTATCTTAGGATCTTTATAATATCCATAGCCTATTTATATGAAAATAAAAAGTGAACGACAGAAAAAAGCAGTGATATCTATTATTTTTATCTGTAAGAAATGCTTAAAACACAGCAAGAATACCTGGAGTTCTTGAAGCAAAAACCAATCAATATTAGAAATTTTATTTTCTTACTTTGTCAGGGTCCACATGTCCCTGAAATTGCATCTGTTTTGTTCATCCTGCCAAGTTCTCACTTACTTAGCAGCCATTGGTTTGAAAAAGAGTAACAGCAAGAAACAGAATATAAAATGACTCACATTTTTGCAAGTGATGATTAAAAGTATTCATCAAGGGGCACCTGGGTAGCTCAGTCAGTTAAGGGTCTGAGTCTTGCTTTCTGCTCAGGTCACGATCTCATAGTTGTGAGATTTATCCCTATATCTGGCTCCTCGCTGATAATGGAGCCTGCTTAAGATTTTCTCTCCCTCTCCCTTTTTTCTTTCCACTGGAGAATATCTGTTAGGGTCAGTGAGAGGATCATTAAAGACATTTTTGGTCATGATGGAAATTACAAATATCCCACATTTTTAAATTCTATGGTTTCTTAATAATAACAGCTACCATTCATTCATTCATTCACTCATTCATTCATTCATTCATTTCCAGGTACTTTATATTCATTTCCTCTCCTACTTTTTATAACTCTGCATGGTAGCTATTTTTATGTCTATTTTACAGATCAGGAAACTAAAGTATTGAAGGGATTATGTGACCTGACTATGGTCACAGAGTTAATAAGTAATGAAGTGAAGATTTAAATTCAGTCCACAGTCCATGCTTTTCCCATTTTACTAGGTGAAGATCTCTCTTTATTAGTTGACTATATTGGCTTTTGACACTTTGGTAAAGTTTCTTGCTCTGTTGGCTTTGGTAGCTGCCAGCACACATCCTACTTTCCAATCACGATATGCTTGTGATTCTGCAATAATATCCGAGTTCATTTTCCTTCCTCAAGTGTCTCTTCAATCCGTTTGACATCCTTGTACCTCTATACTAATAAATCTAAGATCTGCATTCCATCATGACACTTCTAAACACAAAACTTGTGATCTCTTTCCTATTGTCGTGGCTTTTTTGCTTAGCTTAAAAGGCCTTTTGTAGTCTTCCTACATTTTCTTCACTGTTGTATTTCAGTTTCCTCAAAAGTACTCCTCACCCTGGTTTAGTTACTCTCCCTATCTTCAGCACACTCACTTTTGTGCCTTGATTCTTTTTTTTTGGGGGGGGGGGGGGTGCGTATCTTACTTTCTTTTTCATCTTTCTGCCTCCCGAAACCTATCCGTGTCTCAGGGCCTATTTGAAGTCTCATTTCTTCCTGAACATTTGCCTTCTCCCACTTATGGTCTTTTGTTTCATAAACTCTGAATACATTTGACATTTGTTTGGGGGAATGGAAGATTCAAAAGGAAAATTTGATGTACAAATAGACCTTAAGCTATGGATTGTATCCTAAGTCATGGGTACCGGGAAGCTGTTCTATTTTCTTAGGTTAATTTTTTAAGTTTATTTATTTTCAGAGAGACAGAGACAGCACAAGGGGGGTAGAGAGAGAGGGAGACAGAGAATCCCAAGCAGGCTCTGCTCTGTCAGCATGGAGCCCAATGCAGGGCTCAATCCCACGAAACTGTGAGATCATGACCTGAGCCAAAATCAAGAGTAGGACACTTAACAGATTGTGCTACCCAGGCACCCCTCTTAGGGTTTTTTTTCTTGTTTTTGTTTTGTTTTGTTTTTTTAAATTAGGTTTTGTTTGGTAAACTCCTTGGGCCCTACACTTAAGAAAACAATGCCCACAGTAGCTAGCATTTTGTAGAATGTGATCGACACAGAGGTAGGCAAGAGTCTGCGACCTTTTGTTTTTGTATCATTGTTTTTAAATTGCCTCAAACCCACTGATTATAGGTTATTCTAGCAGGATAGGTACCTTTAAAATCATTTAGACCTTTAGAGAAAGAATGTGATTTTGGTTATAAATCCAAAGTTCAAGTCCTTTCTCTCATGCTGATTATTTCTAAGACCAATTCAATGCATGAGAAAAATCGTATCATTATATGACCATGTTTTTGCTATGATCCTCCCCCTGCCATCCCTTGTTTTCCCAGGATTTCCTGTACTTAAGGATACTATGGATGTGGTCCATGGCTGGCTCCAGGGTTCTTTCTTGAAAGAGGGTAATGCTGACACTAGATCTGAGGAATGTGTACCCACCAGGCTCTAGTAATAAAAAGTTTATTAATCCAAAAGGAAGATGTGCCAACACGCCTACATTTTAAGCTCATTAAACATCTCCAGTTATTTTACAAACGGCTTGTTTTCAATAAAATTCCAAATGCTTTCTATCCCAAGTATTTCCCGCCCTTAATTATTTTTAAATGATGTCAGGGAAATTTCATCCATATGTACTTACTTTCAGTATATTTATTGAGTTAACTATTGTTTGTAAAGATTGTCGTAATATTGTCCTCCTTTCAAAAGCAGGGCTCCAGATATGCTTTTAAAATGGGTTTCCCCTGTTACTTTGGTTGTTAATCTTATTCAAGCAGTCTTGCTTGTAACCAACAGTTGGGGTTATGGTCAAAATTAGGACTTCTGAATCAGCTTTGTATCTCTTCTTCATTCATTTTCGTCCCTTCCACATGGAGATGCATGAAGTATACAAGCACAAACATTTTCAGATTAGGAATAGCTTTGAGTAATCCACTCCTGACTATTTTGCCCACCACTCAAAAGTGAAAAAGTCGTTTGTAACTGGAGTAAGCATTGATCCTAATATACCTCTTACTGTTGAGTCCTTCTTTCTCTCTGCATTTCATTGTCTTGGAAATCCCTCTGTCCAGTTACACAAATATACTGCATAGAGATACCAGAATCTCATGAATGAATGATAAATAATTTAAAGTTGTCACTCCAGACTTAGGACTTGAAAATATGTTTGTATTTAAACTGTTATATCTATTATGTAGTTATTGTATGAAATGCAAAAAGGAGAGGTTCTAACTATGAAATACATTGATTTGAAAATTATAATTTATTTTAACATATGAAAGGAGAAAAAGTTACATGGTTTTTGTACATGTTCCATAAGGTTTACTCATTCACTTAAAGTATTCTAGGTGAATAAAATCATCTTATCTTTTTTATCTTCTAAATAAGTGATTAAACTGTATTTCTCTTTTGACATGCATGGTAACCTAGCATAAATAAGGGCTGAAATTATAAGCCTAGTGGTTTTTGCATTTCAAGGTGGTAAAACTTGTCATCCTTGGTTAGAACCTGTTCTTTTAAGCTCTAAACTATCTAGAAGACAATTTAGAATTGACTAACTGCTTCTAGGGGAATCTGTTGTTTAAAACTTTTTCAGGGAAGAAAGAGACCCAAACCATTTTGCCATAGATTCAAGTGTTGCCTGATGACTTGATATTAAGGGAAATTAGACAGTGTCTATTAATGCTAAATATGATGGTGGGTCACTGAAGGTATATCTGGTTTTTAAACTGCAGTTTGATTTCTGTCTGCTCTGAGGAAGAGTTGTGCATAAAGATTTTTCTTGGGCCTTGGACTGCTAATTTTCAACATATGTTCTAACTATTTATTTATATATATAAATATAAATATAAATATAAATATAAATATATATTATATATATATATATATATATATATTTATAGCCCTGGCGGAATCCTTCTAATCTACTAGGTAAACAGTATTACTTAAAATACCCAATCTGCAGTTTAGAAGCAGATTCTAATAGCACCAAATAAAATCAGTAGAGTCCGTTGGATCAATAATATGTTTCAAAGTACCTTGATGAGTATTTGCATAATCTGCATTTCAAAAAGTCCACAGTTAAGTATTAACACATCTTTAGAACCTTTATAGTCTATTCTGCCATCCCTTTTACACTTCTATGAGGAATTTCTTCCATTAAAAAAAAAAACTGTTATAAAAGGAAATTAACAACTTTTAAATAATACTCTTAGAGAAAAATCTCCAAAGGCAGGAAACTCAAAGTGAAGGCTAACACTTAATTCGTCACTTTTTCTGCTTATTTCTATGTGTTGGAGGGATCTCAGATCAGTATGGTATGAGCCATATGTGCTGCAAAAAACCAGCTACAGTGGAACAAGTTACGCATGGGGTGTCAGTTTGGCATCCTCCTCCCCAAACTCCCCCTCCTCTCATATTTGGTGTAAATACAGAAGAAAAGCACTTTTGAGGTGTATACCTATTGTACTTTTTTGGCGCATTATAATCCCTGTCACCTTGGTCATAGTATCACATGACTTAAAATCCCTATCTAGAAGATGAAATAAAGCTCAATCATCTGGGGAGTTAGCATGTGACTGCATTACCTGGTTAAACATGTTCAGCTGAATTATTAATTTTCTGTCTTGTTAAGTACTGGCTTCATGGCTGGAAGTGAAAATGCATGCAATGTAAAAATATGCTGGAAAACAGTTGTAAAACCATCATTAGGTCTCAGTATTGCATGACTTCTTGTGAGACAGAGTGACACGTTTCTTAAAACAGGATCAGCTGTCATTTTCACAGGTTTATCCAAATAGTTGATATTGTAAATGAAATATTCTAAAAATTTAGATGACAGAAGATTCATATAAAATAATTTATAATCAACCAAGGCTGGGAAGATGGAGGAAAATTGCACCTATCTTGGAAAAATTGCACAACATCATCCTGGATTGTTGGTCCAAGTTGGAGAGAACTTTTCTGGCACTTACAGAGCTCAGCAACTATTAGAGTTTACTTTGTATTGAGAAGTCACGGCTTTGGTTTATCAGTACTTTTTCTGCTTGACCATAGGGTAGCTATGTCATTGAAAGTGATTAGAGGCCTATGAAGGTGGGTGTACAAGAAAGGAATAATTATTGTTATTGATTTTTATTTTTTTGGTACATTTTATATTACCAGAGTGTGTTTTGAAGTTACATTTTTACAGTTTCTTTTGGAATCACAAATATGAAAACATTTATCAGAGACATGTACAACAGAGTCAAGTGAATAATTAATCCACTCTTAATTTCTAGATAGACCTATAATCAACATTTTTATAGTCCTACCTTCTATACCAGGAATAGTTTCTATTTTAGTGTTAATAGAAAGTTAAACCTTTATATATATAGCAATAATTTGGCTAGGTTTTTAGAGAGTACATTATAGTAAGAAAAAACTCGAGTCAACTCACTACTTAACTTTCTGGACCATTACATTCTAAATAAGTGCTTTTGCAGTACTGAAAAACAGAGTTCCACTTACTAATGATGAACAACAATGCACTTAAATTATTGGAAATGTTTGTGAATAAGCTTATTTTTAAAGGTCAGCAGTTTCCCTGTAGGGCACTAAATATAAAATGTTTGGTATTATTGGATTGATAAAGAAGTTAGGAATACTCTTCTATCTGAAAGATAAAAATAGTAAAAACATACTTGAGAGGCACATCAAATTTTAATAATAGTAGTTCAACAAAACATCTTTATCTCTCTGAATTTCAGTGTCCTTATAAAAAGGGGACAGGAATATTTACTTCTAGGGTTATGATGAGGATTACACTGGTATTTTGTCCATGTGCCAAATAAAGCTCATTGAGTACTAACATTGCCATGATCATCAGTATTATTGTCACCATCTTCATTTTAATCACTACTAACAATATGTCAGATTCTATGGTCACTTTAGCTAGTTGTTGTTGGGCTGGTCGAGTTTTTCAGTGAGTATCTATCCTTGTTTAATAAGAGTTCCCAGAATACATCACTCATTCATTCAGCATTCATTCATTCATTCTACAAATACTAATTCACTCATTCATTCTACAAATATTGACCTGCAGTATGTTGGAGCAGTGAATACGAGACCCTTCACCTACCTCATGGAGCTTATTGCTTATATATACATCTCATGATCACACAGATAACTTTCATATTATAACTGATAAATGCCACAATGTAGAGGTATAGGGATATTGTTATAAAAACATATGATGGGCAAGTCCTAGGACAGGGAAGTCATAGAAGTCTTTTCCAAGGAAGTGACATTAAACCTGAGATCTGTAGGAAAAATTGACTGAGGCAAGAGGAAAAGAGTGTTCAGCAGAGGGGACATCATCTGAGGCAAGATGGAATGTAGTATGTATGGGAACTGAAAAAGAGGTAAGTGTGCCGGAAGAAGACAGTATGAGAGGAGGAGTATAGAAAATATGCTAGTGACATGGGTAGACAGGGAAACCATTAAGAGTCTTGAGCTTTATCTAAGAGCAGTTGGAAACTACTGAGGTGTTTTATGCACTAAGTGATATAATCAAATTTATTTGTTTACTTCAGTTACTCTGGCTTTAGTTTGAATAGGCAAGAGTAGAAGTGGAAAGCTATTATGAGACCATTTTAATGGTCCAGATAGCATATAATGATAGTGTGATTGAGGGTAGTGTCACCGGAGATGGACAGAAATGGATGAACTCATAAAACATCAGGGGGAAATTTTATAGTAGTTTCAGATGGATTGGTTATATGAGGAAGAACTGGTGGAGAATTGTTAAAGGTGGTCCCAGGTTTTTGGCTTGCACAACTGGACCGCTGTTGGTACCATCAAGAAACGTTGGAAGAAAACCAAATTTAGAATAAAGAACTACTATGAGATCAGTTCCAGAGAACTTAAAGATGTGGTTCTGTAAGAGAACTGAATAAACACATCAAGGCAGTTGGTTACCTGAAGTAGGAGGTCTAGGCTGAAGAGTTAAGTTTGTGAATTTTCTCCATAAGTTTAAAAAGATTATGTAGGAAGAGTGTGTATTGAAAAGAGAGGGTGACTTAACACCAACACCATTATCCAGGGAGAAGAGAATGGTTCACAGAGATTGACCAGAATAGAAGGGAAAGTAGGAGGCCACTTATGGAGGACAAGGAAAGTGGATGTTTCAAGAAGGGACTAGTAAAGAGTGGGCTGTGATTTTTCAGAGGTTAAGTAAGAAAAGGACTAAAAATATGTCAATTAAATTTATTGATTTTTATTTATTTAGGTTAAGTAGATCTTTATTATCGTAACTTGAGTGGAACTAGTGTGTGTGTTCGTGTGTTTATGTTCGGGGGGTGGGGGGGAAGCTTCAAATGACAAGAGAGGGCTGGGTTGATGGACGAGGGAGACATGAGAAAAAAAACTATTTTATACAATTGTTTAGGGAAATTTGGGGCTTCTTTCAAAGTGTTTATCATTTTGTTTCTTTACTATTAAGATTTTTTAAATATCTCAGAGGTGGGATTCAATTGGTCCAATAGTTTCTTCTTGTCTTAGGAGATTCTTGAAGACCACTGTGATAACTTTTCAGGGTTTTAGATTTTTTTTTTTTTTTAATTAGAATCATCTCTGATAATACCTATGTCTCTAGGATTGCCACTGAACCATCATGTGCAGACTAATTTTTTTCTATTATTTCCTATTAATAGCCAATCTCAGTTCATGGTTAGATCAATTACATTTTAGTGTGATTAGTGATCTCATTTATTATATATCTGGTCATTTTTATAATATAGACACAACTTCTATGTCCTGGTGACTCACAGTCCTAGCACAGAAGTCACAGGGAGAAGCTCAGACTGATTACTTGAAATTGGCCAAATCAACTATTTTTATTGGGCACTTACTTTTAGATACATACACCCAGTGGACTTTTCTTATACTTTGATGTATTTTTTATGGTATTTTTTGGAGAAAAAAACAAAACAAAACAAGTATAGAAACACCTGAAGTAAACAATGAATGTTTCTTAAAGCTTCTGTAAATTATATTTTTTGCAAATTTTGGATTTTATAAAATTGAGCTTTTTATACATTCAGGTTCATAAACATTTTCCCCTGTAAGTGGAATCGTTACTTCTCAAGAGAAAATTGACTTAAAAATAGATTTCTTCCTTGAATAAATGGAAACCTAGCTTACATAGACAATTGAGGCTCTTGTTTAAAAGCAATTCTCTCCCTGCTTCCAGGTCTCCCCAGGCCTACCAGGGGAATAAAATGCCACCACTACAAGGATTTGTAGCAGCTCAAAACTTCTGTGACACTCAGAGCAAGCAGAATGGTGGAGTTTGAGTTTCTCTTAAGAAGAGAACCCATTTTGGATGAGTTCTCCAAATCCTTTCCTCCCTGGCAGTGCAGAGATGTGATGTTGCAGTCTCTAGCAGTGTTAAATCAGCAGGGATATCTGTAGCTAATGGTTATGCTGTTCTGTTCTGCAGTTTGACTAAATGAATGGGCTGTACTGTCAGTTCTAATGACTTTGGAAAGGAGAGGCAGGCTCCTGGTCCCCTCATGAAACATTATATGTTCGATCTTATCATATGAAGCAAGTATCTTGATCCCTGCTTCAAACCATGGGTGTGCATGCCTACAAAATTTCAGCAAGAGACCAAAGTGTCCCACATAGTGTGGCAAATTTCCCATAATGTCCTGCAAATTGCAACAGAGTTTGTGGGAAAAGTAAGAGGAAATGATTTTCCTGCATAGGGATAGCTCACGTGGGAAGGCTAATCCACAGGTTCCCACAAGAATGGAGAAATACATCTGGTACATTTTTGAAGCACATCATGGAATGGTTATTTTGTATCTCAATTTTACACTTTGGAGAAGTACTTGGAATGAGTGAATTTCTAAAAGATGACTGGAGAATATGTGTTTATACATTGCACCTTTTTGCTATTAAGGAAGTTGCTTCCCAAAAGAATGATCATAGCCCTGGCAACACTTATATATGGGTATTTCTTCAAACTGTAGGTTCTTAAAGCAATTAACATTGACATCACAAGTTGATGGCAAGCTAGTCCTAAATGCATCAGCTTTTAAAAGGGCGTTCCCCAACAACTTAATTGGTGAAAGTATTAGTATAAATTAAAACATGTGGGGAGACAGTATGTTTACACTTTCTTCTAGGCAATAGGAGAATAAAATGTTAGTGAATAAATGAATTTCTATTGTCCACTGTTTCTATCCTTCTATTTCCTTCTTCTGTACAAGTTGGAAATTAGGTTTCTAACAGCAGTTATATTCCTATGACTCTACAGAAACTTTGTCATTCCCCGAGTAGGATGAATTTGATAAGTAGCCATTTATCCTTTCTGTGCTTGTTCCTTCTGAACAAGGGCAAATGCTCTCTACTGAACACTTTTACCCTCCCAAGCTGTGTTTGACATAATTACCGCACTGGAGCTAAGATTCATAATCTGATTGCCAATGTCAACGGAAATGAAGGCTTTCATGAAAAACAAAACCTGTTAAGTACACTCAAGGCTCAGCATCAATCCCACTCATGAGTAATTAAAATACCAATTTATGATACATTTGTCTTTTACTGGTAAATCTGGAAATCCTATGGATTTTTTTTTTTTTCTTCAGACATAGATGCTTGAAGGAGAATGAATTCTAAGGACAGTTACACATATTCAAGTTTTGGATTAGGATTTAATTTCACAAATAGTATTTGGAAGTACCTGCTATGTGTGAGATAGGCTAAAATGAACTGAAGTAATTTTTTTGTAGTAAGATTTCTTTAGTCCTAAGTAAGAAAAGAAGTAATCTAATAAAGTGGTTGAATTCTCCATTGAATTTTTTTTTTTTTTTTTTTTTTTTTGCTTGTATCTGGGGGTTTTGCTTCAAGGTTGATCCTTAAAGCAGGGAAAAAGCTGCAATGTTCTGTGCACTTCTTACATCCTGGGCTCTGTGTTAGTAGCTTTATTTATTTTTCATGCACCAACACTATGCAGAAGGTATTGTTACTTGCGTTTAAAGATGAGGCTCATATATGTGGAATCAATTGCCTATGGCTATACAATCCATACAGTAGTAGTAGAATGGGGTACACAGGAACACTGGAATGAAAAAGTACAGTGCCTGGTTACAGAGGAAATTGTCTATATCAAAGAGTTTCAGCACCTTGCCAAGTTCTATCGGTCGGAGTCTGTGTAGCATATATAAGAATAGTTTCTAAGGGTCTTAAGCCAGAGAGGAAAACTGTAAGATTCAACTGGGTCAAATTCATCCATATAGTTACCTTTTCCTGGGTTTTGGGATTTAATGTGTTGGCTCATCCACCTGAGAATGATGTAAATATGGTGAACTGAAGACTATACCCAATGGTGGTATAGAGTCAGTGAGGAAGAAATACTGGAGTGTTCCTGGAATGTTATAGCAGAAGGAGTCCAAAGGCCCAGGGAGATGTGAATGTTGGAATGAGTCTAGTATATGCAATTTGTGCAGCCACCCACTCACCATGTCCCCATGAAGAGGCCCCCTCACCTGAACATTCAGAAATGTGGTGGTAAGGCAAAACACCAACCTCTCTAATGTCTGTCCTTTGCAGGCTGGAGAGATAGCAGCAGGGGCTGCACTGGCACTGGAGCACTCAAGTTCCAATGGAATCATGGACTCACAGAGTGATAGGGGCCTCAGGCCAGTGCCTATCTAGCAAAGACAAGATAAGTGTAATCATCTTAATGAGCTGCCAGGATGAAGCCGTGAGAAGAGTGACCCACAGGGACTTATGGCAACGGTTCATCTATCGTGGAATCTCTAGGGATGAAATGGATGTGCAGCTAACTAAGGTGCTGCTTCTCATACCTGGAAAGAGTCTGGTTCACAAAAATTTGATTCAAATCACCAACGTGAGCATTCATGACCTCATGTTCAATTCCTAGACCTCATCTAGCTCACAGACCTGGAGCCATTAAGTGTGTGGTAATTTGTTACAGCAGCAGTAGGAAACTCATACAGTGGCAGAATGCAGTTATAAAGAAAAAAACAGGTGCAAGATTTTGCTTGGCTGTCAAGTTGGCAGAAAAGTGAGCAACCAATTAATTTCACTATGGGCCGGTTCAAGGCCATGTATATAATTTGAAACAACACAGTCTCTACTTTTAAAGATGAAGTTTGGCCATTCAGTTGTAATTAAGGTTAGGAATCTGAGAATTGTTATATGGATACTTCTCTGACAAATGAGATGAGTGTTTTTAAAAGGTAAGGGGGCGCCTGGGTGGCTCAGTCGGTTAAGTGTCTGACTGCGGCTCAGGTCATGATTTCACAGTTCGTGGGTTTGAGCTCCACGTCGGGCTCTGTGCTGACAGTTCAGAGCCTGTAGCCTGTTTTGGATTCTGTGTCTCCCTCTCTCTCTGCCCCTCCCCGACTCACACTCTGTCTCTGTCTCTGTCTCTGTCTCTGTCTCTCTCTCTCAAAAATAAACATTAAAAAAACTTAAAAGGTAAGAAAACGCTGGGCCAATTCATGGAGAATACCCTCTCGGGGAAGAATATTCTCTTTGTTGATTTTTGTATCAATCTTTACTTCTCCCTAAGGATCAGCCAGTTTCTTTTTTAAAAAAAAAATTTTTTAATGTTTATTTATTTTTGAGACAGAGAGAGACAGAGCATGAACAGGGGAGGGGCAGAGAGAGAGGGAGACACAGAATCTGAAACAGGCTCCAGGCTCTGAGCAGTCAGCATAGAGCCCAACGCGGGGCTCGAACTCACGGACCGTGAGATCATGACCTGAGCCAAAGTCGGATGCTTAACCGACCAAGCCACCCAGGCGCCCTGGATCAGTCAGTTTCAAGAATCTAAAACTGAGGAGATAGGTGGAGAATCGGAGATAAGCCTATCTCTGGTCACATCTCTTTCATTTCACTTCTCACTCCTGCCTTTGCAGTTGTTTTCAGTTTCTTCTATAGGGAAAATTTCTTCTCTTTCCACAACGCAGATAGGCTCTGACTTTTGTGTTGGCCCAGGAACGCTGGAGTGGTGGCTTAACTTTTGGGACAAGTACTCTTAACTTTCCTTTCAGAAAAGATGGCTAGTCTCAAAACCAGCCCATGTTGAGTCAGTAGTAAATTCTGAAATCTTAATGTGGGCTTAGAGAAAATTGTGGGTCATTCAGTATGCTTTAGTTTATGCCTCTATTTTGCTTATAATTGGGAGAAAGGAGTTTTCCACTGATCAGTCCAACAGACTAGAGCTCTGGTTTTGCTTAGGCATTGGGACCGAAGTCCAAGTTAATAATGAAGGTTAATTTGCCTAGCTCTGCCATTTTTATTTATACATGTACTTCCATGGGGATTTTGTGGGGATGAGAGGTGGCTGGGGCAAGACAAGATTTACATATTTCTGGGTTTCTGTATGAACACAACCTCTTAAAATCCCCCCTCTTCACAACACCTACAGATGATGAGCAAAATGAAAATTTTACTTTATCCTTATTCAGTGTTTAGCTCTGAAGTACTGAGGATTTTATTCTGGTTTTCCCATTTTAAGAAGAACACAATAGAATGGGAAAAATATACATAGAAAAAGAATCAGTTTTGAATTTTAAAATTAAGTCATTTATTCACAATAGTCTTCTAGGTATGAATAGTGCTTTAGTAGGTTTACCATTTAAATATGCTTTTAAGATTAAAGGAATTCATAATGAATAGAGATTTCTAATCTTTATATAAAATTATATGATGAGGTGTAAATGTCTAAACACTTAGAAACATCTGATATATGTGAATTGAAAGTTTTTAAAGTCAAAACTTCTACTCTCAGCCCATTGCCGTTTATCAGAAAAACCTGGGAATACATTTTAAATTGTCCATGTAACCCCTTCCCCAAGGTTATGTTATGTTTCATCCCTTGGCTTAATGACCTTTGGGAATGACCTTTGGCTTGAACCCTCGGATGTTGAGATCATGACCTGAGCCAAAGTCAGATGCTAAACCGACTGAGCCACCCAGGCACCCCTCTTAAAAGCTTTTTTTTTTTAATTTTTTTTAACGTTTATTTATTATTGAGAGACAGAGAGACCGAGCATGAGCGGGGGAGGGGCAAAGAGAGAAGTAGACGCAGAATCCAAAGCCAGCTCCAGCCTCTGAGCTGTCAGCACAGAGCCCGACGCAGGGCTCGAACTTGCGGGGCTCGAACTCACAAACCATGAGATCATGACCTGAGTCAAAGTCAAAGGCTTAACCGACTGAACCACCCAGGCACCCTGAAAGCTTTTTTTAAGGAAGGATTCTCCACCTTAACCTCTAAAGTTTTCAGGATAAGCATTAAATTAAATTTTTGCCTTATTTATTTTTTCAAAACTAAAGTGGTGCTTTTACTCCACTTGGCAAAAATTGTGTGATGAAGAGTACAACTTCTACATGTACATTTAAGAAATTTGGTTTTCTCACAATGATCTCTCTCCCAGACAAGAGTAACAATTTGTCATATCTTAAAGAAGTTGCCTTCCTCTCACTCCAGTCAGGTGTTTGAGATTAATGGCTATCTTTCTCTCTTGCCTTACTCTTTCCTTCTTGGTCTTCTCTTCCTGCTTTCTTTCCCTCCCTCTCTTCTTCCCTCCCTTCTCTCTCTTTCTCTCTTACACACACACACAGATAAGCTGTTGATAGAAACTAATTTTAAAGTAACAATGATTTTCATAAGCTTAACTGAAAGAATAAGCACTTAGGGATTCCAGTCCAACTTGTCACTCATAGTCAATGGAGCTATAAAACCTAGACAAAATGCATGGAACAGCTGCTTGAGGATCTTACTAGAATTTGAAGTACCACCGAACCAAGAGCGAGTTTACCATTTGTTCCCCCTCTAGTATACCCCAGCCTGGATTCAAGTAGTACAAGATATGGAAGTTAGCGTCATACTGAGAGAGAGAATGTGGGGTGAAGCCCTCTAGTTCTGGCTGCAGGAACAGGGCAAGGAGAATGGTCTTGTGGTAGAAACAGTGGTGGGTACAGGGGCCCACAAGTGCTTTAAACTTTGAGGGATGAGAACATTCAATATTTTTTTTCTTTCTTTGTCCTCCTTCCGCTTGACCCTGAATGCAGATACAGTCATGGCAAGTTTGTGTCAGGGTGGGTAACTTAAGCCCAAGATTTCTGGGGAACTGCAAAGGGAGTCCTAGGGAATCACAAAGTATCAAAGAGATCATGGATATACAAGGGTTGGGAAAGCAATCCCACAAAAATGTTTATAAATTCCTGCACTCACTTGAGTTGCCCATGAATGGATCTAATCGTGAACAATATACAGCATACTTTGAGAATGGAACTAAGAGATGGGCAACTGCCCAGGTCCTAAACTGGCCACTGAGTGGCAAACACAGAAGACAGATGTAAATAATGCTGCAAAGGTATTGAAAACTGAAATGTATGTTGAAAACACAAACCACAGGAAGGTGGTTATAACATGGAGTCTAAAACAACTGGGTTGATTGCCTACTAAAGTAAAATATCAAGATTTTCTATGGGATTTAAATAAGAGAGTCTCATAAGATAACATTCAAAGTGTCTAAATATAATGAATAATTCATTGGCAAGCAATGAATTATTGCCCCTTCCCCCCTCAAAAAAAAAATCCAATTCACATGAGAAAAGACAAAGAACAGACACCAGTACTAAGATAGTTAAGAAATTGGTGTTATCTGGGAAATACTGTAAGGTAGCTATTATAAAGGTGCTCAAATAAGTAAGGATGAACACTCTTGAAGCAAATATAGAGAAAGTCTAAACAAAAAACTAAAAGATATAAAGAAGTACCAAATGGGAACTTTAGAACTAAAGCTATGATAACCCAGACTCTACAAAAATAAGCAAGCAAAAAGAAAAACCCCAAATAAATAAACAAATGAAACCCTCACTGTATGCGGTCAGTAAAGATGAAAGAGGAAATAGTGAACTTGAAGATAAATCAAAAGAAATTATGCAATCTAAGGAATAGAGAAAAAAGGGGGGAAAATAAAGAGATTTGGGATAATACCAAATGTCTAACATTCATGTTACAGGAGTCCCAGAAAATGAGGAGAAAGTATAGTATAGAACAAATTATTTGAAGACATAGCAACTGGAAATTTCCCAAATATGATGAAAGACAGAAACCTAAAGATTCAAGAAGCTTGATGCACTCCAAAAGGGATAAACTCAAAGAAATTCACACTCAGAAAAATCATAATCAAACTGTTGAACTTTAACAAATTACCAGTGTAAGGAATGAAAGAAGGCTATTACTACACTCTCTGATGAAATAAAAAGGATAAAAAATGAATAATATAAATAGATCAATGTATGTAATTCAATAAGCTAGGTGTAATGAAAAACTTCCCCCAAACCAAAAATTTCCAAAAAGTCTCTTAAGATAAATTAAATAACCATAATAGTTCTATAATTATGAAGCCACTTAATCCATCATTAAACACCTGTGAAAAATAAATCTCCGGGCCAAGACACTTTTACTGCTAAATTCTATCAGGTATATACAGAAGAAATAAAACCAAGGCTACGTTAACTCTTGAAGATGAGGACACACTTCCCAACTCATGTTATGAAGTGAGCATTACCATGATATGAAAAACAGAAGGACAATATAAGAAAATAATAGGTCAACATCTCTCACAAATATAGATGCAAAATATCACCAAAAATACTAACAAATCAAATCCAGTAATGTATAAAAGAATATTTATTTATTTATTCCATGAATTCAAGGTTGGCTTAGTATTTGACAATCAATCAGTGAAACCCATCTGTGGTATAATAATAAATATGTATTGGGTTTTTGTCCCTCCTAAAACCCTTGGAATCTCTGGAGTGAGAAGAATATCTTTTGTATGCTAACGAGGTGACTGGTGGCTGGATGCCCCTAGATAGCATCAGAATGGAAGCTGGTTACCAGAAAGACCTAGGTATGATTAGGTTGGCTCTTTTAGTCTTGTATCCTCTGCCCCCCAACCTCTAAGGAGGGGAGAGGGGCTAGATATCGAGTTAATCAACAATGGCAATGATTTAATCAATCATGACTTCATAATGTGATGACAGGGGTCAGAGAACTCCTGAGTTGATGAACACATTAAGGTACTAGAAGCTCCATGCACCACCCTTCTTCTCCCATCCCTTGCCCTGTGCATCTCTTCCATTCGGCTTTTCTGAAATGCAGCCTTTATAATAAACCTGTAAGAATAACTAAAGCACTTTCCTGAGTTTGATGAGCTGTTCTAACAAATTACTGAACCGGAAAGGGCAGGGATTATGGGAACCCCCTGCTTTGAAGCCAAATTGAACAGAAGTGTGGGTACCCTGGGCACCCAATACTTGTGATGGCATCTGAAGTGATGGCAGGCTTGTGAGACTGAGCCCTTAAACCCATGGTTCCCAGTGCTAACTCCAAACAGTTAGTCAGAACTGAATTGAATTGTAGGGCACCTAGTTGGTGCCTGGAACATTGGAGGATTGATTGGTGTGAGAAAAAAACCCCACATACTTAGTGTCAGAAGTTTTGGAAGTAAAAATAGTACAGACCATTTATTAATAGTTTAAGGAGAAAAAATCTTGTGATGATATTTTTTTTTAATTTTTTTTTTCAACGTTTATTTATTTTTGGGACAGAGAGAGACAGAGCATGAACGGGCGAGGGGCAGAGAGAGGGAGACACAGAATCGGAAACAGGCTCCAGGCTCTGAGCCATCAGCCCAGAGCCCGACGCGGGGCTCGAACTCACGGACCGTGAGATCGTGACCTGGTTGAAGTCGGACGCTTAACCGACTGCGCCACCCAGGCGCCCCTGTGATGATATTAATTAATGCAAGAAAGGATTTTTCAGTATTCAATATTCGTACATAATAAAAGTTCTCAGCAAATTAGGAATAGAAGGAAATTTCTTCAACTTGCTATGGGACACCTACAAGCTAACATCAGTATAGAAAGACTGCAATATCAGTATACATCTATTCGAATGGATAAAATAAAGATATTGACAATACCAAACATTGAAGAATACCAAACATTGCAGAAAGACTGCAATATCAGTATACATCTATTCGAATGGATAAAATAAAGATACTGACAATACCAAACATTGACAAGGAAGTAGAGCAACTGGAACTCTTGTACACTGCTGGTGGAAATGTGAAATGATACAGTCACTCTGGAAAACAGCTAAGCGTGCCTGCATTGTTTGTCATAGCAATCTGACTCCTAGGTATTTTTCCTAGAAAAATGAAGACTTATGTTCCCACAGAAGTTCACCTGTACACGGGTGTCTGTAATGACTCTATTCATATTGGTGTCCAACTGGAAACGGCACAAATCTTCTTCAGCAAATGAAGGAAAAACAAATCGTGGTACATCCATATATTGGAATACTACTAAGTACTAGAAAGGTGTTAATTATTGATACCAAACGACTTGGATGAATTCCAAAGGCATTATGCCAAGTAAAAGAATTCAGCCTCAAAGTTTACATACTGTGGATTCCATGTATATGACATTCTCAAAAGCAAAAGTATATTGGTGGAAAGTCAGGGGTTAGGAGTGCACCAGAATGAGCCCCAATGGGTGGTGCAGGCGGGTTTTTTGAGGTGACGGAACTGTTCTATATCCTAATTGCAATGGTGGGAACATTAATCTGTTCATGTGTTAAAACTCAGAAGTATACATCTAAAAAAAAGTCAGTTTCAATCTTTGTTAATTTAAAAATAAAATTAAAATAATAAAAATAAGCACACAAAGTGACAAAAAATATAATACAGAGTAATTTTTTTCCAACAAGTTGCTGAAATTATCAAAGATAGAAAAAGACTGTAAGAAAACGAAAAGTTTTAGATAATTCTAACCAGAAGATTGTAATGATGAAAGGGGATTTCACCAAGTTATTAATTTTTTGTTATCAAATCCCAATACATGTGAGCTGTGTGGTAATACCTGATGCTTGGATGGGGCAAATTGGGAGCAAGTGTAAGGCAGCATAATTCTTTTTGAAGAACCCATAAACCTATGACGCTCATATTTCAACCATTAGTAAGGCTGAAAAATAACTATAACAATGGTTAAGACCTTCCAAAGATGCTAAACAATAGTGACCTTGGGAAGGAAGTAGGAGTTTGGATATATGTATGAATACCCACATTTTTTTTTTGAATACCCACATTTCTTAAAACTTTCATGAAAGGAATCAATGCAGAAGCTCAAAAATGAAACTATATGCTCAGGCTTATACTAAAATGCAGTGGTCCCAAAACTTTTCACTCCTCGCTCTCAGCAAATCATTTTTAAAGGCAACACGTTTGCATCATTGCAGTTTCTTAAGCTTAAAAATATTATGTACATATTTTTAAATAATATGGTTACGTTGCTATTTTTCCTATTAACTTTCTGACCTAATACCTAAGGATTTAGACAGTTTGCATCTTGTCCTTCTCCTCTCCCTACTTGTCTTAGTCCCTTCAGACTGTCACACAAAATACGTCAGACTGGGTGGCTAGTAAACAACAGAAATTTATTCCTCACAGTTCGGGAGCTCGGGAAATCCAAGATCAAGGTGCTGGCAGATTTAGTATCTTGAGAGTCCACTTTCTGTTCACAGATGGCACCTTCTTGCTGTGTCTTCACATGGTGGGTGGGGCTATGGAGCTCTGTGGGGGCCTTGGTTATAAGAACACTATTCCTTTAATGAAGGTGCTACTCTTGTGACCTAGCCCCTCCCAAAAGCCCTGTCTGTCACTACTATCATTTGGGGGAGGGGGTTAGGATTTCAACATATGAATTGGGGGGGGGGCACAAATACAGATCATAGCATTCCTAATATAATGATACTCACAGTTCTGCCTTTGCTCATTTCTGTAATTTCAAACAATATATTAACCTTAATATCTTGTTGCATCATTAATAGACAGTATCACTTGCTTTTATTTTGTAAGACAGTGGCACTCTGTCCTTTTCCTTTACTGCTCCTCAGCTTCTGCTATCTCTGGTTGTCATATCCCCACTTAAAAGATATTAGTTAATCAGTTTATATTAATCTGGATTTATGGATTCTTATTTTGTGTATGATCACCTATGAGCATATGAGTTATGATCACCTATTATCATTATTTTAATGCTCACCTTTAGCTAATGGAAACCTCTTGAGCTGTCCTTTTGATATATTCTCATCATTCTTTGAGGACTTCCTATTTTTTGCCATGGCCAAAGGTTTCAGGCTCATCCTATGCTTTTCCTCATGTGGTCTGGAATTAACCATATATTCTTGGAGAATAATATTTGGAAATCGAGTTTGGGTGGTAAGTCTGCTCTTTGTTCCTGGTGTGTTATTATTTCTAGGTCCTCTCAGTGGTCATAACTAAGGAATTTATGTCCGTATATATTTCCATATAGATATACATGCACACATATGCACATATGCATATATATTTATTTTAAAATACATATCTATATGCACATATGTGTATATTTATATAGGGATATAAAGATATGTATATTCATTACAAATATAACATTTATATGTAATATATAATTACAAATACATATGTATTTGTATATTTATAGATATATATTTAAAAGCATGACCTAATACTGATACCTACAATTCCAATTCAGCATCACAGGTATTACCTTTACTTTTGTATTTTTTTTTACTTTATAACACACACTTTCTCTTCTGTAACCTTCCTGACAGAAGACATTAAATCTGTGATCTGTATGTGTTGATTCTAAAAGTTGAAAAACAATGAACACATTTTACGTTGTTATGGGGGTAGCTCAATTATTCATTGTAAAGACATAGAGTGCTTCTTAGGATTCCTTTGACTCCTGCACATTTATGGATGGAATACAACTATCTCTCTAGTATTCAAAGGAGAATGTTTCCAGGGATAAATTAAATGGGTTTTCTCTTTTTAAAATATTTAAAACATTTTTAAATTCCAGAATTAGTTAACATAAAGTGTTACATTAGTTTCAAGTGTACAATATAATGATTCAACACTTCCATACATCACCCTGTACTCATTATGACAAGTGCCCTCCTTAATCCCCATCACCTATTTCACCCATCCCCCCTTCCACCTCCCCTCTGGTAACCATCAGTTTGTTCTCTCCAGTTAAGAGTCTGTTTCTTGGCTTGTCTCTCTTTTTTTGTTTCTTTTTTTTCCTCTTGTATTTCTTTGCTCATTTGTTGTGTTTCTTAACTGCCACATATGAGTGAACTCATATGGTATTTATCTTTCTCTGACTTTTTTCACTTAACATTATGCTCTCTAGCTCCATCTATGTCATTGCAAATGGCAAGATTTCATTGTTTTTTATGACTGAATAACATTCCATTGTGTATATATATCACGTCTTTATCCACTCATCTATCAATGAACAGGGGCTGATTCCATAATGTGGCTGTTGTAACTAATGCTGCTGTAAACATAGGGGTGCATGTATCCCTTTGAGTTAGTGTTTTTGTAGTTTGGGGGTAAATAAGCAGTTCTAGGATATGAATCAGAGAGTAGTTCTATTTTAATTTTTTGAGGAACCTCCATGCTGTTTTCCACAGTGGCTGTTCCCAGTTTGCATTCCCACCAACAACGCAAGAGGGTTCCTTTTACTCCACATCCTCGCCAACACTTGTTGTTTCTTGTGTTTTTGATTTTAGCCATTCTGACAGTGTGAGGTGATAATCTCATTGTGGTTTTGATTTGCATTTCCCTGATAATGAGTGATGTTGAATATTTTTTCATGTGTTTTTTGGCCATCTGGATGTCTTCTTTGGAGAAATGTCTGTCCATTTCTTCTGCCCATTCTTAAATTACAGTATTTGCTTTTTGGGTGTTAAGTTATAAAAGTTCTTTATATATTTTGCATACTAACTCTTTATCAGATATGTCATTTGCAAATATCTTCTCCCGTTCAGTAACCTGCCTTTTAGTTTTATTGGTTGTCTTCTTCACTGTGCAGAAGCTTTTTATTTTGATGTAATCCCAGTAGTTTATTTTTGCTTTTATTTCCCTGGCCTCGGGAGACATATCTAGAAGGATGTTGCTACAGTGGATGTCAGAGAAATTACTGCCTGTCCTCTCTTCTAGTATTTTTATGGTTTCCTGCCTCACATTTAGGTCTTTAATCCATTTTAAATTTATTTTTGTGTATGCTGAAAAAAATGGTTCAGTTTCATTCTTTTGCATGTTGCTGTCCAGTTTTCCCAAAACCATTTGTTGAAGAGGCTGTCTTTTTCCCACTGGATATTTTTTCCCAGTTTTTTCTTTTATACCCTTCACCAACTGACTTTATTCAATCTTTAGGGTTTTCCTTCATCAGTGATAGTGCATAGTTACCTGTACACATCCTCTCACACTCATTTCCCTCTGAGAATTCTTTTTGAGTCATTAATCTTGCTGCTCTGATTTGGCCTGGGAGTATGCATCAAGACTCTTCCCAATTAAATGCACTGTTTCCTTAATCCTTTGGGTTGTTTTTTTATTTCACTTTGCTAAATGTATACCCTCAAAAGGGTCTATCCATTTTCTTTAAATGTCTGAATGTTGGGGAAATGTTTTTATTCTGTCCTGTGATAAATTGAGCTATTTTGGGTGGTTATAAAAATCAGATTAAAAATATGGTTTCACTCTCTTTCAGCGTCTTATGATGCCAGTGAGGAGTCTGATGCTAACCTGATCCTTATCTCATTTCTCATTTTAAATGACTCTGTGAACATAATTAGAATCAAATCTTTATTCCTAGTATTCTAGCTTCTCATACTAGTGAGTCTAGAGTGGGTTTACTTTTTTTGTATTAATTGTGCTAGGCACCTGGTGGGCATTTTTGGTCTTACTCTTGATAACTCTTAAGATTTTATTTCCTATTATTTCTTTAATAATTTCCTTCCTTCCTTCTTTTCTTTCCTTGATCCACATTAATCAGACGTTGCTATTCCTGGATCGATCTTTTATATCTAAATATTTTTCTCTTTTAGATTAAATATGAGAGGATTTTTGGTTTGTTTTTTATTCTTCTAATTTTTCTGCTAAAACCTACTATAAACTTTTTTATTTTAACAAAGTTTAAAAATTGTCTTGAAGAGCTCTAATAATTATTTACTTTTTTTTAAATATCATTCTGTTCTTTCTTTAAAAAAAAATTAAAGTTCTCTTCGGTAATTAATTAGCATTCTAACATACCCAGAATAATTGCCCTCATTCTTCCCAAAGAGATCATTCATTCTATTTTGCAATGAACTGTTTCTCTCCATTTGTCTGTTTTGCCTAGGGGTTGAAAATGCCCACTTCTGGAAGTTCTGTGTACGGTTTTGGGAGAGAGTCATTCATCATTGCCTCCTGTCTTCTGGTGTACTCTCTCCTCTCTTCCCTCCCCTCCCATCCATCCTACCTGACTTTTCTGAGCTCAGATTTATTAGAATTCTGCTTTGCAGATTGTTTTTCTTCTAGACTGCAGTTCCTTGTGTATATATTCTAGGATGTGGTTTCTGTTCATACGGCTCGTCTCCTGTTCTGTTATTGCAGGTATATATATTGTAGCCTGTTGTTCTTTAGATATGCATTCTCCCTACGTTTTGACATCTCTCAAGTCACAATGTTCTCAATTGATGATGTTTTAAAATAGTTTAAATATGTATATTACCTTTAAAAAAGTGAGGTCTTAGGTACATAAGCAATTAACCCACATGCTTTGTGTCATATTTTGAATCAAGCAAGTTCCTTTGGTTGCCATGTTTTGAAGTTCCTAGCAAAACAGGTAGCCGTGTATTCCCAAGTCACTCTGCTTGTGACCTTTGTCATAAGTAAGGGTTAACATAGCATCGTACGTTTAGCACTTTTTATGTTTTTATTTATGAAGGAGTTGAAGAGAAGGAACTATAAAAATAGTAGTAAAATATTATGTAGGAATTATAATTACTAATGTAATTAATTGAATAATGATACTATGTGGAGAGTACTCATGCAGAAAATGACGAAAATTTAAATGAATGAATTGAAGGAAAAACAATTATTTCTCCTTGTTAGTATGATGTGTGTATTTTATGTGTTGGGACAGACAAATTCTTGGGAAGTCCCAATCAGTGTTCCATGGGCTCTTACTCCCTAGAGCTGCTGTATTTCTGCATCTCTCTCATTCTCTCTAATTTTCTTTGTGAAATAAGTTTGAGAAACATGGCACGTGTTTGTCTTGGAAGGTCATAAAATTCATTAGCATGTTAAAGGCTGAAAGTCTGATAGTTAGGACACCCATTAACATTGCTTAATCCAGTGTATCCCAACTTTTTGATTATAGAAATTAGTTGTTCTGACATTACATTATAATCCCACAATAAAATTCATGTTTCAAGAAACATCTTTGGATAATGCTGATATAATTCAATAAGTAAACCTTGGTTTCTAGGCATGATCCTGGCATAAAATAATAGGGTTTTGTCTATAGTTTATATTTTGTCCCTGTTTCTCACTCTGCTGATTGGAGTTTATTCTCTAGACTCTAAATCTAGACTCTCTTGGAGATCTCTTTTTTTTTTTCTTATTTTCCATTTTTCCTATCCTATCTATCAGGTTAGAATGATTTCCAGAATTCTCTGTGTTTGTCCTTTGCTACTTAAAAAAAAAAATCTCTTTAGATTTTTTTTCCCACTGAATTCATCAAACATTTCCATTTTGCCTTGCTTAAAGAATCCTATGTTTTGGGAAGTATTTAAATATGCTAGTCACCTAAAATAAATCAGTAGGCAGTGTTTCCTTGCTCAATTTGTTTTCTATTAAAAAAGAGAAAATGGGTGAAACAATGCAAACAAGAGATATGCAATTACATGACCCCTGTCCTCTTTCTGTCTCCAGCAGAGAAAAGTATCCATTTTGTTGCTTTTTCTTTTCTGAAAAGGTATTAAGACCTTTGCCTCAAAGGTGTAACATCAGAATGACAAGACACCCTCTGTTGACTTCAGAGTGACCTTTGCTGCATATTCTCTTCATCCTTTAGGAGAGTCCGCTAAATAGGCTGCTACATATTGTTCTCTATTAGGAGATACTTCCTGGAATCCTGTAGTAAGCTTTCAGAGGGAAAAGGCAACTAAAGTCAAATTTCCCTGTGGAATGCTGAACACAAGAAATATGTTAGTAGCACTTTTGACTTTTTTTCCCCAGAAATTTATCAGTTATTGAAGTAGACACATTATGCTGTCTTTCTTTAAATTGTTAATTATTCTCAATTATTCCCAGTGATGTTGGGCTGAATTCATTTTAACCAGATTTCTTTAAAACAGAAAGAGGGAATGCTCTCCCTTCTCCTAAAAAGAACGGATTCTAATGTGGCCTTAGTTTCTTGTCTTCATATGTGAATGATCAAAGTGATTAGTGATCATAAGCAATTCCATCATCCATCATGTGGAGTTAACAAACAATAGGTCAGAATGTGACAGAGTAACTTATCTGCCATTGAGTAGCAATATTTTTCTGCTATGGTTACATTGTGAAGCAAACTAAAATAAGCAAATCTTCATGCCAGGGTCTTAGTTAATGTCGTTTGGCTTGGCTGAGAAAATCTGAAACATCTCTGAGAAGACATATTTTAAGAGAGCATTAGGACATGCATATTTTTAGGATGGTAATAGAGCCTATCACCCTCTTTGGTTTTAGCTGCCAGAAATTATGATTCATCGTTCTTGATAGCATAGAACAGAAAACATTGTAAAGCGAAAGAAATTCTAACAGATTGCTTAGGAATGATTTCTAAGTGTCAGTTAATCAAACATTTCTATTTCATCCCTTCAGGAAAATGCACACTTCTGTTTTGAAAAATGGATTTAGAAAAATATTTATTTTTGCTTTCTAATAGCCCACAATTATTGGTGAATTCTTAGTAGTGTTAAGAAAACAGGATGGTGAAAGAATATTTAGCGTTATAATGATTTATAATAATAAAATGACACAGCTGAAAAGTTGCCTGTGAAGAATGTTTCAAAGGAACAAAGGGTGTGTGTGTGTGTGTGTGTGTGTGTGTGTGTGTGTGTGTGTTAAAGATTCCAGAAAGCACCATAATATTATTATATTACTCCTACTATTTTTGTTACTGTTCTAGAGAAAAAAGCCAATTATAGAAGTACTTTTTAAAATTTAAAGTTTATGTATTTATTTTGAGACAGACAGAGACAGTGTGAGTGGGGGAGGAGCAGAGAGAGGGAGAGAGAGAGAACCCCAAGCTGCACTGCCAGTGCAGAGCCCTATGTGGGGCTTGAACCCACGAAACTGCAAGACCATGACCTGAGCCAAAAGCAAGAGTCCAATGCTTACCCAGGCACCCCAAAGAAGCACTTTTAATAAAATTTTAAAACTTAGTTTGAATGCAAAATTTCAAAATATGTGGCAACAATCTAAGTCCATTGTGTTATGTTAGAAAGTTTTGGAGTAATTTATACTGGGGGGTTGAAAGAGAACTACTTGCTATTATTATAATTGATAGTCAAAGTGTCCTGCATCGAGAAACAACTGCAGAAATCCTAAGTTATGCATGGTTTTGATTGTGGTTATATATTTTCTGAAACTACTGGTTCTTTATTAAGGTTGACCTTACTTATGACATAGTTTTCCCTCAAATTCTAGTTGTTTGGACTATTATTATTACCTGTTCACCTTAATAGATTTCTACTCCCCATTACTTATTACAGCACATTTTGAAATATATCGGAATGTGAAGAGAACACTATTGCCATTGACAAACTTGCAGTGTGATGGTTATTTAGCTTTTGAATGGGCTTTTACATAAAAGTAACTGCTTTGTGGGAATTTTCAGGTATGAGAACATGTCTTACTGACAGAAAAACCCCCTTTATCCAACTGATCAGTGGGCATTAAAAAATGCATGTGTGGGATATTGCAGACTGAAGTGTGCAAAGCATTTGTGTGTTAATTAAAATTTTAGAGGCAAAACTCATTCACATGAATTAATAGCAAGATTTTTAGCAGGTTGCATAAACGGTGACAAAATTTACATCTTTGTATTCAAGAAGGGTATGGAGTTACTTGGTGAAGATCACTACATATGTTAAATCCTTTCAACATGTGCTATAAATATTAAAGATCTGTGGCGATTAAATTACGTGAGAGCAAATGACTCATGAGTAATTACAAATACCTGTTCTGCTTCTACTTATCACTTATTTTATGAAAAGTAGCTTGGAAATGAAATGCAAACATAACATAAAAGAGTATAACTTCCTGTTAAATGATGCTTTATCATATAATGCGATATTACTGGCTAATTCAGTGCAGGACTAAACCAACATTTGAAGAAAAGGAGAATTCTTGAAGCTTGGGAGCCTCAGGACTCTGAAGTGCACGCCATTTGCATGTCTCTCTAAAAACTTCTGTTTTCTTTTTTAATTGTTCCTGTAGAATAGACAAAGATTTTAGATTAAAATGGATTTCACAAATCATAGAAGTCCAAAGAAGCAACAGTATAGAAAATAGCAAAAGCTTGGACAAAAACTGCCTACAGAGCTGATGAATGAAATGAAATAAAAGTTGGCTCTGTCACAGTTTTTATTATCAATCAAATATATCCTTGGTAATTATTATCTTTTGTCTTTTAAGTAGAGGGAAGGGCAATGATCCTTATCCCCTCACCTGTTGCTTTTTGCTTTTCTTTCTTTCTTTCTTTTCTTTTTTTTTTTTTTTTTTTCCATTTGACATGGATAAACAATGAGCCTGCTTCCTTCAATCTGATGTCAAAGGAAAGCACCACTGACTGATGCTTGGACACACGGGCACTTTGTCACTAGGAAGTGAGGGTGACAGAATGTTGGAAAGGAAGAGACTGCTCCTTTAGAGCCTCAAAATTCCAGGCCTCCCCAAAGGTCACTTAGCTCTCATTGCTTTTATAGACTGGCCTTCCAATTCAGATCCTGTTTGAAAAATGATCCCACTGCTTAGAAAAGACTGCAGACTTCCAAGAGCATATTGTCATTTTGTAGGTGGAGAACTACCATCAATGACTAGAGAAAGGTACTGAGATGCTAAGGGGCCTCACACTTTTCAAGGCACACAAAGTTGGAAGTGACCTTGGCAAACTTTTCAGGAAGAATAAAACTCCTGGTTTTTGATGACTTACAAAACATATTCTTGTTTCATTATCAGGCTTGATCCCTAGCAGAGATCAGACCATTCACCAGAACACATAGTAAATAAATAGTGTGACCAGGAAGGGACATGAGCTCATTTTGAAACCTAGGTCCTGTTCAGGGCTATTCCTGGTAAGCCAGCGTATGCCATATTCATCACTCCTCCTGGAGTAGGAGCAAATTACCTTATCTGAGGATGACAGGGGCCTGGTCTCTGTGGCTCTTGATTCCTATCTGAATAGAGCAAAATTAAAAGAAGGTAAACAGCGGGAATTCCGTCCCTGTCTTCCTGCCTGCCTTGGGTTGTCGTGAGGGAGTGATCCTGATGGGCTCCTATGCCTTTAAAACCTACACTTTTCCTCCACTGAGCTTTGTTTTCCTAAGGCTAGAATGGGGATGGCCTGTGGATCCTAGGGAGTGTTAGCCAGACTTTAGACCACAGATCTGAAGCCCACCTCTCTAATCAGCCTTATTGATCTCTGGCAGGCTGGGTTTTGTTTGTTTCTTTTTTTTGTTTTGTTGCTTTGTTAGTTTTTTTTTTTTTTTTTTGTCTTATTTTTCAATTGATTGCAAATCCCAGGGGAAAGAAAGTGGTTACTTACTTAACTGTCTAAAGACCCCAGATTGTATCATATAAACATAACAACAAGGGTAGGAAAGACTCCTCAAAGAACTAGATAATACAAATGCTACCTCAATCTGCTCTTCAAATTTACTTCAATTTTCAGCGAATCCACACTTCCCCGACCACCCAAACTAAAGTTCCCCTCTTTCTCCACTGTTCTCCTTTGTAACGCTCTGTTCTTTTATCACATACCACTTGTCAACATCTTCGATTTATTTGTATATTTACTTGTTTGCTTTTAACTTGAAGAAAGCTCATCTCAAACTATTGATTAAGTAATTATGTCCAATTAGCTAACAGGTAAGAATATTTAGGTATGGATACAGGTATTATACTTAATTAACTTAGGTGTAGTTATGGCTGTAGCAAATATCTTATGGTAACAGTTAACTCTTACTGTCTAGAGTACTACTGAAATTCTTAGGAGTGAACAGAGCGGGATCTAGGTCTAGACCAGGTCCTCTTCTTTGTCATCCTGGTGTTACGCCTGCTCTGCTTCCAAGTCTTGCCCCATTGCAGATCAGAGCTAATGTCATCTACATCTATCAGCTCTGACCCAGTCACAACCTCAATCAGAGCAGTAGTCACTGTTAGAAAGGTCTCGGGCTTTTGGCTTCAGTTGCGCCAGGACGAACTGTTCAAATATAGGGATTTCTGTTATATGCCTATTGCGCTGGACATTATGTTCTTATTCCTCAGCGTAAAAATTATACATTACTGAAAGTGTTAGTGGTGACACTCTCTGCCAGTGCCTTCTGCAAAATCCCTGTTGCCTGTCAACACCCAGGAATCCAGGAATGCTTGTGGGAGAGAAGGTTTACAGTCCTTCCTGATTTGGGGTATAAAGAGGGACACAGTTCTGGAAAGCTCTCTTCATTAGTTTAAATACTTTTCCTCTGTGAGTGGTTCTTATCCCCTGAAAACCAATGTTACTCTGCATATAACATTTTCCTTACCTGAGACCACACACTTAGGATAGGAGTTTCTGCTTAACAATTTCTGGCCTATATTGTTGACTTATTTTTAAAAAGATATTTGGGAGCCAATGTCCTAAATCAAGATAAAAATTGCCTCGATGGACGCATGCGTGATATTGTTTTTTTTTCAGGCAAATGCTGAGGCTTGTGAGGTGAGATATTATTTTGTTGTTAAAAGCTAGCACTTTATTTACTTATTTATTTTTGGTAGAAAACGAACAATTTCTTAAAGATTAACTCTGTTCTAGGAACGGTGCTAAGCATAAATATTAAAATGTAATGCTGATCCTAGGGAGGGAAGAAACATGTCTGTCCAGGTGCATTGGCAGAAGTAGACTCAGCTTTATATTTTAGTGAAGCTTCCCTTTCTTTATAAAGTTGTGTTGAAACCTAATGTCTGTAAAAGTTTCAAACTGAAAAAAAACAAAACAAAACAAAACACATAGCTAATGGTTCCCGATGTCTTTTTCCAACGTGTCTTGATGATGGGCACATACTGGGGGGAATTGAATGTGGTCCAGTCTGGTCCTTCATCTCCCACTCTCAGAAGCCTGATTTCAATTACTCAAGAGTGAATCCATTTTTCAGTATGACTGATATGGAATCAGAATGTCATCTGATTAGTTTAGAGTGAAAAATGTAACTCACAGACCAGCCTTATAAGCACGCTCCCTCACTTTGGGCAGCTCTACCTGGGCATCTATTTATTGACAGAAGTGTGCTTGGTGAGCCTAGAATGAGAAAAAGATGAATCCAATGGTAAGTGAATTTAATTTAGGCTGACATATCTACCTCACAATAGGAATGGGAATTTCCAAGCTTTTGGCTAAAGCCTTTCATAGACAGAGCCAGAGAGCATTGTCGATACGAGCCTCTGTAACTTTTCTAATGGTTTGATGGCGACCGACTCACTTTTGAATGTGCACTTTTTCCCCCTTTTGTTTGTCTGTTTCATTTTTTATCTCTTAAAATGGTCCATTCAACTACAATCAGTTCCTGCAGAACTTGCAGTCATTTCTTCCCGTCGGTGGCTATATATATCTTATCTGGTAGATCATATATAATACCAGATTAAATTTCTCAGAATTAAATCTGGATTTCAAATACTAATAACACTATTCTTAAGAATATTGTGCAGGGGCGCCTGGGTGGCTCAGTTGGTTGGGCGACCGACTTTGGCTCAGGTCATGATCTCGCGGTTCGTGACTTTGAGCCCCACGTGGGGCTCTGTGCTGACAGCTGGGAGCCTGGAGCCTGGAGCCTGCTTCGATTCTGTGTCTCCCCCTCTCTCTCCGCTCCCTCCCCTGCTCACACTCTGCATCTCTCTGTCTCTCAATAATAAATAAATGTTTAAAAAATTATAAAAAAAAGAATATTGTGCAGATCAGCATTAAATAATCATTTGTAGGCTAGCTGGTTAATATTAGATTTCAGCCAATCGTAGAAGGACAAAAAGCAATGTTGGCAATAACAACCGAGAAATTAGAAAAAGAGGAAGATGGGGCTAAAAATAAGGATTGTTGTTGTTCAAGTGTACCTTCTTAGGTTCTATTTGCAGGAGTAATTGATGCTCATTTGCTTGCTTCTTGCTTAGCCTGCACAAATTTGCTGGTTTGCTACAAATTTGTAAAGCTGAGCTGCTCTTTTTTCAGATAAAGTACTTTATATCAGAGCTCTTGATTTCAATTTTGGGTGGGAAGTTTTAACTTGTCTATTAATTTTTATTTATTTATTTGTGATTTTTGTGTTTCAGCTGGCTAGCCCACATTAAACGCGAACGTTACTTGGCTGACACTCTACTTTGTTGTTCCGCTACCTGTACAGAAGCCCTGTTGGAGCTTCCTTCCTATGCACTTGTCTTCTCATGGGTTGCGTTTTTCACATCAGGGGAGGGGAACAAAAAGCTGCAAGATTACCTTTCCGTATGAGCCATTCTGAGGACCTTCTATTTCTTTTCTACGATTTCACAGAATTCAAAGTCTGAGATCACTATGCATGTAGGGCACGGGAAAATTGGGGGCGATTCATGTGTGTGAGATCATTACTGGGAAAGAATGGAAACAGATCGATTAAGAAAGAAATATTTATTTACAGAACCAAAGAAGCTATTTTTATTCCTTATTGGAGATCAAAGGACTGTTAAGAAAAAACTGAAATAAACGAAAAATTAGACCATTTACAATTAACTTAAAATCTACAGTTTAAATCTGGAGTATGCTCAGTTGCAGGACATTTTCAATGTTTTATATTGAATCAGATGATTGTTGTTCAGGTTTTCAAAATAAAAGACTCGCCTTAGAGTTAACAATCTGAATGTCATGGTGAAGGCAGAAAAACAAGATCATCGGGTAGAACTACCTGTCTGTCCTACAGACACACGTTTCAGTTTTAGTAGTATATATTTATCACTTATTAGGAAATTTATCTTAGGCATGGCAGATCAGAGGCTTATACTATTACGGACTATGGAACATGAGCAAGGCAATTTTTATTCCCATTGCTCTGAATGTCATAATAAAAAATCTTGTAAGATAGGGGAAACTTCCATGTTTTGGCTAAATATATAAAATGACAATTATGTACAAATATACAAATCATACACACTTTGTTCTCTTCCATTTAATTTCCATACATTATGGAAAAACCTTAGTTTATAAGACTAACTAGCCATAGATTCTTATTCTGAATCTTATGGGTTAGGTGCTGGGTTAAAGGTTGCTGCCCGAAGTTTTGTTTAAAACAAAGTACCACTACTGCTACTGCTACTACTGCTACTACTGCTACTACCACCACTACTACTACCACCACCACTACTACTACCACTACTGCTACTACCACCCCTGCTACTACCACCACTGTTACTACTACCACTACCACTACTACCACCACCACTACTACTACCACTACTACTACCACCACCACTACTACCACCACTACTACCACCACCACCACCACTACTACCACCACCACTACTACTACCACTACTGCTACTACCACCCCTGCTACTACCACCACTGCTACTACTACCACCCCTGCTACTACCACCACCCCTGCTACTACCACCACTGCTACTACTACCACCACTACTCTACCACCACCACTACTACCACCACCACTACTGCTACTACCACTACTACTACCGCCACCACTACTACTACCACTACTGCTACTACCACCCCTGCTACTACCACCACTGCTACTACTACCACCCCTGCTACTACCACCACCCCTGCTACTACCACCACTGCTACTACTACCACCACTACTCTACCACCACCACTACTACCACCACCACTACTGCTACTACCACTACTACTACCGCCACCACTACTACTACCACTACTGCTACTACCACCCCTGCTACTACCACCACTGTTACTACTACCACTACCACTACTACCACCACCACCACTACTACCACTACTACTATTACCACCACCACCACTACTACCACTACTACTACCACCACCACTACTGCTACTACCACTACTACTACTACTACCACTACTACTACCACCACCACTACTCATACTACCGCCACCACTACTACTACCACTACTGCTACTACCACCCCTGCTACTACCACCACTGCTACTACTACCACTACCACTACTACTACCACTACTACTACCACCACTGCTACTACTACTGCTACTACCACTACTACTACTACCACCACTACCACTATAACTACTACCACTACTATTACCACTCCTCCCACTCCCACTACCACCACCACCACTGCTAATACCACCATTACTGCTACCACCACTACCACTATAATTACTACCACTACAACCACCACCGCTACTGCCACTACCACCACTACTGCTACTACCACTACTACTATAACTACTACCACTACTATTACCACTCCTCTCACTCCCGCTACCACCACCGCTACTGCTACCACTACTATGACTACTACCACCACTACTCCTCCTCCTCCCACCGCTACTACTACTATCATTACTACGATGACGTCTACCACTACCACTACCACCGCTGCTACCACTGCCACTACTATTAGTACCACCACCACTACCACTACTGACACTACTACAACTACTACTACCACCACTATGACTACTATTAAAGAGAACTCTGGCATTGCACTGATGGTGATCTTTGAGGGAAGTGACTCTTCTGATGTTGCTTGTGCTCCTGCAAGTTCTGGTGGAGCTGGGAGCCCTGCGCTGGGCGGAGAAAAACTGCTTTCTAATTTGTCATGAGCGTGCCAGGCACCCTTTACGATGGGCTGGATAGAAAGATCTGCTCGGGTATCAAGGAGATCGTAAGCAGGGTTTTCCTAGAAACCAGATAGGAGACTAAATAAACACCCTCTGAACAGTGATTCTCAGATACTGGCTGGTGGACTCAGGCTGATGTGTGATGACATTTTAACTGTATTGCAGGGAAAGAAGATATTCAAGGAAAATTGTTTTTCGTCAAGTGCATTCTTTTTGTGGGATTATCCTTTATTGAGAGATTCTGTACTTTCTACTTTTTTGGTGTTTGTGTGGTATCGTGATATGGATGGATGTAGTTTTAATATTCTTTCTTGGCAACGTTTTGAAAAGTAATGGTAACTCCGTGAACTTTCTAACATTTTGAGGGATTCCTACTGGTTCAAAAAAAATCCCAAAGTCCAGGGAGCCCAGGATTAGGAGAATGTTAGCCTGCTATATAACAATCTCTTACTTTATTATTCTTCTTGCTTAGCTTTTACTGTGACATTATGAGCATTAGAATTGGTGACTCTGTCCTGATTTTATCTGAGATTAGAAACCAGATACAGGGGTGGTTTTAAAGCTGATTAACATTACCCAAAGCTTAAGAATTTTTTTGAAAAATTTGGCCAATATAGTTATGGCCTAAATATTGTTAACAGAGGGCCACTGTCAGATTCTGGAAGTGTCTCATAAACAAATATTACATTTTATACTGGCACAGTTTGTTTGTTTGTACATTATTTATGCTTAACTCTGACAAGTGATAGAAACAAAGTGGATTCTGCACCTTTAGAAAACATGTTGCCCAGTTAACAAGAATGTTTTTGGTAGTTTACATGCCAGAGCTAATCTGGGTTTCCATACCTTGTGAGCATACCTCTAAAGACTAAGCCCTTCCTTAATTTCGGCTGCTGTTGTGCACAGCACAAGCCCAGCATCGAGGTGGCTTCTTAAATTGTGTGAATGCGCTGGGAAACCATGACCCGTACTACTTACTAAAATGGATACCAAAGTAGATGTATTTATAAAATTACTGAATATTTGGATGAAAGAGACTTTGAGTCTCTGTAAATCAGCAGTACCCAAACTAACTTGTGTTGCATATTACCAACCTATCTAAATTCTGTACAATAGACTCCAGACAAGGCATAGATGAGAAAATAGAAGACGTGGGTGGGAGGGAGTAAGCTTGAATAAAAATTTTGCATCATTATTCTGACCCAAACTCCATCTGCTTACCAAGACCTTGCTATTTTTCTAGGAGGGTCATTTTATTATTAAGCATTAAAAAAACTTCCATGCTTCGGTTATCTTAAACAACAATAGGTTCTATTTAAAAATTTGATATCAATCTTTATTTTTAAAGGAGTTTAAAGGTATATTATTATATTATTCCAATAAATTCTTGATGTCAAAAGCAAAACCGAATTATTTAGAATAATTTTCTTTTACTAAGGATGATAGGAATGCAATAATCATATGTCTACCTATATACTTATTACATACAACTATGGCTGCACGTTAGTACCAACTGAGGAGTTTTATTTTTTATTTTCTTAAAGTTTGTTTATTTTGAGAGAGACAGAGACAGCGCAAGTGCAGGAGGGGCAGAGAGAGAAGGAGACAGTGAATCCCAAGCAGGCTCCCCCTGCACTGTCAGCACAGAGCCTGATGCGGGGCTTGAACTCAGGCAACCTGGAGATCATGACCTAAGCCAAAACCAAGAGCCTACCACTCAACTGACTGACCCACCCAGGTGCCCCTCAACCGGGCGATTTTCAACCATATTGGTGCCTGGGCACACCTGGTTTGGGGCTGGACCTGATAGTTAAAAAAAATGTTTTAGAAATATTTATATTTGAGAGAGAGAGAGAGAGAGAGAGAGAATCAGAATCTGAAACAGGCTCTGTGGTGTCAGCGCAAAGCCTGATGTGTGGCTCAAACTCATGAGCTGTGAGATCGTGACCTGAGCTGAAATCAAGAGTTGGGTGCTTAATGGACCAAGCCACCCAGGTGCCCTTGGACCCAACAATTTTTAAGGTTACCCAGCTGACTCTCATAGCTCTGGAGAAGCATATATTCTATCCTAAGGCAGATGCTTCCGAGAAGTGGTGACTACCCAAATGAAGGGTTTTCTTCCATATTATCTGTCCTCATACAGTTTAGTTCCCAAGATTCAATTTCAAGCCGGTTTGTTCTTAAGGAGTAGGTTTCCAGGGGGAAAAAATGGAAAGAAGGTATTTTTGAAGGGAACCTGGGTACTTAGTTTTTTTTTTCTTTTTCCTCCCACAGTCTTATAAAATACCGTCTGCATATATCATCTTTTTATTTATGTCCTTCTTCCTCTTCCAGAGCTGATTCCCAGCTCCTACCACCGTGAGCTCTCATCCAGCAATGAGCTTATATCTGCCATTCTGAGTATGCTTTACCTTCCTTGCATATGTTTAATTCTTGAAAACCTGTTGGAATTCAATGAAAGACCAGGAAACATAGCAATGATGCCAGGAGACAGTGTGGCGAGTGGAGGAGGATCTTTCCCCAAGGGACTGGAGGTATTTTAGGATCAGACTATGTATATACATATGCACGCATTTATGCAATAATACATAGATGTGCTCTAGATATGCATTTATATGTTTAGTATCTGCTGTGGTGTTATAAGGGTGGGGGGGGGAGGGGAAAGGACAGTGAGACAGTATGTCTCTCTTTTTCTGTGGTTCTGTGTGTTGCTCAAGATCTGGCTGGGGCATGTTGAGTTATTTTGTATCCTTAGCCTTGCCCAGTGGCTTGCATACTGGAGCTCAGTAAAGGTCCATGAAATGAACGCGTGTTATAAAGAGGGAAGGAGGAAAGGAAGAAAGAGAGGAATCAAGATGCACTTAAGATGGCGTTCTACATGACATGACAGAGAATATGCAGTTTTGATGTTTTCAGTTGTGCGTACGTAGGTCAGGGAAGGGAGAAAGGAGACTATTTAGCAGAGACTGGCCCATGGAGTTGCATGCATAAACACTGTCTCTAGAAGGCCGTGACCTAGGATCCTTCATATCTTCAGAGGAGCCTCATGCTTTCACACGGGAGCTGCACAAGGGGTGGGTAATAGGTGGAGAATAGAAATATAGATCCAAAATAGCTTCACTGGTTATGGAAATAGCTTTCCAGTGTCCCCCATCTCCCCCTGACTGGAGAATTACACTTCTGTATTTCTAGATGTCTTCTAAGATTGCTTAGAAAACAGGGTGGGATCTGCTGGCTTGTAGAAAAAGAAAAAAACCTCAAGAGCAGTGAGATTTCAGGGGACCTTTAGATTCTGGCTTCTAAGAATTAGCAAGCAATCTGGGCCTGCATTCTGGGGAAGAAAAGGGAAATGAAAAGAACCACGTTTCAATTAACTTTTCCCGTAGTTGTTTGTCTCTTCTTGTTTTACTTTTTCTTTTCTTCCTCATTCTCTCGCTGTTCCCCGTGTGTTTTAACACCTTAACTGGATAGATTATATTTCTTAATAGTGAGAAACTGAGGCTGGTCGCAGAATTTTACAGTTAGCTATAATTTTGTACATTCTTATGTTTTATTGTCATAATTTTACATATTTTGTTTCATAATTTGGCTTCTATTTTTCTTTGAAGAATAGTTTGGTATGTGTGAGTGGGGGTGTGGGTGAGGGCATATACATACATGTTTCTTATCCTAGAGTACTGCAAATATTGCTTCCGGAAAAGAGACCGTGTTTTCCTTCCACAAGGTCATTAGCAGTTTGTATTCATGTTAAGAACTGTTTCTTCTCCACAATTAAATATTCAAAGTCACCTATGCTGGTTATCTTATGGCAGCCCTTCCAGGCCATTGTCTCCCTGAGAGGCTGGTTATAAGCACTGCTCTCTGCTTTCTGGCTGGTCTCTGTCACAGTCTCGTGACGATGGTGGGGCAGAGGGTGGGAGGAGAGTGGGGTCTCTGTGTTAGTTCTCCCAGCCCCCTCCCTGGTGAGCGGTGGTGAGTTGCCTGTGGCCCTCTATCCAAGCAGCGGCCTCTGTGCCAGTGAGTGGTCCTTTGCGGTCACCTCTCTCTGGGCTCTGATGACCATTCCTTCCTCTTGCCTCTCAAGGCCTCACGGTGTAACCGGCTCTCTGCTGTCACTGGCCCCGGTGCACTCCATTTCTGAGCAGTTTCCCTACCGTATTTTTGTAGAGTGTCCTTTTATTAAACTCTTTTCAGCCTCCACGCTTGAGTGTGTCATCTGTTTGGACTGTGACCCTGCCTGAGACATCACCTCAGGACACTTATCCCAGGCCCACACCAAGAGGTCAAGGTGCCCTTTTTCATTCTTGGTATGTTTGGGGAGAAATCTGTTTCTTGCCATTGGTCTTTCACTCTTCCTTTTTCTCCAGGGAGGATTTTATATTTTTAGTTCCTCTTAAACTTGTCCCAACTGAGAGTATTTAAGTATCAACAGATTTCCAGGGACACGGAGAATATGAGCATATCAGGGAATGTATGCACTCTCAGACCTACCCTGGGCTCCATGGTACATCCTCCGTGGAGGATGGATTGAGATCTCAGGGTCCTGGCTTTATCTTGAAAGTAGACATAGGTAAGTTGTTTCTGCTCTGCTGTGTATTCTCTGAGATTAGGGAGGTATCTGGAATTCAAGAGAAAAAAAAAATTTCGTTTTATCAAGTCATTGAAAGTAGTTTCTTATCATTTATTTAAAAATGAACTCAAAATAATGATTTTGCTAATTTTTTTCCTTTCAAATTTGTATATGCCTTCCATTTGCTTTCCATCCTTTACTTCGAATAAATTCCACGCCTGCATATCATCCTGGTAAAAAGTTGCTCCGTTTTTTCTTTCTGTGAGCTGGGGTTAGATGGACTTTATCAATCTTTAAAAAAACACAACAAAACTAAATTAAACTCCTTTAATAAAATCAATCAACTACAAATTTTAAGATATTCTTTAATGGACTTAAAATACTTTATTCATACATTATATCATCATTTTATTTGAAAACTTAAAATTATCTGCAGAGAAAGCATAGGAATAAATGCTACCTTTTAATCTATTGTGAGACATATGTAACATGTTGATGGATTAAAAAAAAATAGGGACTATTTTATAAACCTGCAATCATCAAATAAGTGACATGTTTGAGTCAATCATTTTAAGAGGTTACCGGTCCACTGATGAAACCATTTGAAGAAAATGTGCTGTTTGATGTTACAGAAGCCAAAAGCTGAATAAATGTGTCATCTGTTTTTCATTTTAATTCACTATTTCAGAAGTATTTACTGTGTATTAAAAAATCTTTTTACCCTTTCAAATCATTTGGACAACCTGGAAAAATTCAGAACAGTTTAACATATATCTATAAAAGCACATTCTCAGCTAAGTTATCTTGCTCGTATGTGATATTAATAACATATATATGAGCTTTTTAATTCATATAAGAAAACCATCATCTTATTATGTAGATGTGGATTTTTAAGCATAATCTACAAAGCAATATAAAAGATAAAGAATTTTAAGTTCAGAACAAAAATTAATTCGAGGGTTTTTTAAGCTGAGCATTGTAAATCAAACTGAAAAGTATTTCTAGGTTGGAACGAAAATGTCTGGAAGTGTGTTTCCTTTAAAAAATAAAAATGTTTTGAAAGGACAAGCTCTGTTTTAAGAAACCGGATTATTTCGTACTGCTGTCCATGAGAAAATGTTGCTAAATTTAGAGATTCTCCTAATTCAATTCACCCCCCCAACCCTTATCCTTCCCTTGCAATTAACACCCAATTACTTTTTCCTTTCCTTGTTTTTTTTTTTTTTTTTAAAACCTCTTGTCCATAATCCCTTTTTAAGAAAGATCCCTCTCTTCTCTCTCCTCTGCTCTCTGCCTTCTCACCCCAGGCCACTCCCTTGAACCTGGGTCCATCCTGCCCTACATCTTGACAATGCTAATTTCCTCTTCTCAGTTTGGCTACTAAATCTTACACTCTCCCATAATCAGGCTACTTGCGATGCCTCTAGGTATCCAGAATACACAGCCGGAAACACTCTGAATGCCACCTTCCCTTAATTCACTGATTTCTAGCCAGAAGCTGGGAGGGAGCAAAGAATCAATGCTTTCCTTTACAGCTATTGTCTTCCACTGGTTTTCACTAAAGGGACAGGAGAATTGAATGTAAAATGTAATAATCCTCAGGTTTTCTTGACTTAGTCTCTGGGAGGGAGTGTTTTTACCCAACCATGTTCAGGCAGCAGGAATGGAAAGTGATGAGAAAAGGCGACAGGGTGTTGGAAGTCCCTACGCGGGCTCCTGTAATTTCTGGAAGAGAAATAGTTCCGCAACCAGGAGACGTGATTACATAAGCTTAATTAACAGTTCAAAGTATTGGGGAGAATTTATGGTAGGATGCATGTTTCTCATTCTTTAATGAGTAAATGACCTATTTGAGTGCAGGAGCGCATGTCAGAAGCACATGGTGATGAAGAGGATTGGTGGTGGTAGATGTGATCAAAGTTTTTCAAAACCGACTCCAAGCATTTGATGAAGACGATTAACATGGAGACAATTTACCAAACAAATACAGCATAAAGAGCCAAGAGACCTTCTAAGGGACCTCAAGGCTCCAGCTTGCCCACATAAAGAATATCATTAAACAGAAAGAAAACAAAGACGAGAATAAACATCGAGAGTGCCGAGTCCGTAGAGTAACTGAACTGCCAGTGGATGATTTTTTCTGTTCTATTTTTAATGTCTACACCAGAGGATGTTTTCAGGTTTTAAAAGCAAACAAAGCACATGCGTTTGACCTGGGTTCTAACTGTGCAACTCTCTTAAGTGTTCTAAAAGATGTCTGGACCAGAATTGGTTAATTAGCGCTTTGTGTTGCACTGTGTTACATATGACCTAACCAGAGATAAAAAGGTTTAAAGGTCTCTTGTAACCCTGCAATGCCATTTGTAACACAAAAATAACCCCCTTTCATTACTAGCATGCCACTGTAGCACGCAGGTTATTTTTTCCCTTCACTGCAATAAGGGCAGCTTTCGCATCAGAAGAATTCTTGGCAAATTAATGCGCTACCTCTTGGGCTAATTAAATTAGAAAGGATCAAAAATACAGAGCGGCTTTTGTGGTGGACACAATGTCGTGCTTCATGCATCTTGCTCAGACAGGAATTTCTGCCATTTAGCCCCCTTTTGCCTCTAGCAGTGTTCTGGACTCTCGAACACAGTCAAGTTCCTAATTTGCCTCAATGAGAGAGAATTATTAACTGATAATAAGAAAAGGAGCATTCACAGCTCCAGGCTGGGCTGTGTGGAAAAGGGTGATCTACCCAGCACCTGAAGCGCATGCAATTTTTATTAATTCCTGCCTAAAACAATGCATTCAGGAGTAAAATTGCTGTGCAGATGACAAAAACAATTACGCCTTTGATTCATTCATTCTAAAAATGTGAACTACTTTAGCTCAAATATAACCAGATTAAACAACTAAAGCGGCTGCTCACCTCTCTCGAAATCCAGTTTGGATTGTAGCAAGTGTGTTTTATGTTGAGAATTTGCCATTGCCACTTAAACTGATTGTCCCTATTGAAATCGCTGAGTGCACAAGTGATTTTGACTATAATTAATATTGTTCTCTCTGCATTGTGGTCCTTTGTTTGGAAGATGACACCGAGGATGGTGCTGCTATCTTTATGGGCATTAATCCCAGAAAGAGAGATGGAGACTACTGCAGTCAATCCTCGCGTGACTCTGTGCTTCTGGAGACTTTCATCCCTTGCGGCTGCTGGTAGAGCCTGGCTTGCGGGGCTATCTCTCTGCCACTCAAGGTATCACGGAGCTTTGGTCAAAACAAGATACCTCCATTCCTGCTTGCGGCCACATCACAAATGGCCTATTACTTCCCAGATACTATTTCACAAGGGAGCCAGAGTTTCCTCGATTGGTGTTTGCAGAGCTCTTCCTCCTGTTCTTCTGCAGGGGACTGTATATACATCAGTGAACCCTGTTGTCTTCCAGGTTCTAAGCTCCCGCAGTTAACAGGGCTTGGCCTAACCTACACATGTGACAATGTTAAATTGAGTGTATTTCTTTGTATATGAATAAAGAATACAGGTGTGTTTGTTAAAAAAAAAAAATCGGAAAAGGTGTGGCCAGTTATGCCATAACCATACTTGTTTTTTAGGTAGATTATCGACTTGGTCATCATTTTTGTTGGTTACAACAGAATGTCAAAATGAAAAAGTTGCATTAGACTGTTGTTTTGTATGCGTGTTTTATACATTTTTAGCTTCCTTCCAGTGTAATAGAAATTAGGGATTGCGTTTGGATATTCTGTTAGGATCTTTGACTTTTTAAGAGATTTTCATAGTATATGCAAATGCATGACTTTCTTTCTTTCTTTCTTTCTTTCTTTCTTTCTTTCTTTCTTTCTTTATTATTTTTTTAATTTTTTTTTACTTTTTTTTTCAATATATGAAATTTATTGTCAAATTGGTTTCCATACAACACCCAGTGCTCATCCCAAAAGGTGCCCTCCTCAATACCCATCACCCACCCTCCCCTCCCTCCCACCCCCATCAACCCTCAGTTTGTTCTCAGTTTTTTTTTTTGTTTTTTTTTTTTAATTTTTTTTTTCAACGTTTATTTATTTTTGGGACAGAGAGAGACAGAGCATGAACGGGCAAGGGGCAGAGAGAGAGGGAGACAGAATCGGAAACAGGCTCCAGGCTCTGAGCCATCAGCCCAGAGCCTGACGCGGGGCTCGAACTCACGGACCGCGAGATCGTGACCTGGCTGAAGTCGGACGCTTAACCCACTGCGCCACCCAGGCGCCCCTGTTCTCAGTTTTTAAGAGTCTCTTATGCTTTGGCTCTCTTCCACTCGCAAATGCATGACTTTAATCTGTTTCAACACTTCCATGGTGAATTGCTGTCTTTATAGTAAAAAAGTCTCCTTCCTGTGGATAGCCTCAACTGGTCCCCAATTCACTAGTAAGAAATTCAAGGGCCATTTGTAATATATGCAGTGTGTCAAACCAATGAGTTCTCTGAAAGCCAGAGAACATTCTGATGTCATTTTCAAAATTTTGCTTTTTGAATTCCAAAATAAAGTGGGCAACTAATTCATTCTATTTGAGTCTGCCACCTTGCCTGTTCCCCCACGCCCCAACCATTTTTTGGGTCCTAGGAAATTGTTCTGAACTAGGATTCTCTATTTTGAGAATCTTATCTGTCATTTAACCATGTAGCAGTGCATTAAGAAAACTGAACTTCATTTACTCTATCTAATCTATACTTCCTCTTTTAATACTCACCTCAAACACTGCCTACAAATTTTTTTTTTTCAGATTATTCCATAGCACACTCATAACATAATCCCTCAGTCTCCCTAGAATTTAATTCATGGAATACAAAGATGTGTGATTGTTGGGTAGTAAAGAGTCGTGGTCTGGCCTCTGCCATTTTCATGCATAATTTTTTTAATTACTTGAAGATTGATATCAAGTAGTATGCTTTATTTTATTGCCCATAGCATCTAGGTTGGCATACTGCAGATATTCAATAAGTTTTTTGCTTTACTAATTGATTTCTTTAATGGGTACCAGGGATCAGATCTACTGGGAATGTTAAATGTTTGCCTAAAAGAAAGAAATGAGAAGAAAAGAAAAAAAAAAAAAAAGATATGTAGAGAGTCTTATCTGATATAGCTATGAACATGTTTCTAAAGTCAGTATATAAGAATAAAAATTGTGTTCAGGGCACCTGGGGGGCTCAGTGGGTTAAGTGACTGACTCTTGGTTTCGGCTTCGTCACGAGCACATGGTGTCATGAGCTGGCAGCATGGGCCTTGCTTGGGATTCTCTCTCTCTCCCTCTGTTTCTGCCCCTCCCCCCACTCATGCTGTCTCTGTCTCTCTCAAATAAATAAATAAACTAAAAACAAACAAACCAAAAGGGATAGACAAAATTACCTTTTTAGGAAGCTGCCATATTGGAGACCAATGGAATAGATAGTTTTTTTGTTTTTGTTTTTTCGCTTGTTTGTTTGGTTGGTTTGTCTTTTTGCTTGACCATAAATAAAGTAGTTGGCTTGTATTTAGGATCTGTATTGTAGAAAACAATGGTTATCTGAGTCACCCTACAGTGCTGGAAGCTGTTTAATACATGAAAGGCACATGACAACTGGTATTGGCTAAAGGAAGAGTGGCTTCATGTGCCTTATTTCATGCTCATTCTGTGGAAATAGCTGGCAGAAGTGCCTTGATGCATAAATAGATTTGTCCTTGTTTATCTTTTTAGCCAAATTGCATATAGTTGTGATCACGTAACTTCAATATATGTTATAATGTGGCTCCATTGTGCAATTCTTCTCTTACTCCAGAAAAGTGTTCCCTGCTAGATTTTGAAGACATGCTCAGTGCATGGACCTGGCTTATGAATGTCGTCTTGGGGCTCTTTTTTTTTTTTTTTTTTAATTTTTTTTTTTTCAATGTTTACTTATTTTTGGGACAGAGAGAGACAGAGCATGAATGGGGGAGGGGCAGAGAGAGAGGGAGACACAGAATCGGAAACAGGCTCCAGGCTCTGAGCCATCAGCCCAGAGCCCGACGCGGGGCTCGAACTCACGGACCGCGAGATCGTGACCTGGCTGAAGTCGGACGCTTAACCGACTGCGCCACCCAGGCGCCCCTGGGGCTCTTTTTTTAATGTCACACATACTTTGCATTCTTTTGTCTTCATTACAGCTAATTTCATGTGGTCAGGCTACATTTGATGTGCGATTCTTCCTATGGAGAGTTTGCCACTCCCCTAAATCCCAGTGTTGTCAAGGAAAATGCAGTTTAGGGAGGTGAGTATCTGCCAGGTCAGAAAACAATGACAACAACAGAAACAAAACATTAATGAGCTTTCTCGCTGTCCTCAAGGAGTACTATAGAATTTTCTCATTGTTAACTGCAAAATAGAGAAACAAAAAACAAAACAGGTATAATCTCCACCACTTTGCTTCATGCTGAACTCTCCAACATTGCAGTTAACATTTGTCTTGGCTCGTACAAGAAGGGTAGGGAGGGTCAAACATGCCTTCTAGGAGGTCCTTATATTCAGAAAAGAGACATTCAGGGGTTGGATTTGCAGGGTTTTACGGCAGTCTTTACCTTGAAGATCATTTCCACAAAGTTAGGGCCGGCTAAAGCATAAAAGGACATTGACATTGATGAATAGTTATTCTCCGGACAAACTATGGAGAAATTTTTTTTTTTTAATAAAGGGATTTTTTTTAATCAAATATATTTTAGAATGGCTGAAATTTATCAACAACTTCTCATCTTCACATAGTGATTGCACATGAAGTACAGGCACTTTTACACACACACACACACACACTTTTAGCAATGGAATGCACATTCTTTCATAAACTTGAACATTAGGTAGGTGGACTGGGTGAAAGATGCCAATTTTTTTTTTTTTTCTAAATGACAGTTGTAACATTTTAAAGTAGTTCTATGATCTATTCTTGATCTTCCCTACTTTTAAGCTCTTACTTTCCCTGAATGTATATATTGGACCCAGAGAAGCAGAACATGCGCATTTTCCTTCGTATATGAGAGTGCTGTGTTTGAAAATATCATCTGTATGTGCTTTATTTTTATTTCAACCATACGTGCTTTTATAAGTATTTGAAAAGAAAATATTTTAAAGATTTGAAATAGGAAGAAGGGAATATATGTGAGTTAGAGCAGCCCCAGGGTAACAGTATCTCACACACTAATGATTCATATGGAGTTTATGTGTCTATTTATGCTGTCATTTATTTGGGGGAGGGGTGGCTAGAGAAAGAAAGCTGTGTATAGTATATTCCTAAATACCAGTGGTTTCTGAGAAGAAAAAAAAAAAATCCTGAACATTATCCTTATTTAATTAGGAGCAATCGTTACGTAATTATTCACATTAATTCAGTTTCTTACAACAGTCTTACACTTATTGGCACTTTCTCTTTTCCCCCTCTTTGTTCTAAAAGAAAGGAGGAGTGTTTTTTATTATTTGAAAGGGAAAAGGTTTATTTTCTAATGAAACGTATACAAAAATATCCACATCTAATGTGGTTCCTCGGGTCACGTGGTGTCTGATTATATACTTGTTCCTGGACTTTACTTATTATTCCACATTCAAACAAGTAAAGGCACCTTGAAAGAAGCCAGAATACTTGAACTCAGATCTCTCTCATAAATGTAGGATTTAAACCATCAGAACCTCGTTTCTGACATGGAGGGAATGAAACCAGCATCTAAAGGACCTGTATGTGATGGCATAAAGCTAACATTACCGGGGGGGGGGGGGGGGGGGCACGGGTAGTGAAGTCAGAACGATTATAAGTGAGTGAAGGGCGACGTGAGCGCATGGAACACTATTATGTATTTTTACCCAGAATACATATTCATACACTTTAGTCAGAAAATTAGCTTTCAGAGAGATGCTGTATATAGGAAATAAAACAGTAGTCTTTATATATCTTAGTAAAGTCCAGAAAATGATGACACTGTACATAGTACATAGATTAACTTTGGCCATCATTGCAGACCTGAAAGCAAGGTCAGACGAGTTTGTACAAATTTTCAGAGGTCATCTTTTTTGGGGTGTGTGAAGGTGAGCGACTTAGAGGAGTAAACGGAGCAAAAGCTGGGGAAATTAATTGAAAAATTATTAGTTCTTACAATGGAGGGGCAAGAATAAATTAAAGCAGATGCGCATTGGAAAGTTTCCTTTCCACTTTTACCCACACAACCATTTCTTTGCCTTTTACAATTAAATAAAAGAGGAGAAAACGATTTCCAGGTGTCTTCACTGTCTCTCGGTTTCAGAAACATCAATATATGACTTTACTACTGACAGGGGACGGAGAAAGAGACTATCATCTCTTCTGATCCTCTGTTACAAATATAGTTACAAAATGGTGTAAAATAGTTCTTTTGAGTTCCAGATTCGCAGCTACAAAAAATCGGGTATTTCTTTCTTTTTCTCTTTGCTTGAAAATCAAGTCCACCCTGTCTCGACCACATAAATAGAACAATTTTCCTCTGTGAACTGCTTGATGAGGCTGTGGCCAGATTCATATAAATGTCATAAAAACAGAGTACAGAATGGATTATTTTATGATTAAGATCTGTATGGATCTTTGTATGAATGCAACGTGCTTTGGCAGGGCTCTGCTGCACGCACACTAGTTTTAGTGTGTGTGGTGGAAAAAATGGCCTGCCACACTGTCACTTTAATGTCTTTCTGAAAAGGAACAAAAATCACTGGGCTCCACCAAAGGTTACAGCAATCATACAAAGGTTTGGTCTGCTAACCAGTACAGTGTGTGTTCTATTTCTCATTGTGATAATAATGAGAGTACAATTCAATAAAATGCCATAATATGTCTCAGCACTTTGTCACTAAATGACATATTGACACCTAATTGTAATAGCAAGGTGAAACTTTCCTGTTCCCTAATTTATGTAATAAGATTCAATTTTCTTTTTATATCTTTGATTGTGCAAAAGAGCTGAAATCTTTCTGTTTTGTATCTTCAGTTAGGTTATTTGGGGGAGAGAGAGGCTTCATTCAGATATATATAAATATAAATATATATTTATAAATATTTATATATATGTATATACTTACATATTTTATTTATAGATATTTATATATGTATTTATATATATATTTATATCTATATATCTATATTTTTGAAACATCAGACAAGCTTCTATCAGCATGCGGGTGCCAAGATGGTCCGTTAACGAAGAATTGTGGTTTAAGAATTTCAACCAAAGGATTAATGTATTAAAGTGAATAATAGCATCAAGGCAGTAGCAAAGATGATGATCAGAGTTGGTGAAAGAGAGATTATTGATCATCTGGCTCTATCAGTCACAAACAGGGAGGAGGAAAACAAAAGAGAGGGAAAGGAGATTACAGAAATGAAATATAGTTTAGTAATGCCAGTTGATTCTGTTGTTAATTATAAATCTTTGGCAAGAAGCCTTTGGTTACACAGTGACACTCCTCTTATCTGGTGGTCAGATTTCCAACAATCTTTACCACCCGGAGCACAGAGGAGTTCCTGGAATTGTACGTCTCAAAACTTTGACTATGTAACTTTATATGTACAGCAACTTTATTTGCTGGAGATGTTCTGCTATCTCTTGAAAAGTTTATTGAATTAGTTTTGTGTATATATTTAAGATTGCTTGTTTACTATACCTTGACGTCTGGATTCTTTTTAAGCCACTGTAAGTTTTTCCCCAGGATATCAAGAAACGGGGTGGTAAGGAGAGGGTGGACAAGCACTGGGAAGGAGTAAAAATGTGCAGTATACATGAATAACCATTGTTTGCTAGGAGACAAGTATTTTAAAGGAGGACCTGCTAACTTATCTTGACTGTTTAGAAGAACAAAAGATAGCTCTTAGCTGTGGAGCCCAAGAAAGTCTTCATGGAGAAAGGACATTGGTATTGGGCCTATTGGTATTTATAAGATTTGAAAAGGACTGGAAGATAGGCACTGGGGAAGGCATGGAGTAATAAGAGGGAAGCAGAGATATCTGGAATCATTAATGAAGTGCTGAGACCAGCTCAATTTGGTTGAAGTACAAGGTGACGTATGAGAATTGTAGAAAATGAGTTTGAAATTTCAGTAATCACTAGGCTATGGAGAGTTTTGAATGCCAGACTAAGGCATTGGTATTGATAGCATCCAGGCAGTAGCAAGGATGATGATCAGAGTTGGTGAAAGGGAGGTTGTCGATCTTCTGGCTCTATCAGTCATAAAGGAGCAAAGGAGGAAAACAAGAGACTTCATTGTAGACAACTGGAGCTACTTAAAATGTTTGCTCGGGGGGGATGCATCAGAGTTAGGCTGTAGAACATGGAGGGTCAAGAAGGGTGCCCAGACTTCTGGCTTGTTTGACTCTATAAAGTGGTGATCTCATTACCAAAATGGAAAACCCAAGAAGATAGGCATATTGGGAAAGTGGAGGCAGTGGCGTATTTTGTACGGGAAATGTATGCTTGAGCTCATGGGCAGCCAAAACATGACTAGCCTGCTGTGGAAGAGCAAAAGATTGGGAGGCTGGAGAGATTTGAAGTCAGAAAGCAGAAGGAAACACAACTCAAAGGTAAATATTTTAATTTGAAAACTGGATGGAGTTATTAAGAGATAGAAGGTGAAGAATGAAAGAATGAAGAAGAAGGACAGATTCTTAGAAGCCATGGTGATGGGAGAACTGTAATGGAAGAGTCTGAGAAATTACAGTGTACGATAATAAGAAAAGATGGTCATAGACTGTAGTATTGTGGGAAGTGGAACATGAAGGGTATAAGAAGAAGGGGGGGTGGGAAACGAACACATACTGAGCATTAACAATATAGCAGATCTTGGGGTGCCTGGGTGGCTCAGTCAGTGAAGCGTCTGACTCTTGATTTTGGCTCAGGTCATGATCTCATGGTTTGTGAGTTTGAGACCCACATGGGGCTCTGTGCTGACAGTACAAAGCCTGCTTGGCATATTCTCTCTCTCTCTCTGTGCCTCCTCTCTTTCTCAATAAATAAATAAACTTAAAAAACAAAAAACAAAACCAAAAAACCCCCAAGATATCAGATTTGGATGTGTACAATACTATTCACTTTTCTCAGGCATCCTATGAGACATAGTATATTCTTGCACTTCCTTTACAAAGGAAGAAATTGAAGTTGGGTAACATGCCCAAGGTTGCACAGTCAGCAAACAGCTCTTCTCAGCCCCGTTCAACCCCAAAGTGCATGCTTTTGCACTGTTCAGTGCTGCAATGAGGTAAAGCATGTAGAAGGGGAGAAAGGGTGTTTGATTTGTTGACCTTCACTAGAGTTGTGAGAGCAGAAGACATATTTTTAAAGGATGAGAAGTAAGTGGGTGAGGGACTTGCTTTAGTTCATGTGCTATGTGGTGGGCATCTGCTGTGTAACTAGGACCGATTCTAGCTGGTGAAGATACAGAGATATAGGACCTAGCCCTTACCCTCAGGAAACTTGCTGTCTGGAAGGAGCAAAACCCACATCTAGATTATCTTTATATAATGTGGCATCTGCTCTGAGAACACAGTTTACTTATCCTTTCAAAACACAAGATGAAAGCTTGATTAAAAAAAAAAAAGTGAACTGAAAAAAAAGAAAAGTAAAATAATGTTTTTTTTTTTCTTTTTAAGATAATGTATGTGTGAAGATGTTTGCAGACTGACTGAAGGATCTAGTGGTGAAGAGGTTATTAAAGAAATTAAAACAAGAGCAGATCAGAGAAGGTTGGGACCAAGGACATAAGAAGTGGGGTGGGTGGCTGTAGTTGTCTTGAGAAAAAAAAGAAGAGGGAATAATCCAATATCATCCATGGATCTATTTAACACATGTCCTTTCCTATCTTATGCCTATGGGATGGAAAGAACTAGGCTTGAGAACATTAACTTCAAATTTTGTTTGTGATTAATGTTGCTTATTAGGCAGGCTACCCTGCCACTTTTGACCGCCCTTGGATCTCCATGTGCAGAGGGCATAAACTTCGGGAAATTAAGATTAAGGTAGAAAAAGGTACTTGCACCCAGAAAGTGGAAGTTGAAAACTGCATCCAGGGTAGATAGAGAAGAGTCTGAAAACAATTAGGTAAATTCCAAATTATGGCTTACTTTCAAACAAAAGGCAAGTGAACAGATCGATACATCGTATAGAAAAAAAAAATCCATTCTGTTCGGTCATCGCTGTTCTAATTCTAAAGGGTAAATATTTTCAGTACAGTTCAGTACTGTGATTAGAGGCAACACAAGTTGTGTCCAGAAAAGGCACTTGTCTTCCTCACCAGAGACTTCTAAGAGGAAAAACAAATTTTGTGCTCTTGTACTAGAACAACTTTGGTAGATTGCTATGTAATCTTGTTTAAGGGCTGTAGGCAATAATCAGAAAGCTTGTCTTCACCGTGTTCTCTATGGGTTCTTCTCCTTCCTAAATTGTATTGTACTTTCCACATTCACCCATGTATTTGCACTTTTTCTTACGTGATTGAGGCATGATGATAATGATGCAGGCTTTTTCTCTCTCTCGTTTTTATTATTTTTGATACGTTACCATTTCTTATTAGCATCTCAACTTTTTTTTATTAATTTTTTTAAATGTTTGTTTATTTTTGAGAGAGAGAGAGAGAGAGAGAGAGTGGGGGAGGGGCAAAAATGGAGGGAGATACAGAATCTGAAGCAGGTTCCAGGCTCTGAGCTGTCAGCGCAGAGCCTGATGAGGGGCTCAAACTCAGGAATTGTAAGATCATCACCTGAGCCAAAGTTGGATGCTTAACCGACTGAGCCACCCAGGCGCCCCAGCATCTCTACTTCTGAAAACAAGAGTTTCAATAATGATTTTTAAGTTTTAGAGAGCACGAGCAGGGGAGAGGCAGAGAGGGAGTGAGAGAAAGAGAGAGAGAGAGAGAGAGAGAGAGAGAGAATCCCAAGCAGGCTGCACACTGGCAGTGTGGAGCCTGATGTGGGGCTTGAACTCACGAACTGTGAGATCACGACCTGAGCCAAAACCAACAGTCGAACACTTAACTGACTGAGCCACCCAGGGGCCCCAATAATTGTTGTGCCAGAGCATTAAGTGCTATTAGATGCTTAAAGTGGAAAGATAGGTGTGAAACTCAGGGTGCCCCAGTATTACTAAGAAGGCACCTAAAAAGAATGATTTGTGCTTGCTAACTTTGGACACATCAAATATTGAATAAATAATATCTGCATCTCATTGGTATAAATTTTTATTAGTTCAATTCTAATAACAATGTAAAACGTGTGAGCAGTTTATTTTTTAACCATGCAATAACCATACAGTGGTCTGCAATTCCAGTAACACAGGTTTGTCAGGTTAGTGGAAAAAACAATGACCTGACTTTATTTAGAGCTGTATTAAAGGGATTAAGTTCTTGATGGGCCTAGTTTAGTTGTTCATCTGGTATTGAGACTCTGCGACTAAAGATTCATGCATGGAATTGAGATTTAAAGCAGCCATAAATTAGGTGTCAAGACAAGTATCTGCTCGTTTGTAGGAAACATAACCGTTTCTTTGTTAAACCCAATGTTTTATGAATATAATGTTTGGTCATTAACGCCATCATCTTTCTTTAGTACCCATAGCATTTTAGCAAAATCAACTGATGCCATAAGGATTTTCCTCCGGACATATGGAAAAAAAGAGATTAAGAGGTCAACACTGATTTTTAAAAGCAATAATAATCTAATAGTGAATTCCAAAAATAGCAATGACATTTTATTTTTGAAAATGTAAGCTTTGTAACCTCTGCTATTTCAATCTCTGATAGGGTTAGACCCTCTCACCCATCCAAAAATGACCCACAACCCACACGTTATATTCTGTTTCAAAACTCACGTAATGATTTTGGCCTTTTTTACTGAATCGCACAACTGTGGTCCATTCACATTTTATCCTAGTATTATAATACTGTAATTCAACTCAACAGAGTGCTATAATAATCTACAATCTTTTACCATATATGATAGCTTTCTTCATCTCTTTCTTCTTGGTTTCAGTGCCATTTATCTAAATTGGGGATTATTTTCTCCTCATTTTTCCACAGTCTTCTCAAATTACCTCCTTTTCACTTTTCTCTTTTACTATTTCCCTCACCCCTGCTTACTCATATCACGTTCCTTAATGCAATTTTATTTTATAACACCGTAATAATGCCATGTAGTCTCACTAAGTAAGGCAATTCTCGAAGTATGGATTCAAGAGAATACTCATTAAAAAAAAATCACATGCCTACCATTGTGTTGGTTGATGGTACTGATTTTTCTCACTTCCATTGTTCACATGTATCTGTCGCAAAATGAAGGCAAGCGCCTTTGAGGAACGTATTTCTTTCCAGAGGTGTTTAGGTTGGAACTCTAAGATATATTTCAGGACCCTGCTAAGAGGCTTTAACCAGGGATTGTGGTGGATACGGCAGACCGAAGCCCAAGGGCATAGCCACATCATTATGACAATAGTTGAAGTTGTTAAGAAGCTCAAGGACCAACAAGTGAGAATGTAATTCTCCATCAAGATTGCCAGCTGTTTTTAAGTGTTTAGAGACCAAGATGAAGACCGCGAGAATCAGTGGCAGATTGTCAAAGCAGTGATGCAGAAGTCTACCATTACCATTACGAGCCACAAGAGGTACAATTGTGTTTCCTGCGATGATGAAATCGTAGTTGAGCTCATTGAGAGCTTTGGCATAATTAGTTTGTGAACACTTCTAGAATCTAAAACTTTTTTTTTAAAGGAAGAATTATTTGAATATATAGCAAATGAAATAGTGTCTATTTGTGAGCGAAAACTGGGATAGAAAATCATTTGCACAATTCTCTTGCTGGCTCAAACATTCTTAATTAGATTTGTGGGTTATATAGTGGAATTGGTAAAGGGGCATACTGTGAAAAAGAAATGTAGGAGACAGAAAGTTTCGCTCTAAAATGTTTTATTTTAGAGCTGAATGTAGATATGTGTTTCTCTACTGGCAAAATTTAACAAGGCAGAAACATTTATCAGAATTCTTATTTTTAAATCTACCTCCATTCAAGGCAGTTTTAAAAATTATGACAGTAATCTGAAACTTGAATTTTATGCAAATCTGTCTAAGCTTGGAATAGTTATGCTAATTCTGGAAGAAGCATATTATCACTTTTATTCATCTTACTTTTTGTATCTTTTAGTGAAATTAGACCCTTTTTATTAAATAACAAAACTCTTACTTTCAAAATGACAAATAGAATCCTGGCTTAAGGTGGGCTATTAAAATAACCCTTGCCTAAGCAACAGAATTATACATATTCCACCCTACCTTATATAATAGTTTTCCTCCTAAAATAGTCTTTCTAGACTCTACTAGGAGATTCAGTGTAGGGTTCCAACAGGAAAGTTATATATAAATAAGGCAGTAGTTAGGAGTATAGGCTTTGAAGTTGGAAACAAATGGGTTCAAATACTAGCTCTTACATATACTAATAATACAACCTTAGATAAAAAGTCTAGAGTCATTTTTTCCCTGTAAAATATGAATAACATTATCTAATACCTTGAGTTGTTGAGAGGATTACATACGATAATAACTACAAATTTCTTAACACACTACATGACATTTAGTAAGGATTCAAGAAATAATAACTGTTACAATAGTTATGCTATTGTTGTTAGTCTTTAGTTATTCTGATTCCCTGCAACTCACACAAAGCTACCCCTCCCTCTTTTTTAAATATAGGTTTACCATTTAGTAGAGTCAAGGTAATTTGGGATACCTCTATTTGAAATGGTTGGTTGAATTTGCCATGAATGATAAGGTCTAAGATGGCTCTCATTGCACAATGTTAGATAATTATCTGTTAATTTACATTACGTGATGCTGTTTTTCCTAAGATATAACTTTGGTTTAGCTTTTTAAATAGACTTCGTGGAGTCAGAAGCCATATTTTGGTAGCCGTATTTTGGGAAGCATTTTATACATGGTAGAAAGATGTACTAGTCTAAGAATAGCATTGGATGTAAATGAAGAGATTGATATTATCACCTGGGATCCACAAGACCATCTTGTATAAACATCTTATCTGGCAGATGATATCACTGGGAATCAGAGGAATACAATGATTTGATAAAATGACTAGAGCTGTAACTGGAATACGGGACTCTTGACTTTTGGTTCTGTAGCGTATGGCTCCTCTTGACAATCCTTATTTCCTTGAGTATTGTATGAAACATCCATTTAAATGTGCCCATATAGGGGCGCCTGGGTGGCGCAGTCGGTTAAGCGTCCGACTTCAGCCAGGTCACGATCTCGCGGTCCGTGAGTTCGAGCCCCGCGTCGGGCTCTGGGCTGATGGCTCAGAGCCTGGAGCCTGTTTCCGATTCTGTGTCTCCCTCTCTCTCTGCCCCTCCCCCGTTCATGCTCTGTCTCTCTCTGTCCCAAAAATAAATAAACGTTGAAAAAAAAAAAATTTAAAAAAAAAAAAAATAAAAATAAATAAATAAATAAATGTGCCCATATAAAAATTTCTTATATTGAATGCCATTTCCAAAGGACAAATGGTAGGTATACTAGTCTTATTTGAAATATTTCAGATACTATTCAGTTATTAGAAACAAGTGTTTGACTCTATAAATTCCTATAAAAAGGAGGTCTAGTCTAATGATTAGTGATGAGACGGTCTTCTTTCCAACCTTGATGGCTCTCTGGGTTACTCCTAACTTATTTTTCTCATTTTAGCTTACGTTTTAAGTCATTCTTGGTTACTCAGTACTTAGGAAATGCTAAATGTCTTCAGAGTGCCATCAAGCATGGTTCCATCAGCATATCTGGAGGTGGCCCAAAACCCCAGCTCCCTGCGAAAATTGCCATGATATCACCACCAAGGCTCTATCTCCCTAGGATAAATAGTGAACTTCAGTTTCCATTGCTGTCCATTTAGTGCCTAAAATGAATGGACACACATTTTTTAATCCTAGAGTCGAAAAGCAATGGAAAAAACTACTTAAGTAGTCCACTGCTGAAAACAAGAGGTTTATACTTAGGGTGGAAACACATTTCTGGGATTTTATTAGAGGTTATGCAACCAATTTTGACTTCAGTTGTATCATTTACTTTAATGTTAACATGATACAAAAAAGATAGGGTTGAGTAAGTGGAAAATATAAATCAATGTACCTGGCTATTTACATTGTGAGAATAGAACCAGGATTAATATGCTAAATGGTGTTATGTAAAACCAAACTATTGAAATCACACAGATGATTTAAGTTGGGTTAATATCTTGAAGCTGTATTTTTAGTGACTTATTAGGGCATGAATTATTTTCACCATGTTAATGACTGACAAGCTTATCAACAACTATGACGATAGAATGGGAAAATTTCTTGAGGTGGTAGGAAATGAGATAAGTGGTTTTAGGTCTGTTGAATTTGTGTCAAAATTTTTTGAGTGTGCATTTTGTAGGGTGGGTTTGCATTCATATTGGTTGTGTTATTTAGAATGTGTTTCAGGGCTATGCAGGTCTCATATGGCACATCGCATTCTATAATAATGTGTCTCTCATTTCATGACCCAGAAATCCACATAAAAGCCCCATAAATCACATATGAAACTGATCTGGGCACTCTCACAGAGGTTACGGTATTGTATATAATACTACATAGTATGAATCGAGACCCTGCAAGACCTTTTTTCTTCCAGTAAAATGCATTGTCGTACATTGTGATCAACACCTCAAATGCTAATTCCTTGAGTATAATCTTCATAATAATCTAACAAGGTAGGCCTTATGCCCATTTTATGGAAAAAGGAAATCAAGGCATCAGAAACTATCAAGAAATCAGAAAGTATTGTAGACAAACCTGACACCAAGGCCTATTCTTAATCAATGCTCTATATTGTCCGTTACAGGTATCAAGCCTTAACTCCTTCTGCATTTAAAAATCCTTCTATCTCATTGGCTACCTTTGCTCTCATTTCTAATTGGAACTAAGGGTCAGTGCCCATTCTTCATTCAGCTATCTTGAAGGAACAGGCCGATTTCTTACCTTTGAGCCTAGCTCTGACCTTACTGTTCTTAAAAGACTCAGAAACCTTGTGTTAGAGGGACCTTCTATTTGTGGGGTTGTTATTGTTGTTTAGTTGATTTGGAGAGGGATGTTGATCACTTTTCTAATCAATTGACACCTGGGAAGTCAGCATGACAGAGTAGCACGAGCCAACGTACAGGGTAAGATCAAAGCAGATTCAAATCCTGGGCCCAGTACTTGTGGCGTCATTGCTTCTGACACATTTTAGTGTCTCCCTGAGCCTCCCAGAAGATATGATTTCTATAAAGATTCAGTGCAGGAATATGTACCAAGATAATTGGGAAAATTAGTGTCCGTTCTACCTAATTGGTTCAAAGCTTAAAAATATTATCTCTGTCATTATTTATCACTGAATACTTATTCTACCTGTACACACATAATCTACATCATGGTGTATTTGAACCAGGGACCATGTCAGACTTTCTGTGGCTGTTGGAAATGGAAGTGACACTAAGACCATGTCCAGTATGACGGAGAAATTTAGTGTCTTCAGAAAATTCAATCATTCTCCTCCATTCACCTCCCTTCATAATCCAAGCAGACCCATCTGACTACTTCTGGCCAATGGGCTGTGAGGGGAGTTAACGTGATCTCTTCCAGGTAAAATGCATTTAAGAGCTGGTATGTGGTCTTTCAGCTCCCTCCCTGGATGTTGATTGTTCCTCCTGACATACCTGCAAGATAAAAGTAGCCCAAATTCCTGTGACATCAGTTAGAAGCTACCAAACCTACAAAGGATTTAGTCTATGCAATCACTAAACCTTTTTAATTATCCTGAGATTCTGACGTGTGTTCGTGATTGCCACACAGCCTAAGCTAATGTTACTAATTCACGCAGCCTCGGGAGAAGTCTGTTTTTTTTTTTTTTTTTTATGTGATAGGGATACAGGTAGCTAGAAAATATTAAGAGGAGTTGTAATAGATTGCCCAAGTAGTCTAAGTAGACAACTAATAGGAAAAGTCACTGTTGTCAGGAATAATGTGGTTCTTTAGAGACAGACAAAAATTTTTTTTCTAACATTAAAAAAAAGTATTTTTTTTTTCTTGAGAGAGAGAGAGAGAGAGGAAGAGACAGAGTGTGAGCAGGGGAGGGGCAGATAGAGAGGGAGACACAGAATCCAAAGCAGGCTCCAGGCTCTGAGTTGTCGGCACAGAGCTTGACGCAGGGCTCAAACTCATGAACCGTGAGATCATGACCTACGCTGAAGTCAGTAAGTCGCCAAACAAACTGAGCCACCCAGGTGTTCTTTTTTCTAACATTTTTAAAGCAAACCTTTTATCATACTGAATATTGTGCTATAGGATTAAACATTGATTCAGAGCAGCCCATGCTTGGTATACAACTCTTCAATAAAAAGAAAACTAGTTACATCATAATAGGTGAAGTTAATGCTTTGTCTAATCCAGGATCCACATCTTGTCTAGGGTCAAAAATAAATATTTTGAAGCAAGAGTGGGAACTCAAGTGTAGAACTGTTCATTACTGCATGTTGTCTGCAACAACAATTGAATTTACAAAAAAAAATGATTTATGAAAGTTTCATAATTCAGTTATTTCATTTACAATAATGACAAAATTGGAGTAATGGCCTAGCCACCCAACCAACATTGTAGCAACTTCCTTATCATCGGTGGGATAACTTGTATAGTTACTGGGCCCAGTAGGACAGTTGTATACTGGAATGCTTTAACTTCTCAGTCTTGTCTTAGTTTTCTGCCAAAATATTTGTATTTAATAAGTGTAGAGATGCAGATAAGTTTTGATTTCATATTCTCTATGATTTGATTTTGACTTTGCGGTTGATGACTGGATGACATTTAAAATAAAGATGTGATTCTTACTGATTACATTAATTTGATGACATTTTGGTTTTAATTGGAAAGGCCAAAAAGATATTTCACCTTATTCTTTAATTATACGTTTCCATGCCTAAAAGTTATTGTGGTTTTGTTAGTGATGATATGATAAATGAGCAGGATAATGGCAGAGTGGAGGACACCAGAAGGACTGTTGGGCTCAAAGTCAAGAGTCTTGTGTTTTGCTCCCAGCTTTCCTACAAATGCATGTGTTACCTGAGTGACCTTGGGCTGGTCACCTACTGGTTCTGGGCTTTGTTTTCCTTATCCATAGAGTGAATATACTAGTAGTCTCCATAGTGAAGCTCATAGGGTCAATGTAAATAACAGAGTAGCTAAAGCATGTGAAAATGGCTTAATGACATACAATGTTATATTTACATTTGTTTAAACTTGTAGACAAATATATAAATAAGTAATCGTTTATTTGGCAAGTCAATTCTCTTGGTTCTTTGTTTTCCAACTTCCGCTAAATCTGTTCCCAGTTTCCTCCTGCTGACATTTCCTGACCTTTCACCCCATTCCCAAATCTGGACCAAGTGCTCCTTATCTATGCCCCAGAGAACCCTTTGCATAACTGCATTATAGCACTTACTGCATTACATTGACAGGATATGTGTCTGCTTGTCTCTTCTACTTGACAGTGAAGTTCCTGAGAGCTATTGCAATACACTTTTTATTTTTGTAGCTCTCATTCCCAGGATAATGCTTGGCAACGTTGTCCATGCTCTTAAATGTTTACCAAACTGATCATAAAGCTTGCAGACACTATGATGACTACTATATTTTTAAACAAATATTCTCATTTAAAAATGTTATTCTACTTGCCTGGTTGACAATTTATAATAAATAGGATGTTGCAATTTCTAGTTGGAAACCTCTTAATTTCTTAATTAGCTTCATACGATTTATGTTACACCTAGTAGAAAGCATTAGGAGAGTAATTATTTTTTTTTCTGCTTCTAATATTACTAGGAGTATTTTTTGCAAAACATGAAAATTCTTTGCAACTTTTTCCTTTTCAAGTTCTACCAAGCAGTTTACAGAATGGCAACCTGCCAAATGGTGATCCATTTTCTCAAAAACATCGTTTGAGACCACGCCAACCAGGCACACTGAGCTTATCTACTGCATCATAGTAGAGTCACATAATTCGTGCAAAATTATGTTTGACATTAAATTATAAACCCTTAGCGTAATAATAAAAAAATAAATAACCCTAAAAGCAAATTAAAAATATGTTTTCACTGGAGCAGGTTATTAGCCCACTGGAAACTTGATCTGCAGCAGTCGATCCATGGGCATGCTTCCATTTCTGGAAGGGTTTGAAGTTTCTCTCTGTGCAGAGAAAAATCCCTAATTCATGAAAGGAAAATTAGCTAATAAAATAATTTTTTCCTCCTGAACTGCTCTGTTGATGAAAACATGTCCACTGCAATTTTAGAAATGAGTGACTTTTCAAATAAAGTAGTTCCTGTTGCCATAAACAGAAGGATGGTAAGGCCATTGCTGTTCTTTGCCAAAGAAAGAGGGGCCAGCTGTATCCAGCTTTCTCTCTCTCTCTGCTGCAGTATTCGCATAAATAGTCTCTTCTTGGGACTGTACTAGCCCACATGAGAACCCATCAAAGAGAATCTGGGTTCTCTCTGGATTTGTACATTCTGAAGCCTCACTCAGAAAAGAAAAAAAAAAAGCACACACATGAAAACCCATAAAAAACTTAATGTGTTGAAAAAATCTCTATTTTTTTATTATACCTACATTTCAATCTTTGTAACTGTTTCTGTCTCAATTGGTATTCTTAGTTGTTGATAGATTGCAGATTATAGATTACGATTTGAGTGGTATCTAAATGGTCATTCCTAGCTTCTGATATACAAATCCAGGAGTTTGTGTTCTGGTTAAAGTACAGCCCTCTGCAGTCTGGGCTGCCCTTAAGCTGGGATTAAATTATTATGTAGGCACCTTCCATGATCAACCACAATAACAACCATGCAATAACAACAAAGTTTATCTCCAACTTATTTATTTATGAGGTTTAATTTTAATTGGGTTTCTTATGAGTGTAATACTTACCCTTGCTTATTTGTAGTTAATAATTAGTATTGTTGTTCTTGTAGTTAAAACATATTTTTGCATCTGTATAAATGTTTATGAAAGATAACGTGCATTCCTTTATGAAAGCATCGAACGGGGGTGTGTTTTCTTAAATGTTACGAGAAATAAATTGAAGCCCACAGATCAGACAGCCTGCATCGATAGGAAGATACCAGTCTACATTTTACCCAAGGTAAGTTTCAAAATGATTGCCAGGTGACCTGTGAAATTGTAATGTGTTCTGCCAAATTCATTTTAGCATTGGGAATTAATTTTTCTTTTTCTTTTTTTTTTTTTTTTGAACGTTTATTTATTTTTGGGACAGAGAGAGACAGAGCATGAACGGGGGAGGGGCAGAGAGAGAGGGAGACACAGAATCAGAAACAGGCTCCAGGCTCTGAGCCATCAGCCCAGAGCCCGACGCGGGGCTCGAACTCACGGACCGCGAGATCGTGACCTGGCTGAAGTCTGACGCTTAACCGACTGCGCCACCCAGGCGCCCCGGGAATTAATTTTTCAATATGTTCTTGGAAGTAAGAGGTGAATTAATTATTGCAGGCACTATGATATCGTTGGAAGTCTGATGTTAGGCTGGAACCGGTAATATAATTGAACTTAGTGCCTTTATCTTTCAAGAGTTCTTTTACATGACAACACAGTATTCACACTGCTCCAAGGGATACCTTTGGCACTTCTACAATTCTAATTTCTTTCCATGCTTGCCTAGCTCCTTGTTGCTTCTTGGAACCCAAGTAGGATGGGGGGGGTGGGGAGGGCGTGGAATGGAGCAGAGCTCAGTGTCTAGTGGCCTTCCTGAAGTAAGCCCCAGGTCCCTTGCTAGTTCAGCGAGCATTCGCAGGTTTTCCAGAGAGAGCAAGTGCTCTTCTTAATGAGGAATGCAAAGCTTTGCTGGGAGTTTCCATGCGACCCCGGAGAGGTTGAAGGTGAACTCACCCTCATCGAGGCACTAGGCTTGATCACGCACAGTCTCCTGGAAGAACTGCGCACACAGGCCTATGACGCATATGCCCAACGGTATCAGACCAGGAGCAGAAGACAGAATCAGGTGGTTTCAATCTTCCCAACAGACAGGTTTGGAATGCTGTCGAGTAATACACATTTGCCCTTGATATTAGAGATCCAAAAGACAATTTCAGCGGTGAAAATAAATCCCAGGCCTATAGATGGGAATGGAATCACAGTAGCTTGAAAGGCAGCATAATCGGTCTCTACTGACAGTTACTTTTCCTCTGTTTTTCCTTCTTTCCCTCAGTTTTCTGGTGTATATTGTGCTTGTCTTTTTTTTTTTTTTCTTTCTTTCCTTTGTCTCTTTTCTTAATTTCATTTTTCAGAATAGATCAGTAGGCATAGCGTATTAACATTTATCTGATGCTATTTGTTACTATTTGGCTCACAGTGTGTCAGTTTTGTTTTGTTTTGTTTTTTTCTTTCCATAATGTTGGGTACAAAAGAAACTTCAGATGGTAACACAGAGGTTGTTTTAAAAGAAAGGCAGTAGCTTAAGTAGTGCAGATGGTTTTCTGGGACAACAGGCTTTGTCAGCTCTAAGTCTACTGGGTCAAAGGCTCATTGGTTATGAGTTAGTGGCACTTACATTTGGCCTTTGAGTTTCAGATAGAACATCTCTCCTCTGGCCGAATTTTATTACCATGCAATAAAATAAAATCCAAGGTACTTAAACTCTTTTTAATGAGGACTACCAAAATATTTTTAAAGTTATTCTGTGGCTCTCCCTTTCTCCTCTCCATATTTTAGTAAGTTTTGGGAAAAAAAAAAAAGAACAGTTAGAGCATGTCTGTATAACATTAATATAGTGATGGGGACATAAAAAATTCAAATCATTTCTTTTTCCTGTTGAATTGATCAGATTAACTAGGCGTTTGCCTCAGAATTAAGACAGTTAAAGCTGTTTTCACTTACACACTATTTCTCTTACTTGTCCTTTTATTTTTTTTCTATCTTGACCATGTGTTTATTTTAACCTTGGGTTTGGACTAGTGTTCCTTTAAAGAAAATAACAAACAAACCCCAAATTGCCAATTCTAGTATTTTTTTTTTGGAAGATTTTTTTTTTTTAAACTGGGGAATTGACATGTTAAAATATGAAACTCAATTTATGACGAGAACACAAAAGTTTGGATTCTTTGCTGATACACTGAGTCAACTATTACAATATTTGTACACGGACACTTAATCTGCTTTGGTAAAGAACACCGTAAGCAGCAAGTTTGTTATTATTTTTGTGAAATATCCTATTGACTACTTGAGTACATGGTGATTCTGTCGTAGGCTTCCTCTCCACCATAAAAATAAAATAGACAAGTAGGGCAGGATCATAGCTGAATCAGGTAAAATTACTTTAACTGAGTGAGTGAATCGAAATGAATTTTGTTGTTTTTTTTTTTTTTTTTGAAATGACTCACTCTTGACTTTTCAACGAGAAGCAGTATGGGCTCTTCTTCAGGCATTCTGCATGCAGTTATTTGAAATCGCACTAATTTTGTATCAGATAAAGAAAATTACACATATCTTCCCAAACTAACACACACAGCAGAGCACACTGGCTATGTCTCTTGCTAGCATATGGTATTCATCATTAGCAGTAGCAACAGCAGTCACCTCCTTTAGTTGACTGGTGGAAAATAGAGCTCCAACTCAAATCTCTGTCTGCTCGCCATAGCTTTTTCCAGTTAAATTGGTACCACAATCTGTATGGTTTCATCACTCCATTGGCAGTTTAATATAAACATCTGTTTCCAGTCTTTTATATCCTATCTGAGATTTATTCAGTCCCTCTGAGTTATCTGTCCTTTTCTCCTTCTCCATTTATTTCCCTTGACTTCTAAATGATGTTATATTTTCCAATATTTCCTTGATCTTTTGCTCGGATGTGTGCATCATTAAATGCCTTTAATTATCTTTTTTTTTTTTTTTTTCTTTTCTTCTGGAGCCTGGACTGTTTGTTTATAATCTGTTCCCTCCCTCTGCATCATGGAGCTCTTACTCTCACAGTGCAATTTTCCTTGGAAATAAAGTAACATGACTTCAGGTTTCAGTGATGGAGGTGATCGTTTCGTTGTGATTGGCATCAAGATCAAACTGTGAAGAATTGTATTCAAGTTAAATGATTTTGTCTCTGCTCCTCCCCTATTTGCATTTACCGCCGTGTAATGCAAGGATTTGAAGGTCCTGGTGCTCAGATTTCATAGTATTTTGCTTTCCCTTCTATTAAATTTATAATGTTGGAAAGTAAGGGCATTTCCCGCGAGGTAATAATCTATGGTAGAAGCAGAGACCCTGAATCAAAGACAGTGGAGTCTTTTAATTCAGCTATTGGTTAAATGTCAGGAAATGTCCGGCCTAGAGGTCATTATTGTGAAGTCAAATAGAAAGCTTTTATTTTCCTATCTCCTTTTGATTTTGGGAGCTGTTCATAAAGACTGATGCTGGGCAAGTCACTAACTACATGGAAATGGTGGAATTCAGTAAACAATTGGCAAGCAGAACTTTGTTCTTATTGTCCCATTAAGCTTAATATGAGGTGTTAAATTTAATGAAATGTGGTGAGTGAAGTGTTATTTTCCTATTGGTTACTGTAACAGTCATTAACAAGTAGGACACGACTAGTACCGAAAATAGAATACTGTCTCCATGACAACACAGAGTTCAGCTTTTCCATTTTCAGCAAATGGGGCAGCAATTACTTAATATTTTCTTGATTTATTAATTTCCTCACAAGTGGGAGTAACAAGAAGACTCTTGAACTGGGCAGTTAATAGCCCAAATTAGCTAAAATTTTTAGTTACATCATTTTTATCATCATTTACTCATTCACCCATTCCCAGGAACATTTGTTGAGATTCTACTATATGGCAGACAGTGAGCAAACAGAAGTGAGTGAGACACAATTTCTGTCCACAAGGTATTCGTGGGCTAATGAACGCAGTGGTTCTCAAACTAAGGTCTCCGAAAGAGCAGCATCAGCATCACTGGGAACTTGTGAGAAATGCAGATTTTCTAGGCCTTTGCCAGACCTACTGAATTGTACACGCTGGGGCGAGGCCCAGTGATCTATGTTTTAACAAGCCCTCCAGGTGCTTCTGGTGTTCCCTAGAAGTTGAGAACCACCAGATGTGTGGGGAAATTAAACTATTTTCAACTATTAATATCTGGCTTTATATCCAAATGATTACAAAGCAAGAGGATACTTCCATTTAAGAGAGTTACAGTCATGTAGAACATCGAGGTTTTACAAATATTAACCCTTCAGGTTTATGGCCACGAAGTATAGTATTGATTAAAATTGTAATAAAAATTTAAGACCTTATTTTTTTTTTTCAACGTTTATTTATTTTTGGGACAGAGAGAGACAGAGCATGAACGGGGGAGGGGCAGAGAGAGAGGAAGACACAGAATCGGAAACAAAAAATTTAAGATCTTAATGAAAATCTTACAAATTCCATGGGTCTTGCCACATCTCTGTAGTGAGCCTATTGTTTCATGAATATTGAAAGACTATCTTTTAAGATAGAATTGTATATTAATAAATGCTTGAAGGAAGTGTTACTATTGTATATATAGTAAAATCCAGAGTCTGCTATAATGCTAGACAGATATGCGTTCCATAAATGTCCAGCCCATTCATGGATTTAAATCTTGAAAAGAATCACTTAACATTTCCACTTATTTCTTGTTTTGCAAAACGAGGGTGTAAGTGGGCATTGTGAGGTGGGATCCTCTCTCAGATCTCTTTGAGTCTGAGTATTTTGTTATTCTGTCCTTGGCAGCCTGTGTTGATTAATGCTAGCTTCCCCCGTCCCTCTTATGGAAATGTCTATATATGCACAGACATACGTGTATACATATAATCAATTTCACTCTATTTCTCTATTACTTGTTAAACCTTGATTCTTAGTACGTTTACATCTGAGCTTTTCTGTACAATCACGGCCTCGAATCTTCGCCCACTCAGAGCTGCATGTGTGTTCTTCCAAGCCATTAGTCTATACCCGGAACTGCGTTCTCTTGAACACGCCACAGGATACTTCACCCTTTTACTCTTAGGAGCCCATCTGTTCTGTGAAGCATTCCAATGACAATAACCACCTACCACTTTGTGCTGTTATACACTTATCTTTTCCCTTCCTTCATCCTGTTGATCTTGAGAGTATTACTTAAGATGAGCACTTTTGTTCTTTCCTTGCTTTTAAATTGTAGCTGGTGGCATGCTTTGTAAACTCACAAAAGTAATATATTGCATAGGGACTTCCAGCATATCAGTTAAAACAACTTATAGCCATATGACAGCAATATGAAGCGTGAGTCACGTGCAGGTAGGGTAATAGATTAGCTTGATGGTTTAGCATAGGGTCAAGTCATTATAGTTCAGGTGTGAGTCCTGTGGAACCAGTTACCATATTATCTGCTATCGTTGAAAACTGCAGCTCTATAATACACAGACATTTTGAGAGGAAGATGACAGAACAGGCAATGTGGTGGGGAGGGGTGGGGGACGCAGAGTGGTATAGTATAAAAACAGTAATCGTGCCCAAGTCTGAATTCCATCACCACTGTTCACCTGTTTTGTAATCCTAAACAAATTACATGATCTCTCTGAATCTACGTTCTCAAATTAAAAGTTACAAAAATAATCTTCATGTTGTAGGATTGCTCTGAAGTTTAAGTGAAAAAACACATATTTGTAAGAATGTACCACAGGGCTTGACATAAGCCAGTTCAACATATGTCTGTGTCTGCACTCCAGACATCGATCAAGAACTAACAACCTACCTACCTACCTACCTCTCCCTATGAATTGTACCCCATGTCCTTGGTGTCAACGTGCTGAAGAATAAATGCATGCCACCCCTCTCCTTGTAGTCTACTATTGCTGGGTTCTATCACTGGATAAATGGCATGGCTACTCAGGTAATATCTCAAGCTAGAAACTCTTCTACTTCTCACTCCATATTTCCAACAAAAACCAGAAACAGATGGCTTTTACCTGCCATATTTACCCCTACAACTAATACCTTGAATACTCAAAATATCTTGCTTGGATCAAAGTACAATGTCTTCAAGGCAGCCTCTCAGTTCCCAGGTTAGGATGTTCAATTCATTCTTACGTGTTGCCAGGGAGATCTGTAAAACAAAAAGCTGGATCATGTTACTGTCTTGTTCCAAATCGTTGAATGATTTCCTATGATCTTTTAGATAAAATGCAAGCTTTTAAATGACACCCAAAGCACTCTCCAGTTTCAAGAATCATAGTTTCTCCTTCCCCATCTACCCTGACCCCTCTTGTCACTACCCATATTTCTCTATAGACACCCTGAATAAATTACTTTTTATCTCGATTTAGGTTTTACTAAATGCAGAGCCTGAGGCAAGGACTGGGTGGCAAAAAGTTTATTTGTGTGGTTAAATAAGGAAGGAGGAGTGAGATGGGGTGTTTTTGTCAGGGTATGTTGTTGAAGTCCCTAAAACAAGGCTTCATTCCTTGAAACCGCTGAGAAGCCTATAACACTTCCAGAATTATCAGAAGGACAAGAGGCCGACTCATTCATCCACTGGTTAAAGGATACCTTTGGGTGTAATACCCCAACACCTCGGCTGCATTTATGCGAGGGCTAAGTGGCTTCTAGAACTTCAAAGAAGTCCCTGAATGGGGAAATACTTTGGGATGCTTGCTGAGTTTGTGCAGAACCGTGTATCACAGCCGCTGCTGAAACCACAGATGGGCCAAGGGCACACGACATAGGGCAACGAAGAGATGGCTTCCCTCGGCTATGCTCTTGTGTCTTTTCAGGACTTGTTCCCATGTGCCTGAAATGTGTCCATTGCTTCTCTTTCTCCAAGTTCATATTGTTAACTCATATTGATCCATCATGTCGCAGTTCCAGAATCGGCCCTGCCAGGAACTATCCCCGGGTCACAAGTCTATCTGAAAGTCTTTCTTTTGGACATCCACAGCATTCAGGGTGGTGCGGCATTATGCCGTATATCATAATATATGGCACTTACTGCTTTATTTCTGCCTCTAGATTAAAAGCACCTCGAGGGTGGGAAATGTATCTTGCTTGTCTTTGTTTCTATTTTAAGTACAATGTCTGGATATTCTAGATTTTCAATCAGTATTTGTTGAATAAATGAAAACATGAATGAACAGAAGAAAATGAATCCCCTAATCTTTATAAAACATCATTTCTCATGTCATCTTATCAAACATCCGCACTAACTGTACCCCACTGACACATAGTGACTAAATTCTTTAACTTGGCTTTCTAGGGTTTCTATCATATAATCCCAAGCTGCTTTTCTAACCTGATGTCCCTTTGCCCCCATTTATTATTTTTTTACTCCAGACATACCGCTCCCTCACTGTCTTTTATATTACCTGCTAGGTTTCCATCCTCATCCCTTTGGGCATACCATTCTGCTTGTTTTTTAAATGTGTGTCTGATTCTTACACATATTTTTGAGGCCTACTCTAAATCTGTTTTCCCAAAAAGAAAAAAACAAAACAAAACACAAAAAAACCTCCTCTCGACAATTAGCCTACTGTGGTCATTTTCTCTCCTTCAAGCCCTTGCATTTTTTGTTGTCCAATAATTACAAGAGTACCACATGTATGTCATCTGCATGCACTGTATCTCTTCAATTGGATTTGATGCTTCTTGAGGTCAGATACCTTGTCTTCTATATACTTTGGGATGTCATTGTATTTCTTAGTATCCCATCTGGTGCCTAGAATGGGATGTTGCATATATTGCAAGCTCAGTGCTACTTCATGGATAGACAGACTATTCAGACATTTACTTACACATCAGTCATTTCAAACACACCTATGACTCTGAATAGTCAGAATAGAATGGCACGCTACAAAAAACCACAGCCTTGACCAGAATGTTGGGGCAAAGCAGATAGACATTTGCTCAAAACTTTAATAATGGGGAAGCAGAAATCATTTAGAAGTGTTCAGGAAGGAGAGGATATAAAGAGGGATTATTTAACAAAGCAATTTGAGAATATTTTGTAGAACAATGACACTTGGCTGTGTGTGTATATATATATATATATATATATATATATATATATATATATATATGCAGAGAACTTAAGTTTACCTTTGAAACACTTTAAAACACTCCTGGGGGCGCCTGGGTGGTGCAGTCGGTTAAGCGTTCGACTTCAGCCAGGTCACGATCTCGCGGTCTGTGAGTTCGAGCCCCGCGTCAGGCTCTGGGCTGATGGCTTGGAGCCTGTTTCCGATTCTGTGTCTCCCTCTCTCTCTGCCCCTCCCCCGTTCATGCTCTGTCTCTCTCTGTCCCAAAAATAAATAAAAAACGTTGAAAAAAAAATTAAAAAAAAAAAAAAACACTCCTGAATTCGTCTTCTGAAATTTATTTGCTTAACACATTTATTTGGTTTTAGAGTGTTTTAAGGAGGTAAAGTACAATGTGGTTAAGTGATCTTAAAACATGCTAGTTATTGATTATGGATATTGCACTTTATAAATTATTAATATTTAAAAAATAGTGCATTTTATTTTATTTTTAAAGTTTATTTACTTATTTATTTTCAGGGTGGGGGGAGGGAGGTGCAGAGAGAGAGGGAGACAGAGAAACCCAAGCAGGCTCCACATGTTCAGCATGCAGAACCCATATGGGGCTCAATCCCATGAAACAGCAAGATTGTGACCTGAGCCAAAATCAAGAGCTGGTTGCTCAACCATTTAAGTCACCCAGCTGCCCCCAAGTGTAGAGTATTTTAATTTTGGAAGAACTGAAAAAAGAAGAGGTAGGGATTTTGGTTTGTTTGTTTGTTTGTTTTGTTTTGTAGAGAACTGGGAGAGTGGAGGTTAGAGGTGGGTGTAGATTGTACTGTAATACCTGTGTACGCTCTCAAGTACAAAAAAAAAATACTATGTAGTGTTTAATTAAAAATACTCAAAGTTTGAAAAAACATCTCTGATTTGCAACCCTTTAGGAAATGGAAGTGTAAATATGGACATAATATTGACCATTTAACTTCTACTCTTGAGTAGCATTTAATATTGGCCCGATTACAAACTATGGAAATTATATACGTTTAAATAGACAATGGTTAAATCAATCAATGAAGCTGAACTAAGAGCCTATATTGAATGATAGGAAAATCATTTGTTAATATTTAATGAATTGAACAGGCAGACCTTTGTTTAAATGATGTTTTATAAGCTTTAATTGTAATAGAATTCTGACTTTTCAGCACAAGTTTACTTTGTGGTTTTCCTTGTTTTCTTTTTTAAATAAGATGAACAGAAGATTTGCTTATTGTATGTTAGAAGAAGAGAAAAGGAAGGATTAAAAAAATCTCACCCACCTCTACTTGGCTACCTTCCCTTTAATTCTTACATTAATACAATGTTGCTGACTATGTTATGTTGTTACTAGGTTGTGTCAAATCAAGAGAATAATTGGACATTAAGATTCATCTCTGAATACATTAATTAGATGATTTCTTTATTTCTGTCTTAAGTTACTAACGATTTCCTCTCCATAACTAGAGAAACTCTGTAAGAACTCATTATCCTTTTGGGACTCTATAGCTACGTTAAAATGGTTTTTGGTGGATATGGTCGTTCTGGTAACAGTAGACTCTATATTAAGTTCCAAAAATTAAAATTTCAAAGAGAAAGGGTACTATTTAGATTTAAAACGTTTGCCCTTCAGGAGGTTATTTCTTTTCAAATGGAATGTGTTCCACAACAATGGGACCTATGGCGACTCATGAGGACCCCATGAATACTAATATGCTCATCAGGATGATTTTTGAAAAGTCACATTTTCTCTAAGTGCCGAGATTCTACAAATAACGCGGAAGACATGGGCCATAATTCTCTTCAGCTCAGAGGTTATATGCCTTGCTGCCCTGGTAACTCGTTGTGAGCAGGTTTTTCGTCGTGTACATCTTTGTGTTTAGTGCCTTGCCCAGCGTCCAATGTAAAAAGCGGATCACAGAATTCAGTCAGGGATTACTGAACTATGGGATATATTGTGTTCCAGGCTATGTGGGTAGAGCCAGATCTTGACCTCACACATTTATAATTCAGTGCGAGAAACACAGAAGCATATGGGTGATGATAATGGGAGGCATGGTATCAAGGAGAGGAGGGAAAGGTACATTTCTCCTAGGACTAACTTGGGATGATGTGGGAGACTATGCCTTTAGAAATGCCCGGGCTTCCACAAGAAGAGCAAGCAGGTTACGAATACTCTTCAAAGTCCTTATGTTTTCAAACAACATACGCTGACATTTACCTAGAGTAAGTTTGAGTTTGCTACATGCATACATTTCTTTCTGTGGGGTGGGTTTTGCCAAAGAGCTAAAAATCAAATGACTTAAATTTTAACAGAATGGGAACTTTGACTGGTTACACTTGCTGACTATGGCCCATAGAGTAATGTTATCAACTACCAATATTTTAACAATTTGATTTCATCAATTCCTCACTTAAAAATATTTCTTTGTTTGTTTCCTTGGAGTATTTTTAAGCAATTTCAGGCAAAACACCATTATTTTACCTATGAATACTTTAGTATATATTTCATCTGATAAGGCTTTTTTGTTGTTGTCCATGTGTAACCATTATTATTTTTCTAATCAACCCGACAAAATTAACAAATATTTCTTAACAGCACCTAATATTCAGTTTATATTCAAATTTGTCCACTTACTTTCACGATGAATTTTTTTTTTTATTGTGGTTTACTCAAATCAGATTTCAACACAGTCCACATACTGTACTTGGTTACTATGTTTTAGGTCTTTCTTGCTCTATAAAAGGCTTCTTCCTTCTTCCTTCTTCCTTCCCTCTCTTCTTTTCTCACTCACTTTCTCCCTCCTTTTCTTTTCCTGTAGTCAATTTTTTGGAAATAGCAGTCATTTGTCCTAGGACGGTTGGATATTTCTTGAGTCAACAGTGAGCTTGTCTTTCTATCTCCTGTATTTCCTGTAAATAGGTAATTAGATCTAGGTTTCACTAGTGATTTACTTAAAGCTTTTCAGAGAGCAGGCTTGCAACAAAAACCCCGGCACCCATGCTAGTGGTTTATTTGGGGAGTAACTCCACAAGACGGGACTGAGGGAGGAGAGAGAGTGAGCCAGGAAAGAAGGAAAAGGTTGTGTTTTCAAGGTATCTGCTATAGATGGTGGGGCTCCATTCAGTGGAAGCTAAGAAAATGCCTCTCACACTTACCACTGGTTCTCCTTTCCCTTTGGCTGAAGGTTTTCCTGGAAGGTGATGCTTGTATACAGTGAGTTGGGGCTATTCCCTGAGCTACTCCTAAGGTCAGAGGAGGCTAGAGGAGGCACCTGTTACAATTAGCTTCAGACTTTTGTTTTACTTTTTCACACTAGAACATTTCATACGTGGTACTGTGTATGCCTTCTGTGTGAAGCATTCAATGATTGCTCCATTTTAAATGATTCTAAGCCTGAACGGTCATGTCACCTTTTTAAAGTTCTCCAACAATCTTCGATAATGATTTTACCTTCATTGATGATCACTGCCTGTGTTCATCATTTATTTCAGAGTTTTAAACTTGTGATTTTTCTCACTCCATCATTCTCTCTGCATTTACTTGTTGGAATTTTTCTAAAAGAAAAACTTTCTTTCATTAGCTATTTAGTTATCTCAAGGTAATGAAAGGCAGGATAAAATTCTTTATACTCCCCCCCCCCTTTAAAAAATCAATTTACAGAGTAATGAGTTGGTTCTCTAACAACCTCCAAAGTGATCCACTGCATCTTATTTCTTTCCCTAAACAGTAGGGGAGCAGCTCTAGGCTCCCTAGAGCCTAGGAAAAAAGTGTTTATAGCAACATTATCAATAATGGCCAAATTATGGAAAGAGCCCAAATGCCCATCAACCGATGCATGGATAAAGAAGATAAAGAAGATGTGGTATGTGTTTATATATATGTGTATATATATATAGACATATATACACAGATATATATATATACATATGTGTATATATATACATATGTATATATATCTATATATATACACACATAAACACACGTACACATACATTCACACATATACACAATGGAATATTATTCAGCCATCAAAAAGAATAAAATCTTGCCATTTGCAATGATGTGGATGGAGATAATGTATATTAAGTGAAATAAGTCAGAGAAAGACAAATACCATACGATTTCACTCATATGTGGAATTTAGGACACAAAACATGAACAAAAGGGAAGAAAAAAAGACAAGGAGGCAAACCATAGAGACTCTTAATGATAGACAACCAACTGAAGGCTGCTGGAGGGGAGGTGGGCAGGGAATGGGCTAAGTGGATAATGGGTACTAAGGAGGGCACTTGTGATGAGCACTGGGTGTCATATGCAAGTGATGAATCACTAAATTCTACTCCTGACACCAATATTACACTATATGTGACTAGAAGTTAAACAAAAACTTGATACAAAAATTTTCACCTTACTAACAAATTATTAGGCACTCATGCTTAGTAAAGGAGAGTAGATGCATAATGGGGTGAATGGATAACTCAACAATAGGCAGGAGGCAAGGAAGGCAAACATCACTTCTGATTGTAGTGCAAGATGAGAACAGGAGGGAAAACAAGCAATCATCTTGGTATTGGCAAAAATTGCAGAAGGGCTTGCATAAATTTAGTAAGAAGTTTGAAGCCCTAGATTTCTTCTACTTGGGCGCATATGTCTCCTAGCTGAGTGGGGCGACCAACGCCTTCCAGTTTGCCCAGGGTTTCCCCAATTGTAGAACTCAAGTTTCCTCGTCTCAAGGGCCGTCTGAAGTCTTGTGCCAACTGGAATGGTTGGTCACTCCAGCTAAAAGGAATCTTTTTACTTATAAGACATGCATATCTTATGTTGACTTTTATAATTGAGGAGTGTAAATGCAATTTCCTTAGTTTCCTGATCCATTCTATTTTCCCTTTCTTGTCCTTTGTGACCACCGGCACATGCTTATAAAGGACTACATGGGAAAGACTATGTTCTATATTCAAGGATAGAAACAATGAGGTCACCAGGCCACATGGGGATCGGAACATCGCTGTTAGCATCACTAACCCCTGTTTTAAGTTAATCTGAACATAAATGATGAACATTATGATGTCTACATAAATGTTTTTATATTTGTATTATATCTTACTGGGAAAAATAATCTTCTGAAAAATCATTTTCTTTTAGGCTTGAAACTGAGTTGACTGCATTGCTAAAGATATACCACTCAGTTCTCATTCCACTTGGCATATACCTAGAATCTATGATCCTGCACATATCTTTGAACTATATCTTGGTAAATATTTCATTTTATAATTTTTATACAATCAGGTGGCCCCAGTTGACTAAAGGAAATTATTTTGACATATAAGAGGTTTTCTTTTACCATCTGAATACCTATTTATGGGATCATAGTATCCTGCCATGATCTCCCTATACATCTTACTTTGTTACCATTTTCGTTTAAAAACAAAAATTTAAGTTTATTTATTTATTTTGAGAGAATGAGAGAGAAAGAGCGAGTGAGCAGAGGAGGGACAGAGAAAGAGGGAGTGAGAGAATCCCAAGCAGTTTCCTCATTGTCACCGCAGAGCTGGATGCGGGGCTTGAACTCACAAACCCTGAGATTATGACCTGAGTGGAAACCAAGAGTCAGACGTTAAACTGAGTGAGCCACCCATGTACCCCTCTTGTTACCATTTTCATGTGTGCCTTTGTCCTACTCTGATATGTTATAACCAGACAGATATATTTTTCCATCCACTGAAACTAGCCCAACACTGGTAATTCATTCTCCTCAGATCAAACCTCTCCACAGACGGGATGGAGAGAATGATTTTGCTGTTTCTCCGAATTTCTATCTCATAGGCAAGGATTTTCAACTGTGGCTGTGATGAGGAAAATTTCAGCAAAAACCATGCGGGAAACATGTAGGAAATTTTTAGTGCCCAATATGCAGATGATAGGAATACAATGTGCAGTCTAAGAAGGAGGGTAATTAACGGCCACACGGATAACTTTAGTTCATATTTTACAAATAACTTTGGGGGCATTGACTCACAAACTGAAGCCTACGTAAGACGCAAATGATAGTTTTGGACATCAGCCAACAGGTATGTCAGTAATTTGTCCAAGAGAATGAAGAGCTATTGGTGCTCAAGCATGAGTCTTTACATTAATTTGTGTTTCCTTTTGGATGGTAAACATATAAATGATGCCTTTTTTAAAAAACAGAGTTAAGTCACAAATTTGGACCATGGCTCCTGGGGAGCCATGGGCAAGCAGCACACCTCTCTGAACTTGGGTTTCCTCATCTTTAAAATTATTTTGATGTCCATTTATTTTTGAGAGTGGGGCGGGGATAGGGAAGAGAGAGAGGGAGACACGGAATCCGAAGCAGGCTCCAGGCTCTGAGCTGTCAGCACAGAGCCCGACGCGGGGCTCGAACTCACAGACTGAGAGATCATGATCCGAGCCGAAGTCGGACGCTCAACCGACTGAGCTCCCCAGGGGCCCCTCATCTTTAAATGGATCACTGCTCAGTCTGCCTGATAGGCTCTTCATCAGGATCAAATGAGATCATGTAGGAAAAAGGGATTTTAAAGTAATACATCAACCAAATGTTAGTCATAATCATAGAACTAATATGTTCTAGGATTTGAGGGAAACTTTTTATTTGTTAATATACTTTTCATAAAAACCATGACAAATGAAAAAATAATACTCAATAGCATATTACACAGTGATTGGCGCATGACAGACATTCAATATATCTATTCTTTCTTAATTTACTGGATTCCATCCTCATGTGTGCTCCCTTCTAGGAGGAAAATCATCCAGAATTGTCTCATATTTTCCCTTATCTGGACTTCAGACTCTGGCTAGGGTTCTCAAATCCTCTATCTACAGATATTCTCTGCCTTTGCACTGAACTATTTTAGGAGAGGAAACAGATCCTGTTTCTTCCTAATAGTATAAATTTTACTGCATAAAATATAAGGATGCTACTGTCTTCCCTGTTTTAAACATTTTCCCAAGGAAAAATTTTTTATCCTGAATTAAAGTAGCTGTCTAAATACATTGACTCTTATCCCAAAGTCACTGAAATAACATTTTAATGCCACTTTCAAAATATAAATTTTGATGTGGTTTTTGAAAGGTAAAATGGATAAGAATTTGAAGCTAAAAGTAAATGAAATAAAAAGGCATTTCACCACTAAAAATACATCCCGTTTGTTCTCTTTTAATTTAAGTAAAAAAAAAAAAAAAGCTACCGAAATACATCAACAATATATTTTTGTCAGGTTTTATTACATACAGATGACAATTATCAGATATTTTGAAATGGCCACTTAGGGCCTTTGGATATGGAGCTTTCAGTTTGCTATAAGAGTGTCCACTCACATTTGTTTGATTTAGGTTTTACTGCATCAGAGGGAAACACCCCACTTTGTCACAAAGAGGGAATCCAGGAAGGGATAGTGGTTTTTTGTTTTTGTTTTTTTTTTTCTTCCACTCACAGGTGATGGAGTTTGTATAAAGAACGCAGTGGATAATGGCTGGCTTGTCTTCTGAACAGATGGTGATGGTCTTGTTGCTAGGATAAGGCCTCAAGAATTTAGTTTTTAATTCCATATTATTTGCCTCAGTGCCATGAATATCCCTAGGTTTCCTGAGGCAAAAACACAAACAAAACAAAACAAAACAAAACAAAGCAAAACAACCACTAAAAATCCACACAGAAAGAGCGACAGAGGGACAGACAGAGAGAGGAAGAGAGGGAGAGAGAGAGAGAGAGAGAGAGAGAGAGGGCGCACAAAGAGCAAACACTGGATCCAGGTCAATAGAGACTTTGGGGAAAATGTCTGCTCAGCTGTCTGCAATCACCTGGGTTTGAAAGGCAGGCAGGAAGGAAGATTGGTTTGGCAGAAGCACTGGGCCTTTGATGCCGTGGATACCACAGAGAAAAATACCCATTTCTTCCCATTAGAAGTCTGTTGACTTTCCTAATTAAGATAAACATGTTTCTGAAGGAGTTAGCTCATACAGCATGGCATTTATAAAACAGCTATATATACACTCAAGAATGTTTGCCAAGAATTTGGGCTGATGGTGGTCTTTGGAAGCATTTTATAGAAATATTTTAAAATAGTTGTCGTATGTAAAAGTGAGCGACTTTCATTCCCTCCAGTCAATGAAATATCTAATTTCAACTCTAGGAGATAATAACTGAAGTATTTTTTATAAATGAATGAACAGTTAGAAAACTGTTAAACACATAGCCCCGCAGCATGAAAAATACATTCGTCTAACAGCTTTATTCTTTTATCGTTAATTTACTTCAGAGAATTTCCACTAGTGTAATTTTCAACGAAATACTGTTATTTTGAAGTCTCCTTTATTGAATACAAGAGCGATGTATGTGATTCTAGGCCAACAGTCTGAAGGCCTTTGGGATGCTGAACGCTGGGCTGTGAGCAAGGGTGTGGCTCTGCGTGGTTACCTGCCCTGACTGTCAGGCCCATCTGCCTGGAGCTGGCACTCCAATCAATCATCCGCTATGTTGTATGTCCTCCCTCGCTTCACCCCTCCCGGTAGCTGACGTTAATTACTTGCCTCAGAACTATCTGGATGCAACTTTAATAATTCAGTAATTGGCTGTATGATTTCTATGAATAATGTGGCTGATGGCATCGCACCCAAGTCTTCCATTTCACTTTATGTCTCCCTCTAAAATGTTAACATATGTTTGCAGACTCCCTACGCTTTGGTTCGGACTAAGATCAGGTACCTGCTAGTGCTGGGAAATCTAGACCTCACTCAAAATTGTCCCAGGACTGCAGCATTGGGAGCTGCCACCGAAGCCTGTATTATTTAGGCCGGGAGCATAAATCACATGCTGTTACTGTCTTTTAACAGCTGACAGTCATACTCAGGCTTTAATCGGTTGGTTGGGAGGGAAGTGATGCTATAGGCTTTCTCCCTACCACATCTTCTCTAACCTTCGCATTTACAACCGTCTGTAATTCTGCCTCTCCTGACAAACCACCCCGTGTTTTAGGGGCTCTTCTTGCAAAATGGCCTAACATTTGTGCTTTTTTAAATCCCTGCTCTCTTCAAGATTACCTGTTTGGTATTATATATACTCCCTCAGGGCCTTTAAGTAAACTATCTGTATGGTCTGATTGATTTAATTCAAGGTAAGGTGTTAATGACTTATTAATGGCTTCTTAGATAATATCCTGGCTTTCTGGTAAAGATTTTTAATGATGCGCAAAAATAATGACTTGTGATTAGAATTCTAAATGCTACAGGAGAAATGGTAATAAGAACATAGGGAATGGAACAGATATTTTTGGCAGAGATGCTCTTTAGTATTTCCCAACGCATGTCATGTAGACGGCTGCCTTTTCTACTAAAAGTCTGACCAGCCCTGTTTTAGAGAATTTTTGCCATATTCAACTAACTATGTGTGTGTCTGGAGATGTGATAGACACTATAATCTGGCTCCTTATTTCTACTGGCTAAGACATGTTAGAAAGTGTGTCCTCCAAAAAAGCAGACTTCATTTAAATAACCGATTGTTTTGGATGTGCCCAATTCCTAACTATTCATTTGGCCAAATTTACTGAAAAAAATATTATGTCCAAACCTATTTGCATGACGAGGTAGGAATATTTTAGCTCAAATTAATTTATTTCAAGATTTGCACTACAAACATTGAATCTTTACAGAGCACATGTCCTTATACATTTTGCATTCATCAAAGAAACGCATGAATCAGTTTCACCTGATCAAGTCACCAGTGAATTTGATATAACCGTCTGCTTTTTGTTATTATTTCTAATTTTAATAATAGAGAAACAAAAGCATTGATACCTAATTTTATATATAGAAAAAAGCCACGTAAGTATTTTCAAATAAAATCCTGTACTTAAAAGTCCTTGAAATGTATGTTTTGTTTTTTTTTTTTTAATTTTGGTATATTTCACCCTGTAAGTATTTCACTTTATGTTTGTTATTTCCAATATTTCATAGGTGTATGTTTATATCTGTATATGATTTTCATAATATATACAACTAGATTTTTTAAAAAGGTCTTCATATCTCATAGTTAACCAGATCACCAGAAAGCTGACTTTTAACAACTGTGAAGTCCTATTGAGTGTGACCTTAAATCTCCCCCTCCCCTTTTAAATATAGAGAGTTCACGCTGGCAGCAGACTTTAAAATGCTGATTTATGTCTACTCCCACTTAACACTTTCAGGATTTGAATGACCACTAAGGCAGCTTTGTAACCAAAAAGGAAAAGTGAAAGGTCATGGCTGTGGCTACGGAAATCATGTTGGGTTTTGTGGGACCAGTTACTTCTTGCTGACACCTTTTGATTGGCCAAGTTTATCAATGAGCATCAAGGGAAGGGTTTGTAAAGAGATCTGTGGGGAAGAGGAAAATATTAAGGGTAGAGAAAATAACTGCGTGGTTTTTTTTTAAACTTTGTTTTCTCTACATGTACCCTCTTTATTTCTTGATTTTAATGAAGTGTATATATTTTCTGACAGCCACAAAAACTGTGAGTTACGGAGAGAAATGACATTGCTATTATTGGATGATTTCCTATCAGAACGCATCAGGGGGTCTGGGCATTTACAATGAAATTCAGTAATTGTACTTATTGCTTGGTGGGTAAGTCATACAGAAGGGAACAAACCGTAAAAACCGTGCCTGTTATTTTTTGGTGAGCATGTTATCAATCTGTTTAAGTAAACTTTGGTATTACCCAGAAGATTGTTCTCTGCTTATTATACGGCTAACACTGTGTTCAAATTGTGGGAATGTTCTGTCTTAAATGAACTCGCTGAGTGCAGATTTTGTAGGGATCTCTAAACAGAGGGTGGTTTCATTACACACCACAGCTATAGAGATTTTACATGCAGCCAAATGAGTTAAAGACAAAAGGTTTTTTTAGCATTGTTTACTTGGTCATGAAAGGAGTACATATTTATGTACAAGAGTGAAAGTATAGAGGATATTACTTGGTATTGTATGGTTTTATATCCCAGTGTAACAATTACTCTGCTGCTTTATATCTTGTCAATCCCTAAAGAGCTTAACATGGTACCTTGCATAGAAGAAAATAAGTGATCAATATGATGGATAGTAGATTAAATCTAAATCTAGCCCAATTTTGTTTCAAGTGAAAATTTAGCAAAGATGTTGGGGAAGAATTTGGGATTAAAATAAAAGCAGGAAGTCCACTGGAATAGTTAGCATTTTATCCCAAATCAAAATTCTTCTGATTCATGGGGTATGGATTAATCGGAAGGGTGACAAAAATAAGAGAAAGGGATATGTTCCGTTTACAGTCTGCAATTTCTTGACCTCATAGTTTTAGAGATTAGACTATAGGATGTGAGCGTAATTTGGGGTCATAGCGCACCAAATGAAATCTTTGGAGATTATGAGCAAGTAAAGTAGATTCTGTGAGTACTTGAGGCTATTACCTGAAGGTATGAAAAGGAAGGAGTCGTTCTTCTTACAGTGCTTAACCAAATTGGCAGTTGCTTGGGTACGTGGAGCATCTGACTCAATACAGTACAGATAACGCACCCATATTGATATGTTATCTGAACTATATGTTCTGTGCTATTTTCAGTATGGTTTTAAAGATTACAGAGATTGATTCATACTCTATCTTGTATTGCTTTCATCTTTTTCTGGAGAAAGGGGAGATAGTTCTATATTATGGAATATATATGTTAGTATTCTGCATGGAAAAATATAAGATCATTCTTAATGCTTTAAGAGGATGGATTATTTTGATTTCAATGCCTGCAGATTATTCTTTGTGAGATTCTCTTTTGCTCTTTGCTCTGAGTTTAGTACTATAGAGATAAGGATGAGGCAACTGGCAAAATAGAGAAGAAATAATACACACACACACACACACACACACACACACACACACACACCTTTTAGAAGAATACACTAAAGATTCTAAAAGTTTTATCCATGGTGGTTCAAGGGTTCGGTCAAACAAAAAAAATCTAGCCTCTTTTTGTCATCTTTCTCTAAGCCTTAGATTTTGGCTATGAAGATTATGATATTTGGTAACTCACTGAAGAATACCCAAAGGGACTCTTTAAGTTGGTACTTTTTGTAGAGAGCAAAGGTGGAGAGAATTGAGAAAAAAATAACATTCAACACATAGCGATTTGCCAGGCTCTGTGCTAAATGATTTTAAATGCCTTTATATTTTCATTTATTTTTTACAAGAGCTTTCCAAAATAGCTAACATGACCCTGATTCATCATATAAGAATATTGATTCAAAGAGATTAAATAACTTTCCCAAGTTCATTAGTAACAGGGACCACATCTGTTTTGTTTTTTTCCCTCACTATCCTCTTCTTAGTAGTTGACACTTCCCCAGTCCTCATGAGTATATTTTGTTTGACATTGCCTCCAGTTCCAAAGCCTGTGCTTTCCTCCTCATTATTATTTTCCATACTCTGTAATGAACTATATGCAATGATTGAAATTTGTTTTGTTTGACCATGAATTATTTAGAGTTTGCTTTATATATTTGTATACTTTAGTTTATCAGTAAGGTTTTGGTGATAGCCATAAGCCAGTCATTAGAAAACAAGGGACACCTGGGTAACTCAGTCGGTTATGCGTCCACCTTTGGCTCAGGTCACGATCTAACAGTTTGTGGTTTCAAGCCCCACATCAGGCTCTGTGCTGACAGCCCAGAGCCTGGAGCCTGCTTCAGATTCTGTGTCTCCCTCTCTCTCTGCCCCTCCCCTGCTCACACTCTGTTTCTGTCTCTCTCAAAAAAATAAACACAAAAAATTAAAAAATTGATTTATAGAAAACAAGAGAAACCCTTAGCCAGTAATTGTCTCTGTGACCCACGTCCAAGGCCCTGTTCCATCTGTTAATACCATCCAAGGGTAGGCTTCCCTCAAAACCATAGGATCAAAATAATCTGGTCAGCAGATCAGAAAATTCTTTGGCTGGCTACTTTGACCCATAGTCTCCATTTTCCCCCAGCTCCTGCTACCCGATGTAGATCGATATGGATGTCAGCTCCTTTGATTTCCCTAGGAAGAAACGGGGCTACTCAGCTTTTCTCCATGTTCTGGGTCTCTTGTATACACAGAGTTTCTTCATTTCCCCCTCTCTCTATTAGCTTGTAAGTTTCTTGCAGGCAAGGGTCAAATCTGAATGTTTGACTACTTAATTAGCAGCATCTAACACAGCACCCAGTCTGTAGTATGTACTTAATAGCTATCTTCTGGATAAATGAATAAGTGCCTTGCTCACTGGCTACTATTCACTGTCAGAAGGTAGTAAGTGTGCCCTGTTACTTCTCCAAAACTTACCAATTACATGTTATCCTTCTCACCATATTTGTTACTTTACCGGGGCTGCCATAACAACATACCACAGACTGGTTTAAACAACAGAAATTTATTTTTTCACAGTTCTAGGGTACAGAAATCTGAGATCAAGAAGTTGGCAAGGTTGTTTCTCTAGAGGTCTGTCTCCTTGGCTTGAAGATGGCCACCTTCTCACTGTGTCCTTTTATGGTTGTCTCTCTGTCTCCATATTGTCTGTGTCCTAATTTCCTCTTGTAAAAAAAAAGTCATATTGGACTAGTGCCCCCATATGAATTCATGTAATTCATATTACCTTAATTATCTTTGTAAAAACCCTGTCTCTAAATACAGTCACATTCTGAGGCACTGAGTGGTTAGGATGTCAACTTCTGACTGGGGTGTCTGTGTGCACGATTCAGCTCAAAACACCATGGGATTGAGTGAGGAGCAGAGAGAAGCTTAAAATGCCTCTTCCCCTATTACTTTTCCCTTCTAGATTGGAGTGGAAATTCCATCCCTCTGTGAAAATATGAGAACGGGGAACCAGTATCTCTCCCTCCAAATCTTATCTCCCACAATGTGTAAAATAGAAGGACCTCAGGAAATAAAACTTTCTTTCAATGTTTTGTAAACACTCCTCTCAACATGCTTGCAAATTTCCTTTGTGCGTGTAAATGCTCATGAAAAGCTCTTAAGTCTATACTAGAGAGGTTTCCCACTTTTGAGTAAGATAAAAATATATTTTAGGTTGTGTGTTGTCTGAAAGATATGCTGCAGATTCCTCATAAAAAAGTAGTTTCTCTCTTTTTTTTATTTCTATATTTAGTTTGAGTAAGGCCATTCCAAGCCAGGATGATTATATGAACAAGAAATTCACTTTAATAGGGCTTATTTGTTTTAATGATCTGCCTTACCTAATTAAAATAGAAACTAGTATTTTGAAGTATATTGCTGCCATATCGAAAACTTAAAATATGGGTCATTGGTTTATAATAGTTGGTCTTCAGAAAGTAATGGAACAAATATTGGGGAGTAGAAAGATATTGGAGATCTATGTTACACAGTGGCTAAAAATTTGGTAAAATGATTGCCTGCAACAACTGAGAAGGCAAATATACTGAGCCAGCTAGTTTAGGAAAAGTTGTTAGAAAGAGCAAGAATATTTGTGTGTTGCTCTTTGCTGCATTTAACATGGTATTATAAGGATGAGATGAGATCAGGAAAGAAAGATTTGTAAGTATAAATGACCTCCTAGGAATGGAAAGGCTACTTCTGTACTCCAAACAGCAGGCAAAAAGGCTGGAAAAGACTTTGACATCAAAGCCCCAATAATGCTCTAATTAAAAAACAAACAAACAAACAAACAAAGAAAAACAACTGACTCACCACTAGAGCAAAGATAAAATTAAGAGGGGGTGGGAGTTCTACTTCTGGCATGGCAGTATGAGGAACTTCTCAGATCTTCTCCCCAGTAAAATAAGATGAAAAATTTTTAAAAATTAGTCTTTGAAAATGACAGTATGGACATACAGCAAATGAAGAAATATTTACTCAAGAAAATCTATTACAATTGGGGAGAGTATGTGGTCTTTGAACCAAGACCCATGCCCTCCCTTGCCTCTTAGCTCAGAAAGACAGAAACTCTACCCAGACTGCTATAGCTAAGAACAAAGGGCAGCAACAGAAGGTTCACATTATGGGAAGAATAGACTTTCCCTTCTATCTCCCAGTTGGAGGGCTATCTTCCTGGTCAGGGCAGGACATCAGCATTCCTTATCCTGCTCCAGTTACCTGTTGGTGAGGCTAAGTTCTGGGTAAGTGTGGCTAAATAAATCCCTTTCTGTCCAGCTTCCACGCATGGGCTGGAGGCTCTATCATGAATGTGGCACCATCAAGGACTCGGAGGCCCTGATAGTCTTGTCCTAGTTCATGTGGTGTGAGGATCCATACTCAAAGAGGCAAGCTGAAAAGACCGGGGGCTGCTACTCCCACACCTCTGCTGGATGCTAAACTCCTGAAATGGAGATCTTATTTAGAGATAAGCATGTCATTATCCTCTCCATCCCAGCTATGGCTCAGAGAATTTTCTTAGGGGATACATGCGGAGGTAGAAGAAATAAACCATGAAAGAGATATCTCCAAATTTTATCTCCAATAAATTGACTTTATTTTATAACAGAGTGTGGAGAGGTTTAAGGTTAAGGACACTCTTGAAATGATAGAAATTGTGGTGAAACGAGATGGATAGATTCTTTGGAGATGTAGTCTAAATTGTGGGCTGTCTAGTTTTCTGGAGAGAAATAAGGAAAGAGACAGCTGGGAAGAGCCCTGCTGGGTGTCAGAACAAATCTCAAACACTGACCTAGGAACTGTCCCTTCAAAAGAGCCTGAACTTCATTGTGTTAGTTTGTGAAGCAATTTATCCCCAGGGCACTGTTGAAAACAGTAGAGTAATCAGACAGCAATTAGTGGAACTTAAGAGTGTGATCAGGGAAAAGATAGTCAAAGAGAGCTCTGACAAACCCAGTGACATCCTGGGGCATCCCAAGGGCAGATCCAAGGCTGTACCCCTTCGGGAGCAACACTTTACTTGGGGAGTAGACTGAAAAATTCCACCCAGTCAGTAAACAAGTAAACGAATAAATAACAATAACAAGACCTGAAGGAGGAGGACCAAATACTCAGATTTGCTATAATATATAATCTAAAATGTCCAGTTTCCAATGATAAACAAAACAAAACTGGCAACAGAATTACCTATGAGAAGAGCTAGATGTCTAATTTAGCAAAGATTTCAAAATAGACATTCGAATATGTTCAAAGAATTATGGAAACCATGATTAAAAATTTAAAAAGAGGAGGGAAACAAAAATAATATAAAAACAGGGAGGGGGACAAAACAGAAGAGACTCATAAATATGAAGGACAAACGAGGGTTACTGGAGGGATTGTGAGAGGGAGGAATGGGCTAAATGGGTAAGGGGCATTAAGGAATCTACTCCTTGGAGTATATGCTAAGTAACTTGGATGTAAATTAAAAAAAAAAAAAATAAAATTAAAAATAAAAAAAATTAAAAAGGATATGATTGATGAGGGAGCATGAGGCAGGCTGAGGGAAAAAGCACAAGTTAGCAAACCCCCCCCCGGCCCCCCCCCCACACGGGTGGGACATGTATGATATTCCTTGGACACTCCCAGCTACCCCAAAACAGGAAAGGACAAAAACAAACAAATGGTTAAACTGATAATTGTCTCTATCAGTTTACCAGAAAAAGGCAATCCCATCATAGCCTAAAGTCCAGAAATTCCCTTCTGTCTTAATGTTAATGCTTTGCTAGAGGGAAAAACAACTTTAGTTTGACAATAGCTAGGACTCCAGTAAGTCTTTAGCATGTAAAAGTTTCTTTGGAAACTCCCTCTGGACTTTATCTCTCCTGACTCCATAAAATGCACCCCCCTCCAACCCCAGTGCAGCTCTTCCTGCCCATGGGTCCTATCCCATGCTTCAATAAAATCACATTTTTTGCACCAAATGTATCTTTAAGAATTATTTCTTGGCCATCGGCTCTGGACCGCATGAATTTCCCCCATCATCCCAAAACTTCATCATGATGATAGTGCATCAAATACAGAATATCAGTAAAAATATAGGTAAAAAAAGGATATACATATGAACCAAATGGAAATTCAGGAGTCAATAAAATGTAATAACTGAAATAAAAATGTTTATTAGAGGGACTCAGTTGTATATCTGAACTGGCAGAAGAAACAACCTAACACCTTGTAGATTAATAGGGATTATGCAAACCAAAGAACAGAGAGACAAAGAGTGAAAAAAATAGTGTCTTAGAGAAATGTGAGGCACCATTAGCATCCAACATATACCTCATGAGAGGACCAGGAAAGAAAACAGAGAGAAAGGAACAGAAAAAAATATTCAAAAATAATGGCTATTAGTTTCCAAAATTTACTGACATACATTATCCTGCACATCTATGAAGTTCAATGACCTCCAGTGAAGATCAACACAAAGAAATCTACAAATAGACACAGCCACAGTAAAATGCTGACATGCAAAGACAAGGAGAACATCTTGAAGGCTACAAGAGAAAAGTGACTCCTTACTGCAAAGGGAACCCCAATAAGATTTACACCTGACTTCTCATCAGAAACAATGGAGGCCAGAAGGTAGTAGAATAACATATTCTAAAATGCTCAAAGCAAAACATTGTCAACCCAGAATCCTATATCCAGCAAACCTATCTTTCAAAAATAAAAGCAAAGTAAAGATACTCCCAGATAAGTAAAACTTTATGTATTTCTAGAAGACCTGACTTATAAGACATACGGAAAGGATTTCTTCAAGCTGAAAGCAAGTGACTCTAGATGGTAATTAGAATCCAAACAAAATAAAGCAAAAAAGAGCACTGGTACAGGAAATGATATAATTTTAATAGACTATACAAATGCGTATTTATTCTCATTTTTTCTTTTAACTGATTTTAAAAACAATTGTATAAAGCCATATGTATATAATATGTTGTTGGGCCTGTAACATATAGAAATGTAATATATTTGTCAATAATAGCACAAGGAGGTGGGTGGGAGCAAAGCTGTATTGGGCTAAGGAAATGACTCCAGATGGTAACTTGAATTCACAGGAACAAATGATGACAACCAGAAATGATAACAAGATTAATATAACAAAAGCATAAATGCTTACTCACTTTCTTTTCTCCATGTAGTTCTTTGAAGAACATAATATTATATATAAAGTTCAAAGTATTATTGGGTTTATAACATTTATAGATGTAATAGCTATAACAGTAATGCTCCCCAAAATGGTAGAAGTGGCATAGGGCTATATAGGAGTGGCATTTCTGTATCTATCTCACTGAAATTAAGTTAATATAAATTTGAAGCTTTTTCTGCTATGTAAAGAGATATACAGCAAGCCCTAGAGCAACCACTAAGGAAATAACTAAAAGCAAAAGTGAAAAAAAAAATCATTAAATATATTAAAATGTTACAGTAGGAAGTGTTTACATAGTGCAAAAAGAAGCAGGAAAGGAGAGGTAGGGGAACAAAAAACACATCTGAAATATAGATAAAACATGAAATGGCAGGCATAAATTCAACTATATCACAATGTACTAAATATGAATAAACAATCTAATTAAAAGGTAGAAATTGTCAGACTAGCTGAGCAAACAAGACCAACTATTTTCTATCTATAGGAGATACACATTAATATATATTTTTTTAACGTTTATTTATTTTTGAGACAGAGAGAGACAGAGCATGAACGGGGGAGGGGCAGAGAGAGAGGGGGACACAGAATCGGAAACAGGCTCCAGGCTCTGAGCCATCAGCCCAGAGCCCGACGCGGGGCTCGAACTCACAGACCGTGAGATCGTGACCCGGGCTGAAGTCGGACGCTTAACCGACTGAGCCACCCAGGCGCCCCAGGAGATACACATTAAATGTAAAGATGTAAATAGATTGAAAGTACAGGGATATAAAAAAGTATATCATGCCAGCTGTGTTACTCTGATACCAACACCAAAGACATCATAGGAAAACTATAAACCAATATTTCTTCTGAATGTGAATTAAAATATCATCAACAAAATATTAGCAAACTGAATCTAGTAATATATAAAAGAATTGTACCATGACCAAGTGGAACTTATTCCAGGAACACAAGGTTGATTTAACATCTGAAAATCAATGAATGTAATACACCATATTAATAGAATAAGAAAAACAAAAAAGCCCCATGTGCTCATCACAATAGATTCAGAAAAAAGCATGTGACCAAATTTAACACTCTTTCATGACAAAAATACTCAACAAGGTAGGAAGGGAACTTCATTAACCAGTTAAGGGGCATCTGTGGAAAACCCACAGTCAACATGATACTTAATAGTATGAGTAAGATCAGGAACAAGACAAAGATACTCACCCTTGTTTTGTTTCAACATTGTGTAGAGATTCTAGCCAGAGATAATTAGGCAAGAATAATAAATAAAAGATATCCATATTGGAAAGGAAGAAGTAAAACAATATCTATTTACAGATGACATGATCTTGTACATAGGAAATTTTATGGAATCCACTAAAAAATATTTAGAGCTAAGAAATGTGTTCAGTAAGATTGGAGGATATAAAGTCAATATAAACAAATCAATTGTATTTCTATTTTCTTGTTATGAACAGGATAAAAGGAAATTAAGAGAACAATTTCATTATACAAAAGCATAAACAAAAGTGTAGGAATAAATTTAATGAAAATTTTACTTTTAAAACTATAAAACATTGTTTAAAGAAATTAAAGAAAATCCAGATAAATGGGGGGAACATTCATGTTCTTGCATTGGAAGACTTAATATTGTTGAAAAGGCAATACTCCCAAATTAATCTACAGATTCAGTGCAATCTCTATCTGAATCCCAGCTGACTTCTTTGTAGGAATTGACAAGCTGGTCCTAAAATTCATGCGGAATTGTAAGAGGCCCAGAATAACCAAAAGCAATCTTTAAAGGGAAGAACACATTTGAGGGACTCACACTTCTCAATTTTGAAAACATACTATAAAGCAAAAGTAATTAAGACAATGTGGTACTAGTATAAGAATAAACATATAGATTTATGGAATAAAAATTAAAGTCCAGAAAATAAATGTTTCTATGGTCAACTGATTTTTGACAAGAGTTTCCATTTGATGGTGAAAGAATAGGTTTTTCAACAAACGGTACCTTGGACAACTGGATAGCCATATGGAAAATAATGTAATTGGATCTTTACCTCACACTATATATAAAAGTTCACATAAAATGGATTAAACACCTAAATGTAAGTACTAAAACCATACAGCTCTTAGGGGAAAACATGATCAAAAATGATCATGATCTCAGATTTGTTAATGGATTTTTAGATATGACACCAAAAGCATGAAGAACTACAAAAATCATGGATAAATTAAACTCATTAAAATTGACTTTCAAAAAAAGTTTAAAGAGAAACCACAGAATAGGAAAAATATCTGCAAATCATATATATGATAAGGAACTTGTATCTAAAATATATAAAGGAGGGGCGCCTGGGTGGCGCAGTCGGTTGGGCGTCCGACTTCAGCCAGGTCACGATCTCGCGGTCCGGGAGTTCGAGCCCCGCGTCAGGCTCTGGGCTGATGGCTCAGAGCCTGGAGCCTGTTTCCGATTCTGTGTCTCCCTCTCTCTCTGCCCCTCCCCCATTCATGCTCTGTCTCTCTCTGTCCCAAAAATAAATAAACGTTGAAAAAAAAAAGTTAAAAAAAAAATAATAAATAAATAAATAAATTTAAAAAAAAATAAATAAAATAAAATATATAAAGGACTCCTACGACTCAATAATAAAAAGACCCAATTGAAAAATGGTTAAAGGAGCCAAATAGACATTTCTCCAAAGAAGATACTAAATTGTCAATAAACATTTATAACGTGCTTGATATCTTTAGTGATCAAAAAATGCAAATCAAAACTACAGTGAGATACCACTTCACACCCACTAGGAAGGCTGTACTCAAAAAGTCAGATGTTGGTGAGGATGTGTAGGAATTGAAATCCTCATACACTGCGGTTGGGAATGTAAATTGGTTTAATCACTCTGGAAAACAGTCTGGAAGTTCCTCAAATGGTTAAACACAGAGTTATCATTTAACTCAATAATTCTGCTCCAAAACAAATGAAAACACATGTTCACAGAATGGGTCGTACATAAATGTTTGTGATAGCATTATTTATAATAGCTAGAAGTTAGAAATAATTCAAATATTCAAGAACTTATAAATGGATAGCCTAAATGTGATATATCTATATCTAATGCAGAATTATTTAGCCATAAAAAGGAAGGAATGAAGTATTGATGCATACTTCAACATGCATGCGCCTTGAAAACATTACAGTAAGTGAAAGGAAACAGTCATAAAAGATCATATATTTTATGACCACATATTTATGAAATATCCAGAATAGGTCAGATCTAGAGATGGGATGGTAGCTAAGGGAATGAAGTTTCTTTATGAGGTGATGAAATGCTCTAAAATTGTTTGAGGTTGCATATATTTGTAAATAGGCTAAAAAAAAAACCCACTGAATTGTACACTTTAAGTGGGTGAATAGCATGGTATGTGAATTATATCTAAATAATTAAGTGGCTTACCTTCCCATTCAAGTCTATTGTTTTGTTTTAGATCTCAGAGCAGCTGCCTTAGGTTGAGAGGAAGGCATGAGAGAAAGAAAGCAAACTAAGTTGATAAACAAACAAAACATTTAAACAAACAAACCAATAAAAGAGGCCCAAGTCTTAAATCCGAAAAAGAATTTAGTTGATTATTACTCACTCATAGAAATGACTGGAAACAAATAGAATAGAAGCCAACTAAGAATTTGAGGGAATTGTATTGCCAGTAAAACATTTCCAGCCTTGTAAAACTCTGTGATGATATAATGACCCTCAGCTCCCCAAACTTACATTAGTAGGAAATGGACAGTGATGATTTTAACCTCTAAAAGTGAGTACATTTTTTAGTGCTTACTTCAGATATGGCCATTGATGACAATGGGCAAGGAAAAATACCACCGTGGGTACAGCTAAGGCATGAATAATAGTGGACACAGTAGCTTCTCCTAGAGAGTTGAATCAGGTTCTTGGAACTTATAAATCTATCATGAATTGTGGCTTCACTATACCTGCTTAGCAGGGTTTCATCATTGTTATGACTGTGATTACTGTGTGTCTACCATTTTCCTCTCTTCACACTTGGAGTCTTTATTGGAGTTACCTTATTTCTTTTTTCTTAAAGATTTTTTTTTTTTAATGTATTTTTGAGAGAGAGTCAGAGAGAGTGAGCAGGAGAGGGGCAGAGAGGGAGAGAGAGAATCCTAAGCAGATTCCACATTGTCAGCATGGAGCCTGACACCCGGATCGAACTCATGAACCATGAGATCATGACCTGAGCCAAACCAAGAGTTGGAGGCTTAACCGACCGAGCCATCCAGGCACCCCTGGAGTTACCTTTATTTCTACTCTACTATTGATGTAGAGATATGTATAGGGTAGAGGAAGAACTTTTCTCCTTAGTTTACAGCTCAAGGCCCACACAAAAAAACAACAAAAAAACAAAAAAACCCCTCTTATCTTAACAGAGAGAAATACAATAACTCAATAACCAATGGGCTTGAGCTGGATGCATTAAGTAGATTGTCTCTTTTTAGAGTATTATTGAATGTTTGATGTGTGGGAAGAAGTGTCAACATGACTATGGTGACCAGAAGGGCAGACAGTGGCAGAAACCACTGACTCATTTTAAAAAAAGGAAGAAAATCCATAGATTTCTCTTCTTCATGACCATATAGTTATAGCATTTTCAGCCTCTGTTATGTTTAATTGTTGTCATGTGACAATGTCTAACCAATAGAATATAACTGTAAGAGATGTGCCTCCCATCCAGCTCCAGCTCATTAAAAATCACTGCAAGTACTTTTCCATTCCTTTCTCCCTTGCCTGCTGGGTGGAAGGGAGAGAATCCCCATAGTGACCTTACAAGCCATGTGTTGAATATGGCTGAGACTCCATCAAGTTAGGTCCTTGAGTAACTACACAGAGGAGAGCCCCATCAACGTTTTTCCTCTCAGTGCCACTATTTAACAAAAACTCTCTTGATTTTGTGCCATTATACATTTTCAGTCCTTTTTTTTTTTTTTTTTTAAAGCAATTAGCCTCCCCTGACTAATATAACTCTCATCATTGAATGCCTTCCCTGTACCTGCTGAGTTTAATAAATTGTGCTCACTGGGTATTCTTTTTTTTTTTTTTTTTCATTGATTCATGCACACTCTATGTGGCAGTTTCAATGACTACTCAGACTACTTACATTCTATTCAAGGTGTATTTTCTCTTGTTGAGTTTTATGTCTTTCTTCTTGTATTTGATCTTATTGGTAGTTTCATCCCTGTAATTTTTAGTTGTACATGTGGTATTTAAAATCTGATTTTAAATAAAATGGGAAACATGAGAAATTTGCCCATGAAGAAGCTAAATCCAAGAGAATATAGACTGGCTAAACATGTATTATGGCTATCCCACTTGTCTTCCCTATTCCATACGCCTGGAAGTCAAGATTCTTAAAAAAAAAAAAATCTATATTAGGGGATGCATTCATTTTTTTTCTGTGTGAAAGGGATAAAATGTATTTAGGTGTATGGTTGTCAACCTGAAGTTTTAGCCCTTTTTTACAAGTTATCTGGAATATCCAGTAAATTTGATGGATAACTGCTGAATTATTTGATAGTGGGACCCAACAGTTTGGGCTGATGACGATGATGTGTCCTTTATACAGCTTTAATTTGGCTCCTGTATCATCTTGGTCGTTAACTTGGACATTTCTTTCATTCTTCCCACCTTGCACGCTGAAAAAAAAAATCTAGAAGGTAGAATATTAAAAAACCCGGAGTGTTGCTCATTTAAATAATTTATTTTTCAATCAGGGACATCAGTTTGAAGATTAATACACTGCATTCATTTTCTCCTTTTGAGAAATCTGGAACAAACAGGCTTGCACGGTGTATATATAATTCATTTAGGTGTTGAAGTCTGAGCCTACATTTGTAAGGGAACATTTCAAATGAGCCATAATTAATATGTCACTTTAGGAGGAGCAGTGGGATGAGGGGGTGGAAGTAAATGGATCTACCTGATGTTCGTGCAGTGTATGTGAGGAAAGGCGAAATTAAAGTTAATGCACAAAGAAAAGACCCGCTTTGCAAGCTCATTTCTTTGAGCTCATGCCAAAGTAAATAGGTATATCTATAGATATCTCCTTCTGGAGGTGTGGAAAGTGTAGGTTAAGTGTGATGGACTGCAGCACATTTCATGAGAGGAAGTTTGAAGAGTGCATTAATCTGGAAGGCCAATCTTGTTTTTCTCAGCTCCACTGCCATTTACAGGGTGAAATGTAAAAAGCCATTTAACATTTCCAGCTCACAATTTCTCTCTTGAATGAAGAGAACCAACAGCTGTCCCCTTTCTACCTTGCCTATTAATATGAAGTGATACATTGAAGGCAGAAATTCTATGCAAACATGCATTGCACTACATGCTTATATCTGTGTTCCATGAGGTTTTGACTCCATCACCAACTGTTCATGGGAATGTGGTATTTCACTATGGGCAACAAGGCTTTCAGATACTTTCAGGCTTATCTTCAAGTATTTCCAGTGAAATCTGGTGAATTCAGTTCTTCTCCACATACATAGGATAGGGAAGGGGCTTCCATTCTATCACTGTGATAAAACTTGTTTGAGCAGCTCCAAATAGATCACTTTTTTGACTTCTCGTTGATTTCGGGACCATCGCTAAAGGACTGTGAGGGAAGGGTCTTCTTTCCTAGTCTTGGCTTTGCAGGATTGCCCCAGAGGTTTCTTTCCTAATCAAAGCTACATCTCACTAAGCCCAGAATGGAATTGCCATGGCTTTGCACATAACATTAGAACTTCGAGGTGAAAGAGATTGGAACTAAGACTGGAAGCCTTACCATTCTTGGTTGTCAAAGTCCTTTAGGAGGGTCCTGCCCGGTTGAGGCACCCTTTTTAAAAAGGGACTTGAAAGAACAGTGAGCCTCGGGCAGGAGAACAGGTAGTGAGAGAAGTTGATATATCCTTTCAGGGACTGCTATTGCAAGATGGAGATGTTTAGTCTGGAAAGGAGATGCCTTACGGGAACCATAGTAGCTCAATGATAGGATAATGTTCCCGAGAAGAAAACAATGCATCAAAAAGGATGATGAAAAACAACACAGAACCGGTGCATATACATTATAAAAGTAGAGTTTGGTTGAATATAATGGAAAGAAACTTCCTAATATCTGTTGTTGCCAAATTATAGTAGGGAGGTCCATATCACTGAAATTATTCTGGCTGATATTAATAGTTCATTTATTAAGTAAGCTTTGGGAAGGAAGTTTAATTACTTGAATTTTAAAGTATAGAGTAAAATTAATGGTGTAGACTCAGGAATCAGAGGGAGTGGAATTTCATCCTGGGCCATGTCCTTCAGTAGTTGGATGTCTTTGGATATTTAATATCTTTAAACTTAATTTTCTCACCTGTAAAATGCAGATATTCACAGTACTTACCAGATAGGGTTGCTGTGAATATTAAATACGACAAAGCATTGAAAACATTTAGTGCAATCCTGGATTACATGAGGTGATCAATAAATAGGGGCCATCTATTTTTTATTTTTAATTATTAGTGTATGATTTTCAGCCTAAAGAATTATGCATTGTGATATTCAAAAACTGTTGCAGCAGATTTTTCCTGTGGAAAAATATCTTAATATAACTAATACTTTGATTTTTTTTTCAATAGTTAGATACATTGCAAAAAGTGGTTATTACTAAGTCACTAACTTTTGCCTCTTATTTACAAGATAGCTGTTACTATTAGGCTGCTTTCTTTGTGTAGAAAGTCCATTTAGCCCTTCCTTTAAAAAATGGCATTTACAAAGCAATGCTAGGGATGAGCAAAAGGAGACTGCCGGGGGGGGAAAATCAAATCACTGGTTTTCCTAAATAATATGTCAGGAATTTGTGTGTAAATTGAGACTTCCTTTACCCTCTACTCCAAGTGTTTCTCTGTAGGAAAGTCTATTTTATGAAAGTGGATTGTTAGGAATTAGTTATGTTGTCAGTTACTTGCTCAATATTAATAAGTCACTGAAAGTTTGAGGAAGAAACTGAACCCCGAATGTAGGTTTTTGTTACCGTCACCTGTGTTGTGAAGGTTGAAAATCCCACCTTGTCAAAATTAGAACAAGTAGCTAGAGATTTTAGACAAAAAATAAAAATTTAGGGGGGAAATTCACAATAATAGCCTTAAGTATCTAATGACTTTAGTGCCGTTTAGCGTATATTCACATCAACGGGCCTAATTTTATAGGAGTTTGCAACTGGTGATGTAGGAGGAGTTGCAATTTCTGTGAACTCCTTGAGAACGCTTTCTACATCGTGCGCTCTTCTCCTCTCCTTTCATAAATTTTGGTGTTACAAAACTGTTAGTCATAAAAAGGCAGTTATAGTTCAATATAATTTTCCTGCTTTTTCTTTTATTTTCTTTAAAAATGCAGTTTTAAAAGTAATAAAGCCCTTCCTTTTGTAAATCTTCAATCTTTTTTTTTTCTCCTAAGGGAAGATTAATTTGTAAATATGCTAATGGATTTGTATAATATTAAACTTTCCCAAGAAAAATTACATTACTTCATATGAATGAACACATCTATCTTACTCAATTTATAAATGAATGGCTGAAAACCCCAAAAACTGTTTCCTACTATGTGTCTTATAACTAGAATGACTGCAGGCACAGCCACAAACTTGGCATTTCGCAGCAAATTTATTGGATGAAAAAAATTTTTAGTCCTTTATTGGGTTTTCCTCATTTAGCTGTATTTGAATTCTAGCTAATAAAATGCAGCTCTTCTTACAAAAAGGTGAAAAAGTAAACATTCCACTCAAAATAGAAGTGATTTCTAAACAGGAAGTAGACTAAAAAGAACAAAATGCTTAGTTTAAAAGTGATGCCGTAGTAGGGATGCTGTGATGGAGATATTCCCACAGCTAACTTTCATTAAAACAGCAGGGTCACTTCTTAGGTTAGGCAATGAGCTAATGACTTGGTGGTTCAGTTGGGCCATTATTATGGATTTACTCTGATATTATGTGGGAGACACTTAACCCCTCCTCATCTTGGTTGTTTCTCTATTACTTATTTTTACCAGCTAGATAATTCCATCGCATAAAGTACTTCTGGAGTCAGGCAAAAGTACATCAGTGTCCCGCCAGTATCCTGGGATGACTTTAAGAGTGACTTGGATTGGGGTGTCTCAGTGGCTCAGTTAGTTAAGCATTTGACTCTTGATTTCAGCTTAGGCCATGATAGAGTGGTTCGTGGGTTTGAGCCCCGGGTCGGGCTCTGTGCTGACAGTGAGGAGCCTTCTTGGGATTCTCTCTCTCTCCCTTTCTCTGCCCCGCCCCCTGGTCTTTCTCTCTCTCTCAAAATAAATAAATAAACTTAAATAGAGTGACCATTGGCTGTTATCCCTAGGTATTACCCTAAATTCTGGGGTGAAATTTGTATTATGTAGGTATTTCTCTTTGAGGAACCAAGTGAGAGCTGGCTAGACTTGTAGGGAAAATAAGCAGAAGGAGAAGGGGCTCTAAGTTGAGAATTAATACTTATAGTTCTATAAATAGACCTAAAATGAACTTCTTGGAATCCTGATAATTCTTCGCAATAATTCGATACTCTGTTTTCACAAAAGATCCGTACTACCAGCTTGAAAAACAAAAACAAAAACAAACCCTAATTCAAGTGAAGAGTCCAGTGAAGGGCCCTTATGGTGGTGATCTTATTTCCTAATATTTCCCAGAAGGATATATTTAGGAGGGTCTTGGGCAATGTGAAGAGAAATGGGACCTGGTTATCAGTCCCCACAAGAGTAAGAACATAGTTATAGAAAGCAGTTTATAATAGTGTGATACTTCAACTTATTTTGTCCTTACATTGCTTTCTGCAATTTGTTTTGACCTTCATTACGGGATTTTGGGAAAATAATTTAGATTCTTTTCACATATATTTTGATAATGGGACCAACTGAATGCTTCAATGGATGCCAGTGATTTGGATTGAATTTACCAAGTTGCTTGTGATCAAAATGCAATTTACACTGGCTTAAGCCGGGTGGTGGGTGGGAAGGAAGAATTTGATGGTTTGGAAACCTGAAAAGTCCATGAATTAAGCTAGAATTAGAAGTTACTATGTAATAGTGCTCCTATTATGCCACTAGGGATTTGCCTATTTCCACCTCTCAGCCTTGCTTCCTTTATTGGGTGTCAGTCGGTTTCTACCTGTGGCCACAAGCTAGTCCAATCCTACATTGAGTTTCTCTTTCACCATCGTCATATGCTAGTCAAATGCTGGGACTCACTGTGACCCTCTCCATCTTGGATCATTTGCCCACACTTGGAGCTAGGATGCAAACATTGACCCCACCCAATCCTCGAAGACTGAGAGTGGGAGAGAGGTGATTCCTTGCAGGGAATCTGGCTGATAGTTCTAGAACCAAGAGTTATGTGTGATATGCAGGCAAAAAGAACATGCTACCACCATTATGAAATGAAGAGGCATGACCCAATAAATAGCTAGGAAAATGACCCAAGAGGCAAAATCACAGCAGGGGCATTTTGCTCCCTCATAAAAAGTACTCTGGGAATTCTTTGTTGGAGCCTTGCCATGCAAAGTGATATAGTTGATTGAAATGTTGTCCATATGGGTATAGATGTAGCTGGGGAAAAAAAGAAAAGAAAAAAGCATCCTTGGCTTATGAGCCGTTTTGTAATGTTATCTATAAGTTTTATTTCTTCCAACTAGAATGCAATTTCTCCAAAGGCAGGCACCGTGTTATAGTCTTTTATTGTACTTCTCTAAGAATATAGCATAGTGCTGGACACAAAGCAAACACTCGGTATATACTTTTGATGGATTCATTTCAGCTGTTTGCAATGCTTATCACACTGAAGGATTTCCCAGGATTTTTCTCAAAAACCCATCCTCCCTGAGAGCTACATTTGTTTCCCATCTTTCCATATCACTTGAGTTGTCTGAGTATGTCCTTTTAACGTGCCTCCAGGTTTCTGTGCTTTCTATCACACCACCAACGCTCTGTCTGGCAGCTGGGACCACGGCTGCTGTCTTTCTTCCATCCTGAAGAGCTGTGCTGTGCTGTGCTGTGCTATTGCTGCATGCGGCTTCCCTGATCCGCTTTGCATAGCTGCCTGGAAGAAAGTACTTTACGGATAATCCAAGACAGGGAAAGAAACTGAACATTATTTTGCTTCAGCATATTTTATGGGTTAAATCCATTTAAAATACTATAGCAACGAAATTCTGCACAGAGCAAGCAGTTGGTCAACTAGTTTTAGAGCATATTTGATACCTTGTAATTAGAAAACAATGAAGTCGTTAGGATAGTTTCTTTAAAAACACAGGATTTTTGCATTCTATAAGAGTTCTTGATTCCGTTTATGGAAGGGGTCTTAGAGATAATATAGTCCAGGGATAGAAAATAGATTCATTTTGGGTGCCAAATTTGATCAGTTGGTGGTGGTTGCCTGGAGTGCTGTGTTAAGAGAGAATTTATGGCTAAGTCCAGGCTCAGAGGGAAAATGTGGCGGCGTGGATTCTTTTTTGTGTCTACCATGGTTAAAGAAGGGTCTAGCAGCACCACATGTCCCCTATATTTGCCGGCTCAAGCCAGTCTCCCATTTTATAAAATCGATTACTAGAGAAAGTCGTCCAAGATCATGTTTCTGGTTAAAAACAGAGCCCAGCCTTTGTAGCTCAGTCTTTCAATATTTGCTCAGAGGCTATTTCCATGTGGATTAAATGAGATAGACCTGCAGATCAGAATAGAGTCGGATACATCATCTAATTGTTACATACTATCTGACCTCGGAAACCATTAGTGAGTGTGATATTAATTTATCTATCTATTTATTTATTGTGTGTGCTTGCACAGGCAGAGGGAGGGGCAGAGGGAGAAAGAGAATCTTAAGCAGGCTCCTCCACATCCAGCATGGAGCCCGACTTGGGGCTTGACCTCATGACAGTGAGATCATGACCGGAGCCAAAATCAAACGTCAGTCACTTAACCAACTGAGCCACCCAGGCACTCCTGAGTGTGACATTTAAATTAAATTCTGTAATCCTTCATTAAGCAAAGAATTAGAGAATATTAATTGACCATGTATTATGTGCTAGGTAAACATGGTGGTGGGGTCGGTTGATGAGCATGATTTCTCAATTTATTCCTCAGAGATTGATCATTTTTCTATCAGAAGAAGGGAACTAACTGGATTGTGTCATGATTTGTCTCTGCCATGTTGTCTTGCTTTCTTTACCTACCAATTTGGTTCCCTCTTTGAAACCTGAAGTCTACTGCCTATGCAAAGATGAGGGAGAAGTGCACGTACTTCGAACTAATATGCTCCTGAGTATATTGGCCACTTTCTTTAAAAAGTACAACCTTTTGGACTCTATGATAAATCTCATGAAAGTGGAATTATATTTAAGGGAATTAGCAGCCTATTATGGACCTGGTTTTTAATAACAGGTGTCTAACGTGTGCATGCGACATGCAAAATATGCTGATGCAAATGGATGATTGCATGTGCAAAAATATGCAGATTAATGTGCAAACAGATGTTCAAATAATTTCCTATTATTGCATGCCATTACCTCTTTTGAATGCACAACTGCATATTTTGTATATGGATATATTTGCATTGTTTGTGTTTTGTGTTTGCAACATGTACACATCTTTTCAAGGGTTTCTCTCCACCACATCCTTAACTAGGAAGGCTTAACCTTCCAATGCATTTTTAGGTCCCTGAGACAGTTCTCTGTGGGATGGGAAAAAACAAAAAAAAAAACACACAAAAAAACTATGACTTACCCTTAGCTCAATATCACTAGAAGATAAATGTTAATTTTTATCTGTCTCTCTTTGTCAGAAACATGGTCCTTTCCTATCAATACAGCTTTTGATGTCAGTGTAATAAAATGTAAAATCTGTGCAGATTCTCAAACTGTCAAAACAACAGTATGCACTTAACGAAACTTATCTAGCTCTTTGTAAGTGTTTAATTTTTTTTGTTTTGTTGGTTTTTCTTACGTCTCCATTCATGAGGCGTTATCAAAGAACCCTATGAAATATATTCTTGAATTTAGGTAAGAAAAACCTTGGCTGATGATGAATTCTTTTAGGGATTTTTTTTTCTGGACAATTTTAGATATCAGATCAATAAATAAAAAGTAAAATATACTTAGGAACTCATTTTTATAACAACCATTTTAGATGATTTGTTCCAAGTTGCCATATTTTATTACCCTGTTGGTGTAGCCCATTTCTAACTAGAAGAAGTTCATATATATCATTGGAAAGCTGAAATTGAAAAAGCTTGATATAGTTCTCTAATAGTTGTAGCTAACATCGCATTTTAATGTGCTCCAAAATATAGATTTCTAAAATAATAGGTCACCACATCACCATTTCTTTAAGTTGAATGTTGGCATTATTTGGTTCAAAATGTCCATGCATTACTTTATTCAAATGGCGTTATCTTCTGGCATCCTTATTTCCAAATGATCTCCAAAGAAACATTGAAACACATACTGAATTCCCTTCCCCGCAGGACCTAGAGGCATCTATATATTTACATAGAATTTAAATACAAATTAGGGAGGAAGAAGTTGGCACTGATAAAGAATTACTTCAAAGTTTTACAAAGAAAAAATTATGGCGAATCATTCTCTTTTTAATCCGACTGGAAACTCTTGAAGGACAAAATCCCATATTTTGCAGCAATTAAAAAAAAAAAAAAGGAGGGACTTTAGTGAAGTTGCTATTAGTCTAAATGTATAGATTATATTGGAAAATGATATTTGAGATACAGCATCTCATATGTAATCTCTAAGGGAAATGTACACGGTTCAGTGCTGAAACCTGAAGCAGGGAGAAGATGAGTTAAATGTTTCTTCTCTTCCTTTGAGGTCCCCTCCCCTTCAGTGCTACTTATTAGGAGTTCTGAAGCATTAAATCTAAAGGTCCATCCGCTCACATCTTCCAGCCCTGCCTGTCTGTGGACAAGACCCTGTCTGTCTGTTTCCTCTATTGCACTATTTTGTTTGTACTACTGTAATCATTTTGCTGGCCCAGATCTGTGTGGGTGTGCTGGCAGCTTTACAACAAAGTTACATGGGAACAGAGTTAAGGTTGAATATTTATTAGAAGAAGCCATCTGGCGTCAGGCTGTCTGTACAGGGGGGCTGGCTTCTTTAGTAGGCTCTCCTCTTTCTCTAGAGCTCTTCCTCCCGTTCTCTCTCCTGTGCTCTCTCCCCCTGCCTTTCATTTCACAGTTCTGAAAAAGTTGAATGTGCTCCTCTAACCCATTTAGTTTGTCCTTTGCATTTATGCTCTTAAAAAAAAAATAGGCAGATCTCTGTGTGTCTTTGAAAATGTTTCTGTTTTCTTGAAGCCAGCTTGTTGCTTGTTTCCCCAATGAAGGTGCCCACAGAGGGTCGCCAGTAGAAGGCAGGACAGCCACAATGGAACAGCCGCTTCCTATGTGGGCTTACAAGTTGCCTTAAACATCCATTTCCTGTGGTTGCCTTTCTTTCTTACCTCCAGTGGGCAAACTAACATCAAAGCACCTCCCTTTGGAGCTGGGCTGCTCTCCATAGAAGCACTCAGATGCATTCTCAGCCTTCTTCTGCCGTCCCGCTCCACCTGAGTGACTCTCAATTGCTTGCTAGAACGTCTTCGAGATGTTCAGTTTCCTCACTTACCGTTTTTGTGTGAGTCAGTGGCTCGCTTTCCTCTTCTGCGAATGTCCCCGTCCCTCTTTTCTTCTTTTTCCCCCGGTGTCGCTACAAGCCCCTCTCTGTGTAGCCCCGCTCCCCACCCCAACACATGGCCTCTGCTGAGAGTCTCCCCCAGTTCGTAGAGTTTGTCCCGTGGCTGTAAGTGCGCTGCGCAAAATGCTTCTCTCATCAGCCTGATCGAAGAATGCCCATTTGAAAATACGCACGGCATGTAACCGATGAAGCCAGTGGGAAGGAGGTTCAGGAGCCAACGATCACCATGACACTTGAAAATCCGTGCAGACGCGGCAGCAAGTATTTTGTGAATGCGAAAGAGTCCTGTCATTCCTGCTTTGCTTCTTGTGGGATGACAGCCAAATTCTGGGTTAGCCGCAGTTAAGTCCCCACGTTAACTTTCTCCCCTCTAGTCTGCAGGGTGGGGAACCGCCCAAAGAGACAGACCTTGGTGACATTACGCTTTGGCTTTCTGTAAGGGCTGGCAAACCTGTAGCACTGCATTTACCCTGGTATCGGAAGGGTGGCGATTTGTTTGCTCCATTCCCTAATTATCCAGAGTACAGGAGTTATCATAGGAATCAGATAGGAGAAATTAAAAGGTCAGTGCCGCATTGAAAACCTCTGGTGCAGATGGGCTATTCGGAATCTAAAGAGTTCAACAAGCCTGAATCTAAGTAAGCTTAACAACCACTGTCTCTGCTCCATTGTTGGGATTTATTTATTTATTTGTTCTCTCTCTGAACATGATTTTTCATCATTTTCTCAGGTGGGATGTGGAGTGGCCACATCTCACTTTAGTAGAAAGCCCTTATTTCAGGCAGCTTCAAATGCCTCATCATTTCTGAATGAGTTTGGGCTCCAGGAGATTTCAGTGCTGGAGGAACTGCTATAAGCTATGAAACTTTATCCCTTCTCAAGACTCTTCTGAGTCACTGGGGAACTCAGGCTTCCACGGGTAATGGTAATCGCTCTATTCACTTATAGAAGGGAAGGTACCACCTCGGGGGTCACATGACAATACCAGAGGGGTTAAACCAACTTCCAGCTGAGGTTTTACAGATACGTTTGGGATCTTGGAATGATATTACCATATTATTGTGATTTTCCTTTTGTTTCTTTTGGCCCCGGGGCTGAGGGAATGGTCTGGTGTAATAGATTTACCCAGGGAAAGGTTCACCTGATCTGAGCAAGACTGGGATCTAGTATCATCCCATTTTGGTTTAATATGTAAGAAAATGTCTCAGAGAGAAATGTTGTTGGTATTCTGAGACTTGTATTTATCTTTATTTTTTGAAGAACTTTTCCAGGAAAAGAACGCAACAGGGTATCTCCAGGGAGCTCAGAATGGATGGAGAGTAATAGCTATTAAAATAAGAGAGGCGCTCAGGGAGATGACTGCTCATTTGATGCCTTTTTCCCTTCAAAAACCTGCCAAATAAGAGTTACCTGATTCATATACCACGGGGGTCTCTAATTGTGCCAATTTTTAAGAACTTGTACATTCACCTGTGTTTTTCTGCAAAGGTTTAATTGGATCAAAAATGGCTTTAGCCCTAATAATCAAGATTTAATTGTGGACTAATCCCTGACAAATCATAATGTAACAATATCATCTTTTTTTTTTTTAATTTTATATACCTTCTCCTTAACAAAGCCATGGGTAAAGAATATAACCCCTGCTAAAAGTCCTTTTTATATAGCAGGTTTCTAAGGCTTTCGTAAACAATGGATTATCTGTTATTGGAGGCTAAGTGGTATTCTTTTTTTTTTTATTTTATTTATTTTTTTTTTTATTTTTTTTTTCAACGTTTTTATTTATTTATGGGACAGACAGAGACAGAGCACGAACGGGGGAGGGGCAGAGAGAGAGGGAGACACAGAATCGGAAACAGGCTCCAGGCTCCGAGCCATCAGCCCAGAGCCTGACGCGGGGCTCGAACTCGCGGACCGCGAGATCGTGACCTGGCTGAAGTCGGACGCTTAACTGACTGCGCCACCCAGGCGCCCCGGTATTCTTTTTCTTAAGAATTTAACAGTTTTACAGAGGATACCAAACCAGCCATATTGCTAACATAAATACACAAATACAATAATGACCAAAAGTGTTAGTTTCCTGCTTGTAAATGTATGAATTTGTACCTGAGTATTTGAGTATTTGCTCTATGCAAGACACCCTGCCAGGTGCTGCAGTGTATTCTAGGCAAATTTCATACAATTTTTGTCTTCAAGGACCTTACAATATAGCTTGGAAGAAAGGCATTTTCATGAATAATAGCAAAAAGAAGTCGATAATTGCCATATAAGTGATGAAAATAAGGAGCCACTGGGGAAAAACAGGGAGGACTGTACTCTTACAGTTGTATCATGCTGTTTCTTTGGGACAGGTGTTATTGGTTTCAGAAAGGACAACTTCCGCATAGGAAGTGGTCCATATCAGAGCATAGAAAATCTGTACACTAGTAGAAGAAAAAAAAAGTTAGGACTGGATTGAAAGGATTCTTGAATGCCAAGGTAAAGAACATGTACTCTGAGTGACAGCTGGGAGCCATTTGAGTAGGTACTGATAAAGTCACAGCAGTGCTGTTGGAAGATAAATTTGGCCATGTGCTGGGCAGCAGGCGAGTGTGGGAGAAGTTAAGACTAATGACCAGGGAATTATTCCTCTAAAAGCAGACCAAGTTACACGAAAGGAAGGGAAGGGAAGGATGGGTAAATCAGAGCTGTAAAGAATAAAAAAATGAAATGAAAAGCTATTTAAAAAACAAAGCAAAAAACAACAACAACAAAAAACCCCAAGAGTGACAGGCCTTCGGCAACTAATGAGGTGAGGAGGAACAAGACAAAAATGTAGTCTAAGATGTTGAGCTCGGTATGCATAAAATTATGGGAAACCAAATAGGAGTAGAGAAGTCATGTCAGTAAATACATTTTTTTAAAAAAGTATATTTATTTTGAGAGAGAGACAGAGGGAGAGCATGAGCAGGAGAGGGGCAGAGATGGAAACAGAGAATCCCAAGCACTGTCAGTGCAGAGCCTGATGCAAGGCTCGAGTTCACGAATTGCACAATCATGACCTGAGCCGAAATCAAGTGGGCTGCTTAACCAAATGAGCACCCAGGCACCTCTGTTGGGAAATACATTTTAGGGGCAGGGTGAATATTTTGATTTTATATGTGTTGAGCTTGAGATGCTTGAAGAGAATCCAGATGGCAATCTCTAGCACGCAGCTGAGAAGAAGGGGAGATGTGGTTCTAAGGAAAATTGAAAACTGGAGATTTATGAGTTTTATGCATATGTGACAACTGAATATGTGACACTGGGTAACACTTTCAAGGATAAGAGCATAGAAAGTGAGAAGAGAACATGGTTCCAGATGAAATATTGAGAAAAGCATCTATTTAAAGTGGGAAGGGAAAGAAAAACCAATGACGCGTTGATGAGAAGACTGTCAGAGGAAAACTAAAAATCGAAAAAGGTAGGCGGAGCAAGGATTACAGCAAGGATGGAGGTAACTGAATTTGGAATGGACTTACCAGTGATCTGAGATAGAGCTGGGCCAATAAATATATTGGAAATGTGTTTGAAAAGGATATATAGGTGGCAACAAAGTGAAAAAAGATATATTGACTGCTTTTTTTCAAGAAATTTGGCAGTAATGTAACAGGTGGGGAAGATATAGGCTAGCTCAGAGCTATAGGAGGATGTAAATTGTTCATAGGAGAGGACTGAGCTCCCTTGTGGGCCAAGGAAAGATAAAAATGCAAAAGAGAAGTCGTAATGATAAAGCAAAGTCTCAAAGATGACTTTGAGGACTTCTCATATTTTTTAGGTGGAAATAATGTCTTTTTTCCTTAGTATTCCATTAAATTTAAAATTGAATAGTATTTATTTTAACAGTAAAGTAATACATGCTTATTATAAGCAATAGAGTATACAAAAGAAAATCAAAACAACCTATAATTTGCCATCCAGTGAAAACTTCTCTCAATCTTTATTGTATCACAAAGTTGTGATTGTACTGTGTGCAACTTGCACTCCTGTCAGTCATCCTCAAGGCCCCTAACATTTTTAAAAAATGTTGACTTGGTGTGTCTAAATTTTTTGCTATTAAAACGATGATAAATATCTTTTGCATGTTTACTGTTGCTCACTCATCATTGCTCATCTCTTCAGGGGTAGATGTGAGAGAGGTAATCCCTGAAAAAGAAAAAGGGAACATTTAAAAAACTTTGGTGATAACTTCCCAACTACCAAAAAATAGTTCCTTACAAAGAGTAAATACTCACAAAATATTTGTTGAATGGATAGATGGATGAACAAATAAAAGGCTGCATGTACCAATTTACTCTCCAAGCTATATAGTGTGTTAGTTTGACTTCCCCATAACGAACATGGAATCTTGTATAATGCTTATTTCATTCTAATTTTGACAGGCAGAGAGCATATCTTATGGTTCCTTTTCCTTTTTGGTAAGATTATACATTGTTTTTCACATGCTTATTAGCATGTTGTACATTTTTTGTCACTTGATTGTTTCTGTAATTAGGTCTTAGGTTTTGCTTATTGATTAGCATGAGGGATTCACATACTAGGACTATAATTGATATGTATAAAATATTTTTACAACTTATTTCTTGCTTTTTGTATTATTATATTTGATGTGAGAATTAAAAAAAATATTTTCTGGTCAATTTTATTGATGGGATAAATATGTACTTTGGTTTAAAAAGTCCCAGATAGTGAATTAATTATTAAATTCTATTTTTCTCCACTGACAAATTAGGTTACCTTTCTTGTATCCTATACATTTACATATGAATTACGATTTGCCCCTGAGATATCTGTTCTATTCCATTTTCTGTCTGCTGATTTGGGGCACAGTTCCGTGTTACTTTAATTATTATACTTCTATAATACCTCTTAATATCTAGTAGGAAAAGTTTCCCATCATATGCCTGCATTTTTCAAATTTCCAACTTCATTCCCACATATCTATTCTTTCAGATGCATTTTAGAATTTTTTTTTTTTTAAGTATAAAACAAATCACATTGGGATTTTGTTCTGCATTCAGGATATTCTAGCTATTATAATATCCAGGAAAGGGGGCTATTTTTCAATTTATTGCAAATTTTTATATCCTTTGGCAAAATTTGGTTGTTTTCTTCATATAGGTCTCATGTTTTTCATGTCAAGTTTTTTCCTATTTTTTATATTTTTGTAATAAGTATTAGTAAAATCTTTTTATCTCTAAGTGTGAATTAAATAATATAGAAACACTATAAACTTTTTAAAGTTTATTTGTACTTGGTCTCTCAGCTTAGATATTTACTAATTATAATCTAAAGTTGATTTCTTTGAATTTTCCATGTGTACGATCATAAAATCTGCAAATGAGGATAAATGTTACTTTTTATTTTTTATTTTATTTTTTTTTTTTTTTTAAATTTTTTTTTCAACGTTTATTTATTTTTGGGACAGAGAGAGACAGAGCATGAACGGGGGAGGGGCAGAGAGAGAGGGAGACACAGAATCGGAAACAGGCTCCAGGCTCTGAGCCATCAGCCCAGAGCCTGACGCGGGGCTCGAACTCACGGACCGCGAGATCGTGACCTGGCTGAAGTCGGACGCTTAACCGACTGCGCCACCCAGGCGCCCCGTTACTTTTTATTTTTAATAGCTATGCCACTTGCTACTTTTCTATTCCACTAGGTATTCCATATTATATTGCACCAGTCAACTCTGAGGAGGTTTCATTTTTACAAATGTATATAGGTATAGATATATATAGATATAGATAGATGTGTGTATGTGTACATATACACTCTCACATATATACATACATACATTCATATACACAGACATATACATACATATACATATATACATATGTATATGTATATATACATATATATGTATGTGTATATATACATACATATATGCATATATATACATATATATGTATATATGTATATATGTATATATATACATATATACGTATATGTGTATATATATACATATATATGTATATATATAGATATATACGTTCTCACATATGTACATACATACATTCATATACATATACATATATATAGATACATATATATATGTATCTCTCTCTATATATATATGTGTGTGTGTATATATATATATATATATATATATATATATATATATATATGGTAGATATGTATACATATCATCCTCAAGGACCAGGGCCATTTGTTTCAACTATACATTTCAACTCTAAACCCACAGAAACTGGCATTTTGCTTGCCACAAAGATTATTATGTGCTAAGCACAGTATTAAATGTTTAATCTGCCATTTCTCATTTTATCTTCATACTGGTACATGAAGAAGTTATTACTCATTTTATAGCTGAGCAAACTGAATGCCAGAGAGATTAAGAAACTTGTCTGTACTTGTTTAGCTAGAAAATGATAGGAGAGGTATTAGAACCCACCTCTGGCTTCATACTACTGTACTACATGTGTACCTAGTAAGTATTTGTTGACTGATCTAGTAAGCAACTGACTGAATGAATGAATGATTGAATGAATGAATGAATTGAATGAATTGAACAATGTGGGGTCAGATGGGTTAAAAGCACAGGAGACGAACTGAGGGTTGTCAGAACGGTGTTGGGTGGGGGGAAGGGCTAAAGGGGTGTGGGGTATTATGGAGGATACTTGCTGGGATGAGCACTGGGTGTTGTTTGTAAGTGATGAATCACTAAATTCTATTCCTGCCGTTCTTATTATGCTATATGTTAACTAAATTAGATTTAAATTTTTAAAAAAGCACAAGAGACAGAATTGAATTTTGAGAAATATTTTATGCTTTTCCCCTTAAAATTGGAGGCATGGAGGCCAAAGAGGATAGATGACACTGTGATAGTTTTGAGGTGGAGGAAATGGAATTTAAGGACACATGTCGTATGGACTTACTCTTCTCAGGAAAGGAAAAATAGAGTCACAGTATGGAGAAGGAAGTGAATTGAAGGGTTTAAAGATTTAAGACAGACAAGATAGTACAGCTATTGTCAATGGCAGTGCAAGAGAAATGAACGGGAATATTTCTGAGTAGCAGAGGATCCGGGTGAGTTGGTAGAATGTTGTTCAGTGTGTGGGACTGGTTGGTGGTGCTTTCTCATGGACCCAGAAATCACATGTTGACCTCCTCCTCAGGAGCTAGGCAAAGGCTCAAAGATACTAAAGAAGGGGATAATATGAAACATGAAATATCCTATATTATACACCCCTGCATATACACCCCTGCAGCTAACAATCTGTGCTTCATCCCATTTAAGCATTGGGTGTTTTTCTGTTTTTTAGGAAGAGGGGAAAATTTCTCAAATGTACCTTACATATGATAAAACTATACGTCTATGTGTATACCTCTACACACACACACACATACATATATATGCATTATATTTACCTAGATATTTAATATATATTTTTATAACAGATTCATAGATTTCAATTTTTACCCTTTCAGAGGGAAAATAATCTATAATTTCTCCTTATAGTCAATATGATAGCTCTATCATTGGCTAATTACTTTTCCTTTCAATGAGATTATTACTTATGTTGTCTGCCCGTCATTACTTAACATCTCTATCGATTATTTAGGTTAGATTATGGTCCAGTAAACAAGGAAAACACGTTAAGATTAAATAGTAGTATAAAATTTTACTACTAACAATTTACATTTTTATAACAGTGATAGTCTAAAATACCTATTATCTCAATCATTAGTATAAATATCTCAGGCTTCTTATTCATTCATTTTATGCACACACACACACACACACACACACACATTCACATACATACTCACATGATTCAAGTTTTTTGTTTTTTTTGTTTTTTGTTTTTTTTTTCCTGTTATGGCAGGCTGTTCTGTACCAGAAACAACTGGAAGGGTAACAGCAACCTGAAACTAAGAAAGATCAGGGCAGAATGACTTTGATTTCATGGATCAGCCCCATACAGACCATTGGCAGAATAGAAGCCACATGCCCAAAGACATAACATGACAGGATAAAGAATTTGAAGTTGGAAGATATGCACACTGAGGATGGGCTTCTGGTATTTCTGAGACCAGAGCATAGTGACTACTTGGAAAGCTCCGGGAATATGCTAATTAAGGGAATTAACCATTTATTTGATTTTTTTCATTCCATATATGCCTGGGAAAGATAGTTCTGAAACTGTCAGCATGATGGCTCACCAACGGTCAGTGGGGTAAACTACCGTGAAACTGCAGTTGAGAAATCTACCAAGGACTCTTTCCTGTTTCAGCAGGTTGAAGTGTGTCTATCCAGAGTGTGACAGGGGCTTCTCCTTGTTGTGTTATTATTTTCAGGCCTCAATTCAGAAAAGAGATTACAGTTTGCTCCTTAGTTTCATTAGAATGTCGTCTATATGCTCACTTCTAACGTATGTACACGTTATACAAAACATGCATGTTATAATTTTTTTCGGGTAACTAGCATTCTGTTTTACTATTTTCCTTTTATAAAAATTCACTGGTATTGCCAAAAAAGGCATGTTGAAGATATGATGCTTGCATTAAAGGGATTTAGGTTGATTCCCCAGCTACTCAGGGGGGGAAAAAAGTCCCAGCTGTTGAAGTCAGGCAGAATCAGACCTAGTTTGCGAATTAGTACGTCATTTAAACCAGACCACTTTTGGTGCTTTTTACTTGGTCAAACAAAATATTTTTGTTTTTCTTGACTTTTTCTTTTCAGCACTAATTCCTTCAGGCTGTTGTTAGTTCACCAAGAATGAAAACAACTTGCGTTAGCTGAGTTTTCAGTAAAAGAATTAGCAGAACTTCAATGTCTAATAATGAAAAAGTCCAAATTTTTTATAATGATATATATAATAGCATTATTATATTATATTTTAATATTATTATAATATTATATATAATTTAAATGATTTGACAAAAACCTAAATAACAGTTACATATTGAAGCTTTTAAAATTTTTAAATGAGCTTTAGCATTAAGTTTAGGGAACTAATTTGATATTTGTATCCCCTATTCTGTAGGAATTTTAAGTTCATTTTTTCACAAAATATTATGATTGTATTTAATAAAATTCAATTTTTTTTTTTCAACGTTTATTTATTTTTGGGACAGAGAGAGACAGAGCATGAACGGGGGAGGGGCAGAGAGAGAGGGAGACACAGAATCGGAAACAGGCTCCAGGCTCCGAGCCATCAGCCCAGAGCCTGACGCGGGGCTCGAACTCACGGACCGCGAGATCGTGACCTGGCTGAAGTCGGACGCTTAACCGACTGCGCCACCCAGGCGCCCCTGTATTTAATAAAATTCAGACACCTTGCTACTTTAGATTTCTGCTCAGAAATTATGAGCTTTTACTATTTCCTTTGAGGCTATGTTACTTCCATTTAGAAACATTATACGTTATCAATTATTTGGAAGTAATAATTTAAGAAAAGAAAAGAGTTACAAGTGGTTAAGTAAAAATGTATTTCCTTTTCTTTTGGTTAATATTAAGCAGACTTAAAATTTTGATACTAAAGGCTGTAATATTTACATAATGAGAGTACATTTATTTCATGTCAATGACCTTCCCTCTTTTTGAAATATGTTGTTACATTTTACTAATATTACAATTAGTAATGAGAGAATGAGAGAAAAGTAAGTCTCTTAATTGCTTTCAAGAGAATATGGGTTTTTGTCTGGCTCATATATAACAAAAGAAAAAGAAGGGAGGAGGGTTCGTTTGGTTTTTTTGACCTTGAGTGTGAAAATAAATAGAGTACCACCTGATCAGTGACAAAATCTTGGTGGTTCAAAATGTATTCCACAAATAATATTATGACACGTTTGTGGACTGTAGTATTTGAATATAATGTGTCCTCTGGTTGGGCTTTGCAGGCTATTTTTTACTTTTGGCTTTTACATTGCACAGAAGTTCTAAAAAGTCAGCAGGGACGGTGCTAATTAATTTATAATGTTGTTTCTGTGTTTCTGAACAAGGTACCTCGGTAATTAGGTGAAAAATTTATGATGCATATAAAGCAATGCAAATTCATTTGTTTGCCTGAAAGCTACCTGTTATTTATTTAGATTGATCTTTGGGAAGGTTCTTTAAATTGAATCATATTATGAGGAGGAGTGATATTTAGAACAGAGACGGGCAAGATACTATGGATTGATGTGTTAGAATATATTATGTTATATTAAAGTCAGGCAAAGCTATGGTAGTCATAAAAACTTTGACCAAATTGATAAGGAAGTTTTTAGTTTTCCCTGAGGCAGAAAATAAACGATAGTGAGAGTGGATCAATAATATATTGTGAGAGGTTGATGTGTAACTCAAATATGCTGTATGGTGCTCACTTGAGCCCACAATTTAAAATCTTGTATGTGTGTATGATGATAGAAGTATAGAGAAGTCATAGTCCTGTGTGCTGTTTTTATAATAAATGTTATCACCATTTTAATTTACACAATACGCACTTAATCTGAATTTATCTCAGTCTGTATTAAATGAAAAGACGGCTTATTTTTAATGCCAGCAACTAAACTATACTTATGACCCCAGAGGAGGCTAATAAGGTTTATGGTGTAGCCCTGTGCACATAAAACATCTTCATACAGGTAGGGGATGGAAACGTTTATTTTCCTTAGGAACAAGTCCACATTATCCTCATCTTTCAAGTAACAATAACGTCGAATGAACACTCACAAACTTTACAAATTTAGCAAACGCCGCTCTCCTGGTGTTTTTCATGATAATGGTCATCAAAGTTATGACTGAAATATCGTAAAAAAAAAAAAAAAAAAAAAAAAAAAACCCTAAAAACTTTGATGTAAAACTGAAGGAAGAAAACGATGTTCCAGCTAATGGCTTGTCTATTTTCAAAGAAAAATCTTCTTCTGAGGCTGCCAGGTAGGAAGTGCACGTGTTACACTAACTGCATTATTCTTTCTATAGGATTGTATGTTCACAAGCAGTAGCATGGTATTAGAGACTATATGTTCAGAAATAATAATTACAGCTAACATTTATTACCAATATTATATGTCAGGCACTATGTTACAGGCACTATGTTACAGTGTAACTATGTTACACTTTTATTTGCCAATTGGGGAAACTGAGGCAAAGAGTAGTGAAACACAATTCCCAAGGTCAAATCACTTGTAAAAGAACAGCCTAAGTTTGAATTCAACTAATTTGACTCTAGAGATCTTTATTTGTTTCAAGACCTCGGTTTTTTTTTTTTTAATTATGTTTCAGGACTATAACAAAACAAAGTAAAAGAATAAATGGTAATCTGAGGCCTGCACTGTCCAATATGATAGCCGCTAACCACAGGTAGCTATTTAAATTTGAATTAATTGCAGTTGACTCTCAAACCACGTGGGGGTTAGGGGCATTGACCTCTAACCTTTCTCACACTCTGTTTTTAGTTATTTCACTCGAATCCTTTTCCTTCCTTGTCTTCTTGGCAAACTCTTCCTCTGCTTGAAGGCCCACCTTGAATGTGACCTTCCTTTAGAATCAAATTTATTACATTTTATTGTGTTTTACACTCTGTGCCTATCATCTCTGCCAAGTTTTGCATCACTTTGCTGTAGTTATTTCATCCCAGTTTACTTGTCTTCCCAGCCAGACTCTGTGGAGCTCAGACACCTTAATGCCTAGCAGAAGGTAGGCATTCAATTATTATTCAGTTGCCCTGAAATAGGAATAAAAAAATAGTCAACTGAGAATTGAAACCTGAAGGTCCCTATCAAGGTTGACGATGAATCCTGCTATTGATGTTGCCTCGGACTTGTTACATCTCTCTTTCACTGAAATAACCCTCCCCGAGGGTTCTCTGTTCTTAATCTCCCTTTGTGTTTTGTTTCTTGTGCCACACAAGATAACTCGGGGACCACAGGCTTGTCTGAGTTTAAAGCCAGTGTTTGTAACCACCAAACCCCACCGCCATATCTCTAGCTGCCACCACTTGATTTGAACTTGGTTGGAACTGACCTATTCTGAGTCTGCTCACCAACCTATCAGCTCTGCACATTGAGGGGTGAACACTTGTGATTAAAATGAGGTTACATTGTGGTTCTGTAGCCACTGCTAATTTGTCTTCTGCTTTCTCCCCTGAGATCGTGCATTACCAAAGTCATCTTGTCTAACTTGACAGTAGCCCTTCGTCATGAAAAAGGACATCGTACATCTGAAGCACTGTCTTACGTAGGTGAGGTGCTGGGCTGCGTTTGTAAGGCTGAGAAAAGGAAACAAGAGAAAGTGTTGAAAAAAAAATCTACACATAACTGATGTTAACGAGGTTATAGTTCATTTAGAAGGCATCTTTACACGGGGTGCCTGGGTGGCTCAGTCAGTTAAGCACCTGACTGGCTCGGGTCATGATCTTGTCCTCCATGAGTTCGAGCCTGGTGTCAGCTGTGCTGACAACTCAGAGCCTGGAGCCTGCTTTGGATTCTGTTTCTCCCTCTTTCTCTACCCTTTTCCCACTCGCACTTTGTCTCTCTTTCTCTCAAAAATAAATAAGCATTACAAAAAAGGCATCTTTACAGGGAGAAATTTCTGGAAACATTTTACAGTGTGAGGACAGGGCAATTAGGAAGGTTTTTTTCTTTTTTTTTTTTTTTTTTGGTGGCAGGTATAAACGAATGAACTAAAGTACCTAATTTCTTTGATGATAGAGTAGAGGCCTTTGCTAATGTTTTTTCTTTTTTCTTTTCCATTTCCCCCTGTTGTTGTTCTGTCAGATTTAGCTAAAAAGAAATTTAAGCATCTTGATGCAATGTTGGTAGTAGGTTCGTAATTCAGCATCTTTTGAGCACAAGATTAGGTACCAATCTCTAGTCCAAGTGCTTGGGGGAGGAGGCTACCAAGATGACTAAAATTTGATTCCTGCTCTGACTAAATGTTCAGCCTGCTGGGGGGGACAGTTCTTCCCCCTGAATCTTAAACAATAAAAAATCATGAGGGTATGCATGTGGCTCAAATAAAATCAACATTTATTCTTTAACTTGCGTCCGTACCATATGCTAAACTTTTAAAAAAGAGGACGTACTGTGGGGGTGTGGCTAAAATAATTAGAAACAGGGCTTAATACTGGTAAGGGCTCTCACCAGAGAAGAAGTGGATGTTGACTTGGAATGCCACAGAATATTCCATTTCTCTCTCCCTCTCTCTTTTTTCCAGCTAGGGTATGCCTGCCGGCACCCCCACGGGTTTAGATTTAGGGAGCAGGTATAAAGAAGCCTATGAATTGGGGGATGACAGCTTTATACGTGCAATGCTCCACAAAAGCTTTTTATTCGCTTGCTTTATACTTACAGATATGAACGTTGGTCAACTTGCAATTAGTTGATGAACAAACCTCTGCCGAGTGGGCCAAAGTTCACAGTGCGCTCTGACGTACTCCTACCAGGCAGGCTGGACTCTGCCTACTGTGGGCGAAGGTACCCAGTGTGACAGGAGCCAGCGTGGCCAAACAGCACCGTGTCTTCTGAGGAAGGCTGCAGCCTGCTTTGCATTCAGAAGATGCAGCTCTGCACTTGGGGTTTTGGGAAAAAAGAATTTGTGAAGGAAACAAAACAGAATGAAATGGAAGCAAAATGTTGGCAAAACTCAAATTGCATTGGATTTATACTTATTGGATTTTTGAAGTAAGCTGACAAGAAAAATTACCTTCACTGCAAATCACTGAAGGGCTTTTCTATAGAATAAACAGGCTCACAGAGAAGAGCTAATTCAAAGGAAGCTTCAGTATGTTAATATAATAATTAAGCAGTAAGGCACAACAGGCAGCCCACTTGCAAGGAGCTCAGCACGCCTCAGGTGGGGTATAAGGTACAAGGCTGAAGGCTAAATGACTTTAACCACCTGAGGTTGGCTATAATCATCTTAAAATACGATATGAGATGAATATTGCCCTCCTTGGAAGGTATTTACTTATGCAAATAAGAAGAAGGAACCAAGTTCTGTGTATTTTGTGGGCAGGCTTTGAGAGCTGAATTATTGGAATCAGCCTCCAAACTTGGAAACTTCAGTGCTTCTAATTGGAGCCTGCATTTTCCCATGTTCTTGGTGGTCTCTTTTCCTTTTCAGAGTGTGTCTCATCCTTTCATCATTTTATTTGAACCGTCCTCCGGCCAGATTCTTCCTGTTTGGAAAATTTGTGCCCTCTCTTTGGCTTATGAGGTGTGTGTGTGTGTGTGTGTGTGTGTGTGTACGTGTGTGTGTGTAAGGTGGTTTCACGAACGCGGCTCGTCAGCCCTGCACCCGGGGAGCGTCACTTACCATGAAGCAGATCAGAGTCCTACTGTGCACAGGAGGCCTCTGGGATCTTGTGGGAAGGTACATTCTGATTCTGTATGTCTGGGGTGAAGCCTGAGGTTCTGTATCTTTGAAAAGCTCCCACAAGATTACAATATAAATAGGTAACCTCTATTAGGTCTCTCAAATATCAGACAGTCACGTGCTGATAGGAAAATAAAGGCTATAAGATTGGGAGGCAAAAAGACCACTGTTTTCAAGCAGTTGATACTCTTTTCTGGTTGTTGACAATTGATCTGATAAGGAAGAAATGACTAACCATGAACCATGAACTTGCTGGGGATTATAGATAAACAGATTAGTCTTATTTTGAGTGGGTGATACAGCTTAAGACAAGAGAATTCCATTTTGATATAAATGTCACAAGAAAATCTCGAGTACTCTGACATATTATTGCTTTGGGGCTTTGTTAGCAGTTAACGTTTAGTCCAGGTAACTGGTGACTAGAAATAGATGGAGAGGAGGTGAAGACTGGTTTGAACTGAACAGGCAGAGTGGTTTTGTGCATGGTCGGTGTCCACAGACACTTGATACTTTCCTTCTGTGTTTTGGCATTCTATTATGTTTGTGGATTTCTTTGGGCCCTAAAGGTAATGTGAACATGAATTCCATAAATCCGTAGTAAATGAAACTGGTGAGAAAAATAAGACGAATGCTATTTTCTTGAACTCTGCCTAAATGGAAACAAATGATGTTTTTGTTCGTCGGTTTATTTTGTCTTGTTTTTGTTTTTCCAAACAAGAAGTGTCTGGGTGGGGAAGTGCTCACAAGTATCCTGAGCATTCGCTGTGAAACAGCCTGAATTTCCAGGCTCTCATTTGCTGCAATGTTTAATCCTGAATATTTGTGTAGCATTAATGATGGCTGGTCGACGTGAAGTTCTAAGAAGGCATGATTCTTTTCTGAAATGGGTTTTAAATTTCAAGTTTGCCCCAACCTCAATTGTATTTCCTTAAAGCATCAACAACAATCAGAAACGGAAGAAAAGTATGGTCTATTATACTTGCTAATGGCTTCTCAGAAATATTTCTTGGTGCCGGTATTTTCTCTTCATTCTTTTTGTATCCTTATGTGTTTGTTCAGTTCTTCATGATCTCTCATCTGGGTTACTGCTCTTGCGAGTGATGTAAAAACTCAGACTATTGTTCTTACTATAATCTATGAGAATGATATTCCCATAGAGTTGTCCAGTACACAACCTGGGCAACCTTACACAAAGGCACTCTCCGTGACAGTACCCTTCACCCCTCTATGTGTGGCCCTTGCACAACTACCCCTGAGGTTGTTCTCACAAAGCTCATAAAACTTATGCTCAATTAGCTTCCATTTCCCTCAGGCCAAAACACCTTAACGTGACAGAAAACTCCAGTCCAAACTACCTCTGCAGTTCTTGTCTCCTGTCACCCTACCTAAGTTCAAGGTACTACTTATCTCACTTGGCCTACACCTGTTCACATACACCTCCCTTTGGGTGTCATTCCTCCTGTCTAAAATTTTACTCAAGTGTTTCTTCCTCTAGGAGACTTCTCTCATGCTATTAGACAGAATTAATTCTCTACTTTCATTTTGTTGGTACTTTGTCCCTACTTTCATTTTGTTGGTTTATATGTGTATTTTGCTGGTTACATTGTATTAAAATTATATTTGTGACTATTATCCCTACAGAATAGTTCTGTTGTCAGTTTCCTATATCTACAGCCCGACATGACTTTGACATCTGATTTCACAAGTTTGACTGGTAGCTAGGCCAGTAGGGCTGGGATGCCTTTTGTACTTGATACTTCTGCAAATGACGTCTCTTTCTACCATGTGCCAGGGTGCAGAGGGCAGCTGTCTTAGAGGAAAAAAGGATATAGGAAGGCTATACCCATCACCAATACCGCACCCCCGCCCCGCCTCACCCAAACCTCTCACATCTTCAAGTGTCATTTGACTTGGTACATGTTATATAATCATTATTGATCACTTTGACAATAATAAGAATAACAATGTTAACATTTGCTGAAGAGAAGTGTTTTTTTTAACGTTTATTTAGTTTTGAGAGAGAGAGAGAGAGACAGAGTGTGAGCGGGGGAGGGGTGGAGAGAGAGGGAGACATAATCTGGAGCAGGCTCCAGGCTCTGAGCTGTCAGCACAGAGCCCGACACGGGGCTCAAACCCACAAACTGTGAGATCATGACCTGAGCCGAAGTCAGACGCTTAACCACCCAGGCGCCCTGCTGAAGGGAAGTTCTTAATACCAGGCATTGAGTATTTTCATTCATGATCTTTAATTCTCATCCAACCACAGAAGTAGATGTCTCGTGAAGCATTCTCTTTCATACCTGATTTTGTATTAGGAATTTTGTGTATACGTATACATATATATTACATAGTAATTGTGTGTATATACACACACACAAATACACATATACATATACATATATACACACACACACACACACACATATATATACATATATACATACATATACATATATGTATTTTTTTTTCTTTAAAATGTCCTCCAGGGGCGCCTGGGTGGCTCAGTTGATTTAGCATCTGACTTTGGCTCAGGTCATGATCTCCTGGTCTGTGAATTAGAGCCTCGTGTCGGGCTCTGTGCTGACAGCTCAGAACCTGGAACCTGCTTCAGATTCTGTGTCTCTCTCTTTCTCTGCCCCTCCCCTGCTCATGCTCTGTCTCTCTCTGTCCCTCTCTCTCTCAAAGATAAATAAACATTAAAAACATTGAAAAAAAAATAAAAAGGTCCTCCAAATCACATAAGCCTCCGGACCCACAGACCCTAGACCTGCCTTGCCTTGCCCTATAAGGTAGATACTGGAAAACATTGCCGTCATATCAAAAGTACATTCAGATATTTTAACCACAGAAAATACATATCATTGCAAAGCTAATGAAAAATGATACTTTTGGGGACAGCTGGATGGCTCAGTTGGTTTAGCGTCCGGCTTCAGCTCAGGTCATGATCTCACGGTTCATGGGTCTGAGTCCCTCCATCAGGCTTTCTGCTATCCTCTGTCTCCCTCTCTGCCCCTCCTCAGCTCTCTCTCTCTTTTTCTCTCAAAAGTAAATAAACATTAAAAAAAAGAGAAAAATTATACTTTTAAGTTGGTCTGTTCTGTCACAAAAAAAGCACAAAACTTAAGATACTGAGACATATGCTGTGAACTAGTGACAGTGCCCTGACCTGAGAGAGCCCAAAATGACCCCAAGTGATCACTTATGAAATCCCAGTCCTACCAGGCCCACCTCCGTTTGAGAAAGGGAACTGAGTGAAAACTGGTGGCCAGTTACCAGTAGGGAGATCAAATATGAATGCTCATTTTATTAGGGTTTTACTTAATCTGTGTATTTATATCACATATGAGAACTAAATAGCAGAGAAGTTAACTAACTTGCCAAAATTACATGGAGAGCTATTAGTGATTGAGCTAGCTTTCAAACTGCAGTTTGTCTCTAGGAATGTTTGTTGATTGATTTTAATACTTAAAATGGAATTGAACAGAGAGCATAATTATTGACTTCCTTCCAGTCCCTTCTGCTGCTCTTTCTGGAATCCCTTTATCCAAACCCTTTCCTCATGGCCTCGGGGAGAAGTGAGGTCTGCAGGACATCATGATGAGAAACTTGACATCTGTCCTAGCTCGTTTCCAGCTCTCAGGATCCACTTTCAGACTGCCATTCAGACTTCAGAGTTGGGCTTGCTCATTTATTTGTCTACTCTCATGGGTATGTCAAATTCTGAAGTTTCTTACAAAAGAAGACTTTGACATTTACATAGCCATTTTATCTCTCACCCCTCCCCTGTTCTGATGATAGTAGCCACACAGTTTTTTTTTTGTTTTTTGTTTTGTTTTGTTTTGTTTTGTTTCCATTGTTTTGTTTAGGGTAGTTGGCTCCTCTGGTCCTTTCTGGTCTTCCTTCTCCTACTTTCCACCATGACCTTTCTTTGCAGACTTTCTCCACATTACGTTCTATGATGGTTAATTTTATGTTCAACTTGACTGGGCTCTAGGGTGCCCAGGTAGCTGGTTAAACATTATTCTGGGTGCATCCACGAGGGTGTTTCTGGATGAGATGAACATTTGCATTTGTAGACTGAGTAAAGCAGGTTGCCCTGCCCGTGGTGGGTGGGCCTCATCTAATGTGGTAAAGGCCTGAATAAGACAAAAGGCTGAGTAAGAGAGAATTCACCCTTTCTCTGGCTGACTGTCTTTGAGGTGAGACATCAGTTTCCTCCTGTCTTTGGACTTGGACTTAGATGGGAGCTATCCCATCTGCTGTCCTGGTCTCCAATGTTCTCTGCCTGTAAATCTCCAGGTTTCTCAGCCTCCATAATTGCATGAGCCTGTTCCTTACAACAAATCTTTTTGTATATTTCTAAGTACTTATACATATAGATATATTTCTTAATGGTTCTGTTTCCTTTGAGAACCCAGACTAATATAGATTTCTCTGACCCAGGCTTTGGAAACTGGCCAGTTCTTACCCACACCCTCATACCTCTAGTAACATTCTCATGGGAATACCTGACCAGGAAGGGGCTAACAGCATTCATCTTGGGCAAGACCTGTGAGCCGGGCTAGGCTCATACCATAATAGAGAAGGGTTTTTACCAGGAAATCTTTATGGAGGATATCTTTTTCTGAATCATCAATTAAGGAACAGCTGCAAATGAAAGAAAATATTCCAAATCAACATTGTCTGGAAAATCTAAGATATATGTCCACACAGAAGTATTTTTTTGCTAATAAATATTAATTGGCCTGAATCTTGAAAAGATCAATCTTTTGATAGAAATCTTCCTCAAAGGTACTATAGTTTTCTGTTTTCTTTGATTAGGTACACTGAAGAAACTCTAACAATCTCTTAATGACTTGGGATCACACAGTGAACATAATTTATCTTTTTCAGCACTAACTTAGGGATGCTCTCACTGTAGGGCATCTCTATGTTGATACAGAATAAAATAATTGCCATTCATATTTATTGTAGTGATGTTTATACTTAGTGTAGTGATCGAAGTCCCTATACTAGATGACTCCAGATTGCTCTGTAAGCAGTTATGATTGTTATGTCTCATTTCTCAATCTTTTCCCTCTCTGTAAAGCTGTCAGCTGTTACTTCTTGCTTTCTTCCGTGAGCTTGCCTTTAACAAAGGTTATTCCTCTCTCTTGAGAACAGCAGATCTCAACAGGGTCAATTTCCCCCCAGGGGATATTTGGCAATGTATAGCGACATTTTTAATTGTCACAATGTACAGAGGGATGCTACTGGCATCTAGTGAGTAGAAGTCAGGTTACCAAACCTCTTACAATGCACAGGATGGACCTTTACAACAGAGAATTACCTGGGTCAAAATGTCAACAGTGGCCAGGTTTAGAAACACTGTTCTAGGATTGTGGCAAAAGTGAATAGCTCTAAAGGAGGATCTGGGAGCTTTGTTTAATGTTAAAAAAAAAAAAAAAAAGTATGTCTTGGTGCATGGTCATTGGTAAGGTCAGGGGCCAGTTTCATTTATTTTTTAAAAACAAAACTATTTTCATGGATTGAGGTCCTTTGACCTCTAGCTGAGTGGGATGTTAGTATTTGACTTTAAGTTAAGGTCTTCAACACCTGTTTGCACACACAAGCTACATTCCTTTAAGGAAGATCAGCTTGCGTTTTTTTTCTCTCTCTTCTGTAGTTATTTGGCTCAAGTGTTATTGCTACATTAAAGATTTTTCGCTGTGGTATAAATACTGTGGTATGTAGTATGTGTCTAAGGGATTCCAAATTTCTATTTACAGCCACTTTTATGCTAATTGTGTGAGTCATATGCTGATTGCTTAAGTCATTTCTGCTGTGATCTGATCTTACTGGGAAAACTGGTGACCAATTAGGCCTTTCCCCCCTGCTTTTTTTAAACCATTTTCTTTGGTGAAACTTGATTCTGACCGACAAATGGATAAAATGTCTACAGTGACATAGCTTTTTTTGAAGGAGGTTCTACTGAAAGCCAGTTGATTAACTGTAATCTTTTATTTCTTCACCTCTTCTCAGAGGTTTTCCAATAGTTAGAGGTCATTGACCCCAAAGGGAATCTTGCTGCTAGGGTCTGGGGCTGCCTGAACTCTGCCAAGTATACAGGTTCTGACCTCCTCAGTATATGGGCTTGAAGTAGGAAATCATTTCTTTCAATTTTAGAATAAAGGCAAATTATATTTCCTGAATGCCAATCTGACCTCGATGAAAGTTTATTCTGCTTTACTAGGTTATGGAGAATATTTGTTTAAATGACTTTACACAGAGATGTAAAATCTTTCTATACTGATATTTAGCATATACCTTACTGTATCTATCTATCTATCTATCTATCTATCTATCTATCTATCTATCTATATCTTGCTATATAGCAATGCATCATCTAGGGAAGTCCTTTTTTTTTACAATGCATACTTGGCTAATTTGACTTGATTCCCTTGCATGTTACCAATTATGTACATTTATTTAGTGCATAAAAAGTGTAACAATTAATATTGAAGTGTAAATGAGTATGCATGTTCTACCACTGTTTTATTCAAATATGATGTGTCAAAATCAATTTGATATGAAATGCAGAGTGATAGATGAGAGTGATAGATCTAAGGCATGTATAGTACAATATGGAATGCTGTCAATCTCCAAGCACTATTTGAAAAGACAGAGAATAATGCGATCTTTAATACAAGTTTCTTGGTGCACATGAAATTGATCAGATATGATAAATCAGAGTTATACATACATTTAGAGAGGAAAGTTGATTTAAGCAACTGTGATTTTTGTGTGTATATTTATATTACTTTTCTTGTTTGTATGAGCGTTAAATAAATTTGAAAGTAAAAATAATCCAATAAATTTCAAATAATTTTTCAGTACTTTCATTAGTGTTTTTTTTTTTTTAAATGTTTATTTATTTTTGAGAGAGAGAGACAGAGTGTGAGCAGGGGAGGGGCAAACAGACAGCAAAACACAGAATCTGAAGCAGGCTCCAGGCTCTGAGCTGTCAGCACAGAGCCTGACGCGAGGCTCAGACTCATCAACCGCCAGATCATGACCTGAGCCAAAGTCGGATGCTTAACTGACTGAGTCACCCAGGCTCCCCTTATTAGTTGTTTTTAATTTGATATCTTATAATCATGTTTTCTAGTTTTTATTTTTCTTTGGAAAGTTGCTCTTTAATTTTGCTCATGTTTAAAGTTTTAGAAGCTGTCTTTGGTGTTTTTATAGATTGTTTATTGTCACTTTCAAATGAAAAGTATTCTTTATGCACCTATTGTTGTAACAGCTGTAATTTTAAAGTAAGAAAAAAAATTATTTTTTGTTTCTCAAGTTCTCAGATATCATACTGTTTAATGTAATGATTTCTTTGTTGAATCCTCTAAGAGATAAGCAAAAGTAGGTAGAGAAAGTATAGGTTTTTCAGTATGTTCCATCAAATTACAATCACATATTAATAGAGTATTTTTAAACTTAGAAATTATGAAGTTTCTACTTAAAAAGAAAGTGGTCATTTTTGTCCATTGAAAGAATTTCTAAAGGTGAACTTGGAAGAAAAGATTAAAGGAAGATGGAAACAATTAATGATCCTTTTATAAGTTTTTAGAGAAAAACATGCAGACATTGTCTTATGAAAAAGTTTTTTCTTAGAAAACTGCACTTATATCTGAAATATTGTCATATGAAAGCATTAATCCCATTGAAGTGTTCATATGTGTAAACTGTATACACAGTTTTCCTTAGTTGGAGGGACAAATCTATTTTGAATGATTTTTCTTTATACCCTTTCCATTTTTGTATAAATTTTCTTAGAAGACGTAAATGAAGCATTTTTTTTGTCCCCTGGGACAAAGCTGTAACAGAACGAGCTTAATGAAGATTATTTTGTAAATTGAATTTCTTTCCAAAGTACCAAAATACAAAGTGCTGATGTTTTAATGTAAGAGTCACAGCTGCAGTAATCAGTTTGCTTCAATATTCCCTTTTCCTGATACATGTCTCTTCAACCACAATTTTTATCAATTTTTACACAGAAACAAGCAGTTGTTTTCACAAACTCTCTACTCTCGCCCAGAAAGATATATGTAATTTTAACATAGCTAGAAAGTATCGATATGAAATTATAATGTGGTGTTCTCCATGAATGAGTTTCTTCTTCTATTCATTCAAATGATTTAAACTTTCCTGTTTTCTTATTATACCTAGATTTCCCATCAGGTATATGGAGGGTAAGAGCCAATCTCTTTCAACTGTTCCCCTCAGTGCTTTGAGACACAGATTCTCTGTGACAAATTCTGAGGCTGGGTTTCCATACAGGGCTTATCAAAAGTTTAAGATTCAGCCTAAAGAGTACAAATTTAGGGGCGTCTGGGTGGCTCCGTCGGTTAAGTGACCAACTTCGGCTCAGGTCATGATCTCGCGGTCCGTGAGTTCAAGCCCCGCGTCGGGCTCTGTGCTGACAGCTCAGAGCCTGGAGCCTGTTTCAGATTCTGTATCTCCCTCTCTCTGACCCTCCCCTGTTCATGCTCTGTCTCTCCCTGTCCCAAAAAATAAATAAATAAATAAATAAATAAATAAATAAATAAATAAATAAATATAACGTTAAAAAAAAAAAGAGTACAAATTTAGATGCCCCTATTCAACATAGCTGTAAACTCCACTGTAAAGGGAGTGCATGGCACATCTAGAAAAATCTGCTCTGAGCTTCCCTAAGACAATGCTGAAGTGCGGCATTGTGAATTCCAGAATGAATGAATGAAGAACAACATTGGAGATCAAACGTATATTTGTGTGTATCACAGCTAACACGGCAACTGGGACACACAGCCTTTTTTTTCTCACATTCTGCCAGCCGTAGCTTAAACTTCCCACAGAGGATGGGGATTAACAGCCTGTCTCTTTTGGGGTTGGGGGGGGGATTATGAGTCAAATAAAATGTAGAATCTGCAAATGGAGCTCTGAAATGATGTAGTTGACGTTACATATGTAGTCTATTATGGTAACTGAGAACACGTGTGTCATAATGTTGGGCAAACCAATTCTAAAAATGGGAGAGAGGAGAACAAAAACTGACCCCCAAAATTCAGCTCAAATCACATGATCCAAACAAGATGCGCTGTTAGGAAAGCTTTAATAAAATACAATTCTTTGCTGTCCACCATGCCTATCCCAACCCTTTTCTACCCCTCCATACTTTCCCTCTTTCATTTTTAGATATAGTTTCCATCTATCAGTTTGGATGACTAATTCCCCATTATGCTGGAGTGCCAGTATGACTTTTAGACTTTACTAGTCTTCTCTGAACCCATGGATAGCTTTAAAATATCATGAATCTGAAATATTTCCCCCCAAAAATAATGAAAACCCTCTGACATAAGGACCTGAGAGGATACAGGAGACTGGAAGACATCAAGACTGTTAGACCTAAGGAGACACCGACCATACATTTGGCACTTTGATCACTTACATCACTGGTTAAAACCACTGAGGCTGCTTGTGTTCAGGTGTTCATAGCCCTATCTGGAATGAGTCACTGGAACAGGAATACAGTGGGGAATGGGGAGTAAATACAAATGTGGAAATTCTTTCCCAGTCTAAAGAATCGGTAAGTGCAGAGTAGGAAATAAGCAATAGGAAATAAGAGCACACGAAAGAATTAGAGTATCAAGGCAATGAAGGAACCAAAAATTTTAAAATGTGGGTTGGAAACATGGCAGATAGTGCAAATTTAGGGCAAAGGGGCACTGATGTAATGGAGTTAATTTGAAACTTAGCCGAATTTAGCGACTGTTACGGGGTTTCATATTACTTTTTTCTTTTCCTCTCATTGATTTGATGACTTTGGTATGTTTAGCTTTTAATTGTCCTCAGCTCATTATTCAGTTTAAGATGTGAACATGTCTTAATACAACATAGTTTAAAACTCTGTCATTTAAATTCTTATTGGTGCTATTGCAAACTCCTGTGTTTTAACCTGAGCTGTGGGAACCCCTCCTCTATTGATTTCCTGGGGATTCTAGAACACCAGCTCATCAGCAGATGTTTTTAAATCAAGGGGAGGGGGAGTAGAGTCAGTAGTCAGTTTATAGATGGAAAATTAAATGGAGGGTGAACGCATGACATTCTGGGGTTATACACCCTGTCAAATACTGCTTAAAAAGATGAAGAATAGGTAAATCATCATCCTTCCTTCCTTCCTCCCTATCCTTCTACCCCAATAGCTCTAGCAGACATGGAAATTTACAGGATAAATGCCAGATAATACTTGCCAAAGGGAAAAAAAAAATAGAATTTCTAACTCTAAATCCACATGGTTACTATTGCTTGCCAATCGTGTCTCTAAAATGTCTTTACAACATTCTTTCTCTCTCTCATTCTTGTAGCTAAGTGCAGGCCTCTTTAACTTCTCACTTGCCATTTACATTGAATCTTGCTGTTACAGTAGCCTGTGTTCTTCCCCTTTTTAGCCTCTCCTCAGTGTAATTCCTTTTGTGAACATTTGCCAATTTAATACTCCCAGGAAAGTGCTCCTACAGTGTACAATGGCACGTCCTTTCTCAACAGTTTCAAAAAGTTCGCCAGATATCAGGCAAATATCCTTAACTTTACCCTCAATGCCCTCCTATAACATAGCTCTACTTTATGTACAAACTCATCTTCAAATGATTACTTTTAGGGGCACTTATTCTAGTCAAATGTCCTCATTATTGTCCTAACTCACATCATAGTTTCCCACTCTCAAGTCTTTGCTGTCACTGGTCCTAGGTCTCCATTGTAATGTTTGATGTTGAGCCAGGCTGACCCAAGACTCTGACTGATTCCAAGAAGTTTTCCCTGATCATTTCACTTAAGTCACCACTTATGATATTTTTATATTTGTACATATTTTGTGGCACACCAATTTCTATCTTATAGTATAGTTCTCACATTCAGCTATATTTGAATCCGTATTTTTACCACATCTATCTATATCTGATGTGTCTTTCTTGGCTGTATTTTTCAACGCATATTTCTTACATGCATGGTCTGGGTAAGATTTACCTTTATAACCCTGCTGATCTTAGCACTTTGCTTGATGCATAAAAACCTTCAAATGTCTGTCGAGTGAATAAATAAATACGCTTAAGAGTTTGAATACTTGTGTATCTTAAATGCATCTACATGAGTTTTGCAGATGATACTAGTTGCTTAATTTTTCTTTATGAAAACTGTCCTTTGACCACAGCTCCTGATCATCCATGTCCTTTTTTTTCAAAAGACGGTATCTGGAAAGTCACTTGGAAATTCGACATTTTAATTGTTCCCAAGATTGAGTCAGCTTAGTCATATCTTACCAATTATACAGGAAAGTTCAGTTTTTCATAGAAAATAAGGAACTGAAGAGAGCCCTGGAGAAGATTTCACAACTCTGTTCAGTAATCTAGAATTATGGAGTCTCATAAAAATTATGTCATCAATTGCCAGAATGTAAATTAATTTATTATTCTCAGTTATGTGTAATAAGAGAAACAACTGAACATTTTGATATCAGGTAGACAAAAGAAAACTGGAGAAGTTAAGATAATATCCATACTATTGTCGTCATACAAGATATTTGTGGTAGTGAGTACTCAAGACATATTTGGACTGATGAATTTTGGCTTGAATTAGCTGATTCAAAGCCACTCTTCCCTACTAATATGAATTAAGACTATAAATTTTAGTAATTTTTATAAATAGTAATCATTTTGTCTTATTGAAAATATATTTGGGTTTATGCTTGCCAAAATAGATGTTTAAAAAATGTTTCAAAAATTAGGCAATGCTATCTTTCATGTAAATAGATGCCAGATAACTGATTTGGCCAATTTTGTGATTTATTTCACAGTTTACAAGATAATTTCACTTACATTTTTTTCATTGCATTCAATTTTCCGAATAACCCTATGAGATGGGTAGGATTAATTTATTTTACACATGAGAAAACAAAATTGTAACAAATTTAGGTTTTGTATACCCAGAACTACTAAGTGCAAAGACATACCTTTGGATTCTAGGCCAGTGTCTTTCAAAAAACCATTCACCTCGTAGTAATATACTATATATTTGCAATAAATATTTGTTAGTCAAGGAATATTGTTCAAGGCCGAGTATAGTTTTTTTTTCAAATAAAGGTATATCTGGCATAAAATTATATTTGATGAGTGACTATTAATAGATTAAATTTAGGTAATAATAATTAAGTAGAATACGATTTTTTTAAGCAAAATGTGGAATTACATAAGGTTTTATATTTGTACAAGTCTTATATTCTGTATGAAATACTTTGGAATGATTCACATGCAGGTCCTCTCTGGACCCAATGATCTCTGTAGATCTTTTCGCTTCTAACATTGAGAATGTGCTATGGAGATAATCGTTAACATTCTTACATGCGTACAATTGATAAATTCATGAATTTTCTAAGATACAGTTTTGAATTTGTTTTTAAATGTTGGGTAACACTGGATTACTAAGTGATTCCTTATTTACTGTCAATTATGTGATAATTATTTACTAATGGTCATATGTGAACGCTTCCCTTATTTTTATGTATACGTTTTATTTTATAATGGCAATGAAAACACTCCAGGCCATGCATTTCAGCATGATTATTATACCTCTCAGGTGGTTAAATCTATTTTAACTGCCTTTATCTCTGGATTCTGTAGCTCACCCACAGTTTTGACCACAATAACTTTTAAATTAAAGGGTTTTATTGAATTTTAATTAAGGACAACGCTAATACTGGTACTCTAAATTTAGCAACCTTGAAAGACATTTGAGTTTTAGCAAAATAAATAAAAAGGTGTCTGGAGGGTAGCACAGAATGCAGTTCACAAATTGAATGTTTATTTTAAAATATTAGCTAAACTTCTGGCGTGTTCCAGGAGCTGGGTTCTGAGTGAAGAGTCTAACTGTGGTTATTTGTTATTACAATGATTTTTAATGTGTTAATGCTAAGAAAAAATAGTTTTTTCGTGTATTATATTTCATATATATATATAAAATTAAAATAACCAAGTGATTTCTAAGCACATACTCTATTTTATAGTTGTTGTTTTATAACATTTTACTATCAATGGACATATATAACTCCTTTCTCTATGCTTAGAAGTACATTTCATTCGTTAAGGTGATGAATAGTCTTTAGACCTGTAGGTATTAGCATTTTCAATTTTGAAACTCCTTTTTTCCAGTATAATACAATTTTATAGATCCTAACATATTGAGAGTTGTATTTTCACTATCTGTTGATTGAAATATTATGTAGTAGTAGTCTAGTATAATTTAGTAGTAGTGAATTTGTATTTTATCAAACTATTCTACATAATTTTTGAAAAATAATGTGTGTAAGAAATATACCATTTTATTAACCTACAGACAGTGTTTTGTTCCCTTGTTCCCACTGACTCACAGAAATAATGGGCTTTCCAATGGAGTTTAATATGCTGAACCTTGTAGCTGTAGCAAATATATTTCAGAACTGTTTTGGGTGGGCGGGGTTAGATGTAGTGTGGCCTGGAGGTTACACTGGAATCAGACAAACCTGGGTTCTGCTCGGGGCCCAGCATTTCTCAGTGCCTAACAAAGTATAAAAGTACTTTCACTTTCCAAGGCTAAATTTTCTCATCTTTAAATTGGAGAGATTTAATGATGACTACTTTATTGGTTTGCTGTGAAGATTAAGTTAAATTATAAATATAAAATAATTATTACGTTTCCTGGCACACACTATGCATTCAGGGATGTTACTGTTGCCGCCATCATTATTGTAATTATTCTTGTTGCTATGAATCCGCTAACCTTCACTATTCCACTATGGTAAGGGTTGACATATATATTATTATGCACTGGGATTGTGTGTCTGCAGTATGCTAAAAACATGAAAAACTAAACAGTTCAGTTCCTTAAATTTACTGACTTTCTTTAGTGTTTCTCTTATTAAGCCCTATTCAAGGTTGTTTGGATAGAGCAACACAAGTTGGAACAGCCACATAATCCAGTAAGTTACAATTCATTCAAAATTTTAAAGCATGTGCCATATGATAATTTTAGGAAGGAACACCAGTGCATCTAAAATTACTCTAGCAGTGAAAGACTGAATTCTCTTTTGAGAACATTGCACGGTACTTGTTCAAAAAAACCTAAACAACTTATAGAATTATCTTCCTTCACTGAATTGATATATTTCTCAAGGGGCTATTGTTTAAGTAGTGTTGATGTTAGTATTTTAAAATGCATTAAGTTGATCCAAAAGAGTATCTGTGCCTCCTTGTATACCTGGCTTGCTCATGGAGCTGGATGTGCAAAATAGGTCTCAAGCAGAAACAGTCTGTTCCACAAAAAAATGTGGAAGTGACCTAGTTCACTCTGGATCAATCTCCCTCATTTTGCAGTTGATGAAACACAGTGTGTATAGTATTCTTGGGACAACTTTAATGGTGTGCTTGAAGGAGGGCTGGTCTTTATGGGTCTACAAAATGCTTTGGCTATGCGTACAAGAGTAGTTCATCAGAGAGCTCATATCCTATCTCTGTGGCTATCCTCCTGTACGTTCACTGGAAGGAACGAGGAGAGGACAGAGTCCAGTATTTTGGGAACACATATATTTAATGAATTAGGAAGATGAATTAGGAAGAGTGGCAGACATCAAAGTGAATTCCCCACAGAGAAATTAAAATCCTTATACACTATTGGTAGAAATGTGAAGTTGGGCAGCCACTTTGAAAAAACACTCTTGGTTTCTCAAAAGTTAAATATAGAGTTACCATATGACCAAGAAATTGGGGATATACCAGGAAGTGTTATATACCCAAAAGAAACTTGTCCATGCGAAACTGGTTAGCAGCATTATTCGTGATAGCTAAAAAATGGAAACAACACAAATGTTCATCCACTGATGCATGAGTAAATGAAATGTGATAAATACATACAATGGAATATTATTCAGGAAAAAAAAAGAAAGAAAGGGAAGAAGTACAGATAGGTGCCATCCCATGGATAAACCATAAAAACAGTATTCTAAGAGAAAAAAGCCAAGAACAAAAGACCACATAACATACGACTCAATTTACATGAAATGTCCAGAATAAGAAACCCCCATGGAGACAGAATGTAGTTTAGAAATTGCCTATGGCTAGAGGTGGGGTAAGCTGGTAGGAAATGGGGAGTTACTTCTGATGAGCACAAGCCTTCTTTTAGAGGTGATGAAAATGTCCAAAAGTTGATTGGAATGCTGGTTGGACAACTCTGAATACACTAAAAAATAGTAAATGTATGCTTTAAATGGGTAAATTGTGTCTGTAAGTTATATCTCAATAATGCTGTCATGCAAAAAGGAGTGAGTTGCAAATCCTGCCTGTGTATCCCACTGATATTCATGATCAGTTTCATAAACCAGACTATCATGAGGATTTTTCAGGTTTCAGGTTTAAAGTGGTTGAAATGCATTTTCAAGAACAGCTTTCATTGAAATGCATCAAGGTATAAGTGCACTCCCCAAAGAAATACTTTAACTCATGAGCTTAAATAATAACCAAATTTAATTCATTCCAGGTACATTCTCATTAAAGAAACTGCTGGCCAAAATGTTGAAATAAACATTTAGCTACTAAGCGAACAAATTAAACTCCTTTATGATTTAATTGCACCAGTGAGTATTTCTTTCTGGAATGTGTTTCTGCTTTGATACATTTCAATACACATCATGAATTATGTTGAATGATGGCATTTCAGCATGTGTGTGAGTATGTATATACATATGTATTTTCAAACAGCATTTAAAATGTTATTTAAAATATATATGCATGTGTACATGTGAACATTCCAATTTCAACGTTTATGTGTATGTATACAATACAGAAAGACATATTCCCATAAGTCCCGTGCAATGTAGTCATATTGTGGGGTATATATTTGCCAACTACTTGCAAGCATTAGCAGAAATATTCACTCTCTGCTTTTTCTCCTTTCCACTCCATATATATACATATGTGAATGTACAAATATTTGATAATGTTTTATTTACCACGTGATAGACCCACAGTATTTATAGGTGGCTATTTTGATCATCATGCATATTTTGAACCACTGGAGCTATTTCGAGGAATTTTTAGTGCTTTGAAAATATACAACATTTCACTTCTAGATGCACACAGATTCATGGCAGTGATTACAGAAAAGGAATGACTATAAAAAATAAAACAAAGCAGAATTCAGCCCAAATCTTTTCCTACTCTTTTAAATCTTGGTGCAGTGCTTTTCAGTTAGTTGCTCCTTTCTCACGGACTTCTTTTACAGTGTTAATGTCAAGATTACAACTTATTCCTCTTAACCTATTGATCATCTAATGAGAAATGAGAACTTTCCCCTCTGAAGGAAAAATTCTTTTAAAAGTCTCTGAAGTGTAAAAAATTTATTTTCCTGTGGGCATACGCACACACGTTCATACACATACACAAAAATCATACCTCTCCTTTTTTTTCTTATCTAATTTTAGAGCTAGCCAATTCTGGTAGTATGATCATTGATCATGTTGTGGATAGTCTGAAGTCTCATCTCACCACCCCTTTTCTCCATAGTTGAAAATCAGTGTTCAAATCCTTTACCTCTCTTGTCCGTCCTGGAAAACCCCCCTTCCTCTGCCATTCACAAATACCCAGAGATACTGTTACAGTTATTCACTTTTTCTATCAAACAGGTATTTGCATCACTTTCCAATATGTTTAAGGAGAATGCATGACTATAAATAAAGTACATGGCTGAAATATAGCAGCCAGGTAGGATTTTTAATAGCATTTAACCAGAAATGAGGTGGGGGTTCTCTTTCTGCCTAATGAGAGCTTTGTTTTCAGTCTGGAAACTTATTGCCGTATAGAGCACAAAGGGACAAAATCCATACTAGAAAGAATAGAGTCTGCCTTCTCAGGGTGGGGCAGGATGTCTACCTCACCAAATAGATACAATACACAAACTCGAAGCTGAGGAGACACAGGATGGGCCCAAAGGAGGGACATTGTCTTTGGGGCCAAGTCATTCCCAGAATGTCTTAGAAGAAACCTGACCTCCTTAATATACCATGGCAAACTTGGTGAAATTTGAGCACTACAAAAAATAGGAAATCTCCTATAAATAACAACAAATGAGAACAAGACCAGTGCATATTAGTGAGGGTCAGAAAGACTGGGGGCTCATATAGAATCAGCAGCAATTGCATAGGTAGAAGCAGAGATGTCCAGCCTTGAATGGGAATAAGTCTTTGAGCATTCATGACAGAAAATCCAGGCTATCACTTAGAGATTGCTGTATCGCATTATGATTTAGAGAGTTGTAGATATTTTTTGGGTTCCATGGAGTCGTTTCAATTATTTTCATCTACTTCTTTGTTACCTTCATAAAGTGCTAACTCTAGCAGATTGATATCTGACCTTCAATTGGCCAGATTTAATTATTCCTTATCAAGTGTTGGGTCTCCAGAGTGAACAAACCTAGAAAGCATGATCATGTCAAACATTGAGTTGTGCCATTTGTGTGGAATGACTTTCATCCACTGTCTTTTCTTGGTAAACTACTGCTGTTTTGCAAAGGCTTGAGTGAAATGCTACTTCCTCTATGAAATCATCATAGATGGTCCACCTGAATTAAATTGCCTTCCATCATGTACCATAACTCTCTGTACATAATTCCCTTATGTCTATATAACATTGTTTCATAGGTATTTTTTTGGAGCTGAGATTCTTAAAGGAAGGGGCCTCATATTATTTAATTCAATATGTATAGTCCTTAGGACAGTGCCTGAACATGGTACCTAAAGGTGGAACCAATAAATGGTATCTGTTGATTGTCTAGTTTAACATACAATGAGAAGCTCCCCAGATTTACCCGATGTTATTCACTTTGTCCAGTTAATATTTGTTTCTCCATCATTTCTAGGTTTCACCTGGAATAGAGTAAGACATGATGACCTAGCCCATAAAAGTCTAATGATTCATCCAATAACAATTCTTGGTATCTTAGAGCAAACTATCAAGTCAGAACTCCCCTTCACTTCAACATGGGTCAGAAAGAATTACTTGTCTGTCCCTTGTGACCTTTTCTACTTCTTAGTTTTCTTCATTCACAGGAGGAATTCTGTAATGTCTTAAAGTCAGAGGTTTTGGAGGCATATTTAACTCATACTTACCCTTGTGTACTACACTCTTCATGAGATTGTCAGCCAAATAACACACACCTGGCGCCTTTTCCAGAAGTTTCCCTCCACTTACCCACCCTCTTTTGCATGCCTGTAGTTTACCAGTGAACTAGTCCAGGAATAAACACTTGAACTAAGAAACCTCTTTTCAGAAATTTGGATTTAGAAACTCAAGTGGTTGGACCAGCTTCTCTACTGTCATTAAAGTAGGCCATATGGTCTAAGAAACTGAGCAGAGCAGAGAAATGGAGAATTGAACACATATGCAGAGAAGAGAGATGAATGAGAAATACAGAGATCTAATACTTGTAAGTCCTTGATTGCGTCTTTTCCCAGAAACCAAGCCACACGTCTAGCCTTGGGTTTCACAAAACAGCCTAGTATCCTTATAATACTTTTTTTTTGGTCAAAGATAGTTAAATTTGGGTTTCTGACGGTTGAGCATAGTGCACTAACTTACTTTCATGTAATGGTTGGCAAATGATAGCATTTTCCCTTTACAATCTATTGTACATTTATACCCTCATCCCTTTATGGATAATTTCTTAATGTAGACATTCATAAGGTCTCAAAGAATCCAGTTACTGCTTAGTACTCCTGATCTCCTGTCACATTAAAGAGAACTGAGACTTTGTGACCAATGTTTAGAAGCAGATGGGTCTAGCTGGTACATACCATCAGGTGACAGCATTAATTCAGTGTTAAAGGGAGTGAGATATATACATACGCATGTACATATGTTTGTACACTTATGTGCGTGTGTGCATGCGTGTGTGTGTGTGTGTGTGTGTGTGTGTGTGTATCACTCTCTTTACTCTAAGAGAAATGGCAGTTAGGATGACTAGTGATATCCTCACTACTGGCATACACGATGCAGGTGTTAGCTCAGTGAGCGGGAGATATTATTCGGACGTAAGGGGGCTGTAGAAGTACCTAAAGATGGAGGTGGGGAAAAAAGGAAGCCAGTGAGGTAGTGCGGCCACAGTAAGGAAAGTGGAATATGACAGGGATGGAGCAGAAGGCCAAAATCACACGAGGCATGAGTTGAACAGAAGCTGACACATGTGTGTAGACCTTGGACTAAAGCAGGAACATTTACTGAGTGTTTTACCTGCCACTGTGGTATGTGTAGGATTGAAAGTATCTTTTTATTTCCTGTTACAAGTAAATAACTACGATCATTTTTCAGCTGGCTTCTGATCACTTTATTTAATACATTTTAATTGCGTATCTGTTGTATACTAGGCCCTGTGTTACGCTGTTGTGGAAATAGGAATTGTCTTCACTCCTGTGGGTCTGCAGTCCAGTAGGGGTGACAAGAAAAAAGTACTTTAGCAGATAAATCTTATGATCACGTGTTATGAGGGCTGCTATGAGCACTTGTCTTGAATCTTCTATGTCATAATGCCATCCACCATTTCCTTTTGTAGTCAAGCATTTTTAGGCCAGAGATTAAATGTTTTACTTGTAAACCAAGTCAGATACCACTTCATAAAGTTCAAAGAACAACTTCTAAAACCAGGCGCGTTGTTTTTCCTAACTAGTAAACCAAGTAATTATCCATGCACTCTCTGCTTTTGAATGGTCTGGGTTGGAGAGAAGCGATGGCATGTGAAGCATGGGATTGACCCAGCCTGGCCAACAGGGCAAGGGCCAAGGGCATGGCTGTCTGTCTTCTTGATGTTTAGGCATCTCAGCGATGTCAGAAGAAAAGGGTACTGTGCCCATCAGGACTGGCAATTATAAGAAGCCCATGTTGGAAAGTCATGGAATGCATTAATGTAAAGTCATATTGCTCAGTATTCTTCCAAAGGATTAATGGGTCTGAGGCACAGATTTTTCTTCTGACATTAGGGATTTCTGAAGGCAGGCAAGGACAAAGCATGCCCAATTCTATATTTACCTCAAGTTCACCCTCACCTTTGGCACTAGGAAAATCCTGCCTAGTGCCTAGTTACCTGCCTAGTTACCATTCTAGATCCACCTGGACAGACTTTTTCCTGTAAGATGTTTTCTCCTCACAAGCTAAAAGTTACTTGAAGTGCTGAAACAGAAACATGGAAAATGCCAGAGCATAGCAGTGCAATTATATGTGAAAGACAACAGATCTGCTCAAAAGTCACTACAAGAGTTTGGAAAGCAAGGCAGCTGGAGTGCTCAAATGATTAAATAACCGATATGACATGGATGAGGAGCACGGAGCGAGAGCCAGATGTGGGAATAGATGTTCCCTGATCCCCAACGGCAGATCAGAGGGGTTGCAAGCAAGATACCACGGAAGCAGCCAAAAAGCCACCAAATTCCTTGCCTGTTGGTGAAAGTGGACGATAGTAGATTTATGTTGTGTAAGTCTACATGCAATCTGGATTTGTCCAGAAATCTTTATTTTCATATGAAATATACGGCCCTCATCACTTTGTCTTTGCCTGTTAATTGCTACCTCAGAAGTGCTTTTTCAGTGCTTTCTAATTATTTCTAAATCAGAAATTGAATGTCATGACACAGGCTTTCATTTATCATATGCATAGTCTCACTGTGTGTTCTCACTGTGTGTTCAGCCTAAACAGAGATTAGACAATTACCTAGCCATTCAACCAGTCAGCAAATGTGTATTGATTGGCTAGAGTAGAGAACAGCAACCAATGGGCCATGGGCCAAATCTGGCCTGCTGACTGTTTATATATGGCCCATAAGCCAAAAATAGTCTACACTTTGAAATGAGGAAAATCAAAAGGAGAATATTATTTTGTGTCACATAAAAATTATACGAAACTCAAATTTCAGTGTCCATGAATAAAGCTTTATTGGAACACAGCCACACCCATTTACTTACATGTTGTCTACCACTGTTTTTCCTTTACCACAGCAGAGTTGAGTATTTGCCACTGATATTGTACAGGTCTAAAGTCCTACAATATTTATCATCTGGCCCAGAAGAAAAATTTGTGGACTGTGGCTTGGAGTATGCTCAGAACAATATGCCCCCCATCTGGGGATGGAGAGACAAACAGCAGAAGCCCTGTAACTTAGAGGTTCACAGGCTAGTGCTGTGATATCGGAGGCAGCCAAGAGAGCTGGAAGGAGCCAAGGAGACACCTGGAAGAATCATGAGAAACTTGCAGGAGACATCCGTCAAAGGTGCACAAGACATCGATATCCATTTGGAAATGAACTTGTTGGTTTCCTGGAAAAAAAGTCTTTTTAACTTCCCTACCAGTACCTTTGGTCATGTTTTGGTAGAGTTTTAATGCACTCATGGATTAGTGAGTTAGTAGATGACTATTATACATGCGTTGAACATGCTTTTGTTCCCACTGGACCACTGTTTAAAGCCTTTTAATATTGATATTCATAGAAAGTAGCAAGAATGGAAAGCTTGTTCTGATGCAATTCAATCCACATTGGATGGCTCACTTTGAATAAAAATTGAACCAAACCAATAATGATAATAACGACAAGGATGTCAATAGTACAGGTCACATCAGCCCTAGTGGCATTAATACTTAACTTGGGCAGCCAACGTAAAAAGGCTTTTAGACCACTCAGGGTCCTGTGTATGTCCTTAGTATAGAGCAGTGGTTAGGAAAATGACCTTTAGGGTCACACAGACCTGGATTCTAGTTTTTACTTGTTCATTATTTGTCCTTCCTTGTTCATTTACCATTCTAAATTACTCCCCAACACATAATCCCTTCATCTGTAAAGACAGCGGTTATCTTGGTTTTAGAGGACTGTTGGGATACAGGCGTATATAGTGGTTAGCACAGTGCCTGGCAGATAGTAACACTTACCATATGTTAGCTATGGTTGTCAATAAATATTGCCAATATAAAGCAGAAGTCAAAGATGTAAATAGAATACAAAGAATACTTGTCTATCCTACTCTCCAGTTACCCAACAAGAGCTTCCTGCACAAGGCACACTAATCTGCAGGTTTCCCAAACATCTGGCTGATCATAGTAACCATTTAGACATGTTTCTAAAAATGCAGATCTTTATCTTTATCCTGATCTTCTGAAAACCTTGGCTGTAGCTCTGGGAACTTGCATCAAAAACGACAAACAGACAGACACCTCTCCAGGTGTGAAAACCGCGAATATCCTTAGAGAAGCTAGGTTATAAAATCTCTCAAAAATACATATATAACTGTTGTCCCTCAGAACAAAACATAATTTTGAAACACGTGGGAGATGTATAATCTGAGCAGAATAGGTCAAAGTATTTATGGTAAACCAACGTTTCAGAAAATAGAAAGTTTTGTGGTTCATGTATGTGACTTACATAAGGCGAGCCTCTCCGTGTGTATTCTATATTGTTTTTCTTCTGATTAAAACCAGAATTAGCCTTTCAATAGATTACAGTTTTGTTTCCTTCCAATTAAAATTGTCATTTCTTTTTCACTTTTCTCACAAGTGTGATGTTTTCACCTCATGAAAGCATTGCCTTTTATTCTGCTTCAGACACCAGCCCCCACGTTTCAGAGACATGAGCTAAGAACGGTCTTATTGAGAAGAGAGAAACATTTAGAATAATAGGAGTTGTTACACGCACAGTAACAAATGAAATACATCTTTTGTAAATAACTCCCACCAGAAATCTTATATTTCCAGGCATCTATGCATCTACCTTCATATAACAACTTTTGCGTTCGTAAAACATTCATTGAAGGCAGCTCTGCAGTTTTATAGAAAAACAACGTGCCAGGGATGCAAGAATCTTGCCAGTTCTGTGAAAAATGACACCAATTAAAGCTTAAATTGCTTGTTTTCTCATAAGGTACATATTTTCATAACTTTGAAATCAAATAATTGCTGCTTTTATATTAAATACAATAAAACAAAAAGGATGCTAGTTTAGAGGAACTGCTACAAGCATTTTAATATAATTTTCCCACCATTTAAAGTCACAAAATATGGAAAACAAGTCAAGTATGCAAAGTTCCAAGGAGATAGAGAAACTCCTTCAGATTATTACATCATTTGTCTTTTGTGTCAGGAAATGTGTATATGATTTCATTGTTTGATTAAATGCCAAAAAAAGGCACATTGCTCTTATCTAACTGATTACAGATTTTATTCATATGAAAAAGTATTTGTTAATGCTTTACCATTAGATTTTTTTTTTAAGTTCTAAACATGCATTTCCAAAAAAAATAATCTTCTAACTTCCCAGGCTTTATTTCTTTATTTTACATTAACAATACATGGTACTCAAATTTCCCAAAGTAAAAGCCAGTCCCTAATGATTTCATATCTGCAAACCAGGCAAACAGTTCCTTTCTGACTGGGCAGAGTGAGTGTGTGTGTGTGTAAGTTCTCAACTATATCATATCAATTTTCAAAAACATTAGGGAAAGCGCTTTTAACATGTTGAGATATCTAAAATAAAAGGTTTGGGGTATGTGTCTCTAGGGCATTACACATCAGAGAGGAAAATACAATTTAGAATCCGATTAAAGTATTGTAATATGTTTCATTTAAATACCTTTATATAATAATTCATTAACATATATGTAAGGCTGCAATTAAGCAGATGAAGTCTAATTTTCTTAACATAAAGTACTGACTAATAAATTTGTGATATTTATTTAAAAACTTGTAAAAGTGCTGTCACATAGATGCTCACATTTTATCTGGGGGTGCCTGAGTGACAGCTATGGTTTCAGAGAGATACCATGTGCTTTTCATGGTATAAACTAGCTGTCTGCATTAATAATAAGCTTGTGTTGAAGCCAATTTGAGGCTACATCGAGGGATTTCAAGGTCATTTGCCAATGGCCTGGCCTCCATTAACTTCTTCAGTAAAAGTCCCAATGATCCTTATTTTGGCCTTGAGTCTGGGTTATCAAAATCATCCCTCTTAATATTTCCACATAAATAGCTTGTTTCCTTAAATAGTTATTATATTCAGTGGGGACAGTTTCTGAAAGCCTCTCAGCTCAATAGAAAAATGCATTTGGAAAAGTCTGTTATTTTAAAATATATCTATATTTGGAAAAAGAAGACTTTAAGAATGCTTTGAATATTTAATTAGAAGACATTAAAGACAGCTAAGTGTTCCCCTTGTCATGGGGAGCATGAAGTGATATAAAACAGTGAGATTTCCAAAATATTGGAACTGTCAGTTTGCTAAAAGACAAGTAAGAAAGTAGGGTAAATAATTATGCTATGTTCACATACATATGTTGATTTTTTTTTTAAAGTCTTAATTGCTTAACATATTAAATAAAAAAAAATGATCTTACCATCTTGAGCTTCTTCCTTTACTAGGCTCTTTTGGAAAAGTATTCCACCCCCCCCCCCCCCAGTTGTTATTTACATTAAAATCTGTAAACAATGAAGCACTTTAACAAAGAGGGCTTGGAAGCCATTGGTAAGAAGGACTAAAGAGAAATAGATCTTATTTATTGTGTTATTTAAACCTGAGTTACATTACACCATCTTACATTTAAGAGGCAGCTTGCTAATGCAAGCAAGGGTGTCTCCTGCAACGAGACAAAGATTAATGCCATGTGTACTGATGATGCTCCACCACAATTCAGAATTCTGTGGCGCCATGACGCCCCTGTTTTATATGGTGGTTTGCCAAGAGAAAATTACTTAAACCAATTGTGAATGCATTCCTTTTTTACTTTTTATACAACCACATTTATGTAAGTAAATAGTATAATGAATATTTTTGAAATGATCCATCATTTTGAATTCACCTAGTTTGTATAAAATGCAACGTACGTTTTTTTTTCCACTTGCGAGAAAGAGTTTCACATGGGAATGTTCAATTTTTTTCCCCCTATGAAAAAGATTTCTCATAGACAACCAACCACAACTGGAATAGATTCTTTTAAACATATTGTAATGTGAGAATTTTGTTCAGCTGGAGGGTGTTTTATTCTTTAAATTGAAAGCCGTTGTTCTTCAGAACTAGTATGACAATGTAATGCATGATGTGCTAGTCGCTCTTTATATGCAGAAAGTGATATGCTTAAAATACATATTGAATATTGAAATGTTATGTGATATATGAAACTCCTTCAGCGTTTCAAGTTTGTGTGCTCAATAACTGGGTTACCTGTTGCAGATACATGTGGGGACTGCAAATTGCTTAGGAGACCCCACATTAAGAATTATCTCTGTTCTTCTAGATTCAGCCTAACTTGTTGGCTAGAGATGACGAATTTAGCAACCAATAATTTGGGGGCAGTAATATGCATCATAAAACCATCACTTCTCACATCCAACAATTAGCCCAATTTATTCATGAGCAGCACAAAGACAGTGAATGTTGAAACTAAAACTTAATTCATTTCTCCTTAGAGAGCAGTTCCTTCCAAAACAGAACTGAGATCATTTACAGAAGGTTTTGGTAAAACAGTTTTCTGGATTTGTTCATTATATTTTTCCAAGGGTGCTTTAGTTTTATCATCCAATGGAAATGTGCATATGTATGCAAACACACACATACACTTCTTAAGTAAGCATTTTGCTGCTGCTTCTTCTTCTTTTTTTTTTTCCAAGTGGGCTCCATGCCTAGAGCAGATCTCCGTGTGGGGCTTGAACTCATGATCCTGAGATCCAGACCTGAGCTAAGATCAAGAGTCAGAGGCTTAACTGACTGAGCCACCAAGGGCCCCCATCGTTTTGTTATTTTTAATAAAAGTGTTAATATATCAACATTTTGAACAATAATTTAATTTCTGATACTTTATGTCCCTGACCTGAAAAACACTGTGTTTTACTTTTCCCTTTTTCTTTTGAATGGGTCTGCTTGTGGCTCTTATTTCTAAGGTTTTTTTTTTGTTTTGTTTTGTTTTATCTTTAGAATGAGTAAATAGTATCTAATTTATAGGATGTTTTAGGGATTAACTAAGACCTCTTGTATAAAGGAGCTTGCATAATGCTTAACGCATAAGTTCTCCATGAAGTTTATTCTTTCCCCCCATTTGCTTCCCCTCATCACTCACTTCCTGTTCTAGATATGTGAATGATGGCTGGATGACTTCATATTGTCATTTGGGCCAAACAGATCATGTGATTCCTCTCATGACACATAGCCAAACTACTTGACATCTGAGACCCTCTGTGTTCACCATTTTGTCATAGAGACTATCAATTCATTAACTCATTGAATAAATATTTCAAGGGTGCCACTCTTCTAGGTGCTGAGGACTCTGATGTGCACATAGACATGGTTCACGAGTTTTATTGTTCTGTTTCTTAATGTGTAATCAATTTCCCCTTCCATACTCATTGAAGGAAGTTTAACACTTGAAGTTTAACACTTTTTCTTGCTTTCACCTTAACCAGAGATTACACTGGTGGATGTAGGTTCACATGAGAATCCAACTCTACAGAAAAGTTGTTCTTGAGTATCCAGTATGTCTAATTTTCAGTGCTAGGTGTTGTTAACCCATCAGTATAAATCTTAGACTTTTGTCTTCTGAGAACTTATAGTTAGGGATTTAAGTGAAAGAAGTATGAAGTTCTAAATGCCATGCCATAATAGCAATGGACAAAGTTGTACAAGTGTGTTGTTCTCTGTAAACTTCAATCATATTTTATTTCCCGCAGAAATGGTATAGCTTACACCTCTTGGAAATCCAAGTTGGTCTTCTGTATAACTAGATTTGTACAAGGATAAAAACAGTTCTCACAAAAGGATCAAGCATATGTGAGAAATCAATAAATACAAATCAAGAGCAAAAACAAAATGTTTAGCTTGTACTATCTCCCATGAACTCAACACAGGGGACTTGGATATATGAATCCTTTGTTTTCACTTAGCTTGAAAACTTGGTGACTCCCTACACAGTTAACCCTAGTGGTTCACATTCTGTAGGTATTAATTTATGTTACTGTGACTGAGCTAGAGTTTTTATGGTATGGTGAATTTATTAATCTTGGTATCTCCCATCTTCTCGCAAAATGGCTGGAACGTGGTGGTAAAGGAAGTTGAATCAACGAACTGAGGGAAAGAGCTTAAGTGTCCTGGAATTCAGAGTAAAGCAAGACAGACTGACTTTAGACCTCAAGGCTGTTGAATGCCAGTCCTTTGCCGTAGTCATTAACTGCGCATGTATTATTTATCTTCACCAATCTACCATTCCAAAACGAGGTTTTTATTGATCAAGTAATAATATTTGTGACCTTGCAAGATTCTTTAGAACTTTCAGAGGAGGCATACTGATGGGATGGTCAGCCGTTCCCAATCAGACCTCCTAAATGCAACACAGTTTATTGGGTGCGAGAGACTTTTGAGTGAGCTCATAATCAGTGTTCACTCCCTCTGTCCTTCATGAATAGTAAACATCCCATAGCAGTTAGAAGTGACATGGACCCTCAGAACATGAATCAAGTCCATCTTCGCTCTAGTCCCTTGCTTTGTTCTCAGTGTTTGTCTTTATCTTTCAGCTGCCTGGCTACAACAATTTATTTGGCAACATTTGTGCCAAAAAAGGTATGCACGGCTGATTTAGGACAAGGGTTTTTCTATAGCTGAAACCTGCATAGATGAGCATGTTTGCTCTCAAAGTCTTTGAAACATTAACATTTTATTCATTGTGATGTACAATTTAGCAGTTTGGAATATATGACTGTTTGGAGAATAACCTCTAGAAGTTTCATGATTATGCCATGTATTTTGTAAACATTTATTTCCCAAGATTTGCAGGAAGGTCATGGATTTGATCTTTGACCCTGATGTCATGATAATCTTGGCAACTTTTCCATGCCCATTCCTCGGATCTCTTCCTTTGCTCATGTATAACCACTTCAGGATTGTCTCATCAACTGTGCACTCTGCCTCTTTCCTGTGAGAGTAAACATTTCATCAAATAAAAACAGTTTCATGACTAGGGTTTCCTTGGACAGAGTTAAAATAAAAGCTTTCCCCTTATGTAATTAAGGCAGAGACAACTGTAGACATGTTCTAAATCCTTAAAATGTTCAATCCTTCTATAGTCCCCATGTGCCCCATTGGAGCCAAAGCCATCTTAATTATGTATTCTAGGTGGAAGGCAAAAGACCAAATCCCTCCTCATGTGGACTTCAAAGTCTTTCATATCTCATCCACATCTCCTTGGTTTTTCTTTCATTTAATATTAAATGTTCCATCATTATCCTTAAACTTTCCATTGATGTACCACTTTTTATTTAAAGAAATAGAAATGGGCCAAAAAAGTCAACAATTGAGACTATTTCTCCCCAGTGTCCAAGTCCCTCCCCGGGAGTGAAGCACTTCATGTTAATAGCAATTCATTGCTCATTGCCTTAGTCCAAGGATATTTCTAGGGAGCCTCAAAGACCTAGATTTAGTGCAATCATGTGGTATCCTCAAAAATTCTTTTATACATAATCCAATTAATGTAGTATCTGAGGCAGCCTGTAGAAGTTGGCTATCAAAAATGGGTTTGAATAATCGCAGAAGTAGGTGTGTGGATGTGTGTATTCGCGTGGATGAAGAGAAAGAGGGAGTGGGGAGTTACTGATAAGTGGTTGTATGTAATTACTGAGAGCCTACTATGTCCCAGACAGTTGTGGACATGAGAGATGTGATAACAATGCCATGTTCCTTAATCTCTTGGAGCCTGTGGAATAGAAGTGGGAGAGAAACAATAAACTAAATAAAGATACATTCAGGTTCTGATAAATGTTAGAATGAAATGAAATAGAGCAATGACAAGGAAAGAAAAGGACTTTTTTTGTTTTTTTATACAGAAAAGACTCTCTGATATTATCAGATGGAGCTAACCATGTGAGGAACAATGGAGAAAGCTCTTCAGAAGAGAAAACACTAAGCACAAAGACTTGAGGGTTGGGAATGTATTAGAGCATAGTAATTTGGGATAGGGTCGTGCAGAAGGTGGTTTATTTTTTTGTTATTGTTGTCGCTGCTTTAATGTAACTTGGCTCAGCCACATACTTGACCTTCACTGGCTCTAGTACCTGTCAGAGTCCTGGCAGAAAAAAAAAAGATGGCTCACTCAAATTGATTAATTCAGGAGGACTTAATAAAGGGATTGTTTACAAAGCTGTGGGCAGTATTTAGAGAAATGAACAAGGATTGGTGTAGTACTCAGTCACCAGGAAGAAGGGGGACTCTTTGCAACGTAGGCTAGGAGAAAGAGAGGTCACAGAGCTCAGCAAGGGTACTTAATGGAAAGGGCTGCTCCCTGGAGCTGTGGTCTGCAATAGAGGAACACAGTCCGTCCTCAGTGATCTGGAAGGTGGGGCAGAGGAATAAATGCCTTAGCCTCACTCTCCTGTAGTCCTTAGACAGACTCTGCTGGTAAACTGGAAGCTGGAGGGCAAAAGGCGGTTTGTTGATGCTATCTACCTTGGTCACTTCCCAAGGCACAGAGCAGGATTTAAAGGGGGAGAGGGTAGAAATAGAAGGGCTAAGAAGAAATATTCAGTAAAGCTCTCTTTCCAATTTCCTCTGCAGTGCCTGGCACTGCAGGTCTTCCAGCTGAGGGTCTTCCAGAGTGCAGAGTCTGAGGGGGGCATCGCAGGAGCTCACCATACATTTGGATGACTCTGACATTGGTAGACCACATGATAACCTAGTGGTCAGGAAGTGTTCGTGTTTTCTCCTAAATAACGGTGTTGCTGGGTGACTTAAGTGAAGAATTATGCCTCATGAGCAGAATAGGCAGCCTCACTTAGGGTAACTGTCTACCAGTAACTCAACGTCCCTCTAATCTTTATGTTTCTAATTTGGGGAATGAAGCCTTTAGAAGCTGAAAACTATAGGCTAGTGAAGTATTATATGCAACCTTTTCCTTATAATTCCTTATTTGAAATACACTTGAAGTTTTGGGAAAACAAATTGGCATGATTTTCTTCTCCAATTTCATTTTTGATTTAGGTTCACAGGTAACTGTATTCACTGATGAATGCTCTGGTAACCACGCAGCAGTAAAACACGCGGAGCAAGAGTGTATTCGTTTGTGAGGGCTGCTGGGACAGCCTACCACACGCTGGGTGGCTTAAACAACAGAAATTTATTTTCTCATGGTTCTGGGGGCTGGAAGCCCAAGATCAAGTTGCTGGCAAGGTCCCTGGTGAGGCTTCTTTTCCTGGCTTGTAGACACCACCTTATCACTGTGTCCTCATGTGCATGTGCAGAGAGGGAGAAATCCCTGTGTCTCTTCCTCTTCTTATGACTCCAGTTCTATCAGATTGGGGCTTCCTCCTTATGACCTCATTTAAGCTTAATTATCTCCTTAAAGGCCTCGTCTCCAAATGTAGTCACCTTGGGAGTTGGGGCTTCAACATATATTTGCAGGGGGACAAAATTCAGTTCATGACAATGCTCTGGGACAACTGTTGAAAGATTTCAAATTGCCAGACACCTGGGAGGGAAAGTATTTGGGGCCATCCTACCCACCATATTTGCTGGAAGCTGTTATCTCAGAGTGCTGGTTCCTGATTCATGAGCTGATCGCTGAACAGCAGCGGTCCCCTCCTCCCCCAGCCACCCCATCTCCTCATGCTCCAACTCTAAGTCTTGAAAGTTACCATTTGACCTTTTGTTCTGCTGCAAATAATAGGGCATGGAAAATAGTCACACTATGCTACCTTCTCATATCTGGCTGTACTCACTCAGCCAATCGCCTTCAGCCTGAGCAAGCTACCCCTGAGTCCTGGTGATCTTAGCGCACTGGGGAAGTTTTGCAAATCCAAACCACTCCCTACAAAAAAGACTGGAGTCAATTTGTGTCAGCAAGAAATATGAATGCCTGTCAAGAATGGGTTCCCAATAGTGCCATGAAGTGATTATATAGTTAGCGGCTCAAGGTCCTGCTTTTGCGGGATGTCAAGTGGTATTATACCTGGCTCAATATGGTTTCTGTGTTTTGGTATGAGTAGGCACTCATTTTCAGTTTGTATTGCAAGTAGGATGCAAATCATTCTACCGAAATGTGGTTAAGATGCCCTTTTCATCACACTGGTCAGAGAACAGTGGTCTCCTGGAGAGAACATAGTAGATGGTCTGGTGTGCTGGAAAATGACTAACAGTGGCTTTCTTGAGGTGGAAGGGAGTAAGCTTTCAGCTTTTGCTAATTCCGTGGTGTAAATATTCCTGCCATAGCCAATTTCAAGCTACTACTATGACGCCGCTGTTTTCAGGGCCGGGAAGAGGTGTACATAATCAACTCTGGCAAGTGGTGCATGCCAACTCCAGCGTACCCCTGGGGGTGGGTGGAACCAAGAGGCAGAACGCTCAGGTCAGGGCTACGTCTTATCCTTCTAGGTGGAAAGATAGGCATGAACAACCTGTGCAGCGTATCCAGAGAAGCTTAATCCCATAGAGCATTTGCTGATGGCTACTCAATCAATGCATTTGATGAAGGCCATCTTTGGGCAAATAAACACAGGAGAAAAATTTTCTAAAGTCAGTAATGTGGACTAGGAAGAAAGGCACAAGCTATGTGATGTGAAGACTGAGACACACGGTGAAAGGATTCAGACTACTTTAGCCAAAAAATTTTTCTTGATACCAGAAGATTTTCTTTTTCTATTTTCTTTCTTTACAAGAGAGGGAGAAAGGGAAAGTTTTTATTTTATTATTATTTTTTTATTTTTTAACTTGTTTTGTTCTTGAGAACAGACGCTATGATCAACATATACTATCTGTCCTTCACAGACTGTAAGTATGTCTAGCAACCTATATACCTCTTTTCATTATTAGTCATTTTCATTACTAATCCTCCTCAGTGAGTCATGTTTTTTTGTTTTGTTTTGTTTTTTCTAAAATTAACAGTCCATCTGGGTATTTGTACCCTTGATCAAATTGGCCCTACCTGCCTATTAGAGTTAAAATTCTAAAGCAAAACCAAAGCCACTCCCCCTTCCCAGCATCCTTATTCAAAAACAATTTTTTCTAGGGCACCTGGGTGGCTCAGCCAGTTAAACCTCAGGCTCTTGATTTCAGCTCAGTTAATGATCTCACAGTTTCTGAGTTTAAGCCCCAACTCAGGCTCTGTGCTAACAGTTCTCTCTGTGACAGAGCTCTCTCTCTCTCTCTCTCTCTCTCTCCCTCACTCCCTCAAAATAAAAAAAGAAGTTTACAAATAAACATAAATAAAAATGAAAACAATTTTTTCTTGTCAGAAATACAAGTCACACATTGTTTATTTTATTTAATTTTTTTTAATGTTTATTATTTTTGAGAGAGAGGGAGAGACAGAATGTGATGGGGGGAGGGGCAGAGAGAGAGGGAGACACAGAATCTGGGTCACAGGCTCCAGGATCCGAGCTGCCAGCACAGAGCCTGATGTAGGGCTAGAACTCACGAACTGTGAGATCACAACTTGAGCTGAAGTCGGGCGCTTAACCGTCTGAGCCACCCAGGCAGCCCACACATTGTTTCTAAATGTTCCATCCTCTGTGTTAGAAAAACCCAGAGGGAAGAAGAGGCCATCATTTCCTGTGTTGCCATTAGCATGACCCTTGATAGAAAGGCTCGGATGCTGGGGTGGCAGTTCAGAATGAGAAGAGATGCTTCCTTCCTTTCTTCTTCTGGAGCTCAGGTGCCCTTGCCAAGACTACTGAGTGCTCTGCCCCGTACACTCGCTTCGGTGATGGGCATCGCGTATTTATTTGCCTTTGCCATAATTCCTCATGAGAGGTACTATTGCTTCTATGAATTGGCCTCTGGCAGATACAGCATGCCATTTGGAGTAATGATTTTTCTACATATTCTTCCTATTTAGTTCTAAATAATAAGGCTCAAATCATTCATTAAAGTGGAGTTTCATAGCCAGTGATAAACTTATTCTAACTTGTATCCTATAAATTGCAAGACTCCTAGGATGCTCTAGACAGTATCTCCATATACCTGATTACTCAGAATTTCTTATATTAAAATATACATCTGTTGTGCTTAAAAATATAACATATTAAGTAACAAATATTTATATAGTTTTTACAGGTTATGGAATATTTTCAGATTAGATTATTTGATCAAAACAATAAATTGGGGAGGTTGACAGGAATTATTTCATTAACTCCTTTTGTTAATTAGAAAACTAAATTTCAGGGGTGCCTGGGTGGCTCAGTTGGTTGAACGTCTGACTCTTGATTTTGGTTCAGGCCATGTTCTGAAGGTTCATGATTTCAAACCCCATGTGGGGCTCCTTGCTGACAGCGTGGAGTTTGCTTGGGATTATCTCTTTCCCTCTCTCTGTCCCTCCCCTGCTCTTGTTCTCTCTCTCTCTCTCTCTCTCTCTCTCTCTCTCTCAAAATAAGTAAAGAAACTTTAAAAAAAAGAAAATTAAATTTCAGAAATATTAAGTAATTTTTCCAAGGTCAAATGGTTGGTATGAAAGAGAATAGAATCTTAAACATGTATCTTCTAACTATAAACCACTATCATTCATGTTCTTTTAAGAATATACAAGAGCTTAACATACTTAACTTGAAAGATCACTTGAATTTTTTTTTCTGCATTTCAACCAGAGACCCTTTAAAATCTTATTCCCTGTGTTTATAGTCCTTTGATATTTTGGTATATATCTTTCTACTTGAAAGAAAGAGATTACTCATATTTTTCTCAAAAATGTGTGCTGAGGGTTTAACACCAGCTGACATTATGTAAGAAAAAAATCCTCCCAAAGATTTTAGAATTGTACAGAAACTTCTAAAAAATATCTAAATATGTATTTGTTTCATAGATAGAAGTCTTTTCCATTTCAAGGTTGTAAAATAACTCACAGTGTCTTTTTAGTGTCATAGTCTTCCCCCTTTCCTTCCCTTCTTCCTCCATTTCTTTCTTTCTTTCTTTCTTTCTTTCTTTCTTTCTTTCTTTCTTTCTTTCTTTCTTTCTCCACCTCCTCCTCCTCCTCCTCTTCCTTTGTTGCATTTTGAATTTACTTGCTGCTTGGAATGTATGAAGAATAAATATTTACATATATACATACACATATACATATACACATACACATACATATACACATACATATATATATATATATACATATAATTGGCTTTATATAACTAGCTAGGTATATCCAGCAGCTTTTATGGAATAGTTCATTTTTATCCACTGATTTGAGATGACTTCTTTATCCTAAGCTACTTTTCTGTACATATTAGATCTATTTTTGGTTTACTATAATATTTTACTACTCTGTTAGTATTCATATGATACTAACATAGTCTTTTCATCGTTGAGGATTTAGAATGCATTTTCATATATTGTAAAGCTAATTTATTTGATCTTCTGTATCAAAGTTTTCCTGGATATTCTTATGTACTTTTTCATATGGATATTATAGTTATCTTGTCTAGTTCTTTTTTTAAAAAAAATTTTAATGTTTATTTATTTTTGAGAGAAGAGAGACAGAGTGTGAACAGGGGCAGGGGGCAGTTACACAGAATCCGAAGCAGGCTCCAGCCTCTGTGCTGTCAACACAGAGTCTGATGTAGGGCTTGAACTCCTGAACTGTGAGATCATGACCTGAGCCAAAGTCAGATGCTTAATTGACTGAGCCACCCAGGTGCCTCTATCTTGTCTAGTTCTTAAAACAAAACAAGAAAACCAAAACCAAAACAAACCAACCAAACAAAAACAAACACAAAAACACCCAGCTGTTATTTTGGGGAGGGTTATAGAGAAACCATATTATTGAATTTAAAGCAAATTGGCATCTTTATGTTGTTGGTTCCTCAGTCCAAGAAAAGTTTTTTTTTTTTTTTTTTTTTTTTTTTTTGTTATTCAGTAGCATTTACAATCTTTCTTCATATAAGTATTGGAAATTTTTTTTTGGTTATGCCTAGGTATGTTAAAGACATACTTTCATTTACATTCTTTTTTAAATTTTGTTGGTCAGTACATTTCATACAGTTTTAATCATAGTGGTGATACTGGGCATTCTTTTTTCGTTCCCATGTCTGGTGTGTTCCAAAGAAAATACAATGCTAGATTGGGAGAAGAAATAGATATATTTTTTTATCATATTAAGGTATACTTTTATTCCTGTTTTATTTCAGAAGCCAAAAACAAATTAATAAATTTGACACATAAAATTTTTAAAATTTGTGTGCAGTCAAAAATAACATACACAAAAAACCAAAAGATAAAATTCTGGGAAAAGTACTAGCAACTCACAGTGTAGAAAAAAGGCTAAAGTCATAAACATATTCTAGATCTTAAAAATTCTCATCACAAAAATAATGTAACTCTATGCAGTGATTGATGTTAACTAGACTTATTGTGGTGATCATTTATTGAATTATCTTGTACACCTGCAATTAATGTTATATGTCAATTATGCCTCAATTGAAAAATGTTCTAGAAATCAATGATTAAAAAATGCCAGCAATTTAAATGTGGACAAAGGTTGTGAAAATGAAACACACATTTGACTCTTAAATATATGAAAAGACTCTCAAGAACACCCACAATAAGGGAAAAACTAATTAAACGGTATCAGGGAGCAGAGCTTTTCACATACAGATTGGCAAAAGTCGAAAAGTTTGTTGGTGAGGCTGCAGGGAAGTGAAAATTAGTATGACGCTATAGAATGCTACTTAGCTATATCTACTAAAATTGTAAATGTAAGTACCTAATTCATCAATTTCACTTCTGGTCACTTTTTTTTTCTACATACTTATTTGCATATATGCAAAATGATGTAAGCAGCATATTTTTCATGGCCGCATTATTTGTTATAGTAAAAGACTAGAAACAAATACATGTGTATGTTATTGTCCAGGCTAAGTAAAATAAATTAAATTAATTATGGTACACCTATACAATAGAATACTACACAAGTCTAAAAAGAAATGAGAAATTTCTGTGCTTACTTTCATGGAAAAGGGCAAGGTTCACAGCAATATGCTGAGTGTGCTGTTTTACTTAGAAGGAGGAGAAATGAGAACATGTATCTATTTGTGCTTATATGTGCATAACGAAGCCCTACAGAAATAAATTGAAATTAATGATGAGGATTACCTTTGTGGGCAGTGAGTGGTGTACAACTAAACAGAGGAGGTGACCTGAGAGTGGAAGTTTCACTGTAAATTTTCAAATTTATGTTTAAAATTGTTGAACCATCTGACTGTATTATCTATTTACTTATTTATTTTTAAAGTTTACTTATTTATTTATTTGGAAAGAGGCAGAGACAGTGCAAGTATGACAGGGCAGAGAGAGAGAGGAGACAGAGAGAGACTATCCCAAGCAGGCTCTGCATTGCCAACAGAGCCCGATGCGGGGCTTGAACCCACAAAGCCATGAGATCATGACCTGAGCCGAAACCAAGAGCTGGACACTCACCCCAATGAGCCACCCAGGCGCCCCATATCTATTTAAAATTATATTTAAAAAGACAAATCTATTTTGCCAAGTTTATTTCTGAGGATACCGGTCTAGAAGAAGTTTGGGTTTCTTACCTGTGTGGATCTTAGGGTCTTTTGGCTACATCAAAGCTGAAAGAGAGATAAAGGAAATAATCTAGGGATTATGACAGAAGTTCTTCAGAAGAGGGCAAATAAAGGAAAACCTATCATAGGATGTCATGGGAAATTATTGAAACTAGAATTTGGGACTTTCTGTTTTTAAGATTCTCGGAAAGAAATCCAACCAAATTTGGATTATTTTCCCCTGTTGATTTTAATCTAATGTAAAATAATGTGGTTGTGTTTTTTTTTTTTTTTTTGCATCCAGGAATTTTAATAAATTCATAAACAATGCTCAAAGTTTTTGTTTTGTTTTGAACAACCTTACCTGTCTTAATAGAATGTGCAGAAGGTAGCTAAGATGCTTTTGGTGGGATATTGGATGTATTCTCCAAAGCGAAGCTCCTATAAAAGCAGGGGAAATCCTCAGTTGTCCCATTCCCATTTCAGCCACGGGATTCCTCTGAGAGTGCCAGTGCGTGGCAAGAGGATGCCTCCAAAGGACACGGGGCCTGAGGGAGGACTATGGGTTCAACAGCAGTTCTGGGGCTTGTTCCGATGTGCTAATCCTGTGACTGCTTCTTGGCTTTGCCCATAGCCTTGGCTCTCACTCTTGGCTTGGATCTTGGGCCTTGGCTTGGTTAACTCTGTGACTTCTGGTTCTGAACACTGGCTGTGACCCCAGAATAAATAGTTGCAGCAACCTCATTAGAACTCCTGGTCTGTGGTTCTTTCCTGGTTTCCTGGCCCTAGGCTGCTTCTCCAACGCCAGCTCACAGACCTGAGACTTTGTCCAGAACTGTATGGGAAAGAACTTTACTAAACCATGAAGGCCTGTGCAAGTATAAAAGATTAATAAAATTAATTTGGTTCAACCTTTCGACAGAGACACCAATAAGGAATGCAGGTGTATGGTGATTAGGAGAAAATGTTCAAAGCCTTTGATGATACTTATAAAGAACTCGACCAGAGATCCTTTACTTCTGGATCTATATTGGGGATGATTACCTTAATACATATACACCATATATTCATTCCATTAAAGAAAAAAATCTTATCTCCAACGTTTATTTACCACACTTGCTTTGTTCCTGTGTTTCAGACTCTTATAGCCAACTGCACACCCATGAAGATATCCCCTAGGTAAGTAACTCAAACAAAATGCAGCTAAAATTAAATGCATCCCATTCTTTCTCCCCTCAAACATCTGTGTTTCTGCTCCCTTTTTCTGTGATCTCCAGCTCAAGGAATTGTACCAGCGTCTACTAATTGACCAAGTCAGAGACCTTGATGTGAACCTTACCTCTCCCACACTTATCCCCAACTAACAATAATTACGTTCATCTCTTTCAATTTCTTCTTTCTCTCATCTATAGCAAGATGGTGTCACTCTTAAAGGGACAACCACATTATGCTTGTGGTTGGTCTCACAGTCTCCAATCCTGCCCTCACTGGAGTATTGTATGAAAAAGAGTGATATTTTGAAAATACACATCTGATCATGCCACTGTCTGTATACTGTTTACCCCACTTGGAATGACCACTCTTCTATTGCCTCTTGGAATGACCACTCTTCTAATTTTGCCTAATCCCTCACATTTGAGCCTAGATGTTAAAACCGCCAGCAGATTACCCTCAAGACTTAGCTTGTATAGGACCAATTTAGTTGCCTCTCCTGGTTTTCTCTCATAGAACTGTACTCACGCTGTCAAGGAGCTTATAACACTGGGATATCATTGACAGGTTACTTGTCCATCTTCTCCAAAGACGTGAGGATAGAAGCAATGTATGTTTTAATTATCATATTCCTAGTTCCTAACATGAACCAGGAATACGGCAGGTATTCAGTAATTATATGTTAACAAATCGAGCGAATAAATGTATGAACTTGTAAAATGAAATGTAAAAGAATTCGATTACCAAAACAAGGAAAGCATCTGTTTGGTTCTTAAGAATAGTCAGCTGAATGAAAGAGACATATAACTGAAGAACAAAAAAAGTGTAGTATGAAATAACAGTTCAACAACTATAAAGACAGAGTGATGAGGAGTTTGCTAGTTCTACTCTAGGTGAGGTAGAAAACTAAAGATACAAAGAGAAGATTGTGCCATCTGTCTATACTTTCCAAGACACTTGAAGAAAGAGGTGAGGGAGGTGAAGGAGGGTGGGGAGGGGGAGAAATAGACACTACCATTCAACGATAAATATGTTTCTTAGCAGCTCTCATGTAGGAAAGAAGGTAGGATGGATATCCTTGAAACTTTTTATTGCTGTACTTCTCTGAAGCTCTGGTGGGCAAGAGCCAACATTTTAATGAAGTTTTGCAGTAATAGACATTATAGGGCATAACGTTTTGGCACTTGCCCCACAGGTTAGATACAGTTAGGTCACGCACAGGACATTCCCCAACTCTAGGCTAGACCTCTAGTAGTGGACATCTTTACTGTCAAACAAATGGGAGTTTGCATGAAACTACTGATCCCAGCATTTTGAAACTAAAGTTTGGAGGGCAGGCAAGACGGTCAGGCTGCAAAGTTCCCATGATTCTGCCCTACTATAATTCAACTTTATCTGGTTAAAACGTCTCTGTACATGAACTGGATATTGCTTACTCAATGAAATGTTAGTATCGTATTATATTTACTATTACATAGGGGATTATTTTTCTTCTCAAGACCCTTGAGCAAAGAGAATTTGAATCTTAGCCAATCTTAACTACATCCCAAGCTGTGGAGTGGCCACAGTTATCAGGGTTTCAGAAATACAATTGTAGGATAAATATAGCTTTCTTAAACTTAACATCACCTACTATTATCTTTTTTTCTGTTAATGAGGAAGATGCTAATTCTATTCTAAGGACATAATGGAAACAACCGTTTATACCCCCGTCCACAAAAGTCTTCTCACTAAGTCCTTTATACAGTTTCTGTCATGTGTCTGCATCTGGAGTTGTCCTTATCAGGGTTCCATTATTTAATGAGACACAAATATTGAAATTATTGCCATTAAAAACTTTGGGGAAAGGCAGTATTATTATTAGCAAGTTTGTTTTAAAATTGTTTTTCACTCTCTGACTCCCCCACTACCCTACTGCAGCCAAAGTTTCTTTACTTGGGCACAATTGCCATTCTGGGCTGGATAATTGTTGCAGGGGCTGTCCTGTGTTCTGTAAGATGTTTAGCAACATTCTTTGCCTCTTCCCACTAGATGCCAGCAGCGCCCCCACCTCAGTTGTGACAACCAAAACTATGTCCAGACATTGCCAAATGTACCCGAGGAGACAAAACTGACCCTGACCGAACCGCTGTTCTAGTGTTTGTAGCTTGTTTTCTGTCATTTACCCAAACTTTACACAGTCCAGACTGTGTGGTAGTTCCTCAAACATACTTTTTCAAATGAAGAACTAAAAGGCCTCTGTCTCCCCTGTGTTTTAAATAGGTGTCACCAGAAAAAAAAAAAAAAAAAAAAAAGTCTTAGGGACTTAACTCTGGGCTTACCACTGTTTAAGGTATTGTGGTTGATCCCAAAGAAACGCACCGCTTGGTTTCTGTGCTAAAGACGTTTTTAATCAACTTGGAGAGAGAAGACCAATACTCAGAGAATATGAGACTAACAGAAGACAGAATATATTGGCGATGGACCAAAAGGCAGAGTGGTCAAATTGCAAAGTGTATGGCACGAGCTATGGTGATATTATCGATTTTTTGATTTGATGTTCCCTTGAAGGTTCTATGACCTATTTTGACATGTGGGCAGTGGTGAAATGTTGGTTTATTAACTCAAAGCTTTCTGCTCTGATATATAATAGCAAAGAGAACAGTAAGAAAATATTCTGTTTAAACAAACCAGATCACTTTTACATGTGACGGCCAAGCCATGCTGGGGAGGAGGCGCTGAGCCTGGTTATGTTAGTAACTGAGTGGTAACTGAAGAAGACAAATCTAACCAGGCATGGCAAGTCCATGGCTGACATGTGAGCCTGTACATTTAGAATGAGGGCACATTAATAGAGATCATACCATGTTTTTCCGCTAACCTCAGACCCTGGCTATTTAACGAATATAAAACTTTCCTAACATTTTTAAACACATTTATTTTCTTTTATTCTGCACAATTCCTACTACCATCAAAATGATTTGAGTCATGTGTTTTTGTGTTATCTAAATAGCATTCAAAACCAAAAAAAAAAAAGTCCTTTCTTCACTTTTAACCATTAAAATCCTTGTTGGAGAGTTTATATCACATTTTTTTAGGGGCGCCTGGGTGGCGCAGTCGGTTAAGCGTCCGACTTCAGCCAGGTCACGATCTCGCGGTCCGGGAGTTCGAGCCCCGCGTCAGGCTCTGGGCTGATGGCTCGGAGCCTGGAGCCTGTTTCCGATTCTGTGTCTCCCTCTCTCTCTGCCCCTCCCCCGTTCATGCTCTGTCTCTCTCTGTCCAAAAATAAATAAATGTTGAAAAAAAAAAATTTAAAAAAAAAAAAAAAAACAATTTTTTTGGTAATGTTTATTTTTGACAGAGAGAGAGAGAGAGAGAGCGAGTGGGGGGAGGGACAGAAAGAGAGGGAGACACAGAATCCGAAGCAGGCTCCAGGCTCTGAGCTTTCAGCACAGAGCCCGACGTGGGGCTTGAACCCACAAACTGCGAGATCCTGACCTGAGCCAAAGTCGGATGCTTAACCGACTGAGCCACCCAGGCGCCCCTATATCAAATTTTCATCTCCTGAGAGTTTTACCATGATTAATAGATTTTGAAGAATAAAATGTGGCCCATTACTATAATACCAATGTTAAATTAAAAAGCTTCCAAACTAAGCAATCCAACAAATTTCAGAAATCTCATACATTAAATGCAAAGTGTTCCCTTTTTACAATAACTATAGAGTTTAATCAATACGAAGAACTTCACAGAACATTAAGTTGATGGACATTACCATGACTGTTCACAAATACCTTCGCACTGTCACCTTCTCAGACCACAGCAGAAGGTCAGATTGAAATGTTATGCCTGGACAAAAACTTTAAGAGGCTGGGCATGATTTCCTTTTGTCAATGTAACCAGTGATGTTCCAGATAGTGGTAGGAAAGGTGACCCCAGCTGACTGGCACATAACTAGAGGAGGAAAGGAAACATAAATTTGTTGTTTGAGCAACAGCTACAAATCCAACCAACAAACACCAACATAGCCAGTGAGATTAGGTGGTGATTTGTTATCACAGCATTGCCTAGACTACCCTGTTTGATACAAAATCCAAATTCCCAATTTTATTCAGAAATTTGAAGCCCATAGAAACCATAGTGCTTGCCTATGGTCTCAAATGAGGTGGAGAGAGTTGATCCCCAAATCAGTATCTGCTGCCTGGGGTAGTCCACTATACTAGTGATTTTCCAAATTTGGAATGTGACATTCCAAATACACAAATGTGTATATACACATATATACAAAATGTCTATATATAAACCAAATGTCCACATTGGAATTGGAATGTGACCACTGACAATCATGACATGATTTTAGGTGTGATGTGAATATTACCTTAAATACTAATGAATCACAATGAGAGAAAATTCATCTCTTTTCAATTTTCTTTCATTCCTTTTGATTACAGAAGAAAAAATTATCTGGTGCTACTGTGTCTTTAATTGTATATATATATATATATATATATATATATATATATACACACATTTATATATATTTTGTATATACAATTGTATATATAAATGTATATATACATATATATATACACATATATATATAAGTTTTTTAAATTTATTTTTGAGAGAGAGAGAGAGAGAGAGGGAGGATGAGCGGGGGAGAGACAGATAGAGAAGGATAGAGAATCCAAAGCAGGTCCCATGCTGTCACCACAGAGCCTGCTGTCAGCACAGAGCCTGAACCCGTGAACTATGAGATCATGACCTGAGCCAAAATCAAGAGTCAGTCACCTAACCGACTGACCACCCAGCTGCCCCTTTAATTGTATATTTTTAACTCCTATCTAGCAATTGCAAATTTCTTCTTTAAAGGAAAATAAAGAGCAATCAGGACTCAGGCTCTAGGCTATTCTAGATAGTCACCATTTCTAGATGGAATTTTATTTTATTTTATTTATTTATTTATTTATTTATTTATAAATATGAAATTTATTGTCAAATTGGTTTCCATACAACACCCAGTGCTCATGCCAACAGGTGCCCTCCTCAATACCCATCACCCGCCCTCCCCCCTCCCACTCCCCATCAACCCTCGGTTTGTTCTCAGTTTTTAAGAGTTTCTTATGTTTTGGCTCCCTCCCTCTCTAACCATTTTGTTTTTTTTTTTTTTCTTCCCCTCCCCCATGGTCTTCTGTTAAGGTTCTCTGGATCCACATAAGAGTGAAAACATATGGTATCTGTCTTTCTCTGTATGACTTATTTCACTTAGCGTAACACTCTCCAGTTCCATCCACGTTGCTACAAAAGGCCATATTTCATTCTTTCTCATTGCCATGTAGTATTCCATTGTATATATAAACCAAAATTTCTTTATCCATTCATCAGTTGATGGGCATTTAGGCTCTTTCCATAATTTGGCTATTGTTGAAAGTGCTGCTATAAACATTGGGGTACAAGTGCCCCTATGCATCAGCACTCCTGTATCCCTTGGGTCAATTCCTAGCAGTGCTATTGCTGGGCCATAGGGTAGATCTATTTTTAATTTTTTGAGGAACCTCCATACTGTTTTCCAGAGTGGCTACACCAGTTTGCATTCCCACTAACAGTGCAAGAGGGTTCCCGTTTCTCCACATCCTCACCAGCATCTAAAGTCTCTTGATTTGTTCATTTTAGCTACTCTGATTGGCATGAAGTGATATCTGAGTGTGGTTTTGATTTGTATTTCCCTGATGAGGAGTGACGTTGAACATCTTTTCATGTGCCCGTTGGCCATCTAGATGGAATTTTAGAGTTTTTGGGTTTCATTGGGACAAATTTTACAATGACCCTCTTTATTTAAGGTCTTATTCTGGTTTTCCATTGTCATAGTCATATGAAGTTTACTTCTAGCACCTATTTGTTTAAGAACCAATAGTTAAAAACATTAAGTCAATAACAAGATGGCTGATGTGCAGATATGGAAACAATTGTGAAAATAATACACAGTGGTCTGTGGGTTTGAAGTAAACATAAGAGGGGAGGTAAAAATAACTGAAGTTGGGGAAACAAATTTTACCATGGTGAAGTACCAACTTTACTTCCTCCCTTTTTGTAAAAAATAGAAATTCTAAAGAATTAAATATTCACTTATTCTATTAATTTCTACACAATTGTGTCAGCATAACACTTCTTTAACATCTACTAAGAGGAATCTGGTAAGCTCTGAATTGGGCAAAACTGCACAGTTTCTCGTACTTAAAGACTTCATATCACATATAACTAGAAAAAGAAGTCTCTGAGCATAAAGAAAAATGAAAACATCAGCGATTTTACTGACCTACTACCACCTCATTTGAACTGTGTTCATAATTTTTCAGATTAAATAATCTATTTAAACAATTCTTGCCTAGGGGCGCCTGGGTGGCGCAGTCGGTTAAGCGTCCGACTTCAGCCAGGTCACGATCTCGCGGTCCGTGAGTTCGAGCCCCGCGTCAGGCTCTGGGCTGATGGCTCAGAGCCTGGAGCCTGTTTCCGATTCTGTGTCTTCCTCTCTCTCTGCCCCTCCCCCGTTCATGCTCTGTCTCTCTCTGTCCCAAAAATAAATAAACGTTGAAAAAAAAAAATTTAAACAATTCTTGCCTAAACTGATTTCAAAGGTATTTTCTATGAAATATTGGCATTTCTGATTACAAGTACCTTTCCTATCCTTGCATTCTTTAATTTGGCATCTCTGAATTTTTCTTTTGGTTGATATTTCTTTTGTATGCATGTAGATTGTAGATAAAATTTATTTTGTCTCAATTAGATAGCATCATTTTTTTAAGTTTTTAAATGTTTATTTGTTTATTTTTGAAAGAGAAAGGTTGAGTGGGGGAGGGTCAGAGAGAGAGGGAGAGAGAATCCCAAGCAGGCTTCACACCGTCAGCACAGAGCCTGATGTGGGGCTTGAACTCACGAACCCTGAGAAACTCGAGCTGACATGAAGAGTCATATGCTTAGTCGACTGAGCCACCCATGTGCCCCAACAGCACCATTCTTTTTGTCAACTGTTCAGGGTGAGGTACAAGCAGATGCTTTCTATTTAAATTAGTAAATACATTTTCTGTGAAAATGGAAGAAACAGTGGTTAGGATAGAAGAAAGAGAAAAGAGATTTTCATCTTTTCAATAATAGTGGAGAATGGCATAATTAACTAAAATAGGTAACATAAAAGGAGGAATAGGTTTTGAAACAATATACTGGGTGTGATTTTGAATAATGATTCATATATTGGAGGCACGAATATAGTTAATTCTTGTGCATTCCCTTCTGCAGATCTGTCAGCCAAAATAATCAGAATGTGAAACTGTAGGTAAAGATCTATATATCCATTTAACTTATAGCAAGCAGAAAAGCAAAATATCAGTCTATGTTAATCAACTTTCAAAATAATTTCAAAATTAAGATTTAGTAAATTTCAATATTATGTAGAATGATGGGGATTTAACATCACCTATTTTTTTTAATTACATACAGAGCTGTGGTGTAATTTATTAAATGCATTATGTTTGCATATCAGTTTGAGGTCTCAAGGTCCAAACTCCATTTAAAACCCCAATGACCTTACAGTGTCTTTGTTTTATACTGTACTTTGTACACTTTGCCTCTGCACCCTTAGCAGTCAAAGACTACATGATTGGCTTTTTTTACCAAACAATATTTACTGCATCTAATTATACTAAATATAGTTGGAGAAAGGTCTCTTGGATACACTGCTGAATATCTGTTGCTCTAAAGAGCTTAAAATCTAAAGTATATCTTATTTAGGGTATCAGAGTCAAATGTGAACTGTGTTGAGATAGTCCTATGTTCAATAGGCTGAGATTTATGTCATAGCTTCTCTTTCATTCTGTTGGATTTTGAAAACATGAATTTGTGGGGCATCTGGGTGGCTCAGTCAGTTAAGCGGCCGACTCTTGATTTTGGCTCAGGTCATGATCTTACGGTTTGTGAGTCTGAGCTCCAGCTTTGAGCTGACAGCGTGGAGTCTGCTTGAGATTCTCTCTCTCTGTCTCTCTCTCTCTCTCCCTTTCCCCCTCTCCCATGCTCTCTCTCTCTCTGTAAAATAAAAATGAAAAAAAAATATATTTGAAAACACGAATTTGTTCCAATGTGATTAATATATTGGGGACAATTTGCATAATGCAAATTTTGTACTTGCTTATGCATGATTTTGTCTATGAGAAATATAAGGGGAGTAAACGGAAAACTGCAAGCAGCAAAATCAAGCTGTTTAGGAATATGTGCAATGCACACACATACACATCTCTCACATCTACCAGCCACCTTGTCCACTGCATGTGGCAGGAGCCACGCCCTTCTGCTTCTAGTGTTAAAATGTTCTATGTCATTCCATGTAGCCCTTCTTTCACCTCTTCCCAGTAAGACAGGAGCTAAACTCTTCTGAGACTCACTTCCGCAAGCAAACTTCAGGTCTTTTTCAAGGTAAATTGACATTTACTGTAGTATTTATGCATCATTTGTCATGTGTAGAACTGCGCTACCCTTTTCATTAGATTTCTATGAGTTCCTGATAAAATTTTTGGGTGTCATGCCCCAACACTATTTTCATCATAAGTCTGTTGTTTTATTGTATGGTTTTGCATATACTTCAATTTAGCAGAATTCACTGTACATATGTCGGCTTCTTTTGGTCCAAATCAATACTAGTAACACCAGTTGTGTTAAATCTATGATACTGTAGGATGCTGGAGGGGCTCAGTTGGTTAAGCGTCTGATTCTTGATCTTGGCTTTGGTCATGATCTCATGGTTCATGGGCTCAAGCCTGCATTGGGCTCTGCGCTGATGGCGATGGGATGGAACACGCTCGAGATTCTGTCTCTCCTTCTCTCTGCCCCTCCCCTGCTTGTGCACATGTGTGCTCTCTCTGCCTCTCAAAATAAATAAATAAACTTAAAAAAAAATCTATGATACTGTGGAAATGATATGAAAGCTTAAACTGTAGCAATATTCACTATTTTACTCTAGTACAGAAATATTTATAATTTTTGGAACATTGCACTATGTTTTATGAAAAGAAGTCAGATATGTCTGTAACTTTTGCAATCATAGTACCTTTTGCAAGGAGACTTTGTTTCCCAAATACATAGTCAATGATCTCATCTGGGAAGGATACAATCTTCTTGGATAATCAGCCAGTTCTTACTTTAACTGGACCAATTATTGTCACTTTGTATATTTTCCTTTCAGCAATAAAGGGAATAGAGAATGAGGTTCAGTTTCCCAAATAATTCATTTATTCATTTTTTGGCAAATATTTATTGAGTAACTACTGTGTACCATGCACTGATCTAGATGTGCTGGGTATTGTGGTTGGAGACACCAAATTCTTGCCCTCATAGACCTTATATTTACCATAAAGATGGAAACTGTGCAACTATGCGAGCAATCAAAGAGAGTTAGCGATAGATTTATTCTATTTTTTTTTATTCTATATCTTTGGTTTTGGAGTGAGTTTGTGGGGTGGAAGTCCTTCAGGATTAACTTTTAGTTTCGAATGGACCCTGGCAAACTAGATTTAGATAGTTTCTCTTTAGAAAGGAATGCCAAAGACAAGTATTTGAAGAAAATGTTCTCAAAAAGAATTGCCTGCTCCTGGAATGATCAACAGCCCTAACCAGGCCATGTTGTAGATGTGTGGCCTGGTGCTGTGGACCCAGGGAGTGTGGTAGAAAACTGCAGGAAAGACTTGTTTGGCTTCTAGTGGTTTCTAAATTGAATTAACCAAGCAAACATTTCAACTATTCACCACCACCAGTTGGACACGTTAACTGTTCACATTAAACCTAAAATTTTTGACAATGTTTTAGTTCCTAATACGAATTTAGTTGAGCTCATTTAGTATTAAAGGAAGAAGGTTAACTTATTTCATTTCTTCTAAATATAAATTTGCTTTCTTCATCGGATTATCCAGGATCTTTCTCGGTTCTCTTGGCTCCTCGTTTCTCCCCGATTTCCTTTTGTTCTGCAGAGGGCTCCGTGCCTTGGGTGAGGTTCCGAACTACAATAGAGGAAGAGGGGGCCGCTGTGGTCTGTTTTGAGCACTACGAAAATGTATCGGACAAGTTTTACTTTCTTAGAGTGCTATATAGTGAATTTTTTTTATGTGTCTAAGAAATGGAAACATTTTGTCTCATATAAAAAAGAAATATTTTTATACTGTGCTCCACTCACAGACCACATCAGAGGTATTCTAAGAATAGAATAGATCAAATATATTTTATGGAAATATAATGAGAAAAGGATGTGTTCCCAAAACTCACTCTGAACAAAGGAATGCGGCATAGTCAGAAATACTTTAATGCTCCTAACAATTTTCTCATGTGAAAGGCTGGGGAACAGCCCTGGTTTGAAGAAATCTCCCACTTCTCCCCAGGCTCCCTGAACTTGAGATCAGAACTAGGAAATCTATACATTGTGAAAAAGAAAATGTATGGAAAAAGTGACTTGGGGCATTAACCAAAAAGGCATTTTTTGAAAGAAGAAAACATCAATATGAAACATTTTGTCATATTTCATTTCATTGATCATATATTTATTTTATGTATTCCAGAGTACTGAAGCTTAGAAGTAACTGAATTTCTGGGATTCATATTAGATTTGTCAGTCCGTGTTTGAGGAAACTTGCTGAGAAACCAAATATATTACAATCATTTGCTTTTATCATCCTGTTCTATCATGTATACACAGAATAGTAAGACTAAGTACACTGAACATATATCTTTTTGTGAAAAATCAAAACACATCAAGGACTAAATTTATATTCAAATAATAGCATTCTTTTTACAATAATAACCTACAGGTGTTTGAGAAACTAAACTTACTGGTTTTATTAAAATCACCTGACCAGCAGTTACATTTTCTTCTAAGCATATTACGTAAGGCATTGTAACAATACGTTAGTTTACTTTTTTAACTTTTTTAGCTGTTACACCAATGCTTAACTGTGAATCCCTTGCTTTTCCAAGATTCTGTGTTCCAGTTTATATATTCGTATTTATTCTTCTGCTGGAGTCAGAGTTGCCACCAAATGTCTATATTGTCTTGCTGAGTTTATTTTGCTTGATGATTTTTCACTTCTGAGATATTCTAAATTGGGCAATAATATTCAGCCCCCTTTCAACCCTACATTGTATTTTCTTAAAAAAATATATGCATTCTCAATGGATTACTGTTTATTTACTGTATATACTATAGTACAGTCTGAAGGGACCAGGGAGTCCCATGAAAGAAAAATCATCATAATATTTATGCATTAAACACACATATTCATGTACATATATCTATTTTTTGAAAAAAAACAAAATGCATATGCTATCATGGCCCCCAAGGTAGCAATAACATATGCAGAGAAAATTTATGCAGTTCCAGGCTGTGAACAGGATTTCTAAGAGCTACTTGCAGAAAACATTACCCCCCTCCTTGTTCTTCAATCTGTCCACTTACTTCACTCCGAAGACCTCCTTCTTTCTAAATTGACTAGTGATCTGGGTGAGTTAGTCTAATCATTTGGGTTTGCTATTTGGTGACTCCTGAGGAATAACGGAAACATTTTTAAGAAGGTGTGTGTGTGTGTGTGTGTGTGTGTGTGTGTGTGTGTGTGTGTGTGTGGTGTGTGTTTCTTTGTATATTTTTTTCCCTCATAAAGAAGTCACAGTATGGATATACTGCTTAAATATAGGAAGTAGCTTTATTTTTAAAAAGCTGAATGGTGTTACAGTTAAATTCCTCTAGCTATTTTCAACTAGGAAAACAACTTGAAACTATGTAACACTTAGAAATAATTAAAAAAAAATTAAAGATAAATTTTAAAAAATCTCACTTTTTAAAATCTCTGCGATTCTGTCTCCCCCTCTCTCTGCCCCTCCCCTGTTCACACTCTGTCTCTGTCTCTCTCTCTCTCTCTCAAAAATAAATAAACATTAATTTTTTTTTTAAATCTTCTGAAAGAGAAAGGAATGTATGTCCTGGAAATCTTACTGCTTTCCTCATATAACAAGAAATGCTCCATGAGGATAAAAAATGATAAGAAGCAAATCATGCTCGGTCTTAAATGACACATATTCACTATGTTTGTGATATAGTGCTTAAAACATAGTATTATGTACTAATATTACAGTATTTAATATTTATGTCATATATCTATATATGTTCATATATGCCTATGTGTTATAATCATATAATTATACATTTTAACATAATGTTTTATGTTATATGTTATTTAAAACATGCTAACTGCACTAAAACTCTGCTTTTTGGGGACTTTTCCCCTAATTTTGTTGGGCCGTGAGGGAATAAATATTTTACATTGGAATATGATAAAATGAAAAATTAAATAGAATTTATGAGGTCTTGAAATCTCATTCTACGTGTATTCTTGTCTTTTGCCTCCATTTTTCCATAAATAAGTTGGACATGAATTAAAGAATATACATTTGGGGCGCCTGGGTGGCGCAGTCGGTTAAGCGTCCGGCTTCAGCCAGGTCACGATCTCGCGGTCCGTGAGTTCGAGCCCCGCGTCAGGCTCTGGGCTGATGGCTGGGAGCCTGGAGCCTGTTTCCGATTCTGTGTCTCCCTCTCTCTCTGCCCCTCCCCCGTTCATGCTCTGTCTCTCTCTGTCCCAAAAATAAATAAAAACGTTGAAAAAAAAATTAAAAAAAAAAAAAAGAATATACATTCAAGATCCATTTTATTAAAGATGTCAACTAAAAAAGATACTTTTTCCCATGATGAGATAGCCTATTCTATTTTTTCATGATGTCAATTCTTAGTAATACTTTTAAAGTAGAGTTACATTTTGCCATTTTATACTTTCCATGCTTTGGTTCATTTTGCGTATAGATTTTTACCCAGTCTCATTTGGCTCTTCATCTCGGAGTAAGCACTTATACCCCGCAATGGCTTATGAGGCCTTCCATGATCTGGCCATCTGCTACTTCTCCCACTGACTCGCTCTACCTCAGCCACACCGGCCTTATTATTGCTTCTCCAATGTGCCAGGCAATCTCCATCTTGACACAGGGCATTCACTTGACCACTTCTTTTGCCTAAAACATTCTTTCCCAGATATCCATTTGGTTGACTCCCTTTCTTCCTTCCATTCTTTGATCAAGTATCACCTCTCAGGAAAACCAACCCTCCTCACAGTATTCACGTGTTGACCTGACCTGTCACCCTATCCTCTTCCTACCCTAGCACTCCAGATCCCCTTTAATTATTCAACCTTCTTTTCCCCCTTGTTTATTATATTTATGGCCATTCCTTAAAAGAGGCAAGCTACATGAGGCAGGGATCATAGTCTATTTTGCTTGCTGGTATATTCAACTATCCATATTTGTGCCTGGTATGATAACATTCAATTGTGTTCATTGAGTGAATCAAATGAGGGAATGAATCAGCAAATACAAGAGAATTCTTTTCTGTGACTGTGGTGGTTTCCCATCTCTCCTCATGGCAATTTCTTTTCTCTGAATATGTTCCAATTTGTTGGCATTCCTATAAAAACAGCATTCCACAGTTTTCTTGATACATGCTGATCGATTTGGAGTATAAAGGGAAAATCTCTTATGATTTTGGGCACTACACTGCTAATGATTTTGTTTCCAGATAGTCATGTCATATTGGTGATTCACAGGGAAATTGTAATTAACTAGAACACTGAAACATATCTTTTTATGGGCTACCCTCATGTTTCATGTTCCCCATTCCATACTTGTGTTGTTGGGTCCACGGATATAAATGATGGAATTTGGATTTATTCATTTTACATTAGGTTTTATGATAGCTGACACAATTATTACAGGTTATTGAGATCCTCACTTCCTCCCTTCATTCAGTCATTGAGTAAATACTAATTAAATATCTACCTTGCACAAGGCATAGATATACTATGGAGAGCAATAAAATAAGGATCTTAGCAGCTCTGTTGGAACTTAGCATCTTGAGGGAGGAGCGGGCATTAAAATATAATCATAGTGCAAAATAGTGTGATGCAAGTTTCTCCCACCATTAGAATGTGTAATAGGGGGATTGATCTATCTCTAAAAAATGACAATTGCTTTGAGCTCTGAAAGACGAGTTAACTAATGAAAAGGTAGGAAGAGAGAAGTTGCCATATATAGGTGACAGTGGAGAAAGTTTTTGTGGCATAATACAGCATAATGTGTATAAAGGCACCCGGTATATAAAAGTCAAAGATATGCAGGGAAATGGAGTGAGATAGGGTGCAGGTGGGTAGGAACCTGATCCTGCAGGACCCTGAAAGCAGGGTTAATGAGCGTGTTGCCTTAGATGTTCTTACCTGTCTGACATTTGGAAGTCCTCAGAGGCAAAAGTTATTTTGTTCATTCTATCAAAGAGCGGTATGGTGGTGTTTTAGCTTCCTTATTGAACTTAGGTATTCCATATAAGATTTATTTCAGTTAAGACACAATTACAGTCTTCAAGTATACAGACCCAAGGGAATAAGAAAGAAGACGGAGGTTGGGAAAAGTCTGGTAATAAACAGCTCTCCTTTATCTCCTCTGAGGATAGCACAGTGGGGAGTAGTTGTAAAATGCAGCAGAAAGTTGAGTAGAGCCAGGAAGCAGCACATTTCTTTTTCCAACTTTTTCTGTCTTGGTTTATATTTATAGGGTCAGGAAGAAGAGTTGTTTCAAACCTTCCATTTAAAATCGGATGTTCCCTTTCAAATTCAGAGTTTAAGCATCTTTTTTGTTGTCTTGTAAACTTTTCTCATCCTCAGTGTAAAGGGCAATTATAAAGAATGTCAAACAAATGGCAAATACTGATTAGCTATTAATCTAATTCAACCTGAATGTACTTTTTCAATATCCCAAAGTACAAGTCTGGTAATAATTTCCTTCTTTCAGTACATCACTCCACTCCCACACAAGCTTATTAGCAGGAAATCTACTGTAGGGAGAGGCCTCCTCCTACCTTCTGAATTGTTCAAGAACCCAAGGGGCTTGGCTGATATGAAAGTGGTGTGGTTTAGGTGTCCTGCTTCCCAAAGTTTTGCTGAGACAAGCAGAAAATCTGAGGCCTCTACCTGACATTTAGTTAGGCCCCATTTGTCAAGGCCCCTGCAAAGCCCACAGTGGTGCCACGTGACGGGGTTCCAGAATGATAGATATCTGACTTCACACACATATATATCCTCAGTCATAGTTTCCCAGGACGAAACTCCATACAGTAGGGGCGGGAACATGAAGAGCTCTCAGTTCTCTCTCTGTGCTATGTCGGAATCGATTCTGCCCCCAAATCTGTGAGACCCACTCGTGGAACTAGAAGCACCAACCCAAAAACCTACCCTGTTCCTGGAGATGTCTCCCTTGTGGTTATTGGCATCACTTTCTCTAAATGTTGGTCCCAGCCCCCTTGTATTCTGGTACCAAATCTCTTTAGCTGTGAGTCTTTAGTGAGGGGTGTCAGGCTCCCCCAGTCAGAGGCCCCTGAGCTTCTCTGCCATTTATTCCACCTTTATACCAGGAGTCTACTGTCCTTAAGTCACCCAAAGAAAGCAAATGTTTTCTTATATCTTTCCCATATATTTTCGAAATGAAGAGAAGCCTTTCAGATGACCTTGAAAAGCTTAAAATTTCTTTGATATTAACACACTTAGGACTGGACTGATAACTGAGAGTGAAGATTCAGGTTTGGCTTGCTTATTTGACCAACTCAAAGGAAACAATTACTAATGAAAAGTCAGGATGCATAGGGGCGGGGATCTTACTATCCGGTATGCTTTGCTGTATCTCTAGAACCTAGAAGAGAATGTGATATACAGCAGATATGAATTTATTTGTGGAATTACTACCTGAACGGAATAATCATTTCTATTTAATAGATTCATTTATGACAGCATCACGGACACAAAGTACCTCATCAAGAAAAAGGACAATAGCGGATATGCTTGGCTTGAAGTTTAAATTTAAGGCTATTTGATACAGTTTTGGACAAGGAAATAAATGGAGACGGTATGATGACAAGAGTAGAGTGAGAGTCCGGGATGAAGAGCTAGATGGTTTCTCGGAAGCAAATGACTGTAAAAACTTCACCTTTATAAAATATTTAATTCTTTATTTCAAATAAATGAGGAAAGAAACTTTTCATGGTAACATAACGCAAATCATTGTTTCTTAATTCTTCATGCCCATATAAACATTCTCATTACATCCTTCATACTCACACAAATGTTCTCAAAATATTCTCATATGTAATATATATTTAATGTGCATGTCTCCTATATGAAAGTACATATTTTTAAGTAAATTAGAGTAAAATTAAAAATAAAAGGCAAAATTTGGTAAAATAATTCCCCAAATGGTCCTTTATTATTCCTTGTATAAAAAACAAAACAATGGAATATTTAGGATAACCATCTATGTACTGAATAGATTTCGTATATGTGATTTTATTACAGAGTGTAAGTCTTAATTAGGTAATTTGTATCTTAAGCTCCAAAAGAGACATTCTGGTCTACTGGGCACATAAAACAGGGTTAAGAAACAAACCTATCTAATCAGGTAATTGCGTACCATACCAACATATTGAGAACCTAATATAAACTACTAAGATTTCTCATGTAAAAGATTGCATTCTCCAATATTACATTCTGGTAACTTTCTTTCCTTCAGGTGCAAGCCATATTTGCTTTTGGAATAAAGTGACAAGGTACAACAATGTGAATTTACTTATGTCTGTCACATAAATTTAAATCCCATTATGCAATTAAGGTTGGTACAGATTGAATAAGAGGACATTATTTGTTTTTAAATTCAATATACAACTGGCATTTCTTTATCTCAGATCATTTGGCCTTTGTTTTATTCCTGAAGCAATATTTAATGTCTACATTAACTTTGAATTTCTGGTTATGTGTTCTCATGGAAATCTGATCTTTATTTAAATTAATTTTTATTTATTTATATAATTTATAAGTCTGTCCGGAGAGCAATTCTTGTGCTAATTCCCAATCAAAGTTTCTGATTTTCCTTTGCTTGAACAATATCAACTTTAAATTCACTTCTGCATAATTCCTAGGGATTTCCTCTCATCTAAATGTTTCCCAAGAATAAACTGTGATGCTGTTTAGTAGGAAAAGAAACACAATTATGATGTTTGTCTTAGGAAATTCATAATGTAGAAACACAACAATTTACTGGCTTACAATTTAGGACTACCTCGAAATGAAATTGTGAAAATATAATAGCCATTTAACCCAGAACAACAGAGGAAATTAAAAATTATATTAGACTATATACAGTATTTATTTGTGGGCAGTTGGGGAAAAAGTATTCTAAATCTAGTAAGTTATTCATTAAAAGGCTACTAGAAGGCCAAAAAAATAAGTTAGACAATTCTTAAATATCCAAATACCTTTTTGGATTGCATATACGTGGTTCACCAAAGAAGCCAATCTATTTGGGTTACTTAATGCTATTCAGCACAGTGGTCAATCTGGTGTTCCTTTTGTCTAAAGATGATCAGGCCCACCACGCTTGGTTGAAAATACTTGCTACACTTCGACTTTGAGGCAATCAGAATTTTTAAGTCTCAAGTATCTTTCTATTTTTTTATTTTTGAAAATTGAAATTAGGACCTCAAATCCAAACATTCTGGGTTGTCATTCAAGAAATATTTATTTAATTTGCCTAAATGAGTTGTAACTATTTTGGTGGTAGGGTTTATATGTTACACACCTTTGGGACCCCTTAATAGCAGTAAATACTGTGGTTGAAAACATCTGCATTAAAGTAGATGAAAACAGACTTAACCCCTGACCCTGTTTCTTACTAGCTGTGGGCAAATTACTCAACCTCTCTAAGCCTCTAAGCCTGTAAAATGGGAATACTAGTAATACTGAGTTATAGGTAGGATTAAATGAGATAATAAACTTTTAGAACAGTACCTGGCATATTGTCAGTAGGAGATTTTATTAGTAAAAATAGTAGATTTTTTTCTACTTAATAGAGTACTATCTTTCGCAGGTTCTCCATAAATGTTTGGCTAAGTGGTGATGATACCAACTCAGGCAAATATAGGATTTGGGGCATAAAGTAAAAAAAAGAGACCAGATGATGGTCATCATTACACTAAATTTTTATATCCCCATCTCCTGGAAACACAGTATAGTTATAGAACATTATATAAATATCATCCATATATGGCTGATCCATTCAGTTCTTATCTTGTGTCCATTTTGATGGAGGCTCAGTTCATCGACAAAATCCCTGCTGAACCAGTTTGAACTTTACAATGCTTTGGAGGTGATAAGGAATTTTACTGACAACTTCATGGTGGGGGTGGGAGGTGAGGGGTGGGGACGTGTTGGGAAAGAAATGTATATTGGATTACATCAGGCAACATGTGGAAAAAATGGCCATTAAACATCTCTTTTCTTCCCAGATGGATAGATTCCTTGTCTTCCCTCGAACCCTCTTTCCTTCAAATCTATTCTCTTGGCATAAGAAACTCAGCTCCTTGTGGTGCTTGGGTGGCTCAGTTAGTTAAATGTCTGACTTTAGCTCAGGTTATAATCTCATGGTTGGTGGGTTTGAGCCCTGTATCCAGTTCTGTGATAGCTGCTCGGGCCCTGGAGCCTGCTTCGGATTCTGTGTCTCTGTTTCTCTCTCCCCTTCCCCTGCTCTCTCTCTCTCTCAAAAATAAACATTTAAAAAAATTTTTAAAAAAGAAAGTCAGCTCCTTTTTCAAGTTCCTATGCTCTAATCACTGACAAAGCCTGCAATTAACTAAACGAACTATCCTTAGAAAGCAGTTTTTAGATCATCTGTTGTTTTTCCAAATATGCCCCCTTATGGGTCTCATACTTCTTGTATGGGTGCCTCATCCCATTAAGCACAGCAAAGTATGCCTTCAGCAAAGACGAAAGTCTTCTTGGGAAGAGATTCTGATATTAAGGAAATTGCAATTGGGGGACACCTAGGTGGCTCAGTCGGTTAAGTGTCTGACTGGCTCAGGTCATAATCTCACTGTTCGTGAGTTTGAGCCCCGTGTCAGGCTCTGCGCTGACAGCTTGGAGCCTGAAGCCTACTTCAGATTCTGTGTCTCCCTCTCTCTCTCTCTGTCTCTACCCCTCCTGAGGAACAAATAAACATTAAAAAATTTAAAAAAAAAATTGAATTTTTTTCCTGTCATCGTTTATAGAGGATATTAAGTCTGAAAAGATTAACTTATTTAAATATATCTAACATTTATCAAGTGCTTACTCTGTGTAGGGCACGGGGTAGGTAAAATGAGAGAACAGAAACAGGACCAGTAATGTCTGGGTCCTTCTGTCTGTGGAGAGACATACAGTTAAGTAAGTAATGCCAATCAAGGGCAGATTTTCATAAATAGAGCTTAGGCTAGTATGTGGACGCAGAAGCAGGAAAAATTCATCTTAGCTGGGTGATTCTAAGAAACAATAATTCTGATTGTCTTAAATTTTATCTCTATCCTAAAGGAAGGATTAAATTTTGATTGTAAATAGTGAGGTCAAAGTATATTGAGAGAACTATTGAGGGGAGAGAAATATTTAAGAAAAGGCACGGAGGTATAAGGGAAGTCATGTCAAATGAGCCATTGGGATTTAGGGTTACTGGTGGGATGGAGAAATGAGAGACAGTATAATGGAAAGGAAATCTGGAGAAGAAGGCTCTGGATAAAATCATGGAAGCTTAAGGGAAGTTAGTCATGAAAAGAAGTCATGAAAATTTTTTGAATTGCTTCATGATAAGTGGGTTGGGGAAGAATCTGGGGTCAAGAATTGAGGTTGTTAATATAATACAGGCTTTTTTTTTCTGAATCACTTTATTATTGAGCTACATCTATGATTTCATTTAATCCACACAACACTATTATGTGCACTTTTCTAAGGAGAAAACTAAGATATATGGAAAGGTAAAATAATTTGTTCAAGAACACACAGTAAGGGCCCAAGCTGTGGTTCATATTTAGGACTTTCTGATTCTAAGTTCTTGGTTTTATTTTTTTCTCTTAATATATGAGAATTGCAATTAATCCAGTGAAAGTGGGGAGCTTGGGTGGCTCAGTCGGTTAAGTTTCTGACTTTGGCTCAGGTCATGATCTTGTGGTTTGTGGGTTGGAGCCCCATGTTGGGTTCTGTGCTGACAGCTCAGAGCCTGGAGCCTGCTTCGGATTCTGTGTCTCCCTGTCTCTCTGCCCCTCCCCTCATGTTCTGTCTTTATCTCTCTCAAAAATAAATAAATATTAATTTTTTTTTTAAATCCAGTAAAAATAATGCAATTCTTCCCTTGGACAACTGAAACAAAAGGGGGGTAGGCAGATAAGACATAGTGTAAAAGAAGATTCTATGTGTTTCCAAGACTGTTTACAAGTTGTTGTTAAAGGAAAGGTTGTGGTGGAATGAATGTGCTAACATGTGGAAAATGCTGAGTGCAGCACCAGGCATTGCCTTCCTTCAGTGAGGCCAGCTATCAGGATCGTTGTTAGCAGCATCATAATTATCTTCACCATCATTAATTTGTTTTTAATTTTGTAAATTTGTGTGTGGGGGGGGGAGGGTAGAGAGAGAGAGGGAGAGAGAGAATTCCAAGCAGGATCTGCGATGTCAGTGCAGAGCCCGGCCTGGGCTCATCTCTCATGAACTGTGAGATCATGCATGATCTGGGCGGAAATAGGCACCCTTTGACATCATTGTTGATAAGCATTGAAAGACACACTTGGATTTGATGACTTACAAGTTTTGGTGACATTTAAGTAAATATTTTCCATACTTTGTGAGAGCAGGAACATAACAAAAGAGTGGGAGGAGTCAAAGAAGTCGATAAAGAAACCCTGAAGTATTTCTCAAAAAGCTTCACAGTAAATGTGCCGGTAGAAGGCCATGACACAATAGCAGCTAATCCAGAAGGGTTTTTCCAGGATTGAGCAGTTGACTCTGAGAGGAAGAAGGCAACAGAAGAGAAGATAGGAAAAAACCGAGAGGAATACTCTCTCAAATGGACATTCAAGACGTGGTCCTTTTGAAGGGTTGTCAAGTTTAGAAATCTCATAACAAAATTATTTGATAATATGGGGTTTTCATGCACAGGTGGGATGAGTTACAGAGAGATTACAATGGGATGTAGCCTCATTCAGTGATTCATTTGCACAGTTCAATTCCCAGCATGGAAATTATTTGTTGTTATTCCCAATTGTGAAGTGACTGCATTTTTTCCATTTTTTAAATATCAGTGATGCTGAAGAGAGGTCTTAAGGAATGCAATTTAGACTCCTGATGGTCTACAAGGACATCACTGATTTGACTGTTCTGAGAAAGAGAGAGAGAGAGAGAGACAGAGAGAGAAACATCTCATTTCTCCCCTTGTGCCAAAGGACATGAGAGTGAGTAAATCTTCACAGGGTATGAGATTGCAATAAAGATGTGTGCAAATTTAGATGGAAATTAGGCATGTTCCCAGGGCTCCTGGAAAATTGCCAGCATAGCTCTCAAGACATTGCCTTTATAGACTATGTATATATTTATTTCTTTGTAAATCCAGTCTATAGAGTTTTCTGTTTATGATTGTTCCCAAGGACATTCTTTCTCCAAGCATTTCTCTAGGCAGATACTCACTCAAAGCCAGTTTTCAAACCATATCAAATGTAATCAGTATTTTCTGTGAAATTCTTTCTCACTGGTATTACTGTTTTATTTCTTACAATTTCTATTGTGCAATAATCATAGTGAAGACTTATGAAAGATGTGTAGACATGTGTGTATTTATGGGGAAAATTCCAAATGTGGGGAATTAGCAGTATTAATTAGTTATCAAACCCCTCAAACACATTTTAAATGTACTCTTGAAACATTTTTTTGTTTTATACTATAGCTTAATTCCTCAATGTCCTTTACATTCTAAGTATCTAGAGTTTGCATTGCTTCTGGAAAGCACAATATGATAGTATAAGTTGAAATCTAGGCTATTAATTGCTAAATGATCAACACTATTACTTTTAAAATACTTAACCATATCAATCTCTTTTTCTTATGCATTCATTTTACTAATTTAATAAAGCATATGGTAAAGTAAAGAATACTAAACCAGTTTGAGTTAAAGATGTTTATGGTGAATTATAGTTTTTCTGAAAGACACAAATATACTAAAATCAATGACTTACATGCTTTGGTGGCTTTCTATCTTTACATATAATTCTAAGTTTCTTTAGAGTAATACAGTTCTCAATATGAAGATTTATTATCCGGAAAAAAAAATAGGTCATTCTGAGATTCAATAATTAGAAAAGTGGAGAATGTTTAGTTTTGGGTGTATTTAAACTCTCATGACTTTACTAAGTACATGTAGTAAAATATTGGGCCTACTTAATCTGTATCTTTTGTGTTCTTTGTATCTTTTTTGTTCTTTGATATTACTCAGAATGAAATCACTGGACTCGACAGTTTTTTTGTTAATTTCTAATTTATGTTTATTTTATTAAATTCTTATTATTATTGTATTCATGTTATAATAGCTTTTCGTAAAATAAAATAGGTGCCCTCCACATGGATTTTATATTTCTTTTTTTCTGAATGTATAGCATATTTTAGAGAACAGAGAAAGCATCTTGGTTAGAGATTTGGAGAAAAGTCTATTTTTTAATCAGAGGTATCAGCTCTGGGCTGGAAATCAGACCATTGGTTCTTCTTCTGGTTCTGATGACCAGCCAAGGACCTCAGGCAAGGAGGGGACACCTTTTCTAAGAGGGTAAAGGAATGTCTGTCTTGCATCCTCTATCTTGAAAGGACTGCCTTTAGAATCCATCAAGAGTCTACAAACATATTATGAGTAATATTAAGAACATGTTTTTCTTTTTTACTCAAATAAATAAAATTTTATAATATCTTTCTAATTACCCTCTTGAGATAATGCTGTTAGTCTTAATTTCCTAGAAGGTTTTAAAATAAATATTATGTACATACCTATTCCAGTGTCTGAAATATTTGAGGTCTTTGGTTCCTCAAGGTTTTTGGTTTGAAGCTCATATAAGTAGAAGTGGTAAGAAACTGGCCTTATATTTCACTTATTTGTACTATTAGTTTAACCAATTAGTTACCCATTGTATGCAGTTTCAGGGAAGAAAATTCAATGAGGAGTTTAATGATGGATAGAATTTTTAAGTGGGTGCATTAGAACCTAATCTTGGTTCCCACTGCAGTACTTCGTGGTACGTTGCAATGATTTCTGGTGGTAAAGTTATGTTGTTAAGTGATTTGGAAAATGAACTGGAAGTAAATTTGGGTCAGTGAAAAGATTCAAACTGAGAAAAATAAGAATCACACACACACACACACACACACACACACACACACAAACATAAAAAATACAAAAGCAGCGGTGCCTGGTTGGCTTAATCAGTTAAGCATCTGACTCTTGATTTCAGCTCAGGTCATGATATCACAGTTTGTGAGTTCGAGCCCCACATTGGGCTCTGTGCTGACAGTGAGAAACCTGCTTGGGATTTTGCCTCCCTCTCCCTCTGCCTGCATGCTCTGTCTCTCTCTCAAAATAAATAAAAATCAGCTTTAAAAAATACGAAAGCAAACCAAGAAGAGTAGATATTAGCTAAGTACTTAGATTAGCATTTTGGCAGTTGGATCTGGGCTGCTCCACTAGAATGCCTTCCTTTTTCCTTTTTCTTGGATCTCATCTTTGCCTTCCTTGAAAATCCAAGTAAGTCAACATCATTCTTCCAGAGAGAGGCTTGGCATTTCTGTCTCTTGCTCTGAAGTTTTTATTTCTATTGGTGATAGATTAGTGTATATACTTTAAAGCATCAAATAATTCATGTTTGTTAAGAGTCAGATTATCCATTTTGACTTTCTTCCCCTGAAAGCAATGAATCCCAACTCTATTATCTCTGTATGAACAATATGTACGTAGTTTTATTTCTCATACATTTAGCTCTAGGTACTAGCTCTGAAATTAACTCTGGAAAATAGGATTTAGCTCTCTCTTTCCTATCATTCCTCTCCTCCCACACCAATACCTTGGTTCTTCCTATCCTACTCTCAATCTTGTAATATTTTGAGTTAGATCAGTGCATAGTATTTATATTATTATGGCTATGTAAATCCTATCCACATCTGACCTTATTTTATGTATATATATATATATATATATATATTTATATATATATATATTTATGTAATATATATGATAATGTATATATGCCAATTTTTCTTTCCCCTTTTTTCCTTCTGCTTAGTTTTTTGCTAGTAAGTACTTACCATTATTTCAATTCCAAATTTAACTCCATTTGATGAAATCTCCTCCCATATCATTGAGGGCATCAGTAATATTATTAGTGGCATCTCCCTCCCTCCATGCTTCCCTCCCTCCTCCCCACTCTCTCAGTGGCTTCTAACCCCTTCCCATCTGAGGAGGTTACTTATGTACCTGGTGCCCTTTGCTCTCTTGTTGTGTTAATTCTGTTTTCAGTTCAATGTCTTTCTCTGCCAACTTTTCCCTCCTTGTGTTGAAGAACATCCTCTAAGAGCTTTCTGAGAAGAAATACATGAGAGAGAATGGTTTCTGAGAATATTCATATATAAACATTTATTTATGTGAGTAATATTTTTCTATAAAATTCTAGGTTGGGAAAATCACTTTCTTTTAGGATTTGGACAGTATTTTGCTTTCTTTTATCTTCCAACATCGCTATAAATTCGAAGTCTTACTTTTATTTACTTCTTTGTGTTTCTTTTAGACACTGTAACAGGTTTCCTTTGCTTTCCATATTCTGATATTTAATAGTGGTTTGCCTTGCTGTGTATTTAATGGCATCCAGTATGGTGGGCATGTAGTAGGTTCTTTCAACTTGGAAACTCATGTCATCTACTTATGAATATTTTCTTGAAGATGATTTATTTGCAAACTCCAGTTATTTGGATAAAAATATATATAATAATAGTGGATCACTTGGACTGACCCTCTAGCTTTCTTACTTTTCTCCCCTAATTTCTGTCCTTTTCTATTTCCTGAGAGATTTCTTTAACCTTATCTTCTACACTTTTTTGTTTTAATTTCGACTATTGTATTTTTAATTTTCAAGAGCACTTTTTTCTCTGAGAATTCCTTTTTTGAATATTCCTTTTTAATAGCTACTTACTATTGTTTCATGAATGCAGTATCTCTTTCTATCTCTGTGAGAATATTAATTAAAACTTTAAACAAATTTTCCTTTTGCATAGAATGTGTATCCTCAAGTGCTTCCACTTTTCTTGTTATTATTTCAGTCTTTCTCATGGTAGACTATTTCTTTAGATGCTCAGATATTTTTAATTATCTGCTAATATTTAGAATGGGGCACTCAGGTTTCTAGAAAGTTCTGAGCATGTGGATGGGGTTTGTTGACTGTGGTTCCCTCTATAAGTTTATCTGGCTGGGACATTTCTTTGGGGAATATGAGGGGACCCCAGAATCCTTGGGTCTGCGGACCCCAGACCCTTGGGTCTTCTGTGGGTTTGGTATGTTTCCCAGGGAGATAACTTCTATTTGCCTGCATGGAGAGTATGAAAGTGACTGGCAGCATTTGAGAGAGCAGAGGGCCTATACAAAGGAAAAAAGCAGTTGGTCATTTTACTCAAATCACCTCTTTTTCTCTATTATCCTTTAATGGCATTATAATTCTCCCAGTTATACAGATTCAAAATCCTAAAACTCTCCTAAACTGTCATTCCTCCTTTATTTATAGATCCAAATTAATAGCCATATTTTATCTTCCTACTCTATTGCAAGTTATTTTTTGGCAGGATCCAAGGGTCAGAGCACATGGAAGAGCGGTTAAGAGCATGGAAGGCAGAGCCAGGCTTGAATCTTAGTTCTGTGATTTGCTAGCTGTGTGACATTTTTCATACCTTTGTCATTTCCAAGGCTCAATTCTCAGCACTTTCCAGGAATTTCTTCAAACCTAAGAATTAACATTTTGTAGTTTTTTTTTCCTCTATAAGGAATTTTCTCCGTGTATGTTATAATTATTTTATATCTGGATCTTGTATTCTTATTACTGTATTAAAAAATCTAGACAATATTATAAATAAAACATTATTTAAAAGTTCATCTTCAATTTTGATGTACCACAAATTATTTTGCCTGTAAATACTTGTGCTTAACCATACTTTTGTAAATATAAAGTTTACAGGTTTCTTCCTTCTATTACTGAGGCTTTGCTTCTGAATATCCTAATCATGGATGAATATTTTTCTGAGTTTGCAAGGTCTTTATGAATTACCCATCTTTCCATTTACTTAGGAAATGTTTTTCTTTGGGTTACACTTATCTCCTAGAACTTTTCTTTTATTAGTGTGTGACCTACGTAATGAAGTTTTTTACATGGTCAATACTTACTCATTTTACTCTTTCTTAACAACTCTGAAAACCTTTCTGAAGAATGGATACATAGGAAGTAGTGTCTAGTATGCATATAAATTTTAGTTGTTCCATTCACCCGCGATGTGAAGTAACATAATTAGAGTGGAATTGCAGTCTATGGGAAAGTGTTAGGTGTGGCCTGTCATTAATGGAGGCGGTATGATGTAGTGTCAAGTGTAAGGGAAACTGGGTAGAGAGAATGTTTTGTCTCTGAGAAAGATTCAGGAATTGGTTACCATGCTCTGTTTCTATTGTAAATAGACCATATTGAAAGGAGATAGCATAATGTAAAAGCATTTAAGAGCAGACTGCTCAAGAGTGAATTGAGACTGAGGAATTGCTTCCACAATAGCACCAGTAAAAAGGCCCTTTTCATTTGAGTCAATGAGAGCTTGAAATATGTTAAGACAGAAATCTTTTTTAATGGCAAGTTGGATAATAAAATATTATTTGTTTCTTGGTGTTTTACAGCATTGTGGGAACTGGTGGTTTTCAAAGCCTCTCTCCAAAGATGGCTAAGATGATCTGAATGTGATGTGGTCAGGGAAAGTTTTCTGAGGTTAGATTGCAATTTAGGAATATCCTTTCACCTCTACTTACTTATTTTTAAACTTTCACATGCTTTGTAAATAAACTTTGGCATTATACCTTAACTGTGGGAATTAAATTTATTTTTGGATTGGTATGAAACACAAGATATTACCTCTTTCTTTACTTATGGCTGGGATGTGAAGCTCTATGCTCTATAGTGTGGATAATCTTGGCTCTTCTTACCTGTGATTTAAAAACGCTTTACTTTTCTAGAAGAAAAGCAATAATCACAGATTTTAAATATCTTTGTTTTGTGTTGTCTTTTCTTGTTTGCCTAGTAAAGTCGTACCCTTTCTAGCTGTTACAATTTTCCTGTTTATCAATTGTAGTTTACTCTAAAAATCATATCATCCATCAGCTCATAAGCCAAACCACATTGGAGTGCTTTAGCATAAAAGAATGCATAAAACCGAGGGGCGCCTGGGTGGCGCAGTCGGTTAAGCGTCCGACTTCAGCCAGGTCACGATCTCGCGTTCTGTGAGTTCGAGCCCCGCGTCAGGCTCTGGGCTGATGGCTCAGAGCCTGGAGCCTGTTTCCGATTCTGTGTCTCCCTCTCTCTCTGCCCCTCCCCCGTTCATGCTCTGTCTCTCTCTGTCCCAAAAATAAATAAACGTTGAAAAAAAAAAATTAAAAAAAAAAAAAAAAAAAGAATGCATAAAACCGAGGGGAACTGTTTTCCGGTAAAAGGGCAATGTGCTCAAATCTGTGCTACAGGCCTCTCACCTATATTATTTGGAGATGATTCTCCCACTCAATACGCTCTGATGGCGTATGCATGTGTGATTTATGGTCGAACTCTCCTGCTTAAGACAATTACTCACAAGAAAGAGCTGCTGGACTGAAAATGTGGTAGACACAGCAACTTTTTTTGCTTGTTTCTTTTTTAGGTTCTCAGGAGCTTGTAAGAGTGACACGTTCTTGTTTCATTTTTGTCCATCCTTTCCTTTATTTCTATATGTACAGGTACACGCTCAAATATATGCATAGGTACATAGACATCCATCTATCTATATATCTATCATCTATTTATCTATCTATATCTCTATTTTTATATAAATGTAACCACAGACATACTTTAAAAATTTCTGTTGACTTTAAATATATACAGTTAGGGGCACCTGGGTGGATCAGTCAATTAAGTGTCAGACTCTTGATTTTGGCTCAGGTCATGATTGGTGATGAGATTGAGCCCGTGTTGGATGTGGAGACTGCTTGGAAATTTCTCGTTCCCTCTCTCTGCACCTCCACCATTCTCTCTTTTTCTCAAAATAAATAAATAAACTTTAAAATAAATAAATATATATTCAGCTAAATATATAAATATATACTTGTATGCATATAAAATTCCTGTTGACTTTAAATATACATATAAATGCAGCTATTTTTTTGGCTTTTACCCCATTCTCTTTTCCAAATCAACCTTTTTTTTTTCCTTTTGCCAGGAGTACCAATGTAAACAACCTGGTATTTATCCCTCTTTATTTTCCCCTTCTCATATAGTAAATTCATATATAAATATATGCAATTATATAATTGATAGATAAATAGATATTGCAATTATTTTATCACCATGAAATCACATTATGTTTATTTGTTTGTATAACATTTCATCAGAAATCCCTCTAAGACAGCTGGTACAGATCTAACTAATTATTTTTAAAGACTACCTAATATTCTATGATAAAGATGAATCATAATTTATTTAGCCATTGCTCCTAATAAATAATCATTCATCCTACTCCCTACCTTCCCTCAGGTTTGAACTATTACAAATAATGTCTTTGCACACATTCCTCTAAATATTGTTGGTTTTATTTTTATAAGATGGAATAAGAGAAGTAGAATTTCTGTTTGAAATATGGATATATAGATACAGATTTTAGAAACTTTTAGTTATAAAAATTCAAATTTCTAGTAGGAACTACACTTATTTTTAAAAATAAGTGCCATTCTCGGGGTGCCTGAGTAGCTTGGTTGGTTAAGCGTCTGACTTCGGCTCAGGTCATGATCTTGTGGTTTGTGAGTTTGAGCCTCATGATATGGCTCTGTGCTGACAGCTCAGAGCCTGGAGCCTGCTTCAGATTCTGTGTCTCCCCCTCTCTCTTCCCCTCCTCTGTTCACGTTCTGTGTCTGTCTCTCAATAATAAAGAAACATTAAAAAATTTATACAAAGTTTGTCATTCTATAGGTATAAAGTGATAACTCATTATTAATTACTTTAATATGTCTTTCCTCAATTAGCACTTTAAAAATCTTTATATATATATATTAATATATTTATTACTTTTTTTCCAATTTAGATTCACTCTTCTGTCAATTGCCTATGAATCCTTAGCTCATCCTATGAATCCTTTGCCTATTAATCCACCTCCCAGTGTAGGAGGTATCCTCTAATGTGGCTTCATAATCTCTGCCTCATGATATTTACACCCTCATGTCAACTCTGCCCTTTAAATATGGGCTGGATTTAGTCACTAGCTTCTAACAAATAGAATGCAGAAAAAACCATGGCATGTCATTTCTGGGATTGGGTTACAAAAAGGCTGAAGACTTCTTCCTGAGTGCTCTCTCTTGCTCACTTTGCATTGTTTACCCTGTGAGAAGTCAGCTGTAATGTCATGAAGCAGCTCTATGGAGTAGCCCATGTGGCAAGGGAATGAAACCTGCCAAAAGCCATGTGAGTGATTTTGAAAGCAGACCTCTCCTCCCTAATTGAGACATCATGAGTCTGTAATGGACAACAGCTTTGTTATAACTTTATGAGACCTAGAGAAAGAGGAATTATCTAAGGTACTCCTTGATACTTGACCCACAGAAACTGTGACAAAATGAATGTTGTTATTTTAAGCTTCTAAATTGGGGAGGGGGGCGATTTTACAGCAATAAATAAGCACTATGTATAGGGTACTTATATTTTTTACATCGGTTTGTAACTGCTACATTATGGTTTTTATTTATAAACTTTCATATTATTTGCAGATCATTTTCCAGCTCTAACATGTGACAATTGGCTTTATTTATGCTATCTTTTGCTGTATAACCTAAGATAAGCTTGCATAGTCAAATACTTCCTTCCTCTCTCCCCCCTTTTCAACCATTTGGCCTAACACTGTGTAAAATACATGATATCCTAAATTTTTCTATTATTTTTATTGTTTTATATTTATACTCAATTCTATAATTCATATGGAAAATATTTTATACAGCATTATCTATATATCTCCTGGGGAAGTCCTCTAAGTTTGTTAGCTTTTTCTTTATGATTTCCATGTCTTTGGTTTTTGTTCTGTTTTTTTGAATTATTTTCTGCACTCTCATGAAAGTTTTTCAAATTTCAGTAACATACTCACCTTAAATTTTTGTGTTGAACTTTAAAATTCAATAACCTCGTTTCCTAGTTAGATTGTTTGTTCCTAATGTAACTGGATCATTTTGTGTGCAGTTACAGTTTATTTTGTGGTGGATAAATTCATCAATCCTTTGTGATTATCCTTTACTAGAAACTTCTTCCTGTGTTTGCTTCGATGGTCCCTGAGAAACACTGTAATTTTTATTTGCCAGGTTATTACTCTCCTTACCCTTTGGTGCCAGCTTGACTTCTGGTTGCTTTGTACAGTGGCAATTCCTCACATGATGGAAAGGTGTGTAGTTCACATCTGCAAGTTTGTGGTGTTCTGCTGGTGAATTCTGGTCTCTTTTAGGGCAATAAATGGAGGCCATTCCATTTCTAGTCTTCTCTACAGTGGTAGAGAGAACTAAGTTTAGCAACTCTTGGCTTCTCTTCTAGGAAACGACTTTGCCATGACCAATTCTTCTCCCTGTATCTCCCAGATATCTTATACCTACAGAAGCAACATCCTGAAGGGCCCAGAAGCTCCTGGGCTCTAGAGAAGTAGTTTGATTATAGTTGGAGAAAGACCACAAAAAAAGCTGCATAGAAGAAAGCTTCTTCACAGCTTCTCTTTCTAATACTAACTCACATGATATGATTTTCAAGTGGTTTTGGCTACTCTGTATTACTGTGAATATATTACTGAGTAATATAGTCTATATTACTGAGGTGTTCAAGGTTATAAAATTGAGATTATTATTTTTTTATTAAAAATTTTAATGTTTTATTTATTTTTGAGTGAGAGAGAGAAAGAGACAGAGCATGAGCAGGGGAGGGACAGACAGAGAGGCAGACACAGCACAGAGCCTGATGCAGGGCTTGAACTCACAAACCATGAGATCATGACCTGAGTTGGAGGCTTAACTGAGTGAGCCACCCAGGCACCTCTAATAGTAAGAGTATTCAAGACAAACATAAGAACTAGCCAACATATGTTATTTGCCAACCTCTGTACCTGGCAAACTATAAATCTTAAATATATATTCCATCAAAATGGAGAAGGGAGTCCAAACATTTGAGAATTAATACAGAAAAATTTAGGCTTTCTTTAAAATTTAAATTTTAACATTTCCTAAAGCAATGGGGGGGAAGTTGATTTTATTATTCTTTTAGTCATCTACAAGATGAGTTTGCTTTAATGAGTTTGCTTAAAATGAATAAAAAATGAAACAAAATGTAAGGTAACTTGTCCAAGAAATTTGAAGAAAATCAAGTAATATATTTTTCATGAATCTATTATGAAATGACAAGGAACAATGAAGCAAACCTCAAAATTTAACTGAAGATAAACTTCACTGAAAGTAATTTTTACTTAGTTATTCTTTTAATTGGTAATCAACTGAGATAGAATATTTCATCAACAACTTAATTTTATCTGCTACTTTATATATATTTGATTCAGATTAATCCACTTGTGAATATTCTACTAATAAATATAAAATGACTTAGTAGACTAATTATGCTAAAAATTGTATGTAGGTTAGTTCTGTGGTTATCAATGCAATATAAGTGTACAAAGATCTCAATTAGTAAAGATGACAAATATTATGGTATATTTCACAAGTAGAACAGTTTTTAAAAAAAATCATAAAAATCATAAATAAAAGAAAAAGACTTAATTGTGAAAATCAATCTTCTCTTTGGGTGGATTTACCAAGGAAATTTAGACTAGAGGATTATATAGGGCCAGGTGATGCCTCTGGGAGAAAATTGGGGTATGAAGATTGATAGACAAACAAACCAAAAAAAAAAAAAAAAAACAAAAAAAAAAAAAAAAAGAAAAGAAACCAGAGAAATGCTACTTCCATCAATTATCTTCCTCTTTCAGAAATACACCAATAAAAAATATTCCAAAGTGGTTTACATTGGCAGTTTAGGGACTACCATCAAGGAAATGGTAGCTAATGTTGCATTTTAAATAAAGGAATGTGGGTCTCATAAATTCTGCTATATTTTAGCAATGCCCAAGTTGTCTTAAATCCTGATGTATTAGAATTGTTATGAATATGTAAAATTCTTTGTCTCTTGTAGCAATAGTTGACTTAAAAACTACTTTGTCTGATATTGCTCCAGCCATCCCTGCTTTCCTTTGGTTACTATTTGTATGGAATATCTTTTTCTATCCTTTCACTTTCAAAACATTTGTCTCTTTATATTTAAAGTGAGTCTCTTGTAAGTAGCAGATAGGCCAATCATGCTTTCTTTTTAAAAACATTCATTATGCCAAATCTTTGCCTTTTAATTGATGAGTTTCATCCATTTACATTTAAAGTGATTACTTATAAGGAAGGACTTCATTCTGCCATTTTTAAGTTGATTTTTACATATCTTATATATTCTTTGTTCCCCAATATCTCTATTATTGCCTTTTTTTTCCTGTTTAGTTAATTTTTTTCTAGTGTCCTGTTTTGATTTTCTTCTCACTGTCTTTTCTGAGTTTCTTTTTGTTATTTTCTTAGTGGTTACGCTTGAGAATATAATTACATCCTAAATATATGATAATTCAGTTTGCATTGATACCAATAGCAACCAAAGCTACAATAGCTTCAATAGCATACAAAAACTCTGCTCCTTTATTGTTCTATTCCTACCATTTTATGTTGTTATTGTCACAAATCACATCTTTTTACATACAGTGTGCCCATTAAAATGGATGTGAAATTATTATTTTATATATGTGTCTTTTAAATTATATAGGAAAAAAAGGCATTGTAAAATGAAAATATAATAATGTTAATTTTTATATTTTCCTATGTTGTTATCATGACTAACTAAAAAAAAATTCTTTGTATGGCTTTCAGTTACTATCTAATGTTTTTAATTTCAGCCTGAATATCTCCCTTTAATATTTCTTACAGGAAACATTTATCAGTGATGAACTCTCTTGACCTGTTTATCTGGGAATTGTATTAATTTCTACTTCATTTTTCAAAAATAGTTTTGCCAGACATAGAATTCTTGATTGGCAGGTTTTTTTTTCCCTTTCAACCCTTTAACAGTCATTCCTCTGCCTTCTGGCCACCATGGTTTCTGATGAGAAACTGGCTTCTAGTCTTATTGAGGATCCCTGTACATGACAAGTCATATCTTTCCCTTGATGCTTTCAAGAGTCTCTGTCTTTCAACAGTTGATTGTAACATATTTCGGTGTGGATCTCTTTGCATTTATCCTACTTAGAATCGGTAGATGTATAAATTCATTTCTTTCACCACATTGCGAGTGTTTTCAGCCATTATTTCTTCAAACATTTTTTCTTTCCCTTTCTCTTTTCTTCTTCTGGGAATCCCATATTGTGTATATTGACACCCCACTGGTATTCATTATTTTTTTCTTTCTGTTCATCACATTAGATGATTTTCTTCTGCCTGCTCAAATCTGTGTTGAATCCCTGTAGTAAATTTTCCATTTCAGCTATTATACTGCACAATTTCAGAATTTCTATTTAATTATATTTATGTTTATCTCTTTGTTGATATTTTCTATTTGTTGAGACATCATTCTCCTGGTTTCCTTTAGTTGTTTGTGTATAGGCTTCTTTAATTATTTGAGCATATTGAAGACAGTTGATTTAAAGTCTTTGTCTAGTATGTTTAATCTTTGGGTGTCTTCAGTTATGGTTTCTGCATAATTCTTTTTATCTTGTGAGTAAGCCATTCTTTCCTATTTCTTTGCATGTTTCATAATTTTTGGTTGAAAACTGGACATTTGCATATTAAGATTTGGCAACTCTGGAAATCAGATTTTACTCCCTCTCCAGAGTTTTGCTGTTGTGACTTTTTGGGGACTACAATTGTCCATTTGTTTAGTAACATTTCCAAATGACTCTTGCAAAGACTGTATCCTTTGTCATGTGTGGTCATTGAAGTCTTTCTCCCACTATCTCAGCAATCAGCTACTGACTTAACAGGGATTTCCTTAAATGCCAAAATTTAGCAACTTCTTTGTTTATTAAGCACTCTCTGGTTGTTGTAAGATTTTGTATTAGTATCCAGAGTTTTAAAAGATTTGATTCTGAAAATTTTTGCCAGCTTACTGGTTGCTTTCACAGAGGGATGGATCTATGGAGCTCCTTAATCCACCATTTTTGGTGATGTTCTCTTTGCCAGGAGTTATTTTATTCATTCTGAGGGAAAATGAATTAGGTCCTGGGATTTTATTTCCCCACATCCTTCTTGTTTCTTACTGTGTAAATTTACAGAAATCTTTTCTCTTATGATTTCCATGTACATAAACTCAAGAACAACATGTAGATGTGAAAGAATAGTCAATACTTTAAACTCTGTAAAACTTCTATAGCTTCTTTTGCTTCTATAGACTTAACGTTTAAGCTCATTAAACTAATTTAACAGAAATTGTCATCTTAAAATTAAATTTTGTGTCCTTATACTAACAAAAACACAATTTGAAATTATCATGGAAATAGCACTTTGGGCTATTTATTTTGAGAGAGAGAGAGAGAAAGCAGGCAGGGGAGGGGCAGATAGAGAGGAAGACAGAGAATGCAAAGTAGGCTCCATGCTGTCACCACAGAACCCAAGGAGGCCATCAAAATCCTGAGTAGTAACATCATGACCTGAGCCGAAAACAAGAGTGGGACGCTTCACCAAATGAGTCATCCAGGCACCAAAGGTCCTTTTCTAAAGAAAAATGTTCATTATAAACTATAATATATATTGATATCATATAATTTAACCAAAATTATATAATATTTATAAAAAAGGAGTTTAAATCTGTGTATGAAAATTCTTTATTCTCTACCATAAAAATGCCTTAGGGGAAGCTAATTTAATTTCAAACAGTTGAATTTATTTTATTTCCATACACATCAATTATGTTATATTTAAATATAAAACTATGATAATGATGAATAAAGTGGCATGACACATTCTTCTGGTGCTTTTGAATAGCCTGTCTTTAATGTGGCAACTCTTAACAGTTAAAGAAACTCTGACAGTTAAGTAATCCCTTCACCACTTAAGTACAACAGGATTGTATTATTAAGTACACTGCCTGGAAATGGTGTGCTTTTTTCATTCACACTATAAACAGTTTTGTTAGATTGGTAATCCTGCTTGTCAGATTTGTTCACTGTTTGATATTAATCAGTAGGTTTATAAAAGGTGCAGCACTGGACAGAAATGAACAGAAAATACGTTTTAAATAATGTTTCCATAAATCATAGGGAGTCAGACATCTCTAACTCTGAGGTGGATGGAATATTTTGACGTTTTGCGGGTGGTTTGATAGCTTGCTACTAAACCAAAAGTTTAATAGCAGAGCTACTGTCCATTTCCATTACATGCCTATAGAATCGGCTCTCACGGTATAAGTTTGTTAAAAGTTCATGAGATTTTTTTTTTTCTGGGGTATTTAATGAATCACTTTTTAAAGCTTATATTCTTCTAGAATATGAAAACTAAAAATGCTATGACTATATATTGAATTACATAATTTTAAGCCATGAGCAGTTATACCACATATGTCTTCATCTTCTTTAAATGTTTTTCTGTAGTTCGGAAAACTGTCATATAACCTTTCCCTACATATTCCACTATCTAAGCAACATTTTTATTCACTGAATATAATTTGTTTTTATTTTACCTGCAAAGGTTAACATTGCTTTAGAGGTAGTTTTAAAAACTTTTTAGGAACTCCGGGATTTAGAATATGTATCCAGGGTGCTGTTATAAGGGGTCATTAAATGAAGAACTAGTTACCTAAATTGAGGGATGGAAAGTGACTCATGATAGGTATAATTCCTCAACAAACATATAGGTAACTTTGCTAGTTTTTCACATAGGTCTTTATTTCCAAATTTTGTAGATTACAGAAATGAATGTAATGATATTATCTGAAAGCTATATGTCCTAAAATGTGCTTTGATCTCTTTTGCTCACTGGTTCTTTCCAAGCCTCCCAGCTGTCCCCATGGCTATCTGTTCTTCATGCTCACAGCTTCAAGGTGCTAGCAAATATTTTTCTTTCCTTTCCTTTCCTTTCCTTTCCTTTCCTTTCCTTTCCTTTCCTTTCCTTTCCTTTTTTTTAGTGTTTTAAAAAGTTTGTTTATTTGTGGGAGAGAGAGAGAGAGAGACAGAGCATGAGTTGGGGAGAGATAGAGAGAGAGGGAGACAGAATCTGAAGCAGGCTCCAGGCTCTGAGCTGTCAGCACAGAACCCGACGCGGGGCTCCAACTTGTGAACTGCAAGATCATGACCTGAGCTGAAGTTGGATGCTTAACTGACTGAGCCACCCAGGCGCCCCACGGGGTTGGCAAATTTTAAATTCTTTCCATGCTAAACTAATGCTCGCAAATTGCACATGAATATTGTTTGGTTCTGAATTCTTCTCTTCACTCTCTCATTCCCTTCTTCAGCCCCTAATCTTGATAACTTCCTTGCTTGATCTTTTCCTGCCAGATGAAACGTTACTGTGCAGTGGCATTGACCCGATCTCAGCAATTGCTGGAGGGTAGTGGGTAACCCAGGGACACAAGAGGGAGAATAAGATCAGACCTAATGATGTCCATCCCAACTATAGCAGGACTGAATTTCTTAATCCATTGTTTAATGTCAGTTAAAATCCATAAATGACTCATACATAGATGTCAATGAGATGTAATCTCTAAAGACTTCCATACCACCAACCCCTTCGTTATCCAGTGACAGGGAATTGAAGAATTCTTGGCAGACCTGATTTGCATTGTATTTTCCTTGGCTTTTCATTTTATGAGTTTGTGACTACTGGCAAAAATGCAGCCAAACAACAGGTACTTCAGAAACTGTTCAGGTGTGCAGCGACATGAGCATGTGAACTCAGAGTTAGGAATTGAGAGCCTTGCACTACAGGGTGTTTTTGAACAATGGAAGCAGACTATTTTCTCCGATGCGTTATGGAGCTGATCAGAAATATGATGAGTTGTGGGCCAGGAAACCTGACTTCTGGTCATGGATCCCCCATGATCTCCAAGCCACCACAAGTGTCCACAACTTCTAGGCCATGACTCCTTTATTATAAAAAAATGGTTGTGCTCTGTGGTTTCTCAGGTCCCTTTCTTCTTTCATAGCTAATACCAAATTATCTTTCATGATAATACCAAATGTGCTAAGGCTTCATAGTAGATGCCAATAAAAGGAGAGGCTAAACTATGAAATGGGAGAAGAGGAGGAGGGAAACAACTATTCTTTTATTGAAAAAAAACATATTCCATATTATGCATAACGATAGAAAGGGGAATAAAGGAAATAATAGACCAATTACTTTTCTTAGTGAGCAAATGTTTGCAGTTTTTAGGTTTATTTCTGAGTAACAAGACTTCTTTTATGGGCTTTATGAATGACATGAAACTCCTTAGACATATAATAATTTAGTTTGCCTGTCTTTTGATATTATTTTCATCAGATCGAGGATATTATTGATATTAAGCCATCACTGGCCATTTTTATTCAAAGGTTTAAAAAGTACACTGAAGTATTATCTGGGGTAGACTCAATTTTAGGAGAAAACATAAACACGGAGAAACCATAATCCTGGTGTAATGTAGGAATCTAATTAAGACTAATGAGGCAACATTAAATTTAATGTATGATGCATTTTATATGTCTCACCATTAGAGCTGCAGCAAGCTGTTCATCAGAGTCATCTTTGGTGACTATTCCCCTACGGGCATTCTTCAGCAATCTGGGATTAGGCCGCGGTACTGGGTTTGTGGAGAAGCCAACACAAAAGCAAACTTGTAAAGTAAGCATGCCATTGGAATCATCTGTTGATGGCCTTAGCTGGCTAAAAAAAAGCTAGACATGTTTATGCTGTGGGAAAGGTTCTCCTCGGTTTCAAGGCATGACTATTGAGTTTAGGGATCACTAAGAATCATAGTCAGTCACCAAAGAAATTAGAAGAGAAGCAGGACAGAGCAAGTAGCAAAAATAAGAGGTGATGCTTTCATTGGCTTCCTAAGATTCAGGGCCATTACCGATGTGGAGGAATTGGGAAGGGTCTTGGGAGAAGACTTTTTCATGCTGGAAGTTGCAACAGAGGTTAGTTGATGTGCATATAGACACAAAGGAAGGAGAATTGATTCCCAGGAGTCTGGAATTGAGAGCGTTTCACATAACGTGATAAACATGTACAATGATATCTAGCATAATAAATTACAACAGCTGATGCTTACTGTGGGGTCTCTGTATACTAGGCAGTGTTTTAAGTGTTCAGTGTGCATGATTTCATTCGGTTCTTCCGACCACCCCATGAGGTAGCCATGATTATTGTTCTGACTTTACATGAAAAAAAAAAAAATCAAGCAGAGAGAGATTAACTAAGGAGGTGTATAGCTAGTCAGTGGCCAAATAGAATTAGAACACAGGAATCTGAATCACAGCTTGAACCCCTAAGCCTAGAGAAATAGGCTTATATTTTCATAGAACACAGAGTAACCTTGAAACCACACGTGCCGCAATGGGCTTATGCCCTTTGTTGTAAAATGATGATTACTTTGCCTATTTGAAAATTTACAATGCAACTATCTATTGTAATTTGGCTCCTTAAATAGGAACCTGGAGTTTTCTGAGCTTGGGTCATGCTGCCCTGAAACATTATAAATGGCTTATAAAATTGCAACCTTTCTAGATGTGGAGTGTTTCTGCTTTAAAGAGTAATGGTTTATCTTTGCTAATTGTTTCTGTTTGTTGACATACATGCTTTGAACACAGTTTCTGAAAGTTTGAATTCATAGCCTTCTGGATCTTGCTGGCCCCGAGGGACAGTGATTCAGATTTGTTGTTAGATGGTTCAGGCAGAGGACAAACCGTGTACATCCATAGAAGGCCATGGCTAAAACTCAACTCATAAACTCACTAAGTGTAAATAACTAACAATATTAACTTTAGCATTGTGGAAATCATAGGGTTGATGCGCAAAAGAGGAAGAAAAACCACTTTTTGCTGCTTTCAGTTGTTCCTTGTCTGCCCTAATTCCTTATAGTTTTTCTTTTTTTTTTGCTGGCCCAACGTTGCCGCAGAAATTACAACCTTCGAATTAGTAAGTAGCAGAGCTGAGAGTTAAATCCAGGCGGTGTGGCTTTGGCACCCACATTCCTTGCTACTCACTATACTGCTTGTGAACCTAAGAGTTACTTTCCGTTGGGAAACTTCAAAACTTTCCCTCTTAATTGCTTTGGTAGTTATTAGGCTAGAACCTTTTATACATGTGAGGCAGACTGAAAAAGTGGTTAGCTTGAAGGTGAATGAATCCTTTCCGGGCAGAACTACGTATAGATTGAATTGTAGGTCCCAGTTTTCAAAGAAGTACATGTTTACAGGATAAGATCCAATGTTCAAGTGGCTGTGAATTATGGATTCCCTTAAACATGTACAATTCAATTAAGAACTTGTAACAAAGGATCTTTTCTTTATGACTTATGGGCGTTTGCACATTATGGCGACGGTGTGGAAAAATCTCAATCAACTGGGCAATTCATTTTCTGCATGCTAATGCAAAGCTAAAAAGATGGACCAATTGTTTAAAAACAATGTCCAAAGTGTCTTCTAAACAATGAAGGGAAGTTACCTGCCTGTCCTTTAAAAACTAGTGCTTGAGTAAGTGATTGTCCGGTGGTTCCACAAAGCCTTCTTAAATGACATCTATCCCCCTCCTTTTTTGGATTGATGGTTTCATTAAAAGCCATTCTCCAATTGTCGTTTTGCTTTCTCTGCTTTAATGTGGTCTGTGGGGTTCATTAGATCCACCGTGTTAATGGCATCAGCTGGGTTTAGGTTTCATTGCAGCTGAACCTCACCATTGCTAATCACTTAGCTAACATATGCCAATATCATGGTACCTAATGACTCCTTCTGCAGTGACTACTTTATATTCCCATACCTCCCCTCTACAACAAAGTAACATTGATTATCGGTGTGACCTGCAGGATGGTGAGAGCCCTGACGGCTTCCTCGCGACGTGCGTACTTGGTTTAGAATCTTTTCGCCTTGCCGCGCACTTTGCACGATTCGTTTTCATCCTCTCCTCTCCTCTGTCCAGTTAACGTGGTCGTTACGTGAGACAAAACCCAGGGGCTTGTGTGTCCAAAATAGTACAGACTTTGCACCATTTGCTGCTCAGTGTTTCCTCCAACACCGTCTAGGCCTTGAAGTGGCATAAGTCGGAGCAATCTTCATTTGCTTTCTGCAATCTCATTGCTCCCTGGGGACACTCCAAGAGTGAGTGAGAAAACATTGCAGATGCATAAGGACAGTATATTGCTCTTCAGAAGTTTTGGTATTTTGAGATAATTTTGGTCTCTATATCTCCTTTTTGGTTTCCTTTGATATCTGAGACCTGAATAAAAGGCACTGTCCGATCGCCTTCTCTCTCTCCCTTTTCCCCTAATGTGATTACAAAGGGAAAGCGGAGGGCCTAGCACTGAGGAGTGCTGGCTTTGGGGGTGTAGGCAGCAGCACAGTGCGATGGCAGAGAGTAATTCTGCTTCAAGGAAGATACTGCCCAATTTTTTAAACTTAATAGGATTAGTCATGGGAACTATTTTTAGCAGAAGTTCAACTTTATCCATGTATTTTTAATGTGGGAAAATTGTGTCCTTTTCCCTCTGCTAATGTTTGATGTATTCCAGCCCTCCTGTGAGCGTGTTTGAGTATCTTAGGGGATCTGGAGTGGAGGAGAACTTCCTCTCGGATTCTCTCTGTTTTCTTTCGTGAAAATGACATTCCAAAGCTGTTTCACTTTCTGACAGGAAGTGGAGCCTTGCCAAAAATGATTAAAGTCCGAGAAAGCATAACAGTTCCAAAGCTGCAGCAGTACTTTAGGAGTTCTGAGTTTGACACGGTGTCAAACAAATGTGAAATATTGTTTAATAAATTTGAATAATAGAGAGATAGGAAAAAATCATTCTTGGCTTATAGCAGTAGTGGTTTGAATTAAGTATGGAAAAGACTACCTGCATCTAATAAATTGAAATAAATATGTAAATACACTTGTGTGAGGTTAGCCGGGCCGGCGACTTTATTCCATTTTGCTAGTTATACGCGCGAGACGAAAACACGTGTAAGTATAAAAGCCTATGTATTTCTCCAGTGTTTAAGGGAAATGACTTCTGTTTGTATGATCAAACCGTGCACGAGAGGTAATTATTTCTTTGAATTTTATAATTAATTCAATAAATTCATCAATAAAATCACTTAGACCAAAATAGTTTTGTTAAAAAGGGCTGAATAATCATTGGAAACTTTAGTCGATATCTGGACTTAGAAGCCCAAAGCCTTCTTATATAATAGCGGCCCTAGTTATTTCACTGACAACCCCCATTAAACTGTTTTGCTTTTTCACCACAGAGTTATGCATTTATGTAGACAACTACGTGCTTGCTACCCCTTCTCTGAAAGAAAACTGACCCCTCCAAAAAAAAAAGCATTTCTCTCAAATTAATAAAAAAATATCACTTCTCTGAAAAAAAATCCTTGATGAAAAACCTTATGAAACATGTTTTTAAAAAAAATTTTTTGAAAGAAATTATGACTTCAATAAACTAATTTTACTACTTATTTCTTTCACTCTTTAATGTATGTATTTAGAGTATATGTTTTCAGGGCAGAAAGTTCAAACTTTTCTGTATCCGCTACCATTGGATGTATAGCACGATTCATGACCACTTTTTAGACAAGTTAAATTGATTGGAGGAGTCATTCAATGTCATTGAGTACCATTTGTCACTTCATAAACAGCTCCAATCTGCTGCCTACAAATGCAGAAGGACCGCCAAATAAATCACATCAAATAGTGGGAGTAGATAGTATCCCTTCATCTATAATTGGTACAGCCTCTCCTGTCACATTTGTTCATTCTTGTGATTCTGGCGTGGATTGACACTGACATGGAAAGGGCAGCCACTGTCAAAGACGTTAGAGAGTCTGTGTTTTGGTGACGTACGTGCTAATAGATATCCATCATAATATTACATTAACGTCACCCATGTATCAAACGCACAGCTTAGCCATCTAGATATCTGATGATATGCCCATATAGTTCTGTTCTAACAGGAGATAAGCTCTTGGCGTTGAAGGGAAACTGATAGATGCCAGAGGGAATTAACATGATTAACAGATATATAAGAAAGCAACACAAAGGTAGCTTGCATGTGCCGTTTCCTTGGACATAATTGTAAAGCTCTATCATTTAATTCGGGTAGCATTTTCATAAAATATGATCAGTAGATACACTATGCTTTTGCTAATTTCCAAACATCTTTCATTTGAAGAATTCTTATTCTTGTCAGGCAAAAAAAAAAAAAAAAAAAAGCTGCTATTACAATTAATGCTTTATATTATGTCTAGGTTTAGGCTTTAATGAAAATCTGCTTTCTTAGGGTCAAAACTCTTTTACCCTGCAATATCTGTGTGTGTGCGTGTGTGTTTGTTTGTATAAGCAAACACACACATACACACAGGCTTTTGTATATATTATCCCATACTGCCACACTAACATTAAAAATTAACATAAATTAATGAAGACAATATACTTCCATAATGTCAAGTCTTTAAACACTGTAGACTCCAGGGAGATGAAAATGGACTTCAATTGTTGCTGAAACATCTCTAATACATTGTATTCCACTCTGCAGAGATAATGGCCATGTCTACATGACAAACTGGAAAATTCAGTGTTACATTAGAACCGTTTTGTTTTACTGGGTTTTTCCTATTTGCCATGAGCTTTGCATATATTATCTCATTCAACTTTACAGTAAGTGAGAGAGGTGGCTATTTTTATTCCCATTTTATAGGTGAGGAAATGGAGGCATTAAGGAAATAAATGAGGTACACGATATTACCCAGAAAAGAAAGTAACTAAAATTATTTTTTTTTAATGTTCATTTATTTTTGAGACAGAGAGAGACAGAGTGCAAGCGGGGGTGGAGCAGAGAGAGAGGGAGACACAGAATCCAAAGCAGGCTCCAGGCTCTGAGCTGCCAGCACAGAGCCCGACACGAGGCTCAAACTCATCAACCACCTGATCATGACCTGAGCCAAAGTCAGACGCTCAACTGACTGAGCCACCCAAGGTACCCCAGAAAATAACTAAAATTTTAAACTCGGGATTGTTTGATTCTAAACCCATTAACACTGTGACATGCCCTCAATCAATCTTCGAGGACTCAAACAAATCTTTGAGAGCCGAATATGTAGTAATACCGCCAACAGAGAGAAAGGCCAGTCTGGACCCTCTGAACACTTTCCCTTTCTTACCACAATACTTGATCCTGGGGGCAGAGATGTCTGCAGAAATCGAACTTTCTCCATGAAAACTCTGGCTTGGGCTTGCAATGTTCTCTTCTCACCCCTGCATCCAAGATGGAAAGCCTTTCTAGAAGAAAAGTGGGTAGGTGTGGGACTGTTGAAAGGAGTACAGGAAGATGCTATTTATCCCAAGTATAGAAACAAGTCTATCATTCAAATGAAAGATTCTAATTTTCATATTTAATTAGCCCAAATCTCCCACAAATTTTTTGACCTTCTATGAAGACCTTGGAAAAATGCAGGAACATTTCCCTCTCTAATGAATGGAACTTATAAACAACTATATGAGTTTTTCAAAGGGACTGCCTTACTCTCCTGGGAGATTTTATTTTCTCAAAAATAACTGGGAACCTGGACAGGTGTGTACCATTGGAAATGAATCGCTGCAATTTTGTCCAAAAGATTCATAACTAGAAAACATTTTTTTTGTAGGCTGACTGAATTAAATTCCATCAGACACGTTTGTTTGTTAACATGGGATTTGTTTTGAAAAGGTATAATAAACCTATTGTTCTTTTCTAATAGATAGTTAAAAGGAAAGAGACATAAATCCATTTGAAAATAGATTTGGACAAATAAATGGGAAAAAGTAATTTCAGTTATTTGATCTAAGTTATGAAAAATGGCATTCTCCTATTGATAAACAACACAGAATTGACCAATATCCAAAGCAGGCAGCTTTCATGGGACTGTGCTCATTGTCAACAAATGTTGGGAAAAGGTCAATGGTTAATTAAATAATCCATCACCTCAGGATAGAGAGTAGTTCTCAACTCTGACAATCAGTGACAGAAATATTAAAAGGTCAAGAAATGAGTTACAATATATTCTGTTTGTTATTATGTATTATAAAGATGTGACTCTAGTAAAGAAGTAGAGGATAGAAAAGGTTCATATCCTTTTAGAAACATGCTTCCTAAACAGATTTTGGATTATTTACTGATATGAATACTGTGAATTTTCCTGAAGCCAGAGGATCCTTTTGATTTTTGCACTTTTTGAAAGAAAAAAAAAAAAGATGCTTTCGATAGAGAAAGTTGGATCTCCGTACTTGAAAAACTATGTGATGGGTTTGGGGGTCTGGAGAGAAGCTTCTTTTTCGAGAATTACTTTCACTGGGCCTCGTAATTTCAAACTGCTATTTGCTCTGTAGAAGAACATCTTTGTAAATATGGTAGCTTCCACTGCTGACTGTATGTTCTTCCCATGCTGGGTAACTCTATCACTCTCAGAGAATAGTAACATCTCCAATTTCCTTACATCAAGTGCAGAATAACCCTTCTGTAAATTAAAAGTGCTATACAAACTTGATATATCGATTTGACCTAATTTCCTTTTGCCAGGATTGGCTTTTTCATTATCCTTTCCAGACATTTGTTTTTGCTTTTTTTTTTTTCCCAGTGGGAATTATTATTTAATTTGGGCTGCCTTATCTAGCAAAAATTCTTTCTCCATCATCCTCCCTTATTCCTTCTTCCTGCCCCGGACTGTCACTGATTCATTCTGAGTTTTCAAGTCTCAAGTGTAAGTATTTCCTGTGTGTGTGTGTGTGTGTGTGTGTGTGTGTGTGTGTGTACGTGCGCTAGAGGTTGACTAAAAGGAAGACCACCCATTTTAGTCTTTCCACCAGCCTTTCCCCTTTACCTCTTGGGGCCAAAATATGGAACACAGACAAGGAAAAGAGGTGCCCCAGAACAACTGCTTTCCAGGAAGCCATAAATCATGTGTGATTAAAGTAATTGGCAACAATAGAAAGAAAGCATGTTCCTGCTTTGGCTCTTTAGTTTTGCATATGAGAGGAAACTGGTCAACTAGTTGAGATCACCAGGGCTTTAGGAGAGATAATGCTCTATTTGAATCGAAAAATGAAGCCCCTTACTTCTCTCTTGAGAATATAGGGCTTGGCGAGTGATATTATATGGCCACGTCACCCTGCTGAAATGTTCATTTATATGGCTTCTAAACGAGGGGTGTTTCACCAGGGACTTTGACCCATGACTGTGCACAGCTTTCCCCCTTTGCTGTCTGGGTGATCGCTGCTGTTTCGAATATGGGCAAGTGTTATATGATTATTTTATCTCTTACTGTAAAGCGTTTTGAGAGACTTCGTATGAGAGGCAATATAAAAATAAATTGAATTGAACTATGGCTTCACCTCCCCACTTTTTAGTGCTGAAACCTTTAGAGCAAAAAGTGCAGTGCTGTGACAAAGGACAAGATTAAAATGATATCAGGAAAATGGTCAGCTCTGGAGAGCCCTGACCCTCCAAGAGGAGTGTGTGTGTGTGTGTGTGTGTGTGTGTGTGTGTGTGTGTGCGTGCACGCGTGAGTGTGTTTTGGTTGTTGTTGCACTTGCCTATGTGTTAAAGCCTTACTACAACTAGAGAAAAATCATATTTCTGTTCTTAAGTTAGTAATTTTGAGTCATAGGATATTCAAAATCTACTTTCAGTTAATGCATTTCTACAAAGACAACACTTGTTAATTATACAAATATCTTTTTTACATAACGTATCATGGTGCATTAAAAGCCACCGTGAAAGGCCAAGGTCTGAACCACATCATATTACTTTCAGAATCCACAACTGCAATAATTTTTCTTTTAAAATAAAATAATCTTGGCTTAGGGTAATAGGTTTTTCCTGCAGAAATATGATTTTGTATTTTATGACACTGCATCAATACATTATTTTAATAAATGGCTCTTGGTTCACCAGAAGTGCTGTATTTTGACAATATCAGCCAACCTTTTCATTTGTTTAAGCAGGAAAAGTAGGGTGCCAAAATAAAGCTACTCCAGAAGAACATCTCAAGAATGTTTATGAAAACTCTGCTACAGCTACATTTATTAGAGTTAAAGCACAGTACTAATTTGTCATGCAGAATTCCAGGGAAGTGAGTAATTTCTGTATTTCTCTAAATGCCAGTGTTTCATATTTTGAGTGACAATTTGCTTGTAAATACAAAACGAGCAACCTAGACTATAATGTGACAAAGGTATTTGTCATTATCTGATGATATCGTAGGTATTCATACAATGCCATTGCATTTCTCATGAAACTAAGTTGAGGAATGAAAAGGCAGCAAATCAGGCTCTCTGACAATGGGCCTGAAGTTTTAAAATTGTGATTAGATGATTTCCTCGAAGTTAGTAACAGTCCCACCTATAAGAAAAGGTGTTTCCCTAGCATACCTCATTCCTCATCAGGTTCTCTCTGAGACTCTCTGTTTATAGATGAGCCTTTCAGTACACGGGAGATCAGACTAATTTCAAAATTGTGGCCACACTGACTGTTAAATTATCAAAAATTCAGAAAGCGCAAATTGTTTCCTATGCCCAGAGTCTTTCTCTCTTCTGAGGTTGTCGAGAGCTCTCTCCGCTGTAGATTTGTTGTGTTATCACTCCCTTTTATCTAAAGCTTTCAACAATATTTTTGCATAGTAAGATTCTCCCAGGTATCCTGGGGATAAATGGGAGTATTAATGTCTCCAGGCAGTACATGGTGCCTCTGGGTTCTGGAAAAAAATGAATGCTCCTTCAAAGGAGCTGATTATCTCAGGATGGCACAGAAACACACACAGCCATTTATTTCTGAATTTATTCTTTGTGGGATAGTATGCTCTGGTTCAGAAGGGCTACTCCCACCCTGTTAAGATAACATACTATAGGGGCGCCTGGGTGGCGCAGTCGGTTAGGCGTCCGACTTCAGCCAGGTCACGATCTCGCAGTCCGGGAGTTCGAGCCCCGCGTCAGGCTCTGGGCTGATGGCTCGGAGCCTGGAGCCTGCTTCCAATTCTGTGTCTCCCTCTCTCTCTGCCCCTCCCCCATTCATGCTCTGTCTCTCTCTGTCCCAAAAATAAATAAACGTTGAAAAAAAAATTAAAAAAAAAGATAACATACTATATATATATATATATATATATATATATATACACACACACACACACATACCCACGCACAAAGAAATATATATATATGTGTGTACATACATTAATGCATATATTAGCATTTCTTTTTCAAATGGCTCACTTCATAGAAAATGCAGCTGTACCTAGAATTTATATGGAGAAGTAGATAAAGATCTCAGGAACAAGACAGAAGGGAAATAAGTATTTTAAGAGAAGTATTTATTGAGCTATAGTATTTATTGAGCTATCCTAACACCTCATTCTTTCTTTCTCCCTGCAATAGACTGAATGTTTGTATCCTCCCAGAATTCATATGTCAAAGCCCTGATTCCCAACATGACAGTGTTTGGAGGTAGGCCCTTTGGGACGTAATGAGGTCATGAGGGTGGAGCCCTCATGAAGGGGATTAGTCTCTTTATAAGAAGAGGTACAGGTGAGATGTCTCTCTTTCCACCAGGTGAAGAGAAGGCGGTCATCTACAAGCCAGGAAGAGGGCTCTCACCAGAACTTGACCGTGCTAGCACTCCGATCTTAGGCTTCCAGCTTCCAGAAATGTGAGCAATAGATGTTTGTTGTTTAAACCACCCAGTCTGCGGGACGTGATAGGAGCCTGAACTGACTAAAACACTCCCCCCCCATCTCAATTGTATTTCTTTTCCCTTGAGATCATGGCCCCATTTCCAAATGGATTGATCAACAGATAAAGTTCTAGCCTGGGGCTTTACTCTATCACCCTGTTCTCTTTTTCCTCTGCTACACTCACCCAGTGCCTCTGCAGCTCCTAAGCACACATCCACTATGCACCAGGACACAAGACCACTCACTTTTGCTTCAATAAGCCAAGTGTTTTCATGAGTATTGACCTCTGCTCATGCCGATCTCTAAGACTGAAATTCTTTTCACTATCTCTGAGTATTGAAAACCCATTCATTTTCAAGCCCTTCTCCTAACCAAGTAGCAGACATGAGCTCCAGTTTTCCATGTGCAAAACGAGGGAATATATAGCATCCCCTTTTTGTGGTGATCGTGAAAATCACTTGAGAGTATGTGTGTGATACTCTCTCGTAAAATGTCCTGGTGTTCTTTAATTATCACTTCATCTCTGAGAACCAGAAACATGTTGCCCTAAAATGCTCAGCCTCTTTTTATGCGTACCTATGGAAAAATCTTTTTCTATACTTTGTAGATCTTACAGAAACACTGAGCATTATTTGTATCTATATAAATACATTGCATTTATTTGGGGCTTTGGACTTAGTGGGAACTTAGTAAATATTTGTTAAAATTGCTTGCCCAAATTATCAATGTACCCAATGTCCCAGTGCATCCTCTTGGATCATTTGGACCAGTTCCAAACTAAATTCGAAATTAGTCCAATTCACCAAGTTGATTCTTACTGCAACATGTCCTCCACAATCAGTGCTTCTGAGTTACACCTTTGGACAGACTCTGCCACAGAGGGTTGGCATATGAAATACACCAACAACATTTTTTTGGTTTTGCATGATTCTGTAACAGTGATGCAGTCCAATTGGTGAATTGAAGAAAGCCTAGAAATGGAACTTCATTTACAGGCTTTCCTCGTGCTTATAGATTCTACATTTACAGCTTCATTTTTAGCAGTTTTGGTGCTGGCTTGCTGCATTTCAGACAGCAATACTATGAGAATAAGTGTCAAACCTCATGGTGTGAGGGACATTTTACTTCAAGTGGCTTCTCTGATGCCAAAGGTATCCATTGTGGCACAGAGGAAGAAGGAGGTACTCCCCTTTAAAATAGGACTGTGGTGTTGCCACATATTAATGAGCATAATGTGACAGGACCACACCAAAATTGTAAAGTGCAACACTTCGAAAGGTATAGTGGGCTCCTTTATCAGAATTTTCAGACTGGCTAGCATAAACTGTCTTTGCTCATTGATGGAGAGATTTGATACATTCTAAAAGATGAGTTGCAGAGTTTCATGGTTTTCTCCATGTTTGTTTAAGCATCCTGTTTGATATCAGCTGACCAGCTAATGAAATAGCAAAAACTTTGTCTTTTCAAAAAATATATATAAAAATGCTTCCTGACTTTTTTCTGTTTTGTTTTGTTTTGTTTTGTTTTGTTTTGTTTTGTTTTGTTTTGGCATAGGGTACGGTACTCTCTCCTTATCCACGGTTTCATTTTCCATGGTTTCAGTGATTCAGTTACTCAAGGTCAACTGTGGTCGGGAAGTAGATGATCCTACTGAAAAATCGTCAAAAGGTCAGTAGTAGCCTAACCCTACGTCACAGCACCTGCGTCATTCACCTCACTGCATCTCCTCACATAGGGTTTTACCATCTCATAGCACAAGAAGGGTGAGTACAGTGCAATAAGATGTTTTGAGAGAGAGACCGAGAGAGACCACATTCATATTGCTTTTATTACAGTATTTATAACAATTGTCCTATTTTATTATTATTTTTGTTAATCTCTTATTGTGCCTAATTTATAAATTAAATGTTATCATAGACATGTATGTATAGGAAAAAAAAAAACATAGTATATATAGGCTTCAATACTATCTGGGGTTTCACACATCCCCTGGGGGACTTGGAACATATTCCCCGTGGATATGGCGGGGCTACTGCATATTTATTCACATCCCTTTTTACTCCCTCAGAGGAAGCTGGTCTCTTTAAAATGTGTGTGGAGGGCTAAACTTTTGTACTGGCAGCAAGTGACCAGCCCCAAAACTACATCCCATAAGGCACTGAGGGAGAGACCACTCATGATGCCATCTTTAGACTGAGATCACATTGCTCTGAATAAGCCTGCTGCACAGCTAGTCATTTTAGGTTTAAGCATTTGCCAAACTGAGTTTCCCCAAACTGCATGTAACTCTCACCTCTGCCAATCAAACCCACAAGTTTAAAATATATGGAAGGAAAAGAGCACCAAATCCTTCCAAAGATCCATTAGGCTTGTATTTTGAAGCAAGAAGTGGAAATATATATATTTTAAAGAAAGAAGTAAAGTTTGCCTCTCAGGCCAAGTATTTTCAAGTTCTCATATGTCTCAATGAAAGCCAGCCTAATTAGTATAAATCAGAGTTTTGTATTATAGACGTTCAAGTATAATGAGTTCTATTATGACAGATTGCAGTAGGTGAGATATGTTATTCAATGGTATGTCTAGGAAAAAAATAAACATGCTTCACTTCTTCATTAGAGAATGCTTATTTATAGTGCAGTGTATATCTACCTCCACTGTAACATTAAAGTTTTGACTGCTTTTTAACTATAAAATGTGATATTGTTGTGGCAGCTGTACTATTCAAATGATAGCTGTAGAACAGCTGCTATCAGCGAGGGAGATTTATTGCTTCCCTGCACGGATAAGGATATGTGCAGATTTACTTTTTAGTTTCATTGCTGGTGTCCTATATTTTAATGACACAATGTAATAGAAAAGAAGATTATAATAGAGACGTCCTTTAATTCTGTAATATCAATGGTACACTTGACATAAAACTTTGTTTTAACTTTATGTAAATTCCCTTTTTCCTTCAGTGAAACAGTCCACATAGGTAGAGAACTTATACTCCTGCGAGTTCCCTTATGTTTGTTTCTGGCATTTCTTTCACACCAAAATCACTGGGTAGGAGAAAAAGGGTGAGGTGAGGAGGGGAGAAGAGAGGAAAAAGGAGAGATTGAGTGAGTATCCCAAAGTAGTTGGGCTCATTTTTGTGTGTGGTAACTCATTTCCGAGGTAAGTTGGTTGATTTGTTTGGAAGCACGTGGCTTGCCGGTCAATAGACAATAAAGAAAAGGATCAAAAGTTGAAAAAAAATTTTTCCAACTGATTTTGTCTCTTGTTCTTTGTCTTAATATTGTCTCGAACCAATAACCTAGTGACAGATGGGCAGAATTCTGAGCTCTTGGCAGTTTGGATTAGATCTGATAAGCATTCAGTGCTATTTGGTATTGAAACAGAGTTGGAAATCACATGAAGACAGGCTTTTTCAGAAAAGTCCATTACTTGGTAGTTTCTGATGGGTTGAAAGTGCTGCTAGAAGAGTCTTTGGAGTATTTGGGGATTTCATGATTGATATCAGGCAATACAGAGATGCCCAGTGTGCTCTCAATAGTATTAATCACACTCTTTAAGGCAGGAGAAAGTTTTGATATGTTTTTTCATTATCCCCCACTCCTGAACTATCCCTTATACTCATATGCTCCTCTGAATTTTTTTGTTCAGACTCTGGGGGGTTTAGAATGCTGTTTTAATGATTTCTACTTATACACTAATAACCTGTGAAGTTGGCAGATACACATGCCCTAAAGTGTATGAGATTTAAGGGGACATGTCTTGACCTTTCAATTATCAGAGAAATAGTATATAGCTCTCAAAAGGTCATCACATGCATGGTTGAAAATAAATTGGCAATTCAAATCATTGAACAAGGAGATCAGGTTATTTCACCTGTACTCAAAGAAAGTGAAAATATTGATCTTTCTCATCTGTTTTCTTCTTTGCTCAGTAATTTAGTAGCATTGTTGATATTTTTAAAGCTAACTCGGTGTTCTAGGTATTCATTTTTGCACTGGAGTCTTATGTGGGGATTGTTCTTTACGCGTTAGCCACGTGCAAACCACATTTCCATTAAATATTTATCAAAATGCAGTTCCTAAAAAGTTCATAGGTGTCTTTTAAACAAAGTCCAAAGAGCTGCCTTTCTGAATTAAGCAGACAGACAGTTTGGGTACATGAATTATTGTTTCTGTAATAACTGCCTGCAACTGACTAACACATGGAGACCATCTTTGATAAATTTAGAAATAACTGAGTTTGCTAAATAGTCTTTGCATTATTTCATTATAAAGCTATGCCAGTCAATTAATTCTTCTTTCCAGCATGTGAACACATTGTGCACCAAGTACTGGAATGAGAGTGTTAGGCGCTCCTATAAGCTAGACCAGATTAGAGACTCCTTCGTGGGGAGAATAGGAGCAGGCATTCACTTCCCTTATTATGTCTGCATGCATACATTTCTTGGTTTAAAATTACCTATTAAGAATATGAGTAAATCTCCAAGATGACTGTTTCTTCGCACCAGTCCCTACCCTGCACCACTGTCCCCCACTTCCCACCATATAACATGGCCAACCAATGACACGGTTTTACTACTAATGGGTATTTTACCCAAATCTATTTTAAAGATTATGGGCATATGGATTCTTTTTTTCAGGTGTTTTCTAAATAAATATTTAGTATGTATGCGTGCTTACGGTAATTTAATTTTTTTGTTGATGTGGAAAAAAAAACTATGGAAATGCAGAATTTCACACATTTCCACCCTGGATTTTAATATCAAACTTTTTAAGTGACAGCACCTATCAAAAGTATGAAATTCTTTGAGTAATACAGATGAGAAAACTTCTGGTAAAGAGAAAATCATCACATGAATAGGATCATAAGTAATATTAAGTTATTTTTGCCAGGTGCTTAACTGTATTTTATTCTCAAATTAGTTCTGTCAATTGATTAAAAGTAATGACATCTTTGCTGCTGTAAATTTAATGTGAAACACTATAAAATGGTGAAAGTTTATTTAGAATTTGAATTTAATAATTTTACAGTGATAATTTATTTTTCATTTATATCTTTTAAATTCCACCACCTAAAGATGCTGCAAGTAATTGATTCATTGATTGATTTCACTTTAATCTACTTCTTCAACACACTCGTTTCAATCATTTTTGATTGAAACACCTGATCACTGGTTAGTTATTAACTGGAAACTTGGATAAACCGGCATCTATCCAATTTTTATATTTGAAGAAGTTTCTAAGTGGTTTATAAACGGTCCCAGTAGAAAGCGGGAGGGAAAAGTTGACAAATTAACGTTTTCAAGTGCATTTTCATTGAGAGTGAGTTGTCCCTCTTCTAACGGAACGGAAAAGAATGTCCGCATTATCCTTTGCTGCCAAATTGTGACGACATTTGGGGATGGGTAGGCGAGAGGGTATGAAAAGATCGTTGAGAAACCTGGTTCTGTACTGGGAATTTGAAAGCATGCTAGCATGTCATTGCTACAGCAAAGCTTAGCCAATAGCATTAGGGGACCAGCTAAGTAACTGTGGAATGGAGAAATTAGGTAGCTTGTTTCATGTCACCCAGCTGTAAAAGTGGCACAGTCACAATGCAGGAGCTGCCAGAAGAATCATTGGTATTTTAGATAAATGCTTTCCAATAGACATATGTGAACCACAGATTCAAGCCTTATATGTAATTTTGTGTTTTCCAGTCATATTCAAAGGAATAAAAGGAAACCGTTGTAATTAATTTCAATAATGTATTTTATTAAGTGCGTCCACTTTCATTTCGAAGTACAATAATTAAAATTACTATTGATGTGAGTTTTGGTATTTTATTCATACTGTCCAAATTCAGTATGTATTTTCATTTATAGCACATCTTTTTTCAAGCTAGTCACATGTCAGGTGCTCAGTAGTTCCATGTAGCTAGTGGTTACCATTTTGGACAGCATACCATTAGAATCGTTGAGAATCCAAAAGTATCACACCCAGTACTGTGATTGATTGGCTAGTAACCATTATAATTCAAATGGTTATATAGTAACCATTATAATTCCAGAGAAAATGATCCTACTGACATAAACATTAATTTGGGGTCATGTAGTGAAGGGTTGGTTTCATTAGGGAGGACATAATTCTTGTAAGGGAATATGTTACTTAGGAAATTAGAGTACAGGACAGCATAGAAAAGATGTTCAAGTCTGCTGGTTGGTGAAACTAAGCATATATGGTTTCCTGGGTTCATAATTTTGTTTGCAATAAACAAATGTTAAGTGCTATGGTCTCTGAACTGCACTATGTACCCAGAAATAGCCCATTGGTCTCTGTTATGTGTACACATATATTCAAAGAGAGAGAATGACAAGTTCTTTTAAAATTGGACATCACATGGGCGCCTTCGTGGCTCAGTCGGTTAAGTGTCCGACTTTGGCTCAGGTCGTGATCTCATGGTTTGTGAATTCAAGCCCCGTGTCGGGCTCTGTGCTGATAGCTCGGAGCCTACAGCCTGCTTCAGATTCTGTGTCTCCCTCTCTCTCTCTGCCCCTCCCTCACTCACACTCTGTCTCTCTCTCTCAAGAACAAATGAACATTAAAAATTTTTTTTAAAAATTGGACATCAAACTACTGGGTATTTACCCAAAGAAAATGAAAACATTACATTGAAAAGATATATACACCTATATTTATTGCAGCATTATTTACAGTGGTCAAGATATGGAAACAACACAAGCATCCATCGATAGATGAATGGATAAAGAAGATTGGTATACACACTCACACATACACACACACACACACACACACACACACACAATGGAATATTACTCAGCCATAAAAAGGATGAGATCTTGCCGTTTGCAATAACATGGCTGAGCCTAGAGGGTATTATGCTAGGTGAAATAAGTCAGACAGAGAAAGACAAATGCCTAGTGATTTCACTTATTTGTGGAATCTAGAAACAAAACAAATAAATGAACAAATACACAAAACACAGAATCAAACTTATAAGTACAGAGAACTTATAAATACACAGAACAAACTGATGGTTGCCAGAGGGGAGGAGATGGGGAAAGGGCAAAGTGAGTGAAGGGGACTGGGAGATACAGGCCTCCAGTTATTGAATAATTAAGTCACAGAAATAAAGGATATGACATAGGGAATATACTCCATGGCATTATAATAGCATTGTATGGCGACAGATTGTAGCTATGCTTGTGGTGAGCATAGCATATTATATAAACTTATTGAATCATTGTGTTGTACACCTGAAACTGATGTAACATTGTATGCCAATTATACTCAAATTAAAAAAAAAAAAAACAAAACTGGACATTGACAGATATTCAAAGGGACTAAAGGACCATGGCAGCTATCCCAGCTCCCAGCTAGCTCGGTACCAGATCACTGCCAACATATCATGGGTATACACAAAAGGCAACCAATCCAGCAAAGAAAAGAAAAGCAGTAAAAAAGTTGATCTAGAAAATGACCAGGTCCAACCGTTAGCCATTGACCTTTATAGTTGCAAAGGTTTTAGAAGAAGGATTGACAGTGAAAACAGTTCACCCTTTTTAGAAGATATAGGTGTTTTATGGCTGGTGTAATTAATGAGTAGGTGGCTCTGCTAATGATTTTATTGTGTTGGTTTTAAGTTCTCTTGAAATAATTGCTTTTTTTTTCATGTGGATTTCCTCACCGACAACATAATGTGCATCTATCTTAATAAAAACATATGCATTGAAAGCATACCTCTGATATCTCACAGCCTGGGTACAAACCCTGGGTCTCTGTGTTGTAGGGCAAGTTACTCTGTTCCCCAGTAATATCAACTGTGAAAGGAGGACAATGACCCTCTACTCACTGGTTGTATGGAAGAGATTAAATTAGTTAATATATGCAAAGGGGTTAGAACATTGCCTGGCATATAAATGCTCCATGGATCTTAGTTATTATAATTATTATCATTACTATTAAAGATATGTGGGGAAATTTTAAGTAATACACTTTCCATGACTCTATTTCATAGTTACTGAATTGGCCTTTTGGGAACTGCTAGTGTTTATAAAGTTCCCCAGTGACTCTGAGGACCAGTGGAGTTTGGAAACCACATTGGTGGATAGAGGGCAAGTATTCCTGGTGAAGCCCATCATTCTCAAGATGAGCTGTTACTCACAACAGCGGTGAAGTTTGAACCCTACACTAGAGTCACCAGAGAGCACCCAGACCAATTGAATGAGAATTGGCTCAACGTGGGTCCCAGGCATCAGTATTTTAACAGCACCCTGCCCTTCCCCCACGCATGGTAGCAGCATGTAAAAACGGCAGGGAACCTCTGATCTTAGGTATGTTTAAATCCCCCATCCTATTTTTTTTTTTTTTTTTTAGAAAAATGCTTCTAAGGTTTTAGATGATGGCAAATTGACATAAAAATAGCACATTAAGAAAAGCTTTATGAAAAGGGTGCTTAACTGACCCAGTGTTATCTTTCCCTGCCCTTTTTTATATGGATGAATAAAGACAGATAGGAGTTAATTGCTCTTCAGCTAGATCGAGGTCAGTCTTTTGTACCGAAATCTTAGAAGTAGGTTAAACACGAAGGTATTTTTTTTTTTTTTTTGTATTACTGTACTTAACCTTGACTTGGGTCATTTATTGCAGTGTTTCCTAAACTTAGTTGAGCATCAGAATCACCTGGGGAGCAATTTCAAACATACATTACTTAGCCTCACCTCAAAAGATTTTGATTTGGTTGGTTTAAGGTGAGACCCAGGAACCTGAGTTCTTTAAAAGCTTCCCATATAATCCTAATGATACCATTATCATTCGCTGCGTGTAGTGAATCAAGGCACCAATGGGTGGCGAAACCGATGCTAATGTTAGTAATTAGAAAATGTTGACATAACAAAAGCAAAACAGTATTGTTTCCTCTTTGGTATACAGTTAGTTAACTAGAGCTTCCCTGGCAATGATTTATCTAGAAAATGACTTTTTCTTATTCCCTATTTGGTACTTGGCATCCAATAGTATCAAATGTTATGGACAACTTGCTAATGATACAGAGCAATTTCTAGGCATTTTTTTGTTATATAACTAATCCTCATGACAATCTTTTGGGAAGGAAATGTTGCCTCTATTTTACAAATTAGGAAACCAAACCTTAGCTGATTGAATAACTTAGTTGCAATCACCTAGCAGGTAAAAGTAATGGGATTGAAGTAGAAGCCAGGTGTATGTAACGTCAAACCTATGTTCATACAATTAATGAGCATCAATACCCTGACAGACAATAGTCCTAGCAAGAATCAGTAGTAGACAAAAAGAATCAAATGTGTCTTTTTAGTAAGTATTCATTTTAAGAAATAAATAAAAAAAAGAAGTTTCTGTTATGTATAAACTCTGATTAGTAGGAAAGGAAAGTTGTTTCAAAAAATATTTTTTCTGGATGAGTGGGTGGCTCAGTCAGTTAAGCATCTGACTCTTGATTTCAGTTCAGGTCGTGATCTTACAGTCCTGAGATTAAGCCCTGCGTTGGGCTCCATGATGGGCATGGAGGCTGCTTAAGATTCTCTCTCCCCATTTCTGTCTGTCCCTCCCCTGCTGACATACTCTCTCTCTAAAAGAAAACAGAAGAAGAAAAACATACATTTTTTTTCTTTTTTTTTTCCTAAGCAGTTGGGTTTGAGAGGCCTTACATACCCATGCCAATAATTTTCATGTGTTTATGATGAACGGAATCATCACACTTAAACCAAGACAGACTTCTGTGTTGAAGAATCTCTGACTCCTTTAATAAGGTGTTCCAAATAACTGTTGGGTAAGTCCTTTTGGGAGCAATAATTTTAACTTTCAGGTACGCTTTATAGTCAAATTTAGGAACAAATTGGAGAGAGGTATCTAAATGACCCCTAATGTTTCGTGATCTGAAAATACTTTTCTTTCACTCAAGGTTTAGTCTTTGGGACATTTGGAATCTATTTAGGCACACACTTGGTTTGTGGCATTGGGATTTAGACTTCACGTCGTGTGTCCGATGTCCTTCTGTAAGCTGTAGTAGGAGGTTGTGCATTGCTTGTGTAGCACTCCTGATGGCCTAGTGTCATGGTCAACCTAATTGTACATCTTCTATTGAGGCCTCGTCATCTTCAGCACAGGTCTAGAGCAGTGCAATCACTTAGCAGGTGATTGGTTGGTTGGTTCTCAGTGTCTGTTGGAGGAGTGAATTGATGGGATTAGTGGAATGAAGAGCTTAAAATATGGAACTAAGTCATGATTTTTCTCATCAGATACCTCACTTCGTCTAGAGTTACTCAAGCCTTGTTTCCAATCATCTAGTAGTTCATGGAATGACTATATGTTACCAGAACCTTTTATCCCTCAAAGGAGCCCTTGGGTGGATTCAAGTGCATGTCCCTTACGGGCAGAAATCAAAGCATTTACATTTCAAAAAACAGAAAAAAGGAAAAAAAAAGAAAACATATCTATTACTCTGATTCTGATACACAGTTAAAAAATATCTGCAAAGGAGACAGTTGAAGCTATTGTAAAGAATTTGAGTAGGGACGTGTATAGTTTTGCATTAGCGCATAGCATTACTGTTTGATAGTCTAAAAATTAAGAGCAAGTAGCAACAGTGGCATATGATATATTTAAAAAGATTTAAAAATGTATTCTTTCACCAAATGGTGTTAAGTTAAAGTAAGCTGTCAAACTGACAGCACATTAATGCCATCTTCACAGTAGCACATACTGGATCACAGTGGAAATTGTATCAATTTTATAGAGAAATTAAAGATGAAATCTGAAAAAAATAGCTTGAAATGCTTTCTTTCTTTCCTTTTTTCCTTTTTTTTTTTTTTTTTTTGCACTTTGAGAATCATCATTACTTGCTAGAACCCACTCCAAATATAACCAGATCATGATAATTTGTATTGGAGCTTAATTTTGGGATAAGGAGCATCAGATACACTTCATACTACTTACTCAAACTATGATTATTTTCATTAAACTATAAAATTGCTTACTGCAGATCTACTCTAAATGCATACAATCGTAACGTATCCTTAACAATGAATACTACTAGGCCACAAATGTGCAAAATAACTGAAGTCAAGTGCAAAATAGCCATCTTTGATTTGTACTTTTTAATTATATATCTTTGTATACACAATCAATGTACTTTTGTGGTTTTATAATATATTCCTTCTTATTTTGTTGAAACATCTGACAGGCTTATTCAGTCTCCATCCTGTTAATTAAAGGATAGTGTCAAAAAAACTTATGAAAATGATGTCAGGTGCCTATTAACACAAACTCTCAAGTAGTTTGTGGCTGTCAAGAGTACAGATTATTCTAGAAATGAAAGGTCTGGGGGATAATCTAATAGGTTTTATGCTTTGTGAGATGGAAGGTGATCAGAAAGGTGGTGGAATAATCTAGAAAAATCAAGGAGACCTAACATATTGCCCTGATGTGAGTGGTATATTTCGTACAAAGTGAGTGAAAAATAAGGTATTGAGAGCAAGGCATCTGAAATCGTACACCTTCCAATATTCTTGTAGTTACCAAACAACATATTTAACAGATGCCTTGGTGGCTTTATTTTTTAAGTGCTATCTTTGCCAAGAATGTTTACCTTTATAACCTTTGTCCCATCCTATGATATCCAGAGATTGCACTTAATAGGAATAGAAGTGGAATTCACGTGTTGTTTCAACACTTGTCAGGGAGATTCACAAAACTTGTGAATATTGTCAATATACTGTGTATGTCTATTGTTGTATGGAATATGGTTTCTACTGCATTAAAACATAGATACGAGATTGTTTACAAACATAACACATTACTTATTTAAATATTTGTTACCAGAAAGAAACTTTCATTTTTGTTATTGTTTCCAGTTTGACTAGTAAAGGTCTTGCCGATGTTTTGACTAGATCTCCGTGTACACATTCCTAAGAAATGCAGATAACAAACGATTTTTGTTTTTATTTTACTAAGATTTAATTATTTCAGTTGGCTATCTATGTTTTAAAATTCACTTTAAAATAGCAAATACCACTTTTCTAGTTTCTCTATAGATACAGCAAAAACCAAATCAGTGTAGCATTCGGTAAACTTGTGTAGATACAGTAACTGGGGAAATGAAATTCCAGTTTTCTTGTCCAAGTCCAGAAAGAGAAGTGTCTCTCTTTTGTGAATCTTGAACAAAAAATCTCAAGTGTATTCTGATTGGACCAATTTAAGTCACCTGCCCCCAAGGAATGGGTTACTGTGATCAGGGAAGCATGCATCCATGAGTGGCCTGGACTTGGTTATATGACCCTCCTTGAGCCCAACCTGTGGCAAGCTTAGTTCTACTGCTTGGTTCAGACCACTCGAGGCCCCTCATTAGAAATTTGGATTGGGGGCGCCTGGGTGGCACAGTCGGTTGAGCGTCCGACTTCAGCCAGGTCACGATCTCGCAGTCCGCGAGTTCGAGCCCCGCGTCGGGCTCTGGGCTGATGGCTCGGAGCCTGGAGCCTGTTTCCGATTCTGTGTCTCCCTCTCTCTCTGCCCCTCCCCCGTTCATGCTCTGTCTCTCTCTGTCCCCAAAATAAATAAACGTTGAAAAAAAAAATTAAAAAAAAAAAAAGAAATTTGGATTGGGATGTTGGTGCTCAAAGTGGATCATAGAAGGTTTTGGCTCTGTTAGTAAAGAGGAAAGGAGAAGTTGATGTTTAACCTTTTAATTCCAAAGTTTTACATTATAAAGGGAAAGTTAACTTCTTCAGAATATCCAAAATCATCTGTAGTGGTTTTTCTTTGACTTAAAAAGAATATAACATTAATGGCACAGAAATGACATTTCTTAGAGAAATTTATTTTATCTCAGTTGCCTATTTTTCCTGAGAATCTTTACTGCTTTATATTGTTATATTATATTCATACTTATATATATTCTCAATTCTAAAGAGTATCAGACTTTACTAAAATAGTTTTAAATCACTCATATTGGTTTGTTCTTTGATCAAATTGTTTTCCATTTGAAAGCTACTGTCTTCAATGCATTCTTTTAAAGAAATAGAAACCAAATTAAAAAAAAAAAAGATGTTAACATAACTCACGGGAATGTGTGAAAATTAAATTTAATGTAACTTATATATCACAGGACAGAGCAATTTTTATCACTAGAGGTGGTAAAGAAATATGATGGTGGTGATGAAGAAATCTAGAAAAGTTGGAGTGTTCAGTTTAAATAAGAAACAATAGGCGGCTCCTGGGTGGCCCAGGTGGCTGAGTCTCTGACTCTTGGTTTTTGCTCAGGTCACGATCTCATGGTTCCCTAGCTGAAACCCTGTGTCCGGCTCTGAACTGACAATGCAGAGCCTGCTTGGGATTCTCCCTCTCCCTCTCTTTCCCTCCCCTGCTCATGCATGCTCTCTCCATCTCTCTCTCAAAATAAATAAAACTTTAAAAAAGGTAATTTTTGTATATTTTGGGCAGCAATTGGATGATATATCTAGTCTTCTTAGAAATATATTCGCTATTTTGACATTTTAAATGTTATGTCATATAATATAATAATAATTCTAAATATTATATGCTGTTTTATCCGCTTTACTTGATTTTTATTTGTGTTACTATAAAATGACTGGTTGTGTATAATTTTGTCTTGCTAGATACAAATGCTCGACCTCAATTGTGGGTGACTTTCAAATCATATCCATAAAATCAGATTAAGATGCTTAACTATGTGTCAGATTACCTAGACAAATTGACTTTCAAAATCAACAATTGTGATATTTGAGTATTTGTTACAGCTCTCAGTCATAAGTTTAAAGATAGTTTTAAAAAGGCGTTGTGAGTGCATCCCTGTATGCAAGCTTAATTTATTAGTGTGTAATACAGAAAAATATGTATATGAATAAAATTTTGTTTTCTACTCTTCCTCTAACTCTTTAGTCTCATAGAATAAAGGTAATGCTATGTGGATAACTCTGAGATTAAACTCATGTAAGTCAGATGTGTTTTCAAGCATGTGAGTGAAAATAGAATACCTTGCTCTAAAAGTTTTTCAGAATTACATCATAATAGACTTATACTCTATACTGTGCATAAAAATGATACTATAGCCACTAGGGGTGACTACAGAGTGATGAGCTGGTCACAGAAATAATCAGTGAGTGGTATTTTTTTATGCAGCCACCTTGCAACGTACATTAGCTAAAACTTTCTGCAAGTGACAGAAAATGGAATCTGTTCACTCTAAAGACCAGAAAGTCCAGAGGCACTGCCCGTGTCAAGCTTAGTTTGACACAGGGGCTCAAACCAAGTTCTCAGGACTTGGTCTCTCTTAATCCCTTAGTTGGACTCTGCTCCTCTCCACATTTTGGTTTCATGCTCAGTTTTCATTTTGTAGTAGGCTGACTCCTCTGACCATAATTTCACGGCCTCACAACTCCATGTGGGGAATGGTTGCAAGAATCTTGAGGCTCAGAGTCACCCTGACTGTGTAGTAAGCTTCAGTCATGTGCCCACCTCTGAACCAATTGCTATGGCATTCAGTGATTGCTTGCCTTGCTGAATGCTGGGTCACATGCCCATTGCTGGATTCCAGCAAAGAGTATCAACAAGACTACATGAAGTCTCCAAAGAAAATAGGGGCTGTTGCTGGAAGGAGAAGTAAGTGCTAATAATGCACGTGTTTACTATTAGAGTCTGTTTAGGCATTATGGGATGCTAACTTTACTCAAGATATTTCTGGAATTCTTGTCTTAATGTGGAAAACTTATGAATGAATCATTCCACCAAAAACAGTCTTATTATTCTATATTCCCAGTGCACTTTTTATTGAATAAGATTTTATAAAACTTAATTAGCCATCTCACTTGTTAGCTCTGCTGTGACTGACTTCTGACTAGTTCCAAAACAGCATTTGTCTACATAGGAAAGGGTTTGCTTTTGTTGACAATATTCACAAGAGTGCACAAAATATTTTCTTGTTAATTCCAGAAGCTCAGATCTTAAAATATTCTGGGGAAATATCAGTATCATTAGCATAAATGTGTGATATTCCAAGACAACTGACTTGAAAGAGTCTACACTTATTTGGAGATATATATTCTGGTTTATTTGGGTACAGCGTACAAAATATGTCTCTATAGTAATGTGGCTATGAGCATAGGCTTTGAAGCTTGACCACCTGTGCTTGAATGTCAGGTGAGCCTCCTGTGGTCTTAGAAAAGTTACTTAAGCCCCTCCTAGGACAAAATTTCAATTTGTAAAATAATAATTATACATATTTCACTGGATTGTTTCAGGACCAAATGTGTTAATATACATTTCCTAATAAATGATAGATCTTATTACTATTATTTTAAAAATATATCTAAAATTACTATATTCTGGGGCACCTGGTGGCTGAGGTCATGATCCCAGGATCGTGTGACTGAGCCCCGTGTCAGGCTCTGTGCTGAGCGTGGAGCCTGCTTGAGATTCTCTCTCTCTCTCTCTCTCTCTCTCTCTCTCTCTCTCTCTGTCCCTCTCCTCCAACTCATGCTCTCACCCTCTAGAAGAAACAAAAATTAAAATTACTCTGTACGCTGTGTGAAAAAAAAATACTCTCTAAATCAACTTACGAAAAATATCAAACCTATAGTCAATCAAGAGTACAAAATATGCCATAGGTAACATGGAAACATGAGGCCTATATTTGAACCCTGACTTTTCCTTAAATAGCTTTGATCTTTCTAGGCTTCAGTCTCTTCACCTACAAAATGTCTTCTTGTAACAATGAAATTGCATAATTCTATAAGTGCTGATGCAATGCAGAATGAAACAATGACCAGAATTGGCTTGGATTAATTAAGCAAGACATCCCAGTAGACACATGTTTGGAACATGGTTTTGAAGTATATTAGGGAACAAGATTAGTGGAGGGAAAAGAAAATAATAAGAGGGTCTCCCAGGTGAAGCTAAGTAGAGGCCAGCAGCAGTGGAAACATAAAAGTGGAGTCCATCAGATAACTTATGTGGGTCGGCTGCATTTGCTTTCATTAATGTATAGAAAACATATTGTGAAATAATAGTTGAATATGGAGAGGCATGAAGGATTCATCTGCTTCACAGTATTGCAGGCTAGGTTTAAGATTTTTTAAGCAGCAAGACGTTCTTCTAAATTTGTGAATAAATTAGGGGGATAAATGGTATTTGAGATGCTGACCAGAATTGTGAAATAAGCAAGTTACACATAGGAGCTTTTCCAGGAATGTGTGTTGCTTTGAAATTCACTGGGCTTAAAAAGAGATACCCCTGATTGGAATACTAATACATCATGGCCTTCATATTATTCTTGTGATAAAATGTTTCCTTTTAATCATAGGAACCTGCCTTTGTTTTTTAAAAGTTACCTATCTCTTGCAGTTAAACTGAATTCTAGGAGACAAGTGTACTTTTCTTGAAGTACTTACCATATGGTTATTCTATTTACTATATTTCATTCTGGAAGATGTTCCCTCCAATTAGAGAGGGACTTACTTAGACATAATTTAATTCTTCGTAGGCTTAAAGGAATAATATTTCTCAGTAAATACAGGTGTAATTAAGGATACCTCTTGTCACACTTTGCCCCCATCTAGGACTTACAAGAGATGAAGTTGCTTCTAATTTAACTGAGGTTATTACCTAAATATTCACTGTCCTATCCTGTACATATTTTTTTTCAGACCCCTTTTGTTTGTTCTCTTTCTATCCTTTCTCAAAAAAAGTAGGTGAACATTATCCCTTCCAATGTCAATTTCTCTATTAGGCTTGTTCCTTGTTCATATTGTGTCAGATCTATGAATTTAAAGTCCAATGTCTGTTCTACCTTTCTACCATGACTAGTCTCTTAAAGAATACTACTCTTGGGGTGCCTGGATGACTCAGTCAAGCGTCTGACTTCGGCTCAGGTCATGGTCTCACTGTCTGTTGAATTCAAGCCCTGTGTCGGGCTCTGTGCTGACAGCTCAGAGCCTGGAGCCTGTTTCAGATTCTGTCTCCCTCTCTCTCTGCCCCTCCCCCACTCCTGCTCTGTCTCTCTCTCTCTCCCAAAAAGTAAATAAACATTTAAAAAAATTTTTAAAAAGCCTACTACTCTTGAGGAAAAACCAGACATTTGTATATGACATTAATTGACATTAAGACATAGTGATAAATACAATTAAGACATTAGTTGTATAAGGCATATAACTGAAAATTGAAACTAATTTATGGCATGATTTTAAACAGTTGATAGGATATACAAAGGGAAATCTATTTTATCTGAGTAGTACAGGGCTGGAAATACTGTAGAGAAGTTTAAGGAATTTGGAGAATTTAGCCAGAGTGCACTAATATTTATATACTCATTACATCAGTAAGAAGAGGTGAGTGCTACTACAGAAACGAACAGTCCCCAAGTTTTAGTGGCTTGAAACAGCAAGGTTTCTTTTTCATCCCTGCTGAATATGAATTATAGGGTGGGTAGAGATTCTGCTTTATGCGGTCCTCACTTTGGTCCTAGTCTGGCTGCTGTAACAAAAATACCATGAACTGGGTGGCTTAAACAAAACTTTATCTCACACAGTTCTGGAATCTGGGAGGTTCATGATCAAGACCCAGTGTCTGGTGAAACTGACAGACTCAGTGTCTGGTGAAAACCTGCCTCTTAGTTTATAGATGGTGTCTTCTTACCATGTCCTAACATGGTAAGGGAGCTCTGTGGGGTCACCTTTACAAGAGCATTAATCTCATTCACCAGGATTCCACTGTCCTGACCTAATCAATCACCACCCTAAGTCCTCACTGCCAAACACTGTCACATTAGGCATTAGGTTTCAACATATGAATTTTGGAGGGACACAAACATTCAGTCTATAGCACCAGGATAAGATAGCCATTTTTCTGGAACACTCTGGTTATTGTGGCATAAACACAGAGAGCTCACTACACATCATACACTGGCTCTTAAAACATCCATATGTCACTTCCATTCGCATTTTTTTTTGTATTTTATTTATTTGTCCTGTTTAAAATTATTTGAAGTATAGTTGACATACAAGGTTATATTAGATTCAGGTATACAACATAGAGATTCAATAATTCTATACATTATACAATGCTCACCATGATCAGTGTAGTTATCATACGTCACCCTGCAGTGTTAGTACAATATTATTAACTATATGACTGGAAGTTTGTACCTCTTAACCTCTGTCACCTATTTCACCCATCCCCCACCCACCTTCCCTCTGGCAGCCACCAGTTTGTTCTCTGGATATATGAGTCCGTTTCTGTTTTTTTTTTGTTTGTTCATTTGTTTTGTTTTTTTAGATTCTACATGTAAGTGATATCATATCATGTTTGCCTTTCTCTGTCTTTTTTTTACTTAGCATAATAACCTCTAGGTCAGTCCATGTTGTCACAAATGTCAAAATTTTATTCTTTTTGCAGCAGAGCAATATTCCATTATATATATATACATATATGTATACATACATATATATATATATATATATATATCTCACATCTTTATCCACTCATCTATTGATGGACACTTACACTGCTTCCATATTAGATATTATAAATAATGCTGCAGTAAACATAGGGGTGCATATATCTTTTTGAATTGGTGTTTTTGTGTTCTCTGAGTAAATACTTAGTAGTGGATTTACTGGATTCTATGGTATTTCCTTATTTAATTTTTTGACGAAACTCCATACTGTTTTCCATAGTGGTTGCACCAATTTACATTTCTACCAACAGTGCATAAAACTTCACTTGTCTCCACATGTTTGCTAACACTTCTTTCTTTTTTTTTTTTAAATGTTTGTTTACTTTTAAGAGAGACAGAGATAGAATGTGAGTGGCTTAGGGGCAGAGAGAGAGGGAGACACAGAATCCGAAACAGGCTCCAGGCTCCCAGCTGTCAGCACAGAGCCCGACTGGGGGCTAGAACTCACGAGCAGTGAGATCATGACCTGAGCTGAAGTCAGGCGCTCAACCGACTGAGCCACCCAGGTGCCCCACCACTTGTTATTTCTTGTCTTTTTTGATACTAGCCATTCTAACTGATGTGAGATGATATATCACTGTGGTTTAGATTTGGATTTCCCTGATGATTAGTGATATTGAACATATATTTTTTTTGTGTCTGTTGGTTATCTCTGTGTCTTCTTTGGAAAAATGTCTCTTTAGGTCCTCTGCCCATTTTTTAATCAGACAATGGTGATGATGGTGATGATGATGGTGATGACGATGATAGTGGTGGTGATTATTTTGGTGTTGGATTGAAGATCTAAATGTAAGACTTAAATGTAAGCCATAAAACTCCCAAAAGGAAACATAGGCAGTAAACTCTTGGACATCAGCCTTAGTAACATTTTTCTGTATATGTCTCCTCAGGCTAGGGAAACAAGCAAAACTATACTCTGGGACTACACCATACTAAACAGCTTTTGCACATCAAAGGAAACCATCAACAGAATGAAAAGGCAGGCAACCTACTGAAAAGGCAACAAAGGGAGAAGATTGTTGTAAGTGATATATCCAATAGGGTGTTGATATCCAAAGTACATAAAGAACACATTTTTTTAATTTCATTTTTTTGAAGACATATTTCTTTTAGAGCAGTTTTAGGTACACAGCAGAATTAAGGGGAAGTTAGAGATTAACCATATGGTCACTGCCCCAACCTGAATAACCTTTCCCATTATCAACACCCTCCACCAGACTTGTATATTTGTTACAATTGTTCAACCTACATTGACACATCATAATCATCCAAAGTCTGTAGTTCACATTACAGTTCACTCTTGGTGTTTTACATTCTTAGTTTGGACAAATGTATAATGACGAACAGTCATCATTTGATGACATATCCATCATCCATCCATAGGGTAGAGGATTTTCACTGTCCTAAAAATCTTCTGTGTTCCACCTATTTATGTCTCTTCCTTTAAACACTGAGTGACTGATTCTTTTACTGTCTTCATAGTTTTTTTTTTTCCAAAATGTCGCATAGTTGGAAATATACAGTGTGTACCCTTTCCAGATTGGCTTCTTTTACTCAGTAATATGTATCTAAGTTTCTTCCATGTTTTTTCATGGCTTGATAACTCATTTCTTTTTAGCATTAAGTAAAAGGATAGATTACAGTTTGTTTATCCATTCATCTACTGAAGGACACCTTGGTTTGCTTCCAGTCTTTGGCAATTATGCATAAAGCTTCTATTAATATCTGTGTGCAAGCTTTTTTGGAGACATAAGTTTTGAACTCATATTGGTAAATGCCAAGAGCACTATTGCTGGATAGTATGGTATGAATATTTTTATTTTCATATGAAACTGCCACTCTTCCAAACTGGCTGTACCATTTTCCTTAATAGGTTTGCAGTGGTATCTCATTATTGTGTTAATTTTCCTTTCCTTAATGACATATTGTGTAGTATCTCTTCTTTGTCACATATGCTTTTCATATACTTCCTTTCCATCTGTGGTGAGGTGTCTGTTATGATATTTAAATAATTTTATAATTAGGGTGTTGTTTTGTTATTGTTGAGTTTTAAGAATGCTTTGTATATTTTGGATAACAGTCCTCTATCAGACATGTCCTTTGTAAATGTTTTCTCCGAGTCTATGGTTTCTCTTCTCATCCTCTTGACATTGTTTTTCACAGAGCAAAAGTTTTAAATTTTAAATTTGGGGACACCTGAGTGGCTCAGTTGGTTAAGTGTCTGACTCTTGACGTCATGATGGCTCAGGTCATGATCTCATGGTTCATGAGACTGAGCATTGCATCCAGCTCCATGCTGTTAGCACAGAGGATTCTATCTTTCCCTCTGTCCCTCCCCTGCTTGCACTCCATCTCACTTTCTCAAAATAAATAAACTTAAAAAAAAGTTTTAAATTTCAATGAAGTCCAGTTTCCTTCTTACCAATTCTGATTCTTTCTTTCTTTCTTTCTTTCTTTCTTTCTTTCTTTCTTTCTTTCTTTCTTTCTTTCTTTCTTTCTTTCTTTCTTTCTTTCATAATCTCTATACCCAATGTAGGGCTCCAACTCATGACCCTGAGATCAAGAGTCAGATGCTCTGCCAACTGATCTAGTCAGGTGCCCCATCAATTATTTCTTTTATACATTGTGCCTTTGGGGCACACCTGGGTGGCTCAACATCCAACTCTTGGTATCGGCTTAGATCATGATTCCAGGATCATGGGATAGAGCCCCAGGTTGGGCTCCATGCTGAGTATGGAACCTGCTTAAGATTCTCTCTCTCTCTCCCTCTGCTCCTATCCTCTACTTGTGTGCTCTCTCTCTCTCTCTCAAAAATTAAAAAAAAAGTGCTTTTGATATTATATCTTAAAAGTCATCACCATATCCAAGGTCATCTTGGTTTTCTCCTTTGTTATATTCTGGGAGTTTTATAGCTTTGCACTTTATGTTTAGGTGTGACTCATTTTGAGTTAATTTTTGCAAAGAAGGTAAACTCTGTGTCTAGGTTCATTTTGCATGCCTAAGTTTAGTGGTTTCAACACCATTTCTTGAAAAAACTATCTTTGCTCCATTGTATTGCCTTTATTCCTTGGTCAAAGATCATTTGACTATATTTATGTGGGTCTATTTCTGGCCTCTCTATTCTGTTTAATTAATCTATTTATCTATTCTTTCACAATACCACATTGTCTTGATTACTATAGCTGTATAGTAAGCCTTCAATGCAGGTAGTGTGAGACCTCCAACTTTGTTCACCTTCAATATTGTGTTGGCTATTATGGGTCTTTTGCCTCTCCAAATAAACTTTAAAATGAATTTATTGTTATCCATAAAAAAATCACTGAGATTTTGGTTTGGATTACTTGAGTCTATAGATTAAGTTGAGGAGAACTGACATCTTAACAATATTGAATATTACTAACCATGAATGTGGAGTATTTCTCCAATTTATTTAGTTCTTTGATTTTTTTCAACAGACTTCTGTAGTTTTCCTCACATATATTTTGTACATATTTTGTTATATCTAAATACAGTAAAACCCTGGATTGCAAGTAACTTGTTCTGTTAGTGCTCCGTAAGATGAGCAAACATTTCTAATAAATTTCAACTTGACAAACAAGCAGTGTCTTGTTATGTGGGTAGTACGTGATTCCAAATGCCACATGATCACAATGGAGCAATGGTTCTTCTCTCTCTTTTGCTGTGGGATTGTGGGCGACTGTCTCCCATGCTTGGATGCTTGGTCTCAGGCTATGGTGTTTGGTAGAAATCAGTGATTTTTCAGAACACTGGAAGATACCCACAACTGGCACTAGTGTATTTTTTGTCATTTCAAAGCACCTATGGAAAGTACTTTGCTTTTCCAAACAAGAGTAAGCTTAGGAATGCTTTGCTTCATTCTAGGTCAGGTTGTCTGCAGATATAGACCCCTTTCCTCTGCTGCCTTATTGCCAGTTACATTAAATACAGTATATGACAAGAGTTTATCAATACTGTACTATAGTCAACATCTCTTAGTGACAGTGAAAGTCATCCTATATAATAACTGTCCTCTCTCTTGTCTCCCTCAAACCAGCCAAGAAGGTTTTCAAAGGTAAGTGCAGGTTAATTTGTTTATTTTCTTTATATTTTCTTTATTACTTTATATTATATTACAGTATTGTAATCACTTTTATGTGAATATTTTTGGGTTGTGGAACAAATCATCTAAGTTTCCATGTTTTTCTTGTGGGCAAATTTGCTTTGCTATGCAAATGCTTTGGATTATAAACATGTTTCCAGAATGAATTACACTTGCATACCAAGGTTTTACTGTATTTCAATTTCTTTTGAGTGCTAATGTAAATGGAATTGTGTTTTAATTTCAAATTTCACTTATTCATTGCTGATACATAAGAAAGTGATTGACTTTTACATCTACAACTTTGCTATAATCCTTCAATAGTTCCAGAATTTTTCAATTTTTTAAAAATTTTTCTGGATTTTTACACAGATAAGTACATCATCTGTGAACAAAGACAGTTTTGTTTCTTACTTCTCAGTCTGAATAACTTTTATTTCATTTTCTTGTCCTATTACATTAGCTAGAACACCTAGTATAATGTTGAAAAAGAATGATGGGAGAGAAGTCCTTGCTGTGTCCCTAATCTTAGTGGAAAATCTTGATGTTTCTCACCATTAAGTATGATTTAGCTGCCATTAACATATTGTAGTTTAAAGTATGTTGTGTGGCTATATTATTTCCAAGGTGGCAGAGAAATCCAATTCTAACTTCTGTTGGAAAGAGACTGGGAATATTTGGGAAAATGGCTACTACATTTATAAGAAAGCAAAATATTTGAAAAAAATTATTAAAATAATGAATTTTCAACTTTAAGAACCAACAGAGTTAAGCAAAAAAGATTCAGTTTTGTAGTGCAATGTTAGCAGTGTCTTGCCCAGAAAACTTTGTTTCTATTTCATAGCCTCTTGAATAAAATTCTATTTCCATAGACTGGCATCTCCCTTCAGCCTTTTTGTCCTTACCCTCCTACACAAATATTATTGTAAAAAACATTGAATGGCATTTCTTCTGTTGCTTCAGAATTTTTTTATGAGGAGCAAAAGCTGAGACAAATAGGCAACAAGTGGCCCTATATTCCCAAAAAGGGCAGCTCCCCTCATCATCCTGCTGATGTATGCAGATGAGTAGATATTGGAATGCATTCAATGAGTGATAAGGTATAGGCATCGAGGGAGAACATTTTGATTTCTCTTCTCCCTGTCCTTCCAAACCTACTGAGGACCATGGAGAAATTTCTCATAAACATTAAAGTATGTACCAAAAAGAAAGACTGACATCTTCCATTCCTGATGAAAGCTTGCTGAGCCCTAGAAGTTCATGAGGCCACTGCTGGCACAGACATCAGAGTTGGAGAAAAGTAAAAGTTTTGAAAGGGAGTTACACATGTATAACTCATAGAGTTTGCTTAAAATTATTCAAACAGAATTCTGAGAGAGAAATAGAGCATCTGTAACACAGAGGAAGAAGAGACAGAGCCATCAGGGAAGTCTGCACCATCAGTGTTTTCCATGACAAGGGTGTGTGAGTATCCCATGGATCAAGTGGAAGCTTCAGAGATTTCCTGTGCCGTGGGAACTGCGCCAGTAAGAAACTGCCATGCAGACCCAGGAGCAGGAGATGAGAGAGAGAAGAAGTCAGCTGTAGAATGTATCATCCATCTTAGGAAACTTCTGGGAGATGGCAGCCCTGAAGAACCCACAACAAATTCAAAGACCGGCATTTGGATGACTACCCCTCACGCTTTCACCTCACATGTATCCCCTTTGACAGCCCAACAATGTTGTGATGCAAGGGAAACCTGGAAACCGCAGAAAGGAAAAGGAGCAGTGAAAATGAAAAAAAAGGAGGGGGTGGGTAATAAAACAACAAACTATGCTATCCTTCTCTATTGCAGGAACGTCATCACAGACGTTCTAGAATATCTATATCTATATATCTGTCCATATCTATATGTCTATATAGATATAGATATTTTTAAAGTTTACTTATTTATTTTGAGAGTGGGGGGAGGGGAAGAGAGAGAGAGAGAGAGGGAGAGAGAATCCCAAGCAGGCTCCGTGCAGAGCCTGATGTTGGGCTTGATCCCATGAACTGTGAGATCATGACCTGAGCCAAAATCAAGACTCAGAGGCTTAACTGACTGAGCCATCCAGGAACCCTGATCTAGACTATATTTTAAATACTGAAGGGAATCCAAAGTCTTGGGAGTTTTCTTCAAAGGACAGAGAAGGAAAGATTACAGAGTATTGTTAGATGGAGTGATTAATGGAAAAAATAAAGAATTTCTCATTGAAATCATTCTGAATATATTTGCCTATTTCTTATATCATTCTTTCTCTCAAATATTTGAAGAACAAGGCACTAGGCAGGTGGGCTGAAGGACCTGGGCTTGGCATGAATAGGGAGTGTAATGGCCTATAGGCAGAGGAACCCAAATTCATGGTGATCTGGCAGACCATGTCCATGAGTGAAACTAAAATTGAAAGCCTGCTATTCAGTCTAGACGAGGCATCAGTCTAAAAGGGAGAGAGACAGATGGCAAGCAGAGGCCAAAAGGATAAGAAATGGGAACACCAGATCTTGCAGAAGTTTTAAAGAAAAAGTGGGAGATGGAGACTTGAGATGTTTTGGATACTAGAAAATTCCCATCCATTCTTCTGGGACAGCTATAAAGCCACTACTTCTACAAAATGTACTTACCTGACTGGTTGGAAAGATATCTCTTTTCCTTTGAACTATAATAACATGTCGATATTCACACCTACATATAATTGTGCACCTACGTTTCCCATATTGCCATGTGAAAATCAAGATGGTTAGTGGTTACTTATACATATAGAGGAAGTATTTAGAAAGTATTTGTTGGCTGAATCTTACTTTGAAAGTAAGTTCACAATTTAGATTAATTTTGAGCCTGATTTTTAAGCTGCAAAAGACATGGCAGATGAAGTCAACATCAATAAGTGGTATTTATTAAGCAATCACATTTACATATTGACGTTTAAGCAACATGCCAAATAAGTTAAATAAATTGTTCTCAATTCTCTCAGAGCAACTTGCAACCTTACCATTTTGTGATGTCCAGAAACAGATTGACTAGAAATACATTGGAATGCTGTGAAGTCAAGAAAATAATTTACAACAGTTGCAGAATGGTTGGCAATGGCCAACAATTAGAGAAAGATAAGATGATAGGTAGTAATAAAATGTAGTTGTGGTGTCAAACATAATAAGAAATCATCATTTTTTCTTGATAACTACCACAAAACAGGTGACATTGAACTTGGAGACAGAAGACATAGTAATCTTTTTAACTTTCTTATTTTCTTCTTTCTGATAAATACCGAATACAGGCAAGGCACTTATGCCTGAGTTTCCTTTTATTTTCCCTGTAAAATGAGTATAACTCCATGAGTAGACTTTATTTTTTTTTAAGCAGTAAACATTTTTCCCAAATAGATTCGTGTTCAGAGTTGCAATATAAAAAGGAGAAAAAACTGGAGCCATGTGGCTGAATGAGGTGTTGAGCCTAAGGGATAGTGGCTGCAATTTCTGCTTCCCCGGAAGCACCTGTAACTGACTCTAGACATTTACAGATTCGCGTAATAGAAGTACAAGACTTCCGGTGTGGACCACCTATCCCATTTGTTTCTGTATTCACAGTCTACGTTTTATAATGGCCATTTCCTTATCTGCCAAGAGTAAGATGTACTTTTCAGTCAATTTTCTCGGTTAATATTAAAAAAAAGCAAGAATGAGATTAAAGCAAGTGTAATTCCTGAGCTAAAGCTATAGAACCTGAGGCATGGAAAGGTCAGGGTCACAAGTCGACCCACTCACCATCCTGGATCTGCAAATGTACTGAAGGGGTTTTGTTTTGTTTTGTTTTGTTTTCTTTTTTGTTTGTTTGTTTATTTGCTTTTTGCCTGCTGGAGCTTTCTGAAAATTGTGTGAACTTTTTTTTTTCAGTTATGTATTTATATAATAGTACAATCCTAAGGGTTTTATTAATGTTCTAAAATGGAATTTATGAGTATATTTGCATACTCAGGGATTTATATGAGCTGTAAGAATAGCCTATAGAGATAGATATATACTATTGAGGAGAATATGAGGTCCAGTACCAAATACTCTTTATTTATTTTTATTTTTAAAAAAAACATTTTAAAATGTTTATTTATTTTTGAGAGAGAGAGAGAGAGAGAGAGCATGAGAAGGGGAGGGGCAGAGAGAGAGACACACACAATATGTGAAGCAGGCTCCAGGCTGTCAGCACAGAGCCCGACACACGCTCGAACCCACAAACCGTGAGATCATGACCTGAGCCGAAGTCGGATGCTTACCAGACTAAGCCACCCAGATGCCCCCTAAATACTCTTTAAAATTAAGGCAATGAATTTGATAATTAGAGAGATTGAACTGACGTGCCAGTTTACTTAGAAGACCCTTTCTACTGGAAGGTATTAAGATTTATACCAGAGAGGCTTCCATGCCCCCAAATGTTTATCCCACTGCAAAATTAGTCTGGTTAGCTGAGAGAAAGGGAAAGAGATATGAGAAGAAGTCTTATTTGAAAAGATTGTCCCGTGCCTACATTTGCTCAGGCTCTCAGCCTGGAGAATTTTAGAGTAGAAGAATGGCTGTAGGCATTGATGCACTTCCGGCAAAACAACATTTGGAAAATCCTTAGTTTGATCGACTACCACCAAAAGCCATGCTCCTGCCTGCACATTCTTTTTGAAATAGGACATACCCCAGCTTTGTGAAACCAACACAGAAGAATAATGCTTGTTCTCAAGCCAATTGGAGGAGGGCAGTGTTCATCACAAATATTGTTATAAACAGAACAATGACATTGGCAACATCATTTGATCTTTGTGCCAAGGATGAAATTAATGTCATATGCTTACTCCGACGGGTGACTGGAAGTAAGTTTCCATGAAGCACACTTAAAAGCGATGGTGTCCTCTCTCACTTCCATTTTTCCTTCTGATAAGTCAAGAAACTCTCATAAGCAATACTGGCTTCTTGAGGGTTTGACATAGCAAAGGAGGCTCAGAAGTTTACAAATTCGTCTAACTTAGAGATATTTTGTGTTCTTCCTTGGAAAAGAAAGAGACAAACAACCACGCAAACAAAACCCTCCAAAGATACCAACATTTTCGATGAACAGAAATTTCTTCCATTCTCTCCTAATCTCGTGTACTCTTCATAATTGAATAAGTTCTTGCAGGTGTTAGGAAAATATATTATGACATGGGTCCTTGGAGCTTGGCCAGATCCAATGCTGGCAAATGCCTACCATTCCCAATCTGGGTTACTTCACATTTATGATTTTCTTCATGAAACGTCTCTACTTGTGGCTTGGTGCTTTGTCAAAGAGGTTAGTACCGAATCAATGTGGACCATTTCCCAAATTGTACATGTCCACTTTTAACTGTACCTCACCAGGTCACCCCAAGACAAATAAATGAGATGCAGTACACTCTCAGGCTGGGGAGGCAAAGGCACGTAGACGGCTGAGCCTTGTTGGCACATGCAAGCTCTTCACTCTGTGTTTGCTTCCTGGCCGGCCAGACGCCAGATTTGGGCGAGGAATCGCTCATGCTTATACTCGAAAAGCCTGAGAAAGAGAGGCGCTACCTTGGTATTTCCACCCTCCTGCCTCAAGCTCGGAACTTTCAAAGGAAGAATATATACTCGGGAATGTGTAAGAACCAATGCTGATCAATAAGTAAGGTTTGATGGGGATTCCTCACCAGGTTGGATAGAAATAGTGTTCTTGTGAGAGGCTTCGGATATTTCTTTATTTAAAAACCAATCTAATTGAATTTGAAAAACCAGTGTCACTTTCATTTTTAGCTGTGGTGTTTATAGATCAATAAATAACAGGACCGAGGTTGCATTTTACTTGAAATATGCATTAAAATAAGATTTTCCCTTCCTCAATAAGAGGTAGTTCATTATCTTATGCTAAAGTCGGACCACACTACGGATGTCATAAATGTCATTTTTAAAGTTTAATTGGTCACGTTATTGCAAAGGTAGTCTTGGGGGAAGAAAAAAACCCAAAAAACCGCTGCATACCATCTTGGCTGTCAATAACAGCCGGGACTGATAACCAAACTTCTTTAATATGTCTCTTCACAAACACTGGCAGAGATGAGGAAGTTGCCAGAGTTGGAAGGATATCACTGGGGGCTCTGGGAGTTTCTTCTGAAGTCATTCTGAATTAGCAGCTAATGGGAAGCTCTCTTTGATAGCGTTATTATAATTAAATGCAGCTGGATGAAAATCAACCACAAAGGGAACTCGTTTGTTTATCATTACTTCTGACTTTGTTAGCAGATGTTTTCGAAGTACCGTAGTAGCCAGCTTAATTTGTCTCTGTGTAATGTGAAGCAGGTAAACTTTGATTAATAAACTGACAAGTTCATTCCCTGATTTCTTTTCTGAAGTTTCCTTCTGTGACTCTTATATGGCACATATGTCAAATCCGGAAAGCACACGGATAAACATTCAATTTCTTTTTATATATGTCAGGCCAGCTGAAATGGAGGTGTCAGTCGGCGGTGAGCTGGCTTGTCAAATGTTCATCTTGAAAGCTGCTGTAGTCTTATCGCATGTAAGTAGGCTAGTGAAAAAGATAAACACATATGGCACATACGTACCAGGCTATAGAACGACAGCTCTCTCGGTTGTAATCACTATTGGCTTTCCATAAGGGACTCAATAATCTTCAGTAAATTGGATCCTTTATGGGTTTAGACATTAATTCATCTATTTAAAAAGGGTAATTTTGACATATCCTTTGCTTATAATAAATGCCTCCTCCACTTCTTCACAGGCAGACTTCCTCACCACCCACTTTGTCTGTTCAACCCACTAACTTCAGTGTCTTCATTCAGAATGTACTTTCTACCTGTCTCCCTCAAGAGCTTAGAGTGCCTCACTCCTCTCATTTAAAGAACGCTTGAAAATTGCACCCCTCGCTCCAAATCTTTCCCACATACCTGGAAATAATGTGATTTTTTTTAAATTGCTCAACAAAGTTCAAAGATGCACAATCTGCGATTTATACTGTATCCGTTACTAAAGCCACGAAATTCCCGTGTCCTATGATTTTGCCCTTTCCTCAAGATTACTATTTGCTCAAGATAAAGTTGCATATGTGCCTGCATGTCCTTTGATTTTTTTCGTGTCCCTGTCAATGTTATCAGCTTCACGTTGGGATGTCTACATCTGGTTTTAATTGCTATGTACCTAGCACAGTACTGAGTACTCTGTATGTACTTGAAAATCACTTGCTGGTGCTATAACACATCTATTTATTCAGTTATTTATTCTGAAAATTTACTTCTATGGATATGTGTGTCAGTGTATATTTATGTATATGTTTGCGTCGTCACCTGCTTGCTGCACAGAATTCATTTGGACTTAACTCAGCAAAAGGGATGAAAAAACTTTGGCTAACTCTGAGGTTCTTTGCAGATAAGTATAGGGAAATGTAATCTTTGGCACTATTCTACTTCCCTTTCTTTAAAGGCCTGATTGAGTTTTAAAGTGTTCTTCATGTAGGCAGAGTGGAATAGAAGAGGGAGCGTGAGCTGTGTGACCAGATGGGACCGAATCCCAGCACAGCTCCCTACTCGTTGCCTGAGCCTCAGCTTTCTCATCTGTAAAATTAAGGACAATAATACCACCTTGTGAAGATTAAAGAGAATAAATCCAACGATCTTGGCACACGACAGGCCCCAGTTTATATTAGCCAATGCCATGAAAAATAAGATACATGCTATTTCAGTAGAAGAGAAAAAAAGTTGAAAACACTCTCTGTTACATGGAACAGTATGAGTGGCCCTCTATCCTGGTCTTCATGAATGATGTTCACAGCGTGTATCGGAACACCAGTTGAGACATTATTCCATGCAAAAACTAACCTAAAATGTTAAATTGCAACAACAACAAAAAAAAAAACCAATTGAAATTCATTAATGCCTAAAGAATATTTCTTGTGAAAAGAGAACACCTACCTGTGACCAGTGCCAACTGTATATTCAGCTCCCAACTACCAATCGCCATCTGATTAAAAATAATCCATCTTGAGCAGGTATATTTCTAACCGGGGGACTTTTCAAGGAAGCTTTATTACATGCCCACTCTGTACAAAACTTTTTGAAATAATTGTCTGTATTAGAAATGTCGGGATAATTAGTTAAATCACAATCTTAGGTTGATATGTAGTGAGGACCAAATGTGTATTTGTACCTTTATGTCATTTTGGAATATTTGAGAATTTGTTGGGATTTTTTTAGCCTTTTAAGCTTTTTCTCTAATGGGAACCTGTCTTTACTCTTCTTTTTCTGGGGTGAGGAGAGCAGGGCTAGAGTCACAATGTTTTAATAGAACTGCAGATTCGCTAATTTTGAAAAAAAAAATCCTTGTTAAGATGATTGCCCTTGAGGAAAATCCTTCAAGTGTGAGTAACTATCTTTATTATTTCAACTACTTTGCTAGAGAATAGAATTACCTGACAACATTTTGAAGGAGGATCATATGTTAACTGAAGTGTGGCTTACAAACAAGGTGGCATATGCTTTCTGGAAAAGTCTGCATGATGGTGAGTTAGAGAATTCAGTAAGGGAGCCATTGCACATGACTCTGATTCTTGGTTCTGTATTTTATCTCTTAAGGTGACCAGATTCATAGACTAGATAAAAACAAATATAGTTAGCATCCTTTTCATATGATGGAGAGTGGGGAGTCCACGGAGTGCCGTCCTTCACCTGAAAATAGCCGCAACTAAATCACCTGTGTCTTTCTCAAAGCTGGGGGTCATAGACATCTGTGATGCCAGGGTGTGGATTTACTCCAAAATCTAGGGAAATTATGCCACATCTTAAAAATCCTGCCCAGTCGTTGCAGCATCCGTTAGGCTAGTGTGAGTGAATGTGAGATACTAGCTTGTCAGAAAATTTGTGGGTGCATTGCTGAAAATAATGTTATTTGGCAGTTAATAGCATAGCATTTTTTAAGCAGGATGACTGTTTCACTGTCACTGGAAGGCAACTTGTGTTATGAGATTCTGAATAGATATTGCAGTTTCAGGGACCATGCCATTTTTGTGGCATTTGCTGAGTCTCTTAGGGTAATGTTACTTAGAACGTGCTCAGGGAGGTATTTATAAATAAAAGAGGAGGGAGATTTTAAAATGTTGGTATAAGGAAAGCTGAGGCCAGGTATACGGAAGATCTTGAGGATCTTGGGGAAAGTCAAATGCTCTTTGCAATTGAGAAGGAGGTCTCCGGGGCACCTGGGTGGCTCAGTCAGTTAAGCCTCTGACTTCGGCTCAGGTCATGATCTCGCGGTCCGTGGGTTCGAGCCCCGCGTCGGGCTCTGTGCTGACAGCTCAGAGCCTGGAGCCTGTTTCAGATTCTGTGTCTTCCTCTCTGCCTCTCCCCTACTTGTGCTCTGTCTCTGTCTCTCAAAAATAAATAAACTTTAAAAAACTATTTAAAAAAGAAGTTCTTCTACCAGGTGCTACTGAAAATGGATGTGCATGATTTTTATTATGATGTCTGGAATATGAGGGGTTTTTTGGGTGTGAGTCAGGGAGAATCAGTGAGAGGTGTGGGAGCTGGAAGCCAGGAGTTTGCAAAGGTGATAGGGATTCTGTGAAAGGTATCTGTCCAAATCAGGCAAATCTGTCTCTGGGAAGCTGCTGGCATGTGTACAGCTTGTTCTTTGTGTTCAAGAGGGAAAAAAAAAAATGTGTCCAAAGGTAAGGAGCCAATATAAGAATGTATGTGAGTAGTGTAATGGTAATTCTTCTGGTGATATGTGTCTGCTTTTAAATTTCCAGAAGCCCTGACCCTGGCTTAAGTCCTCCCAGCTTATCTCTTAAACTGTTCCTGGGCCTTCATCCGTTTGCTCTCAGCCTGCAGCACGGGGGTGAATGTGGCAATGACCTTGTTGATGCCCTAGAGTCCCATGTCTCTGCCTCAGAATGATCTGTCAAAGAACGGACCCTCCTAAGAACTGCATCCCTCCTTGAAATTAAAGAGAGAAGGGGGACTAACTTGAAGGATTGCTTCTAGACTTTTATCTATCTCTGATTTTTACCCAGCAGCTCTTGTGGAAAGTTCTGCAAAAGTCTGTAAAAGAAAATAGAGCAGATGATGGAAACAGATGACTAAAGTCAGCTGTTCCCTAAAAGCGGCAATAATGTCAGAGTGGTAACTGGATAATCCATTTTGTTTTGGGTTTTGTCTATTTTTCCTGTATCTGAATTGTCACTTGGTTGTCTCTTATTTATACTTCAGCGAATGGTTCACAATGTGTGTGTGTGGGGGGACATGTGAAAAGTAGCTGTATTGTAATATTTATCATTAAAGAGCTGCCTTTGTTTCATTTTACAAGCATCACACTGATGATTTGAATAATAAAGCTGACTGGCTTACTCACTGAAGGTTACTTCCATAATGGAACAAATTTATGTACCGAGGTTCTCGTTTTCTTTATTAGATAATTGGACAAAATGCTGAGAAACTGCTACTAATTGAGCACTCATTCCAGCTTTTGTCTATGTTGAGGCTGGACAGGTTTTCTGATGTTTGCAAAAGAATTAAATATCCATGAAGGCTTGCAACAGCTTCTCTCATCCCAGTATGTTTTCATTAACTTTAACTGAGTCCCTGGGCTTAAATGTGGTTTATCCCAGAATTTTAACACTCACCTTTTATAAGAATCACATATTGGAGGATGTTTTCATTTTAGGAAAAAAGTGTGATCAAAGACAGGTCATATGTTTCCTTCTTTGAGGCAGCAGGGGCCAAATGGGCAAGGTTCAGATCAAATGTTTTTGCTAGCATGACATTCAATAGGTAACAGTTGCCCTGCAGCAGGGCATGAAAGAGTTAGGGGAAAGAATAATAGAAACTGAAAAACCTTTGAAAATCCATATAATATTAGGTATTTTGAGAATCAGAAGTTGAAAAAATGTTCTTTCTAGGAAATGCACAGTAAAGCATAGCTATGCTGTCACAGTAGAGCCTTCCTCTCCCCCTCCTACTGCCCCTGTTCAAGTCTGAGCCTTAAGAGTCTCTCTTTGTCTTTCAGGGTAGCTTCCTTAAAGTATCCTTTGAGTCCACACCACGTCTTGTACTTCGAGTCTGTCTTCCACGGGAGCTCCGGACTATGTTTCTGGAGGCATACCTGATTCTGTTACCGTGAAGTTGAAAAAGAATAAAAAATTTCCCAAACTTAAAAAAAGAAAGCTCTAACTTGTTAGCATGACAATCTTTAACTCTGACCCACTTTATAAAGACTTCTTTTCTCATACGCATCATGCATTCAGGTTTTCACTACACTGGAGTGGCTACCTGCTCTTCTGAGGCAAAGCTCTATATGTACTCCCTTCCACGTATGCGTGCATTCTCTTCCTGAAACCTGTGCTCCTCAACTCTTTGCATTTCTACCACTTGAAATTCTATCTATCCTTTAAAGGTATACTCTGGCATGCGGCCTCGGAGATGGCCCCCGTGATCTTGCCTCTTGGCATTCATGGCTCCCACTGAGTGTGGGCTGGACCGAGTGACTCATTTCTAATGAACATAGTATAGCAGAAAGGATGAGATGTCACTTGTGAGATTAAATCTCAGCCACCTGGATAACTTCACAGCATCAATTTCTCTTTAGAAGCTCCATTTTCTTTGCTAAATACCTGTGTAGACATTGATTCACTACCCTGTGTAGTGGCTGAGAACTCACAAATTACTTATGAAATTTGGTACCGCCATGCGGTAGAATAAATGTTGATTTTTAAAAATTTTTTTATTAAAATTGTTTTAATGTTTATTTTTGTGTGTGTGTGAGAGAGAGAGAGGCACAAAGTATGACTGGGGGAGGGGCAGAGAAGGAGAGAGACACAGAATCCAAAACAGGCTCCAGGCTCTGAGCTGTTAGCATAGAGCCCGAGCAGGGCTTGAACTCTTGAGCCATGCGATCATGACCTGAGTTAAAGTCAGACGCTTAACCAGGTGAACCACCCAGGCGCCCCATGAATGTTAGTTCTGGAGTGAAAAGAGTTCTGGTTTGGATTTTCGCTAACAATTTATTTGCTGTTTGACCTTTGGCAAGTTACTTAGTCTCTCTGAGTGTGATGGCACACTAGACCCCAAGCCATCGGTTTTGAGGAATAATTGATACATTATTTTGAATAGGTGGGACTTGTGAGACAAGATATATGCACATCATATGTATGTGACGGCTAAATTTTGTTCAACAGTTAATGCTGGACAGTGATCCCAGGGTGTCACAGTGAATATCGTATTTAATCAATTCAGCAGCACTTTGCAGTGCCATTATTCCCCCATTTTACAGTTCAGGAAACTAATAATCCGATTAAGGGAATCGCCTAAGATCAAACAGCTAGCAAAGAGATAAGGAGACAGAGAGAGACTACATATTATATATACAGACTATCCCATCCATCCATCCATCCATCCAAAAAGCTTACTAGTGTGTAGCATTTAGAAATTATTAAGTAAATGGTAGCTGAATAACACTAGCCTATTCTTTCTCTTGCTAGCTGTTTGATCTTAGGTGAGTCCCTTAATCGGATTATTAGTTTCCTGAACTGTAAAATGGGAGGAATAATGGCACTGCAAAGTGCTGCTGAATTGATTAAATACGATATTCACTGTGACACCCTGGGATCACTGTCCAGCATTGACTGTTGAACAAAATTCAGCCATCACATACATATGATGTGCATATATCTTGTCTCACAAGTTGCACCTATTCAAAATAATGTCAATGTGTCTGCAAACTGCAGACTCTTTATAAGTGTGGGTGGTCATTTATAATGGCATCTAGGAAGGGGATGGTTTCTAATATCTCACCGGGTTCATGGATCTAGAAAAAAAGATGTGTTATCCATAGGTCATCAATAAAGGTAAACGTTTGCATATGACAATGTGTAGAGAAGACACCAGGCAGGCTCCATCTAGATCTGAACGAGCCGGTTCCTTAAGGTAGAGGTCAGCCAGTAAAGTGCTCAATCACCCTCTTGGCCAGTGAGCACTAGCACCCCACAGCCTTTACTTCCCTTCGTTTCTTCCTTCACGCCTCTCTTGTGCCAATAACATCCTGTTTTGCCACCAAATACCTTTTGATTCTCAGAAAAGAGTTTGAGTATTTCCCAAAGGACAAACACAGGATTCTTCTCATGATTAAAACACACACTATATAGGTGCCCCTGGGTGGCTAGGTTGGTTAAGTGCCCAACTCTTGATTTCAGCTCAGCTCATGATCTCACGGCTCATGAGTTTGAACCTCATGTCCGGCTCTGTGCTGACAGTGCAGAGCCTGCTTGCCCTCTCTCTCTGACCCTCCCCCACTCTTCTCTCAAAATAAAACACACACACACACACACACACACACACACACACACACACACCATGTATTATAGCAGGTTGAGTGGTCTAGCCTCAAATAGATAGCAGGGTCATGCTTCAGGCCTACTCACCTGCCATCAGAAGAACTGTCAAGTATGCTGGGGCACTAAAAGCATCATTTTATAGGTCCTTGTTGCATGCTGAATTCTAAGATGTGGCAACCATGGATACGTGCAGCTCAGGTCTCCTTCAAGAGAAGAGCCTACTGCTTGGAGCAGAGTTGACAGGCTTCCCTAGCTGCTCCCACTGTGAACTCCAAGACCATGCATTCCCTGGCTGCTACCACCAGCGGCTGAGTATGGTGAGGACATTAGTGCGGACCCTCTCCCTGAGACTCAGAGCTTCTTCCTCTGACCTGATAATTTCTCAGAACTGCCCTGCAAGCCGGGAGCCTTCTTACCCAACTTCCCTTTCCTCGGTCTGTTCACAGGTATCAGACCAGACATGTGATCAGAGATCTTGTCCTGCTTATTACAGTTCCTGTCCCCTTTCCCCAGGAGAGAAGTTTAACCTCCCCCAAATCTTGCATGTCACATTCTGCCTTGCCTTCTCAAAAGATCCACACTGTCACAGTTGATAATATGTTACCATACTTGAAATACAACTCCATTCATAAGGATGTTATACTGGAGGTATTCAACCTCATACCCTTGAATCCAGGAATCTGTGCTCTTGCAGTGAACAGAATATGCCTGTAGTCTCTGCCATGAGAGAACCTGTAAATTTATACAGGATGGAAGATAAATGTCTCAAATTTATTAGCACAATCATGGGCCCCTCAACTCAGACTTACAATTTGTATCTTCGTATATGCATATTTATCTAATATGTCTACATGTTTATATATATTAATTCTCCAATTAGCCTATAATCTCCTTGAAGGCAATAGCTGTCTCCAATTTATATCAATTTGTGCTTTTCCCTCTGACATTACACTTTTGAGACATGACAAGTGATATGTCCAAAATTAAAAATTCCATAATGAGTCTAAGAAGGAGCTCTGGTTCAGAGCATTCAGATCTAGGTTCAAATTCCAGTGGTGCTGCTTCCTGTTTGTGCAACCTGGACCATGTGACTTTTGCCTCTTTGAGCCTCAGTTTTCTCCTCCGTAAAGCGAATTTTGTGAGGATGAAATGAGAAAGTGTAGTGAACACACAGTCTCTGGTGCAGTTAGCCATCTATATATGGTACCAAGGGTTAATGAATTTCATAGAAAAGCATTGTTAACTAGTGCCGTGCATTGTAAGTTCCCCATAAGCATATTCAATATCAACATATACTTTACAAAATACAAATAAGCTTGCCTAACTTTTTAGGATCACAAATTTAAAGAAAATTAAATTAAACTTTATACTGGACTCTGCTCTCTAGATACTCGCTATAGATACTCAATGTTTGTTATCCTGCTAAAATAATATTATAATATGCATAAAACATAACTATAGCATACCATAATATAACACAATTATATTATAATTAAAATTATATGATTATTTTATAGTATATTATCATTAATGCCATTCATAATATTAATACTGAATACTAATAACATGAATTATTAATGTAAAAACTAGATTAGTCTTGGATTATTTCAAAATACAAACAATCGGAGTGTCTGGGTGGCTTAGTCAGTTAAGCATCTGACTCTTGATTTTGGTTCAGGTCATGATCTCATGGTCAGTTGTGAGATCCAGCCCGCATCAGACTTCACACTTAGTGTGGAGCCTGCTTAAGATTCTCTCCCTCCGCCTCCCTCGGAACCTCCCCTACCTGCATTCTCTCTCTTTCTCTTAAAAAACATGAACAAAACCAACCAACAAACAAAAAAACCCAAATACAAACAATATATAAGAAAGCTGTGTTCCTAGTTGAGTTTCTGCTGTGCATACATTCATCTTTTATAGGTTTACTTACAGTCTTTATAAACATAGAATATCCTGAGTGAAGAGCTCACAGTAATTTGCTCAAGGCCTGTTCTGTTGGCTGTTGTGAAAAAGGAGACCAAGCTTTCCCTTAGCTTACCTATCCCCCATCATCTTATCTTCTCAAGGCTGGGCTTCCATGCCTCCCAAGTTTACAACTGGCTGATGGAAATGAGTTACCCATGTTGATATGTTAAGGGATAAGACAGAAGACAGTCCCCAAGGCCTTTCTTCTTTTTCAGGGTAATGTACAGTTTAACAGTGACCTTCAGAAGACGAGGACCTTGTTTTCGTTTTCTAAATAAAATATCCCTGGTTGCGAGAATATCAGACTGTGTGGGAGCAAATCACTGGGGAATGTGTTTTGGGCGTGCGACTACTTTTGTTAGTCCTGAATCGTATCATAGCAGAGGCAGCCACATCTACCAATCACTTCAGAATGAGCCTGTAGTTTTCACCCTGATGATATCAGAGCATTTAATATTGCTTGGAAACATACCCTAATTCCTACAGAAACTAGAGTTTTTGATAGCTGGATCAAAACATATGTATGATTTCTGCAAAATGTCTAGCCCTCTATTCTGCAATAGTTAACACATGTCTTTCCTAAGTATCTATAATTTTTTACTTCGTATGGCATATAAGCCTGAATTGTCAAATAATTAATTAAGATGTTCATGCATGATAAGCTAGAGAAAGGAAGATTCTGATTTAGAGGTATTAAACGCACCATGTAAACTCTTTGACAGCTGAGAAGAACACTAAACTAAGAGAAGATATTTCAATGTGTTCTCCACAAAGACCCAGAATGAACCTTTACACCAGAGCGAGTAGAAATGATTACCTTCTGTGTTAACACCTAGTTTTTGACCATGACCACTGACAAGGTTCTTTCTGTTAGCTAACCTAAATATTTGATGCTGCAGTGCAAGAACATTTTTCTTGTTTTCAAATTCCCATCAAAAAGTATTTTTTGATTCATAGCAGAAAGAATTTTCACATAGTATTTCCCCATCTGCTTTTAATTTGCTACTAGAATACCTCTGCCTTCCACTGATCTAATTCTTATTTTATAGAGCTGCTTTACTCTGCCTCACCTCGTAACCCTAGATTCACTTCTAGCCTTGCTTTCCTACTAACATGTAGGAATGTTCATATGTGTATGCGTGACAGTTGTAACCATTGCATCCAAACAAGCAGCACACGCTGATGCTGTTAGCGCCTAAACATTTCACAATTTTATCTGTATTTCTCCATGGCTTAGAACACACTTTAGTCACTCTTACCCAGAACAGTGGTGTCCCTGAGCTTTTGTTTTTCAGTTCCCCCACTGCTAAACCTTTTTGAGCCTTGGTTTCCAGTTTATATAGCTTATAAATGAACTGGTATATTAATTTATTATATACATCATAAAATGTATAATTTTATACGTTACAAGATGAATGCCAAAAGGTGAGAGTTTTTGAAGGAAAATATAAAAACAATTAGACATAGAATCTCAATTGCTTTTCTCTCTAAATGAATTGTCTGGTACTCTCCTTGAGAGAAGTACATCCCATGCACCCATCTTTCAAGACTATTGTCCTGAGATATGGCAGAAGTATTTTAATCCATGTTCTTGCGTTTTAACTTATTCGTTTGAATTCATCTTTATTTAGCTGCCAAGGTGAGCCATGTGAATACTTGGCCTTGTCATTCCACTGAATTCAGGGGTAGCCTCTGCCAGACTAATCTCAGACCTCTCATCTGAAGCTTTTCACACCCTTCCCTCCAGCCCCCTTTGTGTGACTTCCCATTTTAGTAACATGAAAAAGTTTGTAGTTTGCCTGGGCACATCTCACTTTTTTTTAAAGATGTTTTTTAAATGCTTATTTAATTTTTTTTTAACATTTATATATTTTGAGAGAGAGAGAGAGAGCAGGGGAAAGACAGAGAGAGATGGAAACACAGAATCTGAAGCAGGTTCCAGTCTCTGAGCTGTAGGCACAGAGCCTGATGTGGGGCTCCAACTCATGGACTGCGAGATCATGACCTGGGCACCACCCAGGCGCCCTTAATGTTTATTTATTTTTGACACACAGAGAGAGACAGAGCATCAGTGGGGAAGGGGCAGAGAGAGAGGGAGACATAGAATGCACAGCAGGCTCCAGGCTCTGAGCTGTCAGCACAGAGCCTGACACAGGACTCGAACTCGCCAACCATGAGATCATGACCTGAGTGGAAATTCGAGGCTCAACCGACTGAAACACTCAGGCGCCCATGTGCACGTCTCACTTTTATATGACTCAGTGCTTTTGCTCATTCTGTTCCTTTTGCCTGGAATAATTCTCCTAATCTTGAATCACTATTCCAAGACTTATTCTTCAGAAGTCATCTCAAGCATCTTACCTCTTTTTCTAAGAATTATTCCCAGGGTGATTTTAACCTCTAGATGTATTGGCACAGGGAAAAAACCTATGGGATCAATAAAGACCTAGTATAAAAGTTAACAGCCAAAAGGAGGGAAAATAAAAACTGCAAACTTGAAATGAATAAATGTTTAATTACTTAAGAACATGACATGTCATTATATCAACCAATCAACTGCTATTGCAACTCAACTCCAATATTACATATTTGAGTTATATAAAAATTACATTCATTTGTGATGTGTGGCAGCATGTCAATCTATTTGCTATAATATGAACGAGGACCTCAAAAACTGGTAGTGCATTGGGCCTACTAATATCATAGATGTTCCTGACTTTTTCGTGTCACCATGTGGTTCTGAAGTCCTCAGATCACTCAGACTTTGTATTAAAATCATCTCATATGTCTGTCTCTTTCACTTTTTCTAGGATATAGCAATCATCAATTTAGAGTATAAGGATCATATACCAGGATTTATTTTTCTCACTGTATTTTATAAAAACAAAATGTCCATCAATCAATATTTAAATAAAAAAGATTAATAAAACTAAATATTTAATACATCTCAAATATAAACATTTCTAAATATTATAAAGCATAAATAAAATTTAAATTTATAAAACTATCAATATTATGTATATACTCTAACACAGAAAATTAAAGTGATACATAAAGCAATATTTAAAAATAAAAAAAATATATAAATGAAGACAATTACATAAAATTACCAAAAATTAGTTGATCTTTTAAAAATAATCTTATAGGATATGTTTCATCTTTTGGATTTTAAGGGTTTTTTTTTAAAGAGTGTAAGCAGGGGATGGGCAGAGAGAGAGAGAGAGAGAGAGAGAGAGAGAGAGAGAAAATCCTAGCAAGCTCTATGCCCAGCATGGAACCCAATAGGGCTGGATCTCACAACCCTGAGATCATGACCTGAGCCAAAATCAAGAGTCAGATGTTTGACCGACTGTGCCACCTAGGTGCCCATTATGTATGTTTGATTTTTATTTTTTTTGAAATTTTCTTCAGTGGCTGACTTAATTATTTTTGAATCTTTACTACTAGGAGACATATCAAGGAGATAGGCCTATAACCAAATATATTACAGTAATTACATCAACATCATTTAAGATCATTTTTTGTTTGATAACTTTAGGAGAGCATTATAAGCTTTCTCCCTGGAATTTCATCCAATCCTTTTGTTAATAGCCATGTATAATTTTGTTTCAAAGAAAGCGTTTAGAGTTCATCTTCATTTTCTTTGTTTTTATTGCATATAGATGGAAAATTCAATGCAGGGTTACTTTATCAATACCAACACTGGTCTGTTGGCATCACATTTGTTCAGTAATTATCTGTGCAGTATACATTTTGCTTTCTTTACTCCCATTTTCTAACTCTTCCAGGGTATTATGAAATTTTAGAAGACTAATTTTAAGTGAGAACAACTTTATATCATTTGTGGTTTTAACACTATATATAACTCTTTGAGTGGAGATGATGTTCATTTGACAAGTGATTTCACTACACATTGGTAACTTTTCAATTAATGTTGATTTCAGGAGGTTTGTATATTTGTCTGTATAGTTACCTTTACCAAAAACTTGATATTTTCATACGGTTTTGAGTTACTGTCGAGCAGCCTTTCATTTCAACTTGAAGGACTCTCTTTAGCATTTCTAGTGGCAGGTCTAGTAGTAATAAACTTACTCAGCTTTTGTTTATCTGGCATGTCTTATTTTCTAATTTTTGAAGGACTGTTTTGGTAGAGACAGAATTCTTGCTTGATTTTTTTTTCTGTCATTACTTTAAACTTGTTTAATGTTTATTCATTTTTGAGAGACAGAGTGTGAGGGGGGAGGGGCAAGAGAGAGACAGAGACAGAGACAGATGCAGAGATAGAATCTGAAGCAAGCTCCAGGCTCTGAGCTGTTAGCACAGAGCCCAATGCGGGGCTCAAACCCACGAATTGTGAGACTATGACCTGAGCCGAAGTTGGACACCCAACTGACTGAGCCACCCAGGTGCCCCTGTCATTACTTTAAATATATCATCCCACTGCCTTCCTGCATGCCGGGTTTATGCTGAGAAACCTGCTGACAAGGGTTTCTCAAGAATATTGAAAATTTCTTGTATGTTCCAAGTCACTTTCCTCTTGCTAGTTTCAAGATTCTGTGGTTGTCTTTTTTTTTTTTTCAAACTTGATTAGAATGTGTCTTGATGTCATTTCTTTGAATTTATTCTACTTGGAGTACATTGAGTTTCTTGTATTTGTATATCAATGTCTTTTGTCAAATTTGGAAAGTTTTGAGCAATCATTGCTTTAAATAAGCTGTCTACAACTTTTTCCTTCTCTTCTCCTTTTAAGATGCCCATAATGTGTATATTGGTTTCCCATAAATCCTTTAGAATCTGTACACTTTACTTAATTCATTTTTTTCTTTATACTCTTCAGATTCTATAATTTCAAGTGACCTGTCTTCAAGTTCACTGCATCATTTTTTTCTGTTTGTTTGGGTTACTGTGGAACCCCTCTTGTATATCTTTTCATTCAGTTATATTTTTCAGATCCAGAGTTTTTGTTTCCTCCACCCTTAATCTCTTGCCTCGAGGGTCTGTGGGCCTGTAGAATTCTTGCAATTTTTACAAGTCATGACTGTTGCTTGCTGCAGTTGCTGCTAGTCTGAGATCTGAGTTTTGTCCATCTGTGCTTTAAGTTGGGTGACACATGGAACAGTGCCTCAGGCAGCTTAGAGTCGGGTCGGAAAGTTTCAAATTGTTCCCACTTGGTTCTCTCCAGGTCACCGAAAGGAACTGGAGACCGATTGGACTGCTTCTACCCCCAGACTGGGAGGGAGGGACAAGCATGAGTAAAGGCATCGTGAAATTCTCCGCTATTTTGTGTGTGGATTTTCTTGGTTGGGTGTTTGCCTGGTGTCTGTAGATCTCTGATTGAATTCCAGAGTGTCTATAAAGTTATTTTTGTCGGTTTCAGAGGTTTTGCTTTAGTGTTTTTAGAATTTTAAAAGTACCACAATAAAGACCTATATGGAATACCCCTGGTCTGGTTTTTCTGGCCTCTAGTAGTGTAGTTGCTTCTTTGGGCTGGAGTTTCTTCCTCCACGGCTGACCTTTTCTCTATGGCTCATGATATAGCTAGTCTAGTGAGGCTTTAATATCTTCTTGCCAATATCTTCTGGCTACACTATGAGAAAGTTTCAGAACTACTGACTCTGGGCATCTCCTGTCCTTTGGCCAGAGGCTATTTTGAGAAATTTGTGTTTATCTTTCTACCACATGGAGAACTAAGGATCTATTTAGGCAGAGATAACAACCTACTTCACAGTATTCTTCCCCTATTTTTTTTTTTTAAGATAGAGAAGTGGTGAAGTGGAGTTCGGATGGGTTGGGTGGTGGAATTGAAACAGCAAAATAGGAAAAGGCCCTAATGGGCTTTAAGTGAAGATTTCAGGGATGGAGGTTTGGGAAGCACAGGAAAAGGGGAATGGTGAGCAAGATTATTGAGTCATGCCCAAGGTAATGTTATTTCCTCTATTCACCACTCATATTCTTATTATTACAAAATAACATGGTCTACCAAAAATACTGTATGACAATCTCATTCATCTTTGTAATTTCAGTATCTAACAAAGTATAGTAAGCACTTAACTGGTGTTCAATATACGTTGAACAGAAATGACAATGACCTAATCATAAAAGTGGTTCTGAATGCAGACCTTTAATATATAGCTTTCCCATAAGGAAGTTATTTATTCCTAAATAGTGTTACATGATCCTGTCCATAAAGTGTATGATTATTACCTAAAGATGAAGTGTATGTGAAAAATATTTGTAAATGTTTGTTACTTTTATCTCTGTGAAGTATGAAGGAGATTATGAGGATGATGAATATTATTCTTTTCTTGACATGAAAGTTTTTACATCTTCTATTTCCCTCTCTCTCTCTCTCTCTCTCTGTGTCTCTCTGTCTCCCCTCCCCCCCCCCTTTCAGTTAGTCAGTGAGCTGTACTGTGGATGTGTTTGCTCAGGATTTTGCAAGGTGCTGTCGGGCATATTACAAATATCATAGTTACAGTCCTAGGAGAACAATACAATATACCTGCTCTCATCTCATTTCACAATGGGTTTATTTTTTCCAAATGAGAATTCTTCTACTTCTGTCCAATTTGAGCTTTTGTTGAGTGAGATATGGAAGGAGGTGGAAGAGTGACCCGATTTAATTTTCTTTTTTTTTTTTTTTTTTTAAATTTTTTTTTTTCAACGTTTATTTATTTTTGAGACAGAGAGAGACAGAGCATGAACGGGGGAGGGGCAGAGAGAGAGGGAGACACAGAATCGGAAACAGGCTCCAGGCTCTGAGCTATCAGCCCAGAGCCCGACGCGGGGCTCGAACTCACGGACCGCGAGATCGTGACCTGGCTGAAGTCGGACGCTTAACCGACTGCGCCACCCAGGCGCCCCTTAATTTTCTTTTGAGAGACTGTCTTGTGTATAGGAATGAGTCTTGGACTCAGCAGCAGAATATCTAAGTTGTAGCCTTAGTTCTTCCACTCTCCACTGATGTGTCATTGTTCAAGGAAATTTAACTCTTCGTTGTTGTTGTTTTTTTTATGTATAAAATAAGGACAACCACAGTTTCCTCACGGAGAAACCCCTCTGTATTCCTAACAGAGTTTTTAGGGGGTCCACGTGAGAGCATGTGTAAGAAGATGATATAAAATGAATGAGTGTAATGATCTTTCCCTTGACCCCTTTGTTTGTTCTGTTTTCTCTGTTGAAGGAAACAGACATTCAATAAATTGAAGGGCAGAAATTGGCATCACTGAATGCTCAAGCCAGTAGCCGATGGAGAGCATAAATTGCCAACAAATCCCTGTGTGTTGGAAACAGGAATGTTTGGAGAACTTAGAGAATTTGTGTGTGTGTGTGTGTGTGTGTGTGTGTGTGTGTGTGTCTATTATTAGGTCATGTCTCCCCTGAGCGTCACAATTCTCCAGGGCCTTTCCAACTCACTTAACTTAAAATCCAGCATCCTTCCTATGGCCTTCAAGCCCCTTTCTCTTACCTCAAATTTATCTCCTCTTCATTCCTCTCTATTCCTACATCTTTACTGTTACACAAACATTCCAAGCCCATTTCCTGCTTACGGGTTGTGTATTTCAATTCCTCTTTCTCAATCCTGTCAGTTGCATGACTCATATTTTCTCTTTATTCAGTTTTCTACTCAAAGGTCACCTCTTCCAAGGGGCCTTCCCTGATCATCTATCTAAAATAGTATTTCCTATATCTCTAGTCCCATGACCCCACTTATTTTTGTTTTTAGTACTTAATGTGACTTCTCTCTGTTTTATATCTGCAATTTTAATTATTTTTATTCCCCACTAGAATGTAAACTTCAGAAGGGCAGGAGCTTTGTCTGTTATTTTTCCAGATCTATGTCAGTGTCTGGCACATTGTAGATGCTCAATAAATAATTGTTGAATGAATGAATGGCTGGATGAATGAATAAACATTAAGTGTACATTCCATGAACTCTGTGGAAGATCTGTATCCAAGTCTGTATTTTTGGAAGTATTATCTCTTGTTGTAGATTAAGCACCTGATCATAGTTAATAGCACTTAGCTTCTCCCACTATTTATAATATCCCACTCTTTTGCTCTTGCCTCACAAGCCTGAATGGATTCCTTTTAAGCCACTGCTTTGAAGACATTTGTATATTTTTCTAAAGATGTGCAATGAGTGGAAATAACCATGCATGAAGCACTTTTAGTGTAGTCTTTATAAAGTCAGCTTTTGCATCTAGAAGTCTTGTTAGGTAACTCACTGGAAAAAAAATATATTCGTTTGTATCAGATTGTTTCTATCACAGATGATTTTTGAAGCTACTTTTTAAGTAATTTAAAATATGAGGTTATAGCAGGGTGACAAGACACAGATCCCTGAAACACAGAAATTCAAACTCGGCTCAGGCAAAACTCAGTGGACAGTCTTCCTGACAGCATGACCACGTGAGCAGTTAGAGGCAACTCCGACTAGGTAGGGACCTCGGCTTGGCTGCTGCCGCTGCCGGCACGGCTGCTAAGGTCGGGGTGGGGGGGGCGGGGGGAAGGAAAACTGTGATTCTTGAGATTCCAGATTTTAGTGCCCTAACCACTTAGGAGAGTAGCTGCCCTGGAAGCAGAGGGAAAATGAGAGAACATAGGAAATGATAGAGACCTTAGCACAGTTGTGTCCCCTCTGACTTGGCTACCACAGTAGTGCTGAGTTTTGTATTACTGCAGTCATTTTTGTTTTAGCCATGGGATACGGCAAAGTGTGCTGGGTGACAAGGGTGAGGAGCAAAAGAGAGAAGTCTGTAATTCTCTGTTAGGTAGGTGGAGACAGAATGTTCATAAAATATGTAGTTGAACAGATGCACCCGTGTTTATCCCTGGGTTAAAAGCAAAACTTTAGCCCGGGCCCCTGAAGATTTTACAAAGGGAAGAAGTCACTTTCAAAAAATGTATTAAAAAGTATGTAGAGAGGGAGGAGGGGTATCAGGCCAGTATGTATCTTCGCAGTCTATCTTCTTATCATTGAGAAGACCGTTTATTCCCAGGTTTGGCTAGGAAAATATGTATCCTAATTTTCTTTGTTTGCTCTCTTCTTTTGAAAAAGACAAACCACTTTGAAAGAAACGTTAGTCCGATATGCTAGGAAGTTACTTGCTGAGCTCTGATATGACAATGGAGAGCATTGCTGTGAGCCAATCAGGTGCTGCCTGTGGAGATGTTTTTGTTTGCGGCCATTTTCACACATACTTATTCAATAAAGCTTTTGTTTTACTGACACTGGAAAACAGTGTGCCGCATTATGCTGTGATTTTGAAGTGACAGTGTCAGTGGGACTAGGGTGAAAGATTTGAAGTGAATTGAGGCTGAAAACTAAAGCTTTGTTTTTGCTTAGTTAGGAAGGAAAGTTAAATTTAAGATTCCCCACCCCCCCGCCCTTGCTCCAACCCCTGGAAAAACACAAACAACCCAAACAGTAAGACAACAGCAACAGGAAAACCAAACTTGTGTCTTCTTACACTATTTTCAGGGAGAGAATAAAATTCCAAATATATTTTTATATTTCTCGGGTAATAAGAAAATCGTCGCAACTTCTGTCAAAACTTATGATGGGCATGGCGTATTTAATACTCAATATGTAACATAGCTGAAACTGGTTACAAGTCAACATTCTGAAAAGTGTCTGTTCAAGTAAGATAAAGCGATACTGACGGCAAAGAACAGTGTCTGCAGTCAGGGTTCCTGGGATAAATCCAAACCACAACACATTTCTTCCTTATATCTGAGTTATACACTTAAAACTTAGACTTTGACCAGGTAAGGTGACAAGTCATGAGGATAAACCTGCTGTAGTTCAAATGACTGTACTGTTGTGCAACTCTGTCTCCCGTGTTTGGATTGACTTCGGCGCCCCAGGGAACCTCTGCAAGGCTTCATGTTCTGCATCTGATTGAAGGAGAGCACTTCACTGCACTACTCCTAACACGTCTTTGTGTTCTAACTCTCTATGAATCACTTTGTTTCGGAAAATAGGTAATTCAAACACTGTGGTGGATCACTTAATTTCTTTTTTTTTATTTTTTAAAGTTTATTTATTTATTTTGAGGGAGAGAGAGAGAGCGAGCACAAGCAGGGGAGGGGCAGAGAGAGAGGGAGAGAGAGAATCTGAAGCTGACAGTGCAGAGCCCTATTGCGGGGCTCAGTTCCTGAACAATGAGATCATGACCTAAGCTGAAATCCAGTGTCAGACGTTTAACTGACTGAGCCACCCAGGAGCCCTGTGGTGGCTTTTAATAAGACATCAATAGAATTTTGTTCTTCGTGTTGGTGTGCATGTGTGCACATGCCAACACTACCCCCTGAAAGTTATTATTCGTAAATTTAGAGTTAAATATTACTGGCCTCCACTTTCATGGAAGGGGGGGGATGATTATAGTTCCCACGGGGCTCCCGCAGTTCTATTTTCTATCGTAGCACTTATGCTGTTTGGTAATTGTTTTGTATGTCCTTGTCCTCCATTAAATTCTGCTGGTTTTTCCCATTCCTGATGTTACAGTTTCTCTCATCTTAAAAAATAATTGACCCATGAGAATCATCATCTTTTATCACTTTGTTCCCTTCAAACTCAAGAGTAATATATCATACTGTTTCATTATTTACCTTCCTTATTTTTCTAATTACCAATCAACATTCTCTATTCATTTTTTCAAAATACTTTTCAAAGGCACTTGACCTTGTCAATTCCACCCTACCTTGTGGAAATTGTGCTCAGTCATTCTTAACATTCACTGTAGACCCCCCCAGCTTGCAGTGGACAGAAGACTTTGGTATTTTTAGGGAACTGAGGCTTGGCCTCTTCTCTTCACACTTTTTCCCAGGCTCCTAATTTATACATTTGAGGTCCATAGTCATCAGATAACTTATATTCCCAAATTATTGCCTGCGGTCGAGTCATTGCTCCTAAATTCTATTTGTATCCTGGTCAGATTTACTCAGACGCCTACTGGCACTTCAGGTTCAATGTCTTCAAATCAGAACCGACACCGTCTCATCCCCTACTTCCCAAATCAAAGATTTGCAAACTTTCAGATTCTTTTTTCTGTGTTATTCTCCCAACATGGCCTTAGGCTCTCTTCTAGCCTAAATCCTAGACTGTATCTTCTCTCTTCTCCTAATCCAACGATACTACTTTAGTTTAGACTTCTAGCCCTTCACACTGGAGCTATTATATTGGTGTTTTATGAGGTTTCTTCGTCCATTTGTTTTCTCTTCTATTCATTCACCACACTGCAGTCGTAAAAATTAATTAAAAGTGCAGATATTGTCACATATTTTGCCTGTTTAAAACATTTTCATGTTTGCCGTTGCCTCTCAGAAAAGTTGGAATATCATGGCATGAGAGACCCTTTTTTGGGTATCTATTTTTCAAAATTCATCTGTTGGATTTCCCCCGCCTTCTTTTAGAAGATTCACTATAGTCATACACACTACTAACAATTCTCTACACATGGCATACTGCTTTATATCTTTATCTCCACACTGTTTCCTTACCTGGAGTAGCCTTTACCCATGATCAGCCTGCTGGACTCCTAGTCAGCCTACAAGACCCAACTACATGAACTTTTTTATGATATTCCTCTAAGCACAGTTGACTGTTCTCCCCTTGAGTGTTCAGTGCCCGTCCCACATGTAATGTCCAGATCTCATTTACCTTCTCTCATTAATCATGTTTTATTTATACCTGAATCCCCATTTACTGCTCCCAATAAATAATAGTTACTGAAAACATGTTGGGTAAAAAAGGTACCAGACATCCCAGAAAATAGTTGAGAAGTATGACTAATAATGCAACAATTTTCCTAAGGATTTTGCGATCTTCTCTTGTGTTCCTTCTTCTCCCCATAAAAATAATCGGTGAATAAAAATAATTAAAGCAAGGGGTAGGTTGGTATTAAAATCCTGAAGGATAACATGGCTGTCGGTGGGGAAAGATCAAGAGGAGGAAGCTGGAGTATTTTGGGCACTTCTGAAGGGGAGATGGAGACCATCTGGAAAGGAGGATGCTGCAGGAATGAGAGCCAGGACGGAGATAAAAGTGAATGGAAAGGAAATGGTGGCTGAACAACATCAAAGAGGCAACTCTACTGCAGCATTGAACAAGTAACTGTGCACTCACTCTGGCAGAGATACAAGTGGGTGGCATTGGATGATGGATCCCAATGGTTATGACAAAAACTAAGAAATGGGGACATAATTTGGTGTAAGACCACTTCCTCCAGTGTAGCTGGGCTTATGTGCTTAGGACAAAGTAACAGGAAGCAACCGGGTACTTTCTGATGTTTTTAATTTCTTTTTACGTGCAAATGTATCTGAGCCTGTGTTTTCTACTTTAAATAGCACTAACTTAAACTATTAATTTAGAGAAGTCCTTATTAGCCTGTTTAGCTCTTTTTCCTTTAAAAAATCCATCCAACTACTGAAAGTCCACCAAGAATGTTATTGTAGAAAAGACCCCTCCTTTCTGAGAGCAATCATTTCTGTGTTCTGCCATGGATTTTTCTCAGCCGAGCTCAGGTAGACCTGTCTGGGGACGGGAAATTCATGTGACTGAAACAGGATACAGCATTTGTTTGACTTAAGAAAAAAAAAATTGTAAGCGTAAACATCCTCTCCAACCATTTGTTTACAATTAATTGCTAATGATAGATAGAAAGCTTTGAGAGCAACAGGAAGTATAAATAATATAGGAAGAAAAAAGAGAAAAGAATAGTGTTAACAATAACAGTTGCAGATGGTTAGCGTTTTCCCTGGAAAGTATTGTTTTAAATTTCTGTTAAATCTTGCCAGATTTCGGGAGATTGTTTGATCTTAAGTAGAACATGTTGCCACTACTTCAATGATAGTAAATGCTGCTGAAACATTTGCAAAATAAAGATCAATACACTGGAAATGCATGAACCTATAGGTTTAGGTGATAAATCCCTAAGTGCCACAAAGAAGTTACCTCTTGTGTGGTTACAGTTCCAGAAAAACAAGTTGGATCCTTTAAACTATTCACACAACATCCGTGATCTGAAATGCGATTTTTCTTGGATAGAATTGGAACTCAAAAAAATGCACACACACATACATATTTTCTTTTACAGACCTGCAATCAATTCCTTCCTTGTTCTGTAAACAATGAAAATAAAACCAAATAGTATGTGAGTAATTAATATTGGTAGTAATCTAGACACTGAGAGCTTTAATAGTATGGTAGAAAGGAAATACTTGAGTATGTCCTACAGTTGTTGGGCTGACTGGTAGCTCATTGTTTCACGTTAACAGTGAAATGGTGACACGTTTCCTATTGTGTTACAGTCACACTTATTTGGCCATTTCTCACAGGAGTTTTAGGAAGAGATGTGATAACTGTGTCATCTTCAACCTGAGGAGTCATTAGTCAGTGAGATTATGGTACCAAAACCCAATGAGTGTTGATGTGCGAGGAGTACAAAATAGCAAAAATGGAAACACAAAAACACAAGATAAAGAACAACAACACTACCCAGTAATGTTGTAACTACTAACATAGTATTCCTGTTGATACCAGGAGAGGGCAGGTATTTTAAGTTACTTTCACTTTAAGACCAATTCTACTTTGGTCTATTTGCAAAGCCAAATAAAAACAATAGGTTAGTACTAAGTATAGTTGTAGACACTGATTTATTAAAGAATCTGAGGCAGAATCCAAAACAACTTTAAAAGCTGCTTTAAAGTAAGATGTGTTATTCTAAAGAAATTCTTTGGAAGTTGTCCCTCTTGAATTTACAGTCACAAATTTATATTCCCTTTGTGATATAAGTGGAAATGATCCGTCTTCTGTTCAAATTGCCGGTCAATATGTCAGTCAGATCAAATGCCACTAATAAGATGCTAAAAAGTGCTTCTGAGGAACGGGGGATTTCTTTAACAAGACATAAAGTGCTTTTTAATCCATTTCTTACTTGTTAAAAGCATTATGACTCTTACAGATTGTTCTATCATGATGCGGTTTTAATCCTTCATGAGAAGTGAAAATGCATTGTGGAATTCTGAAATAGAAGTTAAGAATTGAGTGTGGGTAACCTCCTCACTAGCAGCCTTCCCCCAGGTTTGAGGTCGTAACAGTTCTGGAAGTACTGTACTCAATGAACTGTGGGAGATTTTTAAGGAAAGCTATAAAATATTTGGGAATTTTTTATGAATGAAGGTTTAAAAACTTACTTTTGACTTCTAAAGAATTTGGTTTCTCATGTTCTGAATCAAGTCCACTCCAGAATACCAAACCGATGAGCAATCATGGGAACCCTGAAAAGAAGCAAAGATAATGTTGCCTTGTGGAAGAGAATGCTTTATTTTCCCTGTGAAACTTAGTTACCTCTGGGAGTAAGAGCAAAATTACCAACCTTTCCCTATTTCTAGTTACCCCCTTTATCCCATGATTTGCTTATCAGTCTTTCTTCCCATTTGAGGATAGTGAGCACACTTTTGGTTAAATTAAACAATTTTTCAAATGTTTATTTATCTTGAGAGAGAGAGAGAGAGCATGTGCAAACATGTGAGTTGGGGGAGGGACAGAGAGAGAGGAGACAGAAAATCCCAAGCAGGATCCACGCTGTAAGCACAGAGTCCTGCGTGGGACTTGATCTCACAGACTGTGAGATCGTGACCTGAGCTGAAATCAAGAGTTGGACGCTTAACAGACTGAGCCCTCCAGGTATCTCTAAATCAAATTAAATTAAATTAAATAATGAAATAATTTTACTGATAGCTAAATGTTAGAGGTACAACAGTGAGTAAAATCCTGAGAGAAAGGGGAGAGGATAGAGACTAGGGGAGAATGTAGTGACAAGTTCATATCAATTTGCCTGCTGTGTGGAGAATGAATTGGAGAAGGGCAAGTATATGAGATAGTTTTCTATTGCAATTGTCTACATATGGTATGATGGTGGTTTGGATTAGGACGGTAGAACTGATGATAGGATGGGGTTGAAAAATACCTCATGAGTAAAGTTGTAAGACATTATGAGGTGGATATGGGAGAGGAAGTGAGGTTGGGATCAAGAGTGGTGCTTTGTATTACTTAGCTGGGAGAGAACATTGGAAGTGGGCCAGCTTGGGGGTGGAGAAAATGGGGTTAAAAATAGTAAACTGGCTTGAGACATTTGAGACATATCAAATAATTTTCATCTTTATAGTCTAGACTCAACTCACAGTTATGGCTCAGTAAAAGGTAAATCATTTAATTAGTAAAGGTATGATCTACATTCATAGTATATGGCATAATGATTAGAAAAAACAAAATTTTACTTTTCTCAGCATGCCATCACTCCTATTTTTTATATCATGGATCTTTTCTCAATTATGATTTATATAGTTGCTTTTATGACTCTCTCAACAAAGTAAAAGGAATTTAAATGATCTTTGTTTCTTCTTTTTTTAATAATATTGTGTTTACTGTCTTTTGACTAATGGTCTATATATGGAGCTTCTTACAGCTGCCAATAATCTAATAGATCATGACAGGCACGTAATTTTGCGTGGGCACAAGAAGCTCCAAGTATGGTTTTTCTACTCATACTTTTTTAGGATGTCCTTGTCTCTGTCAGGGAATGTGTGTTTTTGCTTCATGAACTTTAGAAGAGCCTTCTCTGTTTTATCTCCAAGCCCAGTAACTAACCTACGATCAGGAAATAGGGCAGGCACCCCCCATACACACACACACACACACACACACACACACACACACACACACACACGCTCATGAATTCTCTTTTAAACAAAAAATGAATGAGGAACTATACCAAATGTATCTGACCGAGTTTGGAAAAGAATGTTAATTCTTTGGTCCTGTCTATGCTGGCAAAATGGTTGAAATTTTGCGGTAATTATTTGAATATCACATTAAGAAAACCTGATTTGAAGATCTAGGTTCTCATTTCCTACTGAATTATGGACAAGTTCTTTGGCATAGTGTTTAAAGCTTTCCACGGCACGCCACTGAGCCACTTTTCTATCTTTATCCTCCCCTAATCCTTTCTCTCTAAGCCTGTGCTCCAGACAAACTAGACTGCTTGTCATTCCCCACTTTCCCTAATACTGTTCTCTAGACCTGAAATCTTTTGCTTTCTTACCAGATCACTTCCCTTCTTGCTTTTCATTTCCTGCCCGTGTCCTATTCAAAACTCTGAAAGTTTTGATGACTTTTCTTTCAAGGCCTGTGTCAAATGCTAGCTGTACCGTAGCACTGCTTGGTTATTTTTCTTAAAGCATTTTTAATAATTTGCATGCTCAGCTTATCCTTTAACCTTGTAAAGCTCCTACTCACCCTTGTCTTTCTTATAGTGGCTCTCGGAGTGACTTGTGCATATTGTACAACCAAGAAATATTTTTTGAATGAAGTCGAATCATCTCCACTGACAGCCTCTACTTATGTTAGACATTGGGAAATTATTCACATCACGAAACCGTCTTGTTTGCATAGACAAAGGTACTGTACCAGGCTCTCCCCATTATATTGCCTCATTAGGCCTCATTCACCAAACACGGGTTGAACACCTACTAATTGCAGTGTGCTGTGTTACTCTGTCCTGGAAACAGGACCAAATATAATTACATAATCAAGTGTCAGAAAAAATATATAATTACGTGCATCTCACATATTCAAAAATAAATTTCTAAAATAAAATAATTAGACTAACTTGATATCAATTAAATCTTGTCCAAATAAAGACGGAACATTCAGCTTTGTTCAATCTCATGTAAATGCTGATAAAAGAGAGTTAATCCTTCCACTTGAGAAAAACAATTAACACATATCTAACCCAGGCACTCATTTATTCAAGAACTTTCTCAACCAAATTCATCAGTGAAGACAAATTTTTCTTCTCAGTGCCTTCCATGGTTGTTTTTCAAAGGATCTTCCAAGGATTTTGTTTTAGAGTCTGATTTTAGGTATGTGACTCAGGAGTGGTTATAAACAGGACAGAAGGAGAGTTGAAGTCCGGCAGCAGCAACAATTGTGGAAAATCTGTGAAGTAATGTTGTCCTTGCAACATTTTCCGGCCTACTTTTCAAGACCCATGGGCTTTAGATAAGCATTAGGTATGTGTCCAAAATAAACCACTGGGGTTTTTAAGCCACTGTCCATCCTTGGTGTAACTTTCTCACAAATCATCAACTGAATAAAATACACTCTTTTTCCATGATTAAAAAAGTTGGGGGGGTGGCGGGGGGGAACTACCTGGGTATGTGTGATCCGACAATTCACTGTTTTAATTTAAAATTTCTGCCCAACATTGCATTCATAAAATGACCACACGTTGATTTGTAAGCCAAAAAGCATAAGAAGTGCATTGTGGGTAAGCAGTTTATTTTTGTTATTCTTTTGAAATATTCAGCTGGTATTAAAAACAGATCTTTTGAGCTGGAACAACAGTGGTACAGGTAGACTTCCTACTTTTGGAAAAGATCTGGTCTTTAGCTTATGGGAATCAAGCCGAAGCAGATGTGAAAAGTTCAACTAAAGGAAGAACAGATTAAACGCACTTTTGTGGTTGAAAAACCAAAACAGATGTTATTATTAAACCACAAAAACCTGGGTACATTTAAGTAACACTAGGTGTCTGAATTTTAAATTTGGATTTGAAGTAATGAAGGCATTTAAAGTTACATAGGCTGTTGTGTGCCACTAAACTCTTAATCTCAAATCGAGCAGTTTGCATATGAAAAAAAAAATTCAGGAACATTCCGTCTCTGTCATTTTGCTCATCATCTGAAAATGAGAAAGCATCTGATGATAAAAAACAAATCCTTTTGATGATATTTAAATTATTTTCCCCAAGCATTTTGAAAATATTTATTTGCATAAGGTTATTGTATCTTTACAGAACAACTTAGAAATATCAAGACTACTGTTACAATGTAAATCTTAGAGGGAGGGATCAAGTCACAGAGCAGAATTAAGGTGACACCAATACATGAATTCACAGACCATTGGTCAACTTATTGGACCATTCCCTACCCATGACAGCTCTACCATGGGATATCAATGTGGGAAAACAAATACAAATCAGAATTGTCCCACAATGGCATAACTACTCTTTGAGATTTGATTTTGGCTCTCCCCGTAACTTTTTTTCTAATATGCCACCCCTTCCACTTCAACCTAAAGAGGTTAAAAACCTGAGTTAAAAGGACACAGACACCAGGTGTTATCCAGTGGAAACTCTTGTGCTAGAGAACAGCCAGCAGAGAGAGAGGGCAATAAAGGGAAGGTGGCTGTCATTTTTTTCATAGCCTTTGATCATTAATCTAGATATGTTTCACACATTAGGCCAAAAGGGATGTATTTAGCTAAAATGGACATTAAGGATGTCATCGTAGACTTCTATTTGGGAAAAATGAGTGTCGCATGATGTGCGATGATTTAGGAGAGGGCTGGGAGGGTGCCAAACTTCCATGTCACATGATCTTTGGATTTTGGAAGTTAAAGAGTCCCTATTAATTATCTATTCCTACTGGAAGGATTCTCTTTTCCACTTTAGTTCTCAGCTTGGGAGAAGAAATGGGGCGACTTCTAAACTGTTTGGGGCATTTTTTCAAATCATGCATGCTTTTTTCTCTCTACATGAACATTTCTAAAAATCTTTAAGATTATCCCAACTCACACCTTTCATTCCCTAACATGGCCCCCACCACCTTGAGAATCACAGTGTTGAACACTTTGCGTGGGAATAACCTGTTCTTTAACACCCTAAAAAGATTCATGACGTAGCCAGGCGGTTACAATCCCTGCATAGCTCATACAAGAACTTATATCATCATATTGATTACAAATTAGATTCATAATGCCCAGATATATATTTTATTGAATAAAATATATTATCATAATTTTCCTTTTTCTTTTTAGGTTTTGAATGTGGTTACTAGAAAATTTAAAATAACTTAAATGGCTTGCATTTGTGGCTTACGTTTTATTCCCATTGGACAGCTCTGTCCCATCTGGTAAAGAAAAGAGAGAGAGAGTAAAAGAGAGAGAAAGGAAGTGGGGAGAAAGAGCGAGAGAAACATGTGACTACTTAGAGAAAATAATATATTACATCTTGTTGCTTTCAGCTGTACTCTGCCTTAGCAGCACAGTTTTGACCATGTGCAAATTTCATTTAAAACCAGGATAGGCAGCTACCAATTCTGAGATGATAAGTAATAAGGCATGATCCCAGAACAAGCATCTCTTGGGTGGCTAGACCAATAATTACAAAGGGAAAGATGGCATTTCAGCTGGGTTACATGGGAGAGGATGCCTTTGCCTGGCCTGAGGACTGTGCCTAAGGGACAGTGAGCTGTGGATAGTGTAGACCACATTCTCCAGGAGTGCAAATTCCAGGTACAACCTAGATGTGTATAATGCAGCATACGGAGTTCTTTGGAAAAAATGTGAGAGAGAATGTGAATGGAGAAATAAGAATACGTGGGAAGGATGTAACTCTCCAACAACTGGAAATCATTTATTAGTTCATTCTTTAATTCTATAAATATCCAGTGAGCTTCTTTTGGGGCCTATTGAAGCCTTTTTCTAGACAGTAAAGAGGGAACCAAATAAGCCAAATCTATGTTTCTATGATGTTTGTATTTAAAGGGAAATAGAAAGATAATAAACATGTAGACAAATGGTTAGGGCATCAAGATTTTCTAAGAGGAAAGATAAAATAGAGGAAGGGGATAAGGAGGGAGGGGATGTTGATTTAAAAAAGGTGTTTACGGGGGCGCCTGGGTGGCTCAGTCGGTTAAGCGTCCGACTTCGGCTCAGGTCATGATCTCGCGGTTCGTGAGTTCAAACCCCGCGTCGGGCTCTGTGCTGATGGCTCAGAGCCTGGAGCCTGTTTCAGATTCTGTGTCTCCCTCTCTCTCTGACCCTCCCCCATTCATGCTCTGTCTCTCTCTGTCTCAAAAATAAATAAACGTTAAAAAAAAAATTTAAAAAAGGTGTTTACAAAATCCCTTTTGGAGGAGGTGATGATTGAGCAGAGACATGGCTGAAATTAGAGAGAAGATCAAGTAGTAACCGTGGGAAGACTTTTCCAAGCCATGGTAGTGGATATACAGATGTCTGAGGCAGGGGCTGTGTGGTATGCATTTGAGGAGTAACAAGTAACAGTGAGGCTAGAGAGGAGTGAGGAACAGGGAAAACTGTAGGAGATGAGGTTACAGAGGGGGTTGGGGTCAGATTGTGCTGGACTATGGAGGATAAAGTAAGGATTCAAGAGTTTATTCTAAGTGAGATGGCCAGCCATGTAGAGTTTGGAGAATAGTACTGATGCCATCTGGTTTATATTTTAAAGGATCCCTCTGACAGTAACTAGAACACAGATTCTAGTGGGGAAATGAGGCAGAAAGACTGGTGAGGAAGCTGTTCAAAAGGCTAAGTTTAAGCTGGTAATAGCTTATACTACAGGGCTAAAAGTGATGTGGTTAGGAATGGCTGGATTTTAAATATATTTGGAAACTGAACCAAAGGGGTTTCCTGATGAGTTGTATTTGTGGGAGAAAGAAAGTAAAGAGTCAAGGATAACTCCAAGGGTTGGGCTTACGTAGCTATAAAAATCGAATCACCATTTATGAAGACAAGGAAATTTGTAATAGATAGTAATAAGCCAAAGATGTATGTTGTAATCTACATGGAATACACTAAAGAGAAAGCTAGAAAATGTATAGCTAACAAGCTAACAGAGGCTAAAATAAAATGATTAAAAATATGTGATTTATTAAAAAGAAAAATCAAGAAAAAAGTATAAAACCAGTGGATCAAATAGAAAACAAATAATGTGATGGCAGACATAAATCCAAATATCAGTAATTACTTTATATAGTCCATTTAGGGGCGCTTGGGTGGCGCAGTTGGTTGACTGTCTGACTCTTGATTTCAGTTCAGGTCATGATCTCATGGTTCATGAGATCAAGCCCTGCATCGGGCTCTGTGTGGGCAATGAAGAGCCTGCTTGGGATTCTCTCTACCTCTCCCTACCCCTCTGTTTGTGCTCTCTCTCAAAAAAATAAATAAATACACTTAAAAAACATAGTCCACTGAAAAGTAAGATGACAGAATGGTTAACAATATAAATTGAAAAGAAAACTCTGCAATAGGAATAGATAGGAAAGAGTGAAAATTGGGATTCAGTTTTCCATATGGTAAGTAGAGATGGTTAGTTGACACATGATTATTGAAGTTTGGAGTTTAAAAGACCAGGGCTGAAAATGTCAATTTGAATCACTAGAATTTTTAACAGTTAAGGGCCTATCTTTCAAACTCATGTTTAAATAGTGACTTAGCTGGTCAGCTACTTGAGTACCAAGAGGGCGTGTTTTAAAAGAGATTCAAATACTTTACTGATAATTGTATTAACGAACTTGTAAGATTTCTTCCTGTTTGGGATTCTATACACTATCAAAGAAGTATTTCACTGAGAGGGAATTTAGACAGGATGGTTGCTTATAGTCCTTTCCAAATCTAAAATTCCATCACTGGAAGGTGAATGCATGATCATTGCTCCACAACAAAGTGTTCCTTGTTGTGTTTTGTCTGAATCATGTGAAAGAGCTACGAAGGATACTAGCTCTTAAACTCCTTTTAAGGAGTTCCAAGTTGCTGTGAGACTCATTCATTTACCTTGATAAATGCCATTGGGCAATCACTGGTAAAATGTATTTTGTTAAAAGTTTTTTTTGTTAAAAATAGTTGGAGACTTGGAGATATGAACAGGGGGATTCAGATTTATTTTATTTTTAATTTTTTTTAACGTTTATTTTTGAGACAGAGAGAGACAGAGCATGAACGGGGGAGGGTCAGAGAGAGAGGGAGACACAGAATCGGAAGCAGGCTCCAGGCTCCCAGCCATCAGCCCAGAGTCCGACGCGGGGCTCAAACTCACGGACCGTGAGATCGTGACCTGAGTTGAAGTTGGACGCTAAACCGACTGAGCCACCCAGGTGCCCCAGATTTATTTTTTATTACAACTTATCACTACTTTTCTACGTGTATAATTAAACATAAAATCTAAAACTGCTTTTCTACTGTGTGGTTGTTTTTAATTAGCCTATGCATTATTATTATTCTAATAGAGTTCTTACCACTCTAGTTTTTGATTTGGGGCTCATATTCAACAGGTGGTCTTTTTCATATAAATTTAGGTATTTGTTATACGGAGCCTAACTAATATTTGGAACTTAAATCCACAGGTTTATAGTATGCTGTCAAATTTTATCTTCCTTGGCAATTCTAGATTATAGAGATCTGTTTGTATATTGACGCTGTATTCCAAAATATTCGCTCTCTTCCAAGCTTTATGTTATTGTAAAAAAAGGAATATATACTTCCTTCTGCATCTCTTAATCTAAGCCATTCACAAAACCTTTGTTTGAGCAGACATAAAAGAACAGAAGCCCAGGTATACCACATCAAATCTACTTCTTAGCATGATAATGACCAAAAGCCTGTATTCATATTTCATCAGAGACAAATTTAACTTAATTGCATTATATTGTCCCCATGAAAACAATAAGGACAATTTTAGAGAATTGGGAGAGGTAGAGAGAAAAAGAAAACACTGTACATAGTAGAGGCTCTTCCCCTTCATTCTGCTTAAGTGATGTACGCCTTGTGGTTGCAGTTCTTATAGGATTCCTAATGTTCATTGAGTTTGATCGTTTTGTCAGACTGAGTGAGGTTCTAGTTTTTAAAAATTTGGGGGGATATACAACATGGTTTGTAAATATGAGCCAACCACTTCATATAATGCTCATAGAAAAAATGATTAGCTACATAGCTGTGGGAAAAACCGGCCGTGTTGTTCTTACTGAGACAGACAGACATATTGAAAACAATCTCAAAGGCAATTTTGGCCACACGGTATTATTATGCTACAAATGAAATGTGAAACCTTCAATAAGATACAACTTCCCTTAACTGTACCATGACTTAACCCAAATCTCCATCTCATCAGTGAAGAAATGATGTATAATTTCTGATGGGAACAAAGATAAATTATTCTTTTGCTTTTCCCTAAACTGGAAACATTTCCATAAAATGAAGTTAGGCTACTGAAATGTTATTTATTACCTGTGGATATTTGCTAACTTCTAGCTGTCCTTTCCTTCTTTAATGCGACTGCTCGTTATGTTTTCTAACACGTTTAGCTTTTGATATTTTCTAGACTTTTTAAAAAATTGAGTAGATTCACACATATTCAAATATTCTGGTATGAATGCAGAGGGCAATACTAGATATCAGCGGGAATTTAGTTTCCTCATCCTGCAAAATGCTTAACACTGGCTTTTCAATCTCTGCTCATGCAGTTTTTCATGTCACATTTCACACTGCCTTCAAAGATTCAGCATTTTCACAAAGTTTTCTTTGTGATTATGTCCTATGCCAAAACTCTCCTCTTATAATGTATTCATCACTTCTAAAATAATCATTCACTGTTTAAAAATGTTGTCTTGTAATCACTCATCACTAGTATTTGTAAATATGCATTAAACATTTATTTAATGTTTAATTAAATAAACATTTATTCAATTCAATTTAATTAATTAATTTATTTATTTTATTTATTTGTTTATTTATTTAATTAATTTAATTTATTTAATTATAAATCAGGTATCATTTTAAGTATTATGAGCATAGAAGTAGCAAATGAACTCTCTTATAGCCCAACCTAGTTGTACAGATAGTACATTTCAAAATGTATCCACAATCAAATAGGGTGTGGTTTAAGAGAGAGAAGTCATAGATGCCTTAACTGCATTTGAATGGCTCCCTTCCCTAGCTTCATGTTAGAATCACCCAAGGATTTAAAACAGACAAACAATAACAAAACCTATGCATTGATCACCCAAGGATTTAAAACAAACAAATAAACAACAAAACCTATGCCTTGATCACTCAAGGATTTAAAACAAACAAACAAACAAACAAACAAGCAAATAACAAAACCTATGCCTTGATCTCATGCCCCCCACTCTGATTTACCTGGTGTAGAATAGACCTGAGGCATTAGTACTTTCAAAGTTCCACGGGTAATTCCAATATACACCCAGGGTTGAGAGCCACTGGTCCCCACTTTAACTGAATGCCTGCTGGGGAGCCTTAGTTTACAGGGTATTGACACATGTCCCTCTGGCTAAATGTCAGTATCTCATTGAGTCTTCAACTTTTCACAAGGAACAGTAATAAAGAATGGGTCTACTTTTAGCATTCATTTCTGTGGTCCCAGCAGTGAGTTAGATTCTCTGTGGTACAGCCCCAGGAACAGAACAGCAGCCTCTGGAATTCTTTACCTATAACTCATTTAATCAATTGAATATCAGACATCAATGATCTTCATCCTCATAGAAAGTAAATAGTACCAATTTCGTTCCTTCACCAGCTCCTTTCTGTGTGACACCTTGGCCTTTATGCTTTATCCTCAACTTTTCTTTAATTTTAAAGATTGTTTTCTGGGCCCAGACACTTTAATATTCTTTAAGCAAAAGTGAACAAATTTCATGTCTACTATGGATAAAAAAAAAAAATAATTTTACTATTTATCCAAGTCTAGACTTACCAAAGAAGAAAATATTTATTCTCTTAAGTCAGGCTAAAAATAATATTGTTTAAGGTACACAGGCAATTGAAGAAATCAAGTTTTCCCTCCACCCACTATATATCTCGATAATTGCCTCATTTCTCCACCCTTAATCACCCTGTCCACTTGTTTTGCTGCATAAACAACTTGGTCTTACCTTTTGTGGTATCTGTTTTTTCTTTAACTAGGTACCCTTCAGAGGTTAAAAAGAGAAAGAGAGAGAGAGAGAGAGAGAGAGAGAGAGAGAGAGAGAAAGAGAAAGAGAGAGAGAGGCTATCCAGTCTGCATCACTGCTTAAAACTATTAGAAGACAGTAATTCACTAGCTGGGACAATACAATTCAAAACACCAAAAAGATAACAGGTTTTGAGAAATTGGCATATGTTAGTGATTATGCAATCATTCATTTCCCACAGATTTCTTTTTATAGGAAACTTTGGAAAATCCCAAAAGAACTGACCGAGTCATTTAAACCACAACAGGTTTCTTTCAACATCAAAACCATGGGTAGGAGTGGGCGAGGAAAAATTTTCTTTCTTTCTTTTTTTTTTCTTTTCTTTTTTCTTCCTTCTTTCTTCTTTCTTCCTTTCCTTTCCTTTCCTTTCCTTTCCTTTCCTTTCCTTTCCTTTCCTTTCCTTTCCTTTCCTTTCCTTTCCTTTCCTTTCCTTTCCTTTCCTTTCCCTTCCCTTCCCTCTTTCTCTTTTAAACGTGGACAGCCTGGTCTGAGCGTGCAGAGCTGTGGCTTCCACTTCTGTGGATGCCTTCTGAACAGCAGATCTGACTTCCTCCTCAAACCAAGGCATCCTGAAAGCATCCAAGCAGAGGGAAGCATTTTTTCACCATGACATGGGAAAGGGCCACAGAGATCCAAATGGAAACGGACATTTCATGTGAGTGACTATTTCTACCCCAGCTTGGCTTCTTGCCTAATTCAACAGACACTTAGGTGGCTGAAGAGGGAAATTTTTGTTAAAGTGAATCCAGTTCTGAGTTGGATATGGAACCTTTTGACTGGTGGCCGAGTTCCTTGTGCAAGCTGGCAAAACTCACAAATTTTTCTTTTTGGTTGTTGCTGTTGGTTTTGAAAATACTTCATTTCCTGGCAACAATTTTCTTTCTCTAGTAGATAAAGGGGAAGATCTTTTCCATCTACACCATATAACACTCCTATCATCTTAAAAAGTGTTTTCTCAACTAGGCAGGATCCCCCCAAAGACTCACTCTCCCTCTCCATGGCCCCTTGACAGCTGGCTTATAACCAAGGGGTCTCAGAAAAGTCCTCCCTTCCCCTGATTGTGTATGTCAGCGGGCGTCTGTTTGCTGTCATCAGAAGGTTCATCTTACATGTATGACCATGGGAGCTGTGTGTTCATGCGTGTGTGTGTGTGTGTGTGTGTGTAAAGGGTAGGCACAGAGCCCAGTTTTAAGCTTTCAAGAATACTCAAAGATGGTGATTGAAAAAATTAGAGATGAAGATGGCACTCCTTCCTCTGTTGCTCCCCAGGAAGCAGCGTAAAGTCCCTTGTCATGGGCCACCTATCATATTGATGCAATACGCACCACTGTGTTAATCAAAAGTAGACAAACTTCTGCACTGGTGGCAGAGTGAATTGACACAAACTTTCTGAGTAACAGTGTAGCATTACAAGTTAAAAGCTTTAAAAATCGTCTGTCTGTACTTAGGAATTGATCTTAAGGAAGTGTTCATGAGCGTACACTAAGATTTATTAGCAAGGCTTTTTCACTGCAAAATAAAAAGTGAAAACAAATGTCCAACATTTGGGAAGTGGTTCATCAGCTGTGATATGTCCATCTAATGGAAGATTTTGCAGTCGTGTTTTTAAAAAGTCTGCGAAGATAGGGGGTAGGGTTTTTGGCATAATGTAGACGGGAGGAAAAAGAAGAATAAGAAACTGACACTGTTTAATGACAGCTTTGTATAAATACATACATGCGTAACTGCACAAGTAAATGATCCATAGGGAACACACCAAAATTGTAGCAGTGATTTTCTCTGTAGCTTGGCATTCCAGATAGGGTGGATGGACACATGGATGGATAGGTAGATAATTAGGTAGATATAGGTAAAACTGCTTTTGTGAGGAGGAAAATGCTCTTTGTTAGATGCAAAAATGCTTACCTAATCTGTAAGTAATATAATTTATGAAAACATCCGTATCAAAGTTTAAAAAAGTTTTTCATTAGTGTAACCATCTCAGACATAGAAATAGCTTGAAACAAATGAGAGATTTTAGATAGGGCAGACGGCTAAGAGATCACCTAGTTTCTCTCTCTGTTTTCCTAGGGGAGAAACAAGAAACACAGAGAGGTGATATCTCTTTTATCAAGGTTATAGTAACTTTATGATAGAGCTAGAACAAGCCTTAGCCCGTAGCTTGTTCCAATAGGCAACGGATGGCATTTTATTGTTAATGTTCTTTCTTTGCTTACATGTAGGTCATTGATTTTGCTTGTGGTTGGATTATTTGGTTGCAATATTTACCTCCCAAATGGTCACCTGTTTCTCCATATTGTGGGTGGTTTGACATTCTAAATTGGAAAAGGTTGTCACAATATTAATAATAGCCTAGCATGCTGTGTAGACAATGTCTGACAAGTGTTGGTATGCAGCAAGAGCTTCTGTCTTTGAATCTGTTGCTATTTATGCATCTCACTTTTAACATAGATGACTTTGAACTTGAGACTAGTCAAAAATGCAAGGGAAATAAACTAAAAGAAATGATTTCCAATCCAGTAACACAAAGATCCTTTAGTTAGGTATTTTTTTTCCTGCACCAAATACAGAACCTTGTAAGCGTCAATAACTAGCTGTTGACCAAATTAATAAATGCACAATGTTTTTGGAAACATTTTCCTGATACCATAGAATTATATGTAGTTAGAACTGGCATTACCATTTAAATAATTCACATAGGTCTTTCTTTAAATAGTATAGTAAAATAAGATTTCCAGACACTCAAGAGTGGCTTTTCTTTTTGGTTTAAACTCTTCCCTTTATCACCGTGTATGTTGCAAATATTATGTTGCAAATATTAACTGTGAAACATCACATAATACCTACCTGGTATTATAACTTTCTTTTTAAAAATTTTTTTAATGTTTATTTATTTTTGACAGAGAGAGACAGACAGAGCATGAGCAGGGGAGGGGCAGAGAGAGAGGGAGACACAGAATCCAAAGCAGGCTCCAGGCTCTGAGCTGTCAGCACAGAGCCCGGCACGGGGCTCGAACTCACGGACCGCGAGATCATGACCTGAGCCGAAGTCAGATGCTCAACTGACTGAGCCACCCAGTCGCCCCTAACTTTCTTATAATTCAGTGAGTATTTATAATTTCTTAGTAGGGATATTTAAGTTAATGAGTTCTTCCTCCATTCTTTTTATTGAAACATTAAAATCTTTTAGAAATCACTTTATGAATGTCGTTTTAATTCTTTTACCGTATTCATTGACCACTGCTTTAGCAAGAAAAGAGATTAAATGATTCGGGTTTAAAGAAACAAATTGGTGCACTGATCTTCAGGTATTTCTCTTCCTGATATGGCCACTAAAGTCTAAGTGTGGTAGCACAGGCTCGACCACAGTGCTGGTTTCATTGGTGTTCCCCTCTATTATTTGTCAGGGATTCGAAATTTGGTGTAAGAAACCCACTAACCTTCAGCACATTCAGAAACAGACTGGCTCCTCTATAATAATTCATGAGGGCTGGCCTCATGAAAAGTTAGGTGAGTCCACTGGGTAGAAGGACATCAAATGTAATACAGGAGCTTTTAGTAGCAGTTAGACTCAAGTTCAGGATTCTTGAAATTAACCATTCAGGAGTCTCTATGTCATGGACTGTTGAAGGGCCCCGAGCAGGACTGCTGGAACTGTCTCCCAGGGGTAAGGTGTTTAGTTTGGCCGCGAGGGAAGTATTACTTAAAAGCCAGGTATCTAGCTTCCTTTGCTACATTGCAGGATCTGGTAACCCTAGGATTGGTGTGTGCTGGGTAGAGGCACCTGTCTGTGTAGATGAGGCAGGTGCCCTTTACTGGCTGTGCTGACTCTGACCTCACCTGCTTTATGCAGACATTTCCAGCTTCATCAGTATGGATATTTGAATTTTTTTTTTTACTGCTATCAAAGGACTAAAGCATTGTCGGTGCTTCCTTCTGCCCTAGGTGTATGTTGTTACTCGACTCAACATCTAACCCCTTATTGCATTAGAAAGTATGCTGAAATTTCAGTAGGTAATTATCTTTTATGTCCTTGTAAGTATAAATTATAGGCTCTTTTTTATTCACGTTATGTCTTCTTTCTATTTTTAAGGAAATGATACAAGGCTTCCTAACCCATTTTTTCGGCCTACTGCAAACTTTGCTTTTCTCCCTTTTCTGAACTCTTATAGTATGCTTTGTGTCTAAGAATTTCGTTAAGATTGGCACTATAGTATTGCTCTGGAATTCAATCCAGTCCAAAGCTAGACATTTTTCTCCACAAAGGGTGAGGATAAAGCATTTTACTAATATCACATATAATGAGAATATTTTTACTAATATTAGTGCTAATAAACTAGTGTTAACTTACTAAAATTCCTCATATTACTGAACCTAGTAGAACGCTGGGCACACAGCGGATCTGCAAGTGTACTCATTGATTGAATCAGTATTTCCACCTTTTTACTATTTAACCTAAAACATTAATTTCCTTCAGCATGAAAATTATTTATTGAACTGTAAGAGATCGCCCATAAAACATACTAAGTCAAATAATATCACTTCCTCTTTCATGTCTTTAGGAAGAAATGCTTCTACCAAATGCAGAATACAAAAATGTAAGTCGCTGCCCTGAATTTCTGTTGCCTTATACATTTCTTCTTACCACTGCTGAGCCAATGTTTTCCTCTTTTAATTTCTCTATTAACTTTAATTAGGCTCATGAGTTTGCTGGCCAGGTGGGTTTTCCCTAAATACCCACAACTCTGTTTTCCAGGCTAACAGTAGAATTAAGTTAAGCTGCAGATCTGAGGCAGAATCTAACATTATAAGCTATGGAAGGTTCCAATGCCACTACAACTCATTTTATCCACTGAGGATTTCGGCAGGCAGCACTTTTAATAAGCCAGGCTCGACATTTTTCAAGGAATACTTTGGGATCCATTTTTGAAAGCAATATTGGTTACAATTCCACAGCTGGAAGATTTCCGAGAAAATAATGTTTTGTCCTCTGGAAAACATACTTGGTCCATACGGCATACAAAACATAATAACTCTAAGCAACCGGTTCTAAATGTTACTAACACGTATCTCTAATATGTAATTTGCCAATGGCATTGTCGTAGGCACATGATATAAGAATAGTACAATGATTTCCAATTCACTCTTTTATTTTATCTCATTTTATTTTGTCTTTTAGGAAACACAAATTGCCTACATTATTTATGTATTTCTGTACATTGACATAGATTTCACTTGTAATTTTCTTACTGAAAATTTTGAAAAAAAGCAACAGAACAGAGCTGAAAATCTTCTGCGATCGTACAGGGCATTAGATCGTCTCAGGTACTGGCTGCTGGTTTAATAAAAGGATAGGATTTCCATTTACTCCAGGCAGGCTTAATGTATTGTTCTCAGAGTGAGACAGTCAGAATGAGTCAGGAGCCAAAGAATACACTTTATAGACACAAATAATCGTAAATTCAGAATGTCACCTTTAGGCAGAGGCATTTTTATTATTGTTAGTGGAGCTGCTGAGTAGGTTTGATGTTTTATTCTCTTGAGGACTCAATGTTCCTGAGTCCTGGAGCCCTGTCTTTATCAGGCTCGCAAGGAGGGAGCCCAGCCAAACTTGCTTCCTATACTTCTCTATGATTGATAGCAGATGGCATGCTTTAAAATAAACCTATCCATTAGCAGTCCTCAGTGTTTTTACTCAAGGCATTTACAACTGTCTCAAGCAGAAAACACATTCACTCTGTGAGCTAGTTTCAGTCCACAACAGCTGTACAGGTGCAAATCTCTCATTAACTCTTAAATAGTAGTGAAATAAACAATGGCTTTTTCTCTTCCTTTATTTGAGGGAGCATACTTCAAAGCTGCTGTGGAATTATTCTCCTCCGCAGCAAAGCTTCAAAGGGTGGAGTTTTATTAGAACCGCATAATATTATGCAATGATAGGCTAGCCCAAAGAATGTATAGATCATGTGGTGGATGTTATAGTTTAAGAATTTGTTTCTATGCACACAGATTTAGTGGTAACTTACCAGTCTCACAGGAGTGATTGTGATGAGGTAGGGGAAAAAAATACTCAACAAGAGTCCCTAGCAGCATCGAGGCCCCTGGTGACAGGCACCTCTGCTCAATGTATAGCCTCCTCTCCCCTTCCCCTCCCCGTCCCTGCTTGCAAAGGGAGTGTTTCACCTGAACTTTTATCAATACAGTGAGTTAACGGTTTGTTTTTAGGCAGTCAATTGAATTTCCTTGCATATCGGTAGCTAGAGAAAAGCAAAGTCATTTAAAAGTTAATTTGTTACCCATACTGAACACAGGTAAGAAGGTTGATTTGCACTCAAGTGAAGAAAAAAAGCTTTGTAGTTTAAAAGAGTATTACTATTAATATTGGCAAACACCTCACAGAACTCACCCTGTGCCAAGTATTGGTGTATAATCTTACAAATAAAAACTTATTAAATCTTATCAATAACTCTTGAGAAAACTATTGTCAATATCCCTAATTTTACATGTAAGGAAGTCACCATGCTGTGTTATCTTTGGTGTAGTTAATACTCAGACCCCATGCCTGAGTGGCTCAGTCAGTTGAGCAGGTGAGCATAGGACTCTTGATGTCTTCTCAGGTGATGATCTCACACTTCATGAGTTCAAGCCCTGTGTTGGGTGTCAGTGCAGAGCCCGCTTGGGGTTCTCTCTCCCCCTCTCTCTCTGTCCCTCGCCATAGGTGTGCTCTCTCTCTCACTCACTCTTTCTCTCTCTCACAACAAACAAACAAACAAACAAACAAACAAGCAAACCAGTAAGGCTCCAAGCAGAGCACTTCCCTGTAGAAGCTGAGAGCATGGTTTCTAAGGCCACACTGCCTGGGTTCAAATGCTTACTTCAGCACTTACCGTCCATATGACCGCAGGAATGTCATTTGATGGTCCCTGTTTTCTCACTTCTTACTTTATAGCTCCACTGTGGGCTAATACTTGTTCTTTCCTGTAATGGTTGTCGTGATGATTGAATGAATAAGTGTATGTATAATGCTTAGAACAATGCCTGAGACATTAGACATTAGACATTAGAATAATGCCTTAGTAAATGCTATAAAAGTTTTAGCTAGTGCGTTGTCGTCATCATCATTATGAAAAACATTAGGTTGATTCTTAAGCCCTTAATATAAATTAGTCTTTTCTGTGTTTTGAACTATTTTAATGTTCAAACAGAATAATCCATTCATTTTTATTTCACATTTTATTAATCAAACACATACACAGTTGCAAATCAGAGACCCTGATCAGCATAAGGTAGAAAGGGTTTTCATATGAAATTGATAAGATTTGACCCCAAAGCAAAGTAATTTGACATTCTAGCTTTACCAGCCTTACTGTTGGTGAGTGTGTCATTCCTTTGGGTCTCCTGAGATAATGAAACTGGTTAATGGAGCCCCTCATCACAACCTCCCATGGGTCCCAATGGGCCCACGCTGCCATGATAGGTAAACTCATGCCAAAATATCTCTTCAATGGGCAGCTGAAAGACAAAGCAATAACAGTCATAAAATACGCTCTATAACTTTCCTATCCCCTGCTATAGTTTATAAAGGGTAGCCTGGGTTAAAGGATTTTTCAGAGAAAGGCTCACATACCAGAGACGTACCATTAACTTCCCAGTGACCACTCAACTAAAGATAGACAGAAAAATATGCTGAAAAAAATCTAAGTGCACATAAGGCACTTCGGTTACAACCCATCTTCACAGTGTCTGTGTGTTTTCTCACCGGGAGCCTTTTGTAGAGAAATTTGCTTTTCTTGTCTTTGCAAGTGCACTCAAGTAAGTTTTGTAATAAATATAACCTATACACAAAGTGAAAAAAAAAAAAACAAATGATGTGGGGAAATTTAAGTGATGAACAACTGGGTTAGTACTGGGTTATTTTATGTTGGTATGGATATGAGATATCCAATTATTATAATTATAATAACGATTTGGTTACCCATAACATTTCATTTGGATTTCTGAAAAGTAATTCTATATTGGGTATGGTTATAGAAGGTAAGTGCTGGGCCAATGGATATTCCATACTTCTTGCTGTAAGCTTCAAGGGAATATGGCTAGTAATTTGAGATTACTCAAGGGCACCTTGCTGTGCATTTTAGAGGAAGTTGGTATATTAATGGTTCCTCTACACTTCATTACTAGTTTTAGTATCACACTGAATGGGATTAAGTCAGTTAGATTTATAAACTCCCTATACAGAGAGAAGGAAAGAGAAAAAAAATAAGGAACAAGACCTAGGAAAATCAGTACACTTATTGGATTAAATGTCCTAGAGAGAGAAATTAAGTTTTAGTAAGAATTTTTTTTTCAGAAAGATAGATATTAGTAGCTTGAAAAAATTTAAGAATATATTTAAGCATTAAGATTTTTATAGTAGCATAAACTAAGACTATATTATTACAGAAGTATAACTATGCATGATTTATACCTCCTGTAGAATGCCAAATAATCAGCATTTGTAATGCAGTAGAAGAAAGGAGGGGTAAGGAACTAGACCTCAGTGTACCTGCATTCAGTAAAGAATAACAAACCCACTATCTATATACCCTTAGGCCAATTACTTCAGCTCTTTTTTCTTAAATGCAAGTTCCCTATGTCTCAGACTCCTCAACGGTAAGTTCAGAGGGTTGGACTATCAGAAAATCAAACAAATGGCAGGTGGGTTTGGATTCCCCCCACTCCCGTGGCCATGATAGGCAGCAATAATTGATTACAGACTTCCTGCTAAGCCAATATGAGGCTTTTGAATTCTCAATGCCGTGAGCTGAGCAGCCTTTCTGTGGTCCTCCTTACTCAAAGTGAACTTGAAATGAGACTCACTGACTCTATTAGCACCTCGATGGTCCCTAAATTGCAAACATTCTGGATTAATACTTTCCCACCTTGAGGCATTGTCTGAGTTTAAATGGGAAGATGTGAGGGGCGCCTGGGTGGCGCAGTCGGTTAAGCGTCCGACTTCAGCCAGGTCACGATCTCGCGGTCCGTGAGTTCGAGCCCCGCGTCGGGCTCTGGGCTGATGGCTCAGAGCCTGGAGCCTGTTTCCGATTCTGTGTCTCCCTCTCTCTCTGCCCCTCGCCCGTTCATGCTCTGTCTCTCTCTGTCCCAAAAATAAATAAACGTTGGAAAAAAAAAAAAATGGGAAGATGTGTTAAACGGAGAGACAGATAAAAATAATTCATATTTTGGTGAAGATAGTATCAATGCTGGTGTCTTAATGTTACTTTCGATGACTGTATTCCTATGAGGAATGCTTCCTTTTAGGGAAATCTTGATATCCTTTCACACTAGTTTATTTATTTACTGTTATAGTTTTAAAACTGCTGAACCTATTATTTTCCTTTAGTTGTTCACTTGGCCCCTTATTCAACATAACCTTTCTGCTAGTTTATACCCAGTGTCTGTTCTTCTAAACTGATCCAAAAATTGTGTTCCCAATGTTCTCTTCAATAGCTATTTATCCCTTGAGCTCCCCTTTTTTCTGTTTGTTCTTTTGAAGACTTGTTCTACTTTGTTCAGAGCTTGAAATTAGCAATTTCCAAGTAGTCTATATCTGTCTGTTTCTTTCTCTGAACTCTTGTTTAATTGGAATGTTTTAGAAGTTGAGGTTCATTCCCAACTATGGGTCACAATTGGGTTTCTCTGCATTATTAGTTACATGTCAGAGTAGACGGCTGTTATCCAGAGCCTTGTGATGTGAATAGCAGCTTTTTAAAATCAGGAAATTATCTTTAGTTTATGAAACGTCCCTGATAAATATGTAACTTATTGTATCACCCAAAATAATAGCGATTTCTTAAGAATATATTGCATTACTCCTTGCAATAATTCTTCTTTTTAATATAGTTTCAGACGGAGGGCCTAAACTCTCCCAGTTCAGAACTTTATCACTCTCATACCTTTTAGTAGCACTTTACATTTTGGAGAGTGCTTTGTAGTTTCTATTTCTGGTGATTTCCAAGAAAATGTGGTCTTTTGGCTATGATTATGGGTTGGGACTTAGGAGACAGATTTTGGCCCTTTCCCGTCTCTGTGACTATGATTTAAGTTACAATGACCAGTGACCCTATTTCTCCACAATCAGGCTTTCATCTCTGTAAAGTGGGTGCAATGTTGCTTATTTTGTTTGTGCGTGTGGTAGAAAGAAATATTTTTTCTAGGCTATTTGCCTGAAGTTCTTCAAGAGAAAAAAGCCCTAAGGAGCATGCAAGGTAGCACTTACCATGTCATCTTGGACTTCGTTTCCCATCCTCATGTTTCTTCCCTAACAAAAAAGTAATGAAATTATCCCTGAGAGAGAAGAGAAGCTGGATGGCAGCCAAGAATTTGGGCGGCATCCCCAATGGTAGTTGACATTTGTGTGAATCAGTTGACTTTCTTGTCACCTGGAGTAATGTTAAGTTGAATTTGTATGTTCAGCACAGTGAAACAAGCAGAGTTTTTAAATGTTGAATGTTCAGCAAATTAACAGTTACAAGCCTTCATATCCAAAGGCAATAAAGTATTGTTATGTAATTAAAATTAAGCAGAGTTCACATTGACAATAAATAAATACACACTTTAAGATGAGAAAAATGTGAGCAAATATATTAGCAATAATTAACATGTAATACTTTAAATAATATTTGAACTACTTACAAAACTAACTTTTCTGTTGTACATTGACAGCCAGGCAATTGGGGCATTAGTCAGCCAGGTTCTGAATGGTTGACCATCAGAAGTTTGACAAAAAAGCAGGTCAAAGACTTGCTGGTACACTCTCTTCTTTGAGAAAGCTTGTGACTATTCCTAGGAAGATAAAGCAAACACACCTATGCGTACGCGTGCGCACACACACACACACACACTCACAAACCTTTATAACAAACAAAACAGCGATATCACTTTATATGGAACCTTTATTTTTGAAGGATCCCAGAATGCTTATAAACTATTATTCAAACCACATACAGGAACCACTGAAGCACAGCCCTATTTTGGAGCCAGAAGAAGATCTGAAATGTCAGTTGAAGAGGATGTTCTTGTTCTGGAAGGGATGTGGCTTGAGGGACCTAACTGGAGTTTTCTGGCTCTGATTTCTGCAGAGCTGTGTGGGTGAAATTCCTCTGCTTTCGAGCTGCTCGTATAAGACGAGGCTATATTGCTTCGGTAGGTGGGAAGTAAAGGAGAATCCAGTAATGGAAAGAGTAAGCATGGAGAATGGATTGTTCATGTTTCTGTCACCAAATGGCAGTGACTACAGCACAGTCACAAGTTGCCAGGGCTCTCTGCTCCTGGGGTAGAAAAATTGTCCCAGGTGCTAATTGAACCAAGTTATTTGAGTTGCCAAATGAAAAACTCCTCTCCTATGGGAATTTTTGAAGGAAAAATGTAATAACAGATTCAACTCGCTTACATAGAATGTTCGAATAGGATGGACACTAGAGAGTATCTAGTCAAAAAACTTTACCTTTAAGAAAACTAGCACCCAAACAGAGGAAGGGATAAGAGCACTATCTTAGATCAATATCAGAATCTTCCAGTTGGAAGAGACCTTAGTAATTAATTAGTTACATCTCCGACATAATTGTAGAATGACGTCTAAAACCTTTCTAAGAATTATTTCAGCAATTCTGTCGGCTGACAGACTTAGATTGTCAAAGAGCAATGATTTCCATTGTTGGAAATCTCCTCATAAGGAACATTCTTCAGAATATTCATTCTTTTGGGGCGCCTGGGTGGCGCAGTCGATTAAGCGTCCGACTTCAGCCAGGTCACGATCTCGCGGTCCGTGAGTTCGAGCCCCGCGTCGGGCTCTGGGCTGATGGCTCAGAGCCTGGAACCTGTTTCCGATTCTGTGTCTCCCTCTCTCTCTGCCCCTCCCCCGTTCATGCTCTGTCTCTCTCTGTCCCAAAAAAAATAAATAAACGTTGAAAAAAAAAATTAAAAAAAAAAAAAAAAGAATATTCATTCTTTCATTTCTTAATACACATTTATTGAGTGCCAATTATGTGCCAGGCATTAAGATATGCTTTGGAACACAAAGGAAGATAATACAAAACAACAGCACCTACTATTTATTGGGACCATACTACAGGTTTGTTACCATGTACCTTATACATATAAACTCATTTATTCCTCATAACAAGTCTGTGAAGTAGGAAGTGTTATTTTCCCCATTCATAGATAGGTAAGGAAGAGAGTGTGAGTAACTTGCCAAAGAGAAGCAGCTAATAAGTGGCGGAGCAAGGATTTAAGCCAGGTGTGATGGTTTTAGAGCCCATGCTCTTCACCCTAGCACCATGCCACTCTTTAAGTCACCAGCTAAACAAATAAGTGAACAACACAATAACTGATTCTTATTAGAGCTATGAAGAAAATGAGCAGGGTTCTGCAAAAGGCTTAATGAGCCCCATTAGCCAGGGGGTCAGGGAGGACTCTGAAGGGTGGGAGTATTCTTAGGAACCAGCCATCAGAAGAGCTTTTGTCAAGGGAAGAACAACCTCAAAGCCCTCCAAAATAAGAATGGAGAAGAATCTTATGGAGCCCAAACTTTCTTCTTCCAAAGTTCTCCAATTTAATTCTATTCTTAAAACTACAAAAAGTACATTGAATTTCTCTATCATATACATTTGTTTGGGAATAAGTGAGGCTCTTTTTCTTGGAGTACTGTATAAACCATCAATCACTGATTTTATAAACAGACCTTTGCCTTTTAATAAAGGCCTTTGTAGAAATTATTAGGTTTGTCCTTAATCTCTGCTCCTTTTATTTTATTGTTTCTATCACCACACTTGCTGCTCCCACCTTCATAATAATCATGTTTGCTATAAATGACCTCCACTGATCCTTGGCACTTTAATGGAAAAAAAAAAAAAAAAAAAAAAAAACTAAACTAAAATGTATTTAGTATTTACTAGTGTTTGCTATGTATCAAGCTTCAGGGGAAGACCCTTATATATTTTATTTCATTTAAGTCTCACACTTCAATAGGTTGTATAATTAAATAATTTAACACATTGAGGCCAGGGAGATTAAATTTCCTGAGACCACTCAACTGGTTAGTAGCAACCACTGAATTAAAAAAAAAAAAATTGGTTTGCATGATTTCAAAAATTGCTCAGTTATTTTCTTCTCATAACTCCCCCTGTTAATTTGCTGAATGTTCTGATGTTTAAAAAAATTGGTTTGCTTGTTGTCATGGCATAGTTTTTATTGTTTGTTTATGAATGTGCTTGGTCATAGATAATTATATTGTTTTACTTCATTTGAGTTATATGTGGATTGTTGCAACTACATATGTTTAGTTTAATTGCTTCTTATTTTTATTTTTTTATTGAAGTATGATTGATATATAACAGCATATTAGTTTCAGGTGTATATTATAGTGATTTGATATTTTTATACATTACAAAATGATCACCACAATAAGTCCAATTACCATCTGTCACCACACAAAATTATTACAATATTGTTGATTGTGTTCCCTATGCTGTACATTATATACCCATGACTTATTTATTTTATAACTGGAGATTTATGCCTCTTAAACCCTTTTACTGATTTTACCCACCTTCCTGTAATTGCTTTATAAAGTGTTTTCCTGCTTATAGTCTCAAAACTTGCTGTTTTATGCCTTGTGTTCAGATCAAAAATCATAAAATCAAAACTTACAGACTGATTTCAAGTGGTTTGGGAAAAAGAGGCGATGGTATAACCCTCTTAAAGAAACAAAATGGCATCAGTATTCCTCTGACATATATAATGCTACTGCATTAAAAAATTCTATGCATACTGTCATCATTTAATTAGCATCACTTTTAATTTCTTGATAGTACATAAAATAGTCCTCAGTGTTAGAGTCCATGACATCTCAGAACTGATTAAATATGATGAATAGCTTGGCCAAATTCACATAGGAAAGTCACTGGTAGTGCCCACAATCACAAAACTTGTAAAGAATTCATGCTCCAGACTCCTGATTACTAAACTATCCTGCCTTTTAGTAGACTACCAAGAAATTATATTTTCCTACTCTGTGTATCAAAGATGGTAAAACTTACTGAATGTATTAAAAATTAAAATGTATTCTGCATTATACCAAAAAAACTATATACCTTAGAATGTAACATAATAAAAATACATATTCTATTAGGATGGATTCTCATCACTAGCATAAGATGGTATGCTTACAAACACTAACATTGATTTATCTCCAATTAGCCTTCAAAGACAATAGATTGGGATGGTAGCCATTCGCTCATCATTCTAGGTTTCCTTCACTTCATGTTTCTTTCCCTGATGTATAGGACTGGTAGTCTAATATGTAAGGATACCAGGGCTTGACATGTAAAAAGGAAGCCACAACTCTGTATTATCTTAAGGTAAGAACAAAGAAGAAAAAACAAAACTCCTTAGGAAAGAGTTAAAGACTTTCCTGATGGAGGAGTATCCTTGAAATTAAATATTTCTCCATACAAGTTGACATTTAAAATGTGTGACTTAAGAGAGATAAGAAGAAAATTGTGAGAAACATAACCTTAAATATTTTGGATCACATTTTCGTGGATTATGCAGCATTTGGCACAAACTTTCGGAAACAGAAACACTCCAGGGTACTGAGGAGTATTTGTGTGCACTTTATGTGAACATATATGCATACTCACACAGTGTATTTGGGGTATAATGTACTAGCTATATAGACTATGTCTATGGCAAAATTGCTTTTCATGTAACATTTCCATCCCTGGGACTAAATGTTGGCTCTTTTAAATTTGTTTTTATGGATGCTTCCATGCTGAACTTATGGAACATAGTTGTTGGATAGCACAAATATTGTTTTAATTCTTCATGGGCAGTCAAACGTCCTTTGAGAAGTCACCCTGGAGCCATTCTTAGAGATGGCATGTTGTAGACTGGACAGAACAAAGCAGTAAAAGAAATAAAATGGAACTATGTTATCATTGGCTGCCCTTTAAACATATTAAAAGCTCTCAGAAGAGATAATCTGCAGTAGGGAATAGTGCTGTGTTGGCATAGGGTGTACAGGATGAGCTAATGGGTCTTTTCCATCTCTAATTCCTGTGATACTGCAGATCTAAGAGATGTAGCCAGTGATTGTTTACAACATAACAGATTTCTGTCTCCCCTCGCCCCCCCTCCTCTTTTTCCCCCCTGTCCCTGGGGTTCAACAGAGAATCTCTTAAAATAAACAAGAACTGTGAGAAACTAAGAGAAGTCAGTGACCGGCCCACTTTTTTTTGTGGCAGAGTATGGAAAGTATGAAGCGCTGATCTGACTGTAAGGGCTGGAAAGCGCAGGGGCCTGAGCCATTTACACTACAGGCAGTAGTTAAAAAAGGAAAAAAAAAAACAACAAAACTTGAAAAAAATGGGTGTAACCCTGGGCTTTGATACAACTGGCCTTTCAGCCCCCACTTGAGATTTGAACATCCCCAAGGGAAGCTGTGGTTTGGAATAAGATCGTGCATTTAATTTCACTCAGGGAACTTATTGGACTTGGCACCAAAAGAAAGAATTTGCAGTATATTTTTTGTCATGATTAGTGGCCCCCTCACCACAACATTTGATTATTTTGGAAAGGGAAAAGTTAAATCCTTGTAAAGTTGTGATTTACAATTTGCGAGCATCCAGGTAGGGAGCATGGCTTCTGCCAGCTTGATCATGGGATCCACATTTTATTCTAGCTCATTGATGTGAGAAAACAAAACAGTTCTGTGGGGGGAAATAGACTTGGAAATCTATCCCTTGATTATCCTGGGAGATTTTCTCTCTACACTACATCTTCTCTCAGTCACGTTGATTTTGGTCTCCGCTGGAACTTGTAGGAAGAAACTGGCATGGGGCTGGTTTACTTTTCATTTCGAATCTGTAGTATCTGGCATTTTTATGATTTGATTTCTTTGCCCTCACAGTTATGCAAATCTTGAGGCAAAGAAGTTAGAAGGAGGTTCTAATATTATACCTGAAAGTAACTGGCACTGGACTTTTTTTCCTCAAGGTTTATAATTAAGATTGGAGATCTCATGGATGTTTTAATACAGACTAAAATATATCCAGATAGCCAAAGGGAAAGGGAATGACCAACTGGGTAGGCCGATGAATATTTTCCTGATAGATGCACAACTTTCCCCATAACTGTGATGCTTTATCCTCTGACGTTAAGAACGCTGTTTGCAGAAGTAACATTCCTTTGAACACTCAGCTTTCTGAAATGGTGTCCTGCCACAAGCACGGAAGTAGGGTGAGTTTGAACATCAATGCTGAGTAATAGCCAAGCAAATTACATTCTGTTCTAGTGTCCAACAGTCAGTCAGGTCTTGAAGTAAATCATGAAGTAGAATTAATAGCAATTAAATGCCACCTCTTTTACTACTTTTGAATTTGGGGGGTCTATTTTTAGTTGGATTTGTGCTTACTGGAAAACAGTCTGTAATGTTTAGGCAGAAAGTTCTCACCATGATTACTGAGTGAAAGTTATTTGCTGAATAATGTCAATGTAGCAATGTTAGTGGTATTGTTGGCAGAGGGAAAACACTTTTTTCTCTCATTCTGGACTTGGACAGGAGATAAAGATAAATACAAGACTTTCATTGGTATTTGGGAAGTATTCCATTTGGTATACTTGTCCCAAGTTGGGCATGGTGGTTAAGGGAATAGATGGGTAAGGGCAAGGAGCCCAGGTTCCAGTCCCAGCTAGCTGTGTGACCTTGGGCAAATTGTCTCTCTTCTCTAGGTCTGTTTTCTCGTCTGTACAATGGAGCAAGTAAAACTGTTTCATTTGGTTGTTGAGGGGATGGGAAGGTTAATACAGATATATCATTAATGTTGTGTAATGATTGGACCATAATAAGAATTCAATAATTGCTAGTTATTATGGCTGTTTGGTATTGACCTCATTAACAGGATAGTTCCTGGTTGTACATCCTGGTAAATTTAGATCCATTTCTCTGTGGAAGTGAAAATACAAAATCTGCTTCCTCTTTCTACTCTCACTGACTTAACTACAGGGAGTCAATGAGAGTTTTCTTATTTGACCCCACCTTTGCAAAGCTGTTATAAAACTTGAATCAAAAGCCAATTTATTCTGTATTAATGAGGCCTCTTTCAATTGACCATGACAGGAAACCAACTCACACTTTTTCTTCATTTTCTCATGTTTCTAGGAATTCTGATCCATGGGTTCCTGTTATCTCCTCTTCCCCTCTGCCCTCTTTCCCCTTCCTTTTTACTATCTCCCTTTCCTCTCCAGGATTTACTTTCCTCTGCAATGGATTCATTTTAGGAGGCTGTCTACACATGCTGGCAAATATGCTCTCCAGTGTAGGTGATCTGACAGCTAGAATTCCTAGAGGATCCATATCAAAATGATGTGGCCTTCTCATAATGAAGGCTAGATTGTTCCTCCAAATATGTCTAGTAGATATACACTTACCAGTTACCAATTGTGGGCCATTTTTCTCTACATATGCTCTTTTTCATATCTGAACAATTTTGTAATGTCCTTGCCTAAAATAATGCAACCCTCCTCTATACTATAAACATATTCACCCCTTTCAGAAGAGTTACAAACCCACACCTTACTTTTTTAGTACGTCCAAAATGCAGGTTCAGGATATTTGAGGGATGTGTATTTGCCTGGAATCTGACACAGATGTGGCAATTTCATAACCTAATGACAATTGCTAAATGGTATTTTCAATTACCAACTCCGTGGACATTGGAGAAGGAATGAGTGGATAAATTCACTAAGATTACTATTCAGTAAAGGCAAGAAGGAGTGGTCAAGAGTTTTTGGCATATACCGTATTCCGTTGGACTGGAGGAGCAGGATCCCTTTGTTCTGGTGGTAGAAAGCATTTCATGGCCCCAGTCTGGCTACTCTGAGATATGCTTCCTGTCCATTGTCTTTCAAGACCTCATCTGAGAGGGCAAAGGTTCTCCTGCTATGGCAAAGTGGTTTCAAGCAACTCAGGTCACCCGGACATGGTATCAGCGTCCTGGCGATTGACTTGGGGATTGGCCATTCCCAGACCTTTATTTATCAGTCTTTGAGTTTCTTTGATAAACATCTTTAAAACCTCAGGGGGCTGCCGATCTGTTTGTTTTACTTGAGGCGCTCTACATGTTATTGATTCTAAGATGCACATTCTTTTTTACCTTTTCACATTTTGGAAATGTTCCTAAAGCCAGTGAACACGTGGAGTCAAGGGCTGTCAAGAGCTGGATTCTAGACCCTGTTCTGGGGTTTTTGTTTTTTTGCTTTTTCCCTTTAGTAAGAACCTTGATGTGTTGCCCACACCTCCTCTACTGCCTATGTATTAACAAGCACCCTAAGGAAGGGAAAAAATTCTACAATATTCACTGATTAGAGTGGTTAGGAATGTGGAGGGACAAAATGGACAAAATCAAACACAGTAACATACCTGTTTGTTACCTTTACAACTTGTAAAATTTGACTATTTACTGTTAAAAATACCTTTGATGTTCACTAATGCCATTTACATTAGAATTGACATCATCTAGGACATCTACCCCGCTCTCTTCCAAAATACCTCTTGATACAACTTACAGAGACACAGTCAAGGTTGGACTTGATTTACATGATTCTGATCAAATCTGGCATTTAAAAGTTTTTCTGTGCTAGTAAATTCGTCAATACGGTCTCTATTCATAATTTCTATGGAATTATTATTATTACTTTTTTAATGTTTTTATTTATTTTTGAGAGAAAGAGACAGACAGAACGCGAGCAGGGGAAGAGCACAGACAGAGGGAGACACAGAATCTGAAGCAGGCTCCAGGCTCTGAGCTGTCAGCACAGAGCCTGATGCAGGGCTCGAACCCACAAGCTGTGAGATCATGACCTGAGCTGAAGTCAGACGCTTAACCGCTTAACCGACTGAGCCACCCAGGCACCCCTCTATGGAATTATGAAATTGTCATTTGCATTTTAAAAAAATTAACATCCTCAAAATCCACCTAATCTTATGCAGATTAAGTCCATTCTCAGAGAACTGTAGGAATTAGTTTATTTGCAAGGAGCAGAGCTCAGACTCACTTATGACCTGGTTGGCTTAGCTGTTTTCTCTCCATCCAGCCCCCTGAGTTCTGTGTCCATTTATTGTGTCTACTTCCTTTTCAATCTGCACTTGAATAACTCATCTTCCTCTTTCTGGACATACACCTCTGTCAATACCTTCTTTGAAGAACAGATCTGTTGTTAATTAGTTTTACTTTTGTATCCTAGCTGTGCTTTCCTTTAATGCTGCAACAGGCGTGCTGGAGAGAAGACGTTCCCCTTCTCCCCTAAAGCACAACTAGTGAAAATAAGGCTCACACTGATTAAACATAAAATTGAGGATGAGTTAGCTGAAGGCCTAGAATCATGCTTAGTAAACTTAATCATAAAACATTATCTGGAGCATTAAAAAAAAAAAAAAAAAAAAAAAAAGAAAGTTTCCTGGGCCCGGTTCCAGACTCATCGGGTCAGACTTTCTGAAATAAGGTCTTGAGAATTGTTCTTTAATGAACTCCCCAGGCAGTTCTTATGACCAGGCAAGTTGGTCTAAAATAAGCCAAAAATGGAAGAGGGTATAAACATAGGAGCTCAATGGATGCCACAAGATACTGCATGACATGGAAACGGGTAAAAGTTTGATCGACCTTTTCCAAACACATTTATGAATGGTATAATCTTATTGAAATGTTATTGTTGCCCTCGTAGTTTCTCTTTCCTATATTGTAAACGTTAATATGTCCAAGACGTAGAAAGTTATATGAAGTTTGAAACCAGAGAGAATAAATAACTAAATCCCACAGATTTGAACGTGAGGATTCTATAGAAGTGAGCTGTACTTTTGTACCCACACACATAAACAAGTACTTGGTTTCATCTCATTTATCTCCTAAAGAGTAACTTTACTCCAAATTTTGCATTTCTTTGACTTTATTTCCTTATATACCTTAATGTTTCTTTTTCAAAAAATTATATATTTTCTAACTTTATTGAGGGATAATTGACAAACATAACTGTATGTATTTAAAATGTACAGCATGAGGGGCGCCTGGTTGGCGCAGTCGGTTAAGCGCCCGACTTCAGCCAGGTCACGATGTCGCGGTCCGTGAGTTCAAGCCCCGCGTCGGGCTCTGGGCTGATGGCTCGGAGCCTGGAGCCTGTTTCCGATTCTGTGTCTCCCTCTCTCTCTGCCCCTCCCCCGTTCATGCTCTGTCTCTCTCTGTCCCAAAAGTAAAATAAACGTTGAAAAAAAAAATTAAAAAAAAAAATAAAATAAAATGTATAGCATGAGTATACATATGAGTAAAATATATATTATATGTAATGTATATACACACACACACACAGTGGGATGATTACCAAGATCAAGATAATTAACATATCTTCATCTCACACAGTTAACTCTTTGCGTGTGTGTAGTGAGAACACTAAAGATCTACTCTGAGCAACTTTTAAGTATACGATATCATATTGTTAAGTCCGATCACCATACTGTACCTTAGATCCTCAGAACTTATTCTTCTTATAAATGAGAGTTTGTAACCTTTGGCCTACATCTTCCCATTTTCCCCTCACCACAGCCCCTGGCAACCATCATTCTGAGAGCATTATGGCAGGTGAAATAAGTAAGACAAAGACAAATACTGTATGGTATCATTTACATGTGGAAGAAACAAACAAACAAATAAACAAAAACCAATTTTATAAAAACTGGGAATTGAATGGTGAGTACTTTAATCTTTCTAATATGTTATTTTGCGAGTATTTTATTACTTTAGAGAAGGGTAATTTTATAGGTAAAAATGATATGATGTGCACGATCGTTTGTAATTTTTTTACTACTTAGTATTTCTACATTAAGAAATCCATTTAAAAGTATTCTAACATCAACCTTTGAACCAAATTGCCATCTATCTAGATGATATTGAAATGGTTAAAATATAATCCTTTACATAATTTCAATAGTGCTATGTTGCAAATATCTTGGCAGCAGGACAAAACCATGAAGATCAAAGATTTTGACAAAAGACATTCTTAACTACCACAGCCCCGTATTTAATTAAACCTTTTCTGCAACAAGTATTTGAAACACTTCATTCCACATTTCTAATGTTAATTATTTAATTAATGTCTTCTAGATAGGCTGTAAACTGGCTTAGGTACCTACATTCTATATTCCATTTAGTCTCTACTTTGTAAGTCTGTGGCCAGTTAACTAGTGGCATTTCTGTTAGTCTAAAAACAGAGACCAAACTGCCCCAGATCTGAGATCATCTGTTCTATGGCTTTCCAGATCTCCTCATGTAAGGATTTGAGAACCCAGCAAAGAGAAAGAGTTAAGCCTATTCTCCTAGTTGGCAGAAACTTTGTAGTTTAAAATTACATACTGACTCTGGTGTAGAGACATAAGAAATTATAGAGCAGACACTGTCCAGGACAACGTATAATTTACAATGTACTAAAGAATGTATACCGCATGGCAAAGTAAGTGAAGTGCTTCTTCAAATATAAGTGTTTTGCATAGAAAGGCAGTAATTATCCACTCCTAGGGAAATGTTTGCATTCATTCTAAATCAATATTTACTATTCATTTCTTGTGTTCAACAAAACAGGGATTTAACTTTTTTTTTTAATTTTAATGAAGCACTAAGACTATAATAATTCTGCAATGTAATTGTCTTGATATGAAATATTGCTAAATGGTGTTGCTATTTCGAGAAAGAGCAGTGTGAAATGGAAGGGTATCCCTGTTTGTGAAATGTTACTTTGGGAACATTCAATTCAAACTCAGCCAAGCAGGGCAACTCACCAGTTTTCAAAGATAACTTAAGCTGTCTCTTTGGTAAGACCCTTAACTAGGATCATTCAGATGAGTCTTTGGCTTTATATCTTTTTTTCTTTCTCCTAACACAGGCTTTCTGATAACGATTCTGTTTCAACTGAACTATTGCTTTTCAGTGTGTGTGTGTGTGTGTGTGTGTGCACATGTGCGTGTAAGAAATTCTCCTGTACAATTGTTCTTTTCTGCAAGAGGAAAAGATTTCTTCCCTTTTACCTTCCCAATTCCCCCTGATTATTTTGTTCAAAGGAACCTCAAGGAAAATGCTGAGGGAAAAAATAAGAAAATAGGACACATGAATACTGTACTCTAAGACAAGACTGAAATTCTCTGGGATATTTTTATTTATAGAGCTTATGGTCTGATTGTTCTACGACTTTTCTTTGGAAAATGACTACGATTTTTTATTATAGAGGCTAGAAAAGAACTGGACAATATAACAATATGTTATATTACAACATGAATACTCTTTTTTTTTCTCAGCAACAGAAACAATAATGGCTTTGCCCCGAGTGTCAGGTCAAAGCAGAGTCCTTCAGTGCACATCATTACATTACCAAATGCTACATAAATGCCCAAGTTTTCTGCAAGCTTATCTCTCTGTCTTCCACTTCTGCATATAGTTAAAGATCCAAGGTTTTCTCTTGTTGTTCTCTTGATGATTTTGTTTTTGTTATTATTTTAGCAGTGGGTCAGACCAATGGGACATCTTTTTGAAAATCCCGCCACTCTCAAGAGGTTTTTCAGATTCTATATCGATTAGCTTATTCGATATTAAAATTTAATCAATGTATCTTTGGATTCACAGCTTCTATAGTGTCCCTGTATTATTTAAAATGAGATTAGGACAGGAAGGGAATCAAAAGTAAATCATATACCTTTGCAAGCTCATTATATGGTGTGGCTAGTCTGACTTTAAAATGTTCGGGTAACAGCAGTGTGGAGTGGGTCTGGACCAAGATTCCCTCTCTGTGCTTTCCTGCCATTTATAATTCATGCAAGCTCTTTGAGTGAATTACTATTTGGTATGTACTCTGGGGACAAATAATATCATTTATGTATTGTGATTGCTGCTCTAGTCTATCTTCCTTTTTATTGACAAGAAACAAGGGTGTTGCTTGTAGTTTTGAAAATAAATGGGGTGCAGAAATTGTCCTTCTCTTTCTGAGAAAGGCACCTTCTTTCTGCAGGAAATGCTATTGTAAACTGTACTGTTATAAATGGTGTGTTAGTTTTCAAGATATTCCAGTCTCAGTGTATGAAGTAACAAAGTGTTCCTTTAGCATTCAGTAGAGAGAGCCAGTGGAAAAGCAGCAGTTAAGGACACGTTCCTAAAGTCTGGAAAATCAATGGGACACTAAAAAGGGAACTGAAGTGGGACCGGAAGGAACCTCTTGAGGGTCATTTACAAAACCAGAAACTGATTATGAACAGAGCTTTTACCCAAGGAACTGGAGGGGGCCAGAAACCGCATTCTACTGCACTCGGTGAAATGCCTAATAGTTGAGATGTTTTCTGCACAGCCCATAAAGGATAATGAGGAAGGCTTTGATAGCTTTAAAGAAAGTCACTCTGTGGCCTCTCACAAAAACATGATCTGAGTGTAAGTGGCAAATGCTTGCAGACCCCAAAATGAAAAGGGGCAATGCCAGCTAGGTAGGCAGTTACCTTGCTAATTGCACAGAAAGAGGTCCTGATGTGAGTTTGCACCTGAGGGAAAAATAAAAGCAAGGGATGTCAGAGTGTAAAATCTAAGATCTCATTTACTTAAGCTGAAGCCTTCTGGAGTCCTTGAAATTAGCTATGGTTTTACCTCTACATGATAATTATTTAATGTAGGTCAAATTAAGGACTAACCTGCATTCTTAGTTTTATTTTCTTATATATATTTTTTTGGATTATGCATCATCCTTATATTAGTTGGGGTTCAAAACTATCGTATTACTGCTTTCCTATGGCAATCATTTCTGAGATTTCTCTTGTATATCACCAACCCCCCCCAACCCAAGCAAAGACTTCATGAATAATTTAAAAAAGAAAAAAAAAGAAGAACATTCATGTTGAAGTATTTATATTAAGTTTGGTAATGAAGAAAACAAGTTTCGTTAACTGTTCTTTTTATGGTGCCTTTGCTACTCTTAGCAAAAGTCTATTAAAAAGAGAAACCCTAAAATCCTCTCCCAAGGCACTGAGGACACTTGCACTGACCTTGTGTTCATTCTTTCAGAATATGAGACAGTTACATTGAGTAAGAGAGTAGCTGAATGCTTTTATTCATAGAAGTAATTTGCTACGTGGATAATAGACTAGTCGACCAACAATGAAGTCATGCTCTCTGCCAGTCTTTAAGCAAGATCATTGATCAATCAGTTGGTAACTTTATGACCATTGATCACATACCTGCTTGGCATGATACCCAAACAACTGCTGAGATTTAGCTGCAAAAGGATTGGAGAACAACTTCAGCTCAGGTCATGATCTTGTGGTCTGTGAATTCGAGCCCCGCCTTGGGCTCTATGCTGACGCCTTGGAGACTGGAGCCTGCTTCAGATTCTGTATCTCTCTCTCTCTTTCTGCCCCTCCCCCACTTTCTCTCTCTCTCTCTCTCTCTCTCTCTCTCTCTCAAAAAAAATGAATAAACATTAAAAAAAATTTTTTTAAATGATGATGCTCTTTGAATCAATGATCTGAAAAAGAGGCAACAGAATGTCCTGCAAGGCGTGTCCTCAACCACTCAGAGAAAGCCTACTCCTGATATTTACATGGATGTACTGGTTATGAGCCTCTCTTTATCTTAGTACTTACAGTCCTAGAAGATTGACTGACACATGGCAGAATGGGGCCCACAGTGTGCCCCCAGTGTGGGGCCCACACTTCGTCATCGCCTGCACCTGGACTTATTTCAGCTCCAGGGATGTTCAGTGCAATATCATTGATGAATAGATGCCTCTTCTTTGGATTATTTCATTATCCATGTCAGCAGTTTTCAAATTTTTTGGTCCCAGAACTCTGATCCACACAAAAGTTATTGAGGACATTTAACAGTTGGGTATCATATCTATCAATATTTACCCTACCAAAAATTAAAACTGAGATTTAAAAAATACTTATCAATTTATTTTTTTAAAAAAATAATAATGAATCTATCACTGTGCCATAAATAGGCTTTTCATAAAAGATAGCTACATTTTCCAAAACAAAACATTTAGTGAGAAGAGTGCCACTGTTTTACATTTTAGCAAATCTCTTTAATATCTAGGTTCTCCCATCTGCTTCTTCACTAAGCTAGTTGTCTTTTCAAATATTATGTAGCCTTTGGAAAACCCCCTTGTAGACTCCAGAGAGAATGGAAGTGAAAAAGGCAAAAATGTCTTAATATTGTTAGGCAAATATTTTTGATTCTGCAGACCCCCTGAAAGGTTCTCAGGAAGCCTCAAGGAGCCTCGTGTATCACAATATTGCTCTAGAATGTGTTGAATTCATGGGTCCATTTCCCTCCCCCCTGCCAAACAATGAGTTCAGTGGAACACCTGACACATATTAGGTACTCAATATAATTTCTTTTCCAATTATTCTTTTCTAGCTCAAAGGAAATCTTTTAGATTTGTGTCTCAGGGCTCAGATAGCTGCAGATCCTGATGATTTTTCATGCAGGAAAGAACATTATCTCACTCTGGGTCTCCTTGTAGGTCACTTCTCTTTGCCCTTGAAGAAGCTTAGGGCAGAAAAGGAGAGGAAAATGGGAATGGGAGAAAAAACAGCATTCTGGGATCCTTATGAGGAACAAAATCACACACCTGGGATTCCGGATTTCTATGTTTCATGCCTTAAATAGCCAATCCTAATGGGTTCTAAACTATTTTCACAAACATACTAATTTTAAAACAAATAGGGTGTGCATAGGGTGCCGTGTGGCATGTCTGAGGTATGATTGAAGGATAAATCTAGAACCTATTACTGTTTCACCATCTGAGAACTGATGCCATACAACACAGCTTATAAACATAAATGCCATAACTATCAGATGTATATCATTACATCTGTCAACAGTCAAACCAATCTACCCAAAGTATTTAAAGCCTAGAAAAAAAGCAACACGCATATTTTCACAGTTTGGCGTTGAGTTTTTGATCATGTAAATGCTAAAATTCATTTGTTTTACCCCATGTTTCCTGGTCTGCTGTGTGCTACAGATAAAGCAATGTAGAAAGACACATGATGTTAGCTTTCAAATGCCTTGCAGTCTAATGAAATCTACTCAGAAAATATAGCAATTAATGATGCAGAGTAATGCATGTTAGGATGTGGAGAAACAAGACGCTTTAAGAACCCATAAAAGGGGACATAACCTGGTCTTTGCAGGAAGAGTAAAGCTGCTTAGGGAAAATGAAGTTTCCTGAAGAGTGAGTGGAGCTGGCCCGGTTGGCATTCACATGAAACTGGAAGGATCTGCCAAGTAGAAGGAGCATAGAGAGAGGCCACAATTCATTTGCTGACTCATTTACATCAATAACTTTGAGATTGTTTATGGAGTCTGTGAAAGGTTATGATCAAAATGTGATCACAAAGAGGCTTGAATTTTGTCAACATCATTCTGGCTGCAGTTTGGACACCAAAGGCGAGACTTGTGTCATGTTGGTCCTAGAGAAGGAGGATGGAGGGCTAAATACATAGGATGGCAGCAGAAGTGATAACTGTGGACAAATTCTAGAGGTACTGAGAAAGTTTCTCAAATATGCTTCAATGATTGGTGCAGAGACGGGGATGGAGTGAAGAGGGAAAGTTAGTTTGAAGCTCAGGTTCCTGGTGTAAGCAATTGAATATTTTCATTGAAACAGGGAGCCCCGTAGGAGGAATATACAAGTGCAGATGTCAGAGAAACATAACGAATTCACTCTTTTTGAGATGTCTGGGTGGAGATATTGAATATTAGATGTCACCTATGAAATCACACGTAAAGTTTTATGGAATTATGGAGTTCACAGGCTTATGGACTCTATTAGACTGATCACTATGAAATGGAAAACTCATACTTTGTTTCTTAATTGCTACTCCATTGCCTACCATATCTGCTCCAAAGTTATGAAGTTCACTAAATATTTATAGAATAAACAAAAGTGCAAGTGGCATGAATAAAGAACTATGAGTATCAGAGGAGCGATTTGGAATGGCCGGATAGATTTAGAAGTCAGTAGCATGTGGGTGACAGTTGAAGTCAAGGAATTAATTGAAATAACCCGGGTGGATAGTTAGTGTAGGGAAGAATGAGGAGGGAAATTAACAAGTACCTGAAAGAATTGCAACTATATGTAAGGAATAGGCAGAGGAAAATGAATCTCCAAAAGCTATAAAAAAGAGGACCCAGAGAATTGGAAATTACAACAATCTATATTCTTTTTATAAGCAACAGAGACTGACTATCTATCCTAAGCAAAATTTAAACATATCAAAAAATATCTGGAGATAATACAAAGGCAGAAAACATGGAAAACCAGGCTTGGAAAATGGACATTAACAATGTAAGCTATGGAGAGCTGGATAGCATAAACTAGAATAAGCATAAATTGGTGGTGGTTTGGAGGGGGTCTTCTGTCACTGTCAGTGCATGAATATGACTTTTAATCATCCCTATAGCCTGACTTGATCAAACTTTGAAATCCCAGAAGAAAGGATCTGATTGGCTGAGCCCTGCTTACTGCTCTACTCCCTGTGCTAGGGAAAAGAAAACATTATACCCCTTCAACTTTCATAATGGGAAGTGACAATTAACTGCCACCCAAACTCCATTCCAACGGAACATTCCCAAAAAGGGAAATAGAAACATTGGTAAGGAGAGGGGAGTGGGTACTGGGTAGAACAAAAAAATGGCAAATATCATCATGAGACAAAAGCTAGAAAACTACGGTCATCTTATAAATTGAGATAAGTTTGGATAAAGAGAAAAAAACCCAAAGACTTCTTCACTGGCAGCAACAGCAAGGAGGTCACCGTGACTTTGGCAAGAGTAACATGAGCAGTGTGGTGGTGCTGGAAACCAGACTGGAATCGACGGAGGGGTGACAGCTGGGTGACAGAAGAAAAAAAGCTAGTGTAGACAACCATTTTAAGAAGTTTAGCTTAGATTAATACAAGGGGAAATTTGCTTTTATCATCTGGAAACATTGAGAATGACAGAGAAAACAATTTTGCCCTTAAGCAGAGATTTTCTAATTCCGATGACCAGGGAAAGAGTTCTAAATCTTGCATGACCCGAGATGGGTAAATTTCCACATCTGGGCAATTGCCCACGCATTGGAATCTCTCGTTCTTTTTGCAGGATGCCAGTGGGTTGCACAACTCTGTAAGCGGCCTTGCCTTTGCCTCTTAAAATCTTAGCCACATGATTATCACTCCGATGTTTCAACGTAGGTTGATGTTATCCTTAATATTGCTGTCCTTCTATTTTTCTCTAACTAGGATTTCGAGCACATTGAGGCAGGGAGCTCTTTTAGTCCTCACGGTACCTGGCAGAATAGTAGCATGAAATAGCGCCCATGCTGAGGGAACATTGATTGATTAGTTTCTTGGTTTTAGAGAACTTTGACTAAAATGACATCTGTCCACAAATGTGCACAATCTATTTTGTTTTCCTCCTTGAAGTTTCATTTGATATCTCCCCTGACCTCCTTTTACCATCTTTCCTGTGAATAGCTGTTACAAAAATACATTGAAACACACACACACACACACACACACACACACACAGAGAGAGAGAGAGAGAAAAAAAAAAACAAGCCTTGTTGCATTTTAAGATGGAATAAACTTTTAGATTGGAAACTTCCAAAACAAACTGAAACCAATGAGAAGTGCATTTTACTTCTTTATATCTAAAAATGGCACTGCTCAATTTAAACTATTTTTAAAACCTGTATATTCATGCAGCTTGCATACCAAAATGAAAATTGGTGAGTTATAAACCTTTGAAAAACAGGGTTTATAATGGAAACAGTAATTGACCCTTAAGTACAACATCAAAAATACAATACTATATAATACAAAGCCCAGGGCTTGGGATCTCATCTGTGCTCTAACCTCAGACTGGCATACTAACCCAACACCACAAAGCCAACTAATAGTTATATTCCAAGATGTTTTCTTCTTACATGGCAGAGAAGTGGATATGTGATCCAATGGCCACATGCAGCTCAGCTTCACAGAAACAATACCCCCAAATGTCTTTAATGAACTCACAGCTCCAGAACTACAACACACGACTAAATCATTCGACTTGCTTGGAGAAACCACTTAATTAGGGGGAAAGAAAGAAAGAAAGAGAAAGAAAGAAAGAAGAAAAAGGAAAGCTACCACTACTCTTGGAGGTGTGCTGTGTTGCATCACGGACTTTGGGTGTGTAACATAACACCACAGGATGTAGTGAGGGTACAGTGACCAACTGTCAGGAAAGCTCATGGGGTTACCGAAAATACTCCCGAGATATTTAGTTGTCTTCAACTTTGCTCTAGTTCATGGCTGATTCAGGTTCTCATTTTCTAAGCTCCAACCATCCATTTTTGTCATGCGAAAATGCAATCTAAACGAAGGAGGAAAATAAAAGTATTAATAATTTAACTAATGAGATATGAAGGGTAAATCCATATTCCAGGTTATACCTTGCTCTAGGCAAAGAGGTGGATATGTGCACGTGTATGTGTGCACACACACGCTCACGCGCCCCGAAGATCTTAACTTGTACTGTTTGTTTTTGTGTTTTGTTTTGGTTTGTTTTGTCTATGGAAGGGAGGGAAGGGGTTAAGGGAGTTTGTTGCTAAAGAAGGAAAGTTCAGGGATGCCTTTCATTTTAAAGATGAAATGCGAGAGCATTGCCAGTTTATTCCTTTAAGAAGCTTCCAAAGAATTTGTCAGCTAAGAATACTTAAGATTTTGCCTTTTAAAATGTCATCTATTCACACAAGTTTTCAATGACTTATGTTTATCAAGAGACAGTTAACAGGACTCTCGTGTTTTCTTACTGGGACTCGTGTTTCTCTTGCTACCTTAACAACTGGTGAACTCGGTAAAATGAAAATGCGTGAAACATTAGTGACTCTGGGTACACTACTTCTTCGTCTATGCCATGTGACCAACACACTAAGTGAGCTTTGGAGAAAGAACCCTTGAAGAAGATTAGAACCGGGACAGAAGGGTATTCTTCTTCATGGAAGTTTTTTGAAGATTTTAGAATTGCATTCAGCAATGTTTTTTCTAACTGCAGTTAAAACGTTGTATTTATATAGTGATGTGAAAAACTGTCCTGCATCATAAATTTTGGTGCTTAAACATAACAAAATAATTCCCAGGTCACAATAGGGCACCTCTATGATTTCTTCCAACACTGAGATCTATCTCAGATAACTTTATGGTCTATACTACCAATTGTGTTTGCTCAGTGCCACACCAAAGAATACAGATCTCTTCCATGCACATATTTGAACACATATACACAATTTCTACTTGATTTTTTTTGTTGTTCCTTCTTTCTTTCCTTATAGTTTTTTCATAATACTGAATCTGTTTCACACAAGTTTATACCCTGTGTAAATTCTATAATTATATTCATGGCTTATTACTTTGTGTATAAAGAAAAATGTGGTTGGCTGAAGTTTTGAAATATTAACTGATGCTTTCCCTTTTCCTTGTACACCTTGGCCTTTTCCAGAAAAGTCAGAGAAGAGATAACACATCAAATGCAAAGGAAAAATGAGTAAAGTATTAGCCTCTGAGTTTCAAGAGCCTACTCCTTGGGAGAGGCAGAGAGAACTCAGGGCATGAGCAAAATAATTGAAAAACTACCTGATAAGTAAAGAGCCAAGCTGCATTGTTGGCCATTAGATAAAACTGTCTCAGGCTCGGGCACAATGAAAGTTGAAAAGTAAACATTAAGAGATTAGGATAGGAGGATCTCAGGGAAAGAAAAAGACTCATGTCCCAGTCTCTTTGGCCGCCTGTAGGTAGGTGGGAAGCAGGATGTGTAAGGGGAAGGGAATATAGGACAACAACCCAAAGCAAGATGGAGTCTAAGTATCAAGAAGCTTGCACAGATCCAAGGCTTCAGACCAGGGTCCCGAGGACCAGGGTCTCATCAAGGAAGAGAACTTCTGAGATGTCCCATGTCTCAATCTTTGTCCCCCAAGTTCACACAAGTTGCTTGAGTCCTGCCTGCCAAGCCCATTCCGAAATTCCAAATTTCTCTTTCTAACTTCTTTCTAGCCTTTACTCAGATCACTGAACGCAATCCTGCTGGTCCCATGGTCCACTGGGGTCATGGGAATCTCTGAGAGGCCCTTTGCTATAGCTTTGGTTATACTTAAACACATGAGAATTATTATTTTGTTGTTGTTGTTTGTGTGTGTGTGTGTGTGTGTGTGTGTGAGAGAGAGAGAGAGAGAGAGAGAGAGAGAGAGAGAGAACAGGTGTGAGTCAGGGAGGGGCAGAGGTAAAGAGAGAAAGAAAATCCCAAGCAGGCTCCATGCTTAGTGTGGAGCCCAACACAGGGCTCCGATCCCACCACTTATAGATGACTGAGTCTCCCAGGTGCCACACACATGAGAATCATTCTACTGTCATCAGATGCAAAAAACTTTCTGAGCTGACCTGGGTCCACCTGCTTGGCCTCACCTCTCAGTCTGTGGTCTGCTGACATCTCAGATTCCATCTGGAAAGGGCACTGGTCTCCCCACACTTAATTCCCAGCCTACTCTAGGAGTAGGCTGTCCTTTTCTTACTAGAAACTGACTGGGTAGAGGAGGAAAGGGAAATGGAAAACTGTCTTAGGCACCCATTCATATCTTAGCTTTTAAAGTATACTCTATAATCCTCTAGGGAATTTTGTCTTTCAACTTCAAATATGATATCTTGGTTCTAACTCATGAGTGAATACATTTCTATTATCTGGGGTTTATTTTTTGATTTTTAATGTTTATTTATTTTTGAGAGACAGAGAGACAGAGCATGAGTGGGGGAGTGGCAGAGAGAGAGGGAGACAGAATCTGAAGTAGGCTCCAGGCTCTGTCAGCACAGAGCCCGATGCAGGGCTTGAACCCATGAACTCTGAAATCATGACCTGAGCCAAAGTCGGCCACTTACCCAACTGAGCCACCCAGGAGCCGCTGTTATCTGGGGGTTATTGAGCTGCTTCATCCTGAAGAAAATGTAAGAATAGACTTGTTTAGTTTCATTATTTTTTTCTTTACGTTGTGGTGGCATACCTTCCCAGAAGTAAAACCATAGATGACCTTAATGGATTAAGTCAGAAAAACCCCAGGAAAATATATACAAAATATGAGTTAGCATTTCAAAATATCCCACCACAACTATTTGTGCAGTTTCATTTAATGCTGTCCCTCCTGATAAAATATAAGCTGGACAAAAGCACAGATATCTTTTTGCTTATTGCTCTGTCTCTAGCTCCTTGTACATTGCCTGAAACATACCAACTACTCAGTACATGCTGTTCAATAAATGAAGAAATAAAACGACAAATAAAAAACACCTAAAATGCTGTTACTATTCTGTGACATGCCCTGCCATTTCCTCAAGAAGAAACTTAGGTGATTTATTTTACCCATTACTAATTCTGAAAACTACTGGTTGCAATCAATTTTTGGTGAGCCTTTTCTTTCTTCCCTGGTTTTGCAAACTTAATACATTCTTAATACAAAATGAGGTGAAATTTACAAATACAAAATTAGACCGTTAGGCTTTTTTTTTTAAACCACTGTTGATCTGAGTGAGATTTGAACATATCTCTTGAGAGAAACTAGTCATTTCAATTAATGAAGAATTTCTGGCAAATTGGTCTAGAGTCCTGCGAATGTTTTGAGTCTGACTGCACCAGATACACAAGGTTGAAATAAGAGATGAGGACTCATGGAAGTTTATTTTGCTCTTAGTATTTAGTTTTAGTTATAAAGTAAGGTTTTTTTAAAAAAAGAATGTTTTAAGGTTTTTACTTTATTCTTTGATCAAAGCAGAGGTTGAAGGTGAACTCACCTTTGATTCTTCTGAGTTGCTCTCTAAAGTCTGTTTCCATAAAAATTACCTGCTACAGATTCCTACTCCTCAGGCCCTACTTCCTGTCTGGAGTTCTCACTGACCTAAACAGAGGTTCAAGGTGTGTTGCTGAAGGGAGAAATAGAGGCTGTAGAGATCTCTCTCGTGTGTCACCCAACTGTGTGTGTGTGTGTGTGTGTGTGTGTGTGTGTGTGTGTACAGAGGTCATTAAACCACGTATTATCACCCCTGCAAAAAAAGCCATTCAGTTCTGGAAACTGAAAACTAGAGTTAATATCTTCTTCCAACTGTATAGAACATATAGATTAACAGAGAAAAATATTTCCATTCTAGTCAGTTATTCCCTAGAGATAAGACTGGTAGATTGATACAGATTGTGTATGTGTGTACGTGTGTGTATGCAAGCATGTGTGTGTGTGTGTGTGTGTGTGTGTGTGTGTGTACGGGGGCAATCTATATAACTAGCATCAAAGTGATATAGTTAGCAGCAACAGAATATAGGTGCATTTTTAATAGATCCCCCAGCATAAATGATGGCTGCTTACGCTCCTTTAATGTGGATCTAATTTGGATATTCCTCTCAAGGTAAATGTCAATTTCATCATCAAGGCATAACTTGATCAAATAATATAAAATACAACTTTGAAAAAACATTAAACACTTATTGAACACACATTAGATAAAACTGTAGCTAGTCAACATTTATTAAATACCAAGTCATAGTTCCACTTTCCTTTTTGATAGTTTCTTTTTGATAGTTCTTTGATATAGTTGAAAGCTCATGTCTAGAAAAAATCAGGTGGGATATTGAGGACTCAGCAAATAAATTTTATTTACAGAGGAAGTCAGTCAACATGATTTGGTATTCCTAAAATAATTGCCTAGTACCTTTACTACAGCTTAAGTAGATGCAGAGGAGAAACTTCCCTGGATGTTTCTATTGATGTTTATGTGTTAGGATAATTCCAGAGGCTTCTTCTCAGTGTTGGGAAAAGGCCACATTGTTTTAAATTCCTGCATATCTTTCCCACATTAGTTCCTCTAAAGGGAAAAGTATACTAATTATTCATTCATATTTGGAATACTTTAAATTGCAGAAGCTATCAGTAATAGTTTATTAAAAGAAATAAAAATAGTTATATGAACACCACGTCAGTCTTGAGCAACAGATCAAATTTGAAAAGTTTTAGTCTGTTGTGGCATTGACATTTCTAAAGCAGTCACCATGAAGTACAACTCAAAATGCAGGTTTTAGGAAAGACCGCAAAATACATATTTATATTATAGTTTCCTCACCATTCCCTATTGTTATGGGCATTTGTCCTGCCTTTCCCATTTTGAAAGAGAAAAGCCAAGAAGAAAGCCATGGTTTTTGAAGCATCTATTTTAGGTATGTGGATGGTTTTTAATAAGGCATGTTCCCTTCCTTCCTGCATTGCTTTCTTTTATTTTCATGCCTATAAGAATACTACGATTTCCAGAGCTCACTTGCAACCTTTATCATCAGCTGAAAGTAAGTATCACCTTGTGGGCTGACCACGTAAAAAAAATAATGAAAAATTCTCTGTGAATTGGGTGTGCTCATATGCTTTTCCTTCCAAGGATCATAGGCCTTCATCTTTGGAGGGGAGCCTTGTCAAATGTTATCTTCAAGATCAGGGAAATCATATGCTGCTAGTGTATTGAAATCTCTACTAGTTTGTTCATTACCTTTTTTTTTCTTTGCAAAATTTTCCCTTCTTCTGTCCCCTTCCCCTCTCTCCCCTCACACTTACAGAGCCGAAGTAGTGGCAACCAGCAGAACTTTAGTTTTAATATTCACGGCTCCAGGAATCTGTGATTGTCGTAGTGCACATCTAAATGGAATTTAAATAATGCCACTCAACCTTCTGAACATGTGGCACTTACTTTTCTTGCTATTAAGAGATGGGGAAAAGATTGAAACGAGAAGCTACGAGATGCATTTGACCTTTTCCCAAGGATATAAAATCCAGTTATTCATACTGATAATTATGACAAGATCACTAAGATCCATGCGTTATGTCTTCTATGTGGCGAAAGTAAAGAACATTTGTTTTGGCTAGAATTATAACCAAATCCCATTAAACAAAGTTGACTCTAGTCTTAGCCTTGATATACTGTGTTAGAAATGCCAGCATTTATGATTGAATTATTTTAATTAAACTTTAAAATTTTTGATTAGGACTGGGATCAGAAAAATCTGTGTTTGATTTATGCCAGGAAATATTCAGTCACACTTTGGGCTGAATTGAATGCATATACCACTGCCTTCCACTCATCCCCACTATCTACATATACTGTGAACAAAATCTAATTCACTTAGGTTCATTTAATGTTGAGGAGAACAAGCTGATATCAAATTCATGTTTGAATTCAGTCTGTATATTGTTCGTTAATTCAACCAAGTATTAATGGCCCATTCTGTACCTAACACTCCTGTGGGATCAGAAGGCCGAAGGACAGAATAGAGCCTGTGTGTGTGTGTGTGTGTGTGTGTGTGTGTGTGTGTGGTGTGTCTTGTGTGCATGCATGGGCACATACACGCATGTGTGTAATGTGAGTGAAAAAGACCCCCTGATGTGAGAACCTGCATTCTAGAAGGCAGACAGCATTTTTCAAAGGATTACAGAGATCTATAAGAAAGTATCAATCCATGTTGGCATAAGAGCTTTAAAGGAGAAGAAGAAAATGTTAGGAGAGTATTGCCTAATTAGGGAGGTCAGGAATTACTCCTCAGAGGAAGTCAGGACTGAACTGACATCTAAATGAACAGTAGGAGTTCTGGCATGAAGGAGATTGAGGGACAGGAGGAAGGAGCAATGACCCAGCTCTGGGATGAGGAAATGTGAGGCGTGAGAAGCAGGCAGAGGGCAGGCTATGGGTTTTAGCCTTCATGCTGAATGCAACGGGCAGCCACTGACATCTGAATCAGGAGAAAGGGGAAAGGACACAAGAAAAGAATAGAGCATTCCTCAGCTGCATTTCGGAGAGAACATTCTGATTGTGCTATGGGAAACCACACTGACTGTAAACGAATACTTTTAACAGGAGTTTGCTCCAGTACTCCAAGAAGGAGGGGAATGAGAGTTTGTATTGGGATGATGATGTGGAAAAAAAAGAGAGAAGAAAGGAATCAATACACAATTATTTATGATAAAATTATAATAAACCAATAATATTAGTGTATTATAAACAACAAATGTTGATTTATTATTTATAAATATAAACAATATCTCTATTATTAATATAAATATTCATATATACTATTCAGGGAGTTTGATTGGATTAGGAGTTTGGGAGAGGACATGTTATGGGATGCCACTGAGGGGCACCTGGGTGGCTCAGTCGGTTAAGTGTCTGACTCTTGATTTGGGCTTAGGTCATGATCTCACGGTTTGCGGGTTCGAGCTCTGCATTTGGCTCCGCACTGCACTGACAGTGCAGAGCCTGCTTTGGATTCTCTCCCCCGCCCCTCTCTGCCCTTCCCCCCAAAATAAATAAATAAATACATAATCTTAAAAAACAAGATGCCCTGGATTCATTGATTGTACAATTGGTACTCTGTGATGCTCTTCAATGAGGAAAGAGACAGGAGCCGAGGAAGAGGGCCAGGATTGGAGTAAAACCATATGTGTGGTATGGCCCATGGCCTTTGAAATATCCAAATGAAAATATCCAGAGAGCAGTGGGTAATGAGGCCTGGAGCTCAGAGGAGGGAGCTAGACCACAGATAAGCGCGTGCACAGCTTTTGTGTGCAGGTGGTGTGGATAAGGTTGCCTAAGGAGAGGATAGAGGGTAAAGAGGAGGGGGACACAGTCTGCCCAGGACACTGCACATATTGCAATTATAAGAAAGAGGTAAAGGCCAAAAAGTCAAACCAAGTGGTCAGGAACGTGGGAGGAAAAGAAAAAAAGTATAATGTTATTGTCATACGGAGGTAGGAGAATGTTTCAAGATGGAGGGAAAAAGGGGCACCTGGGCGCTCAGCGGGATAAATATCTGACTCTGGGTTTCACTCAGGTCATGATCCCAGGGTCATGGGTCAGAGCTGAGCCCAAAGCCTGTTGAAGATTCTCTCTCCTTCACTCTGCCCCTCTCTCCCATGCTCTCTCACTCTCTAAAATAAAAAAATAAAATAAAATAAAATACTTTACTTAAAAATATGGAGGAAAATGAAAATACAACATAATAAATTGCTATGTATCCTGAGGTAAAACTGAATTCATATTTCTTTATTGGCTCCGTTAGTGGTAGTGGTAGATGCTAAAAAAATGTCTAATGATACCATTTTAACTTGAGACAGATAAACAGAATCAGGTATGTAGTGTGTGGAGGAATGAAGTCAATATTATTGCTGAACAAATGGATGCATCTCAGGTATGAAATAAAAACCAGAAAGGGGCGCCTGGGTGGCGCAGTCGGTTAAGCGTCCGACTTCAGCCAGGTCACGATCTCGCGGTCCGTGAGTTCGAGCCCCGCGTCGGGCTCTGGGCTGATGGCTCAGAGCCTGGAGCCTGTTTCCGATTCTGTGTCTCCCTCTCTCTCTGCCCCTCCCCCGTTCATGCTCTGTCTCTCTCTGTCCCAAAAAAAAAATAAAAAAAAAACAAAAACCAGAAAGCTCTGAATTAGAAAAAAAAAAAAACAACTTAGGTCTTGTCCTGCTCGGGGTCATGTGGTATTAAAACCCCTAGGACCTTCCTTTTCCATAAGATAGAAGGGCTTATGCCTTGACAGGAAGACTTCCAAGATAACTTTTCATCTAAAGTCCTGTGACTCTTTTCAGCTAACTCTGCTCAAAACAGTGGAGCAGATTTTTTTCTCTGAAAAAAAAAATGGCCTTTTCGAAAAACCTATTGCCATCGACGTTGATTTTAAACTGTGTCAATAATATTTGAAGAAGGGGAATCTTACGACACGGTGCCCTATTTCACATCCTCTGGCAGCATACCTATCTGCCATTGCCGTGGTAGCCAGCTAGCTCAGGTGCACCTGGTAATATCTAGCCTCAGCTGCATCCTGTTTCTCTTGTTTTCTACCCTAGGGTTTCTCTACAGCCTTCGAGTTAAAGGCTGAGTTTGTGAACATCTGGAAGTGTAGGCAATTCACATCCTCAAGGGTACTTTGACCACTAGGGCGTGGGAACCACAAAGGAATACTCTCCTCTCCGCTGGCCTCCGGTAAGCAATCCCATGGTGAACTACTTCGACATGATTTCCCTCAGCGTCCCCCACAACACTGAGCCCCGGTCTCCACAGTGGTAATCAGTTCCCTGTTACTTTTCCTGCCCCTCGTCCGTTTTGCTTTCTCCACTTCCCATCCCTATTGTTCTTTGGGGGGGATTTCCCGAAATAAAGGACCTGACCTAAAACCCTTTTCAGGAGGCTGCTTTTTGGAAGAACCCAAGTGAAGGAGAATTTTGTTTGGGTTGATATGGGTTCACAGAATTGACTTTACCCAATTAAGATATTTCTGAAATTTTATGGGTAATTCAAAACATTCTAAACAGTATTTTGCTCATTGATTGACATTTCGGTTTTAGAAATGTTTTCTCATTATTTTGTTGTCAAACTTAAATTGGCATAGTCTTCTAACTCTTTTAGCATTTTACCTAGGATATCTTCCAGCTTTTATACCAAAGAATCATCTGTAAATAAGTATTCAAATGTATTAGCAATGTAGTTATTTAAAGGAACTATTTAAGAAATAATTTCTGGGCACCTGGTGGGCTCAGTCATTTGAGCATCTGACTCTTGATTTCGGCACAGTTCATGATCCCACGGTTTGTGATATCTAACCCTGCATCGGGCTCTGACAGCATGGAACCTGCTTTAGATTCTCTCTCTCTCTCTCTCTCTCTCTCTCTCTCTCTCTGCCCCTTCCCCACTCATGCTCATGCTCTAGTGCTCTCTCTCTCAAAATAAATAAACATTTAAAAGAAAGAAAGAATTTCTTTGCTAGTCACAGCACAGTTACTTGCTAGCATGTGTATTTTCATAAATTTTATCTTGGATTATCATTTTGTTATGTCAGGTTTATATAGATTTTAATCCTTGTTGCTAATGCCCTTCACTTGAACGTAGAAATTGTGTTCCCATTTTCATAGTAATGATAATGCTTTTCCCTGATCCACAGATTTGTTAAAGTAAGTAGTATATACACATAGAAGTTTCTTTTTTATTGGGAAAAAATAAGTATTTTTCTTCTGCTATTCCCTCACCCATTAATCACAATACAATATATGCTATTAATTATGCTTAAATGCAGTTTGCTTATATAATTTGTGAACATCCAATAACTCAAGACTTTCAAATTATTTGTCTTCTGTGTAGACATTTTGATTACTAAAACATTCCTAAAGCTAGGAGAAGGAATAATAACATAGGATTAAAACTATGAATCACCTTTTGATTAAATACTCGGCAGTCTTTGTTGCTAAATCTTCACTCAGAGAATGACTTAAGTCTCATTTTGAACTTGTACATTTTAATTCCATATTGATCACCATAACCTAGTAAAAGCAATACATATTCACTCACATCACAGTTTGACTTTAAACTGGATATTGATGCTTTATTATAGCAACAGTGGTCTCTAAGTGAGCAGCTCCAAAAGATAAGACTGAGGGAACAAAATAGGCAACATAAGGTGGACAGTGGCATTGGTGACAATCTCCTTTCAATGTTAAATTTGCTATATCTCTTGAGTTCATATGTTCACTCAGCTCCACCTCTATTTGAGTGACAGACTTCAGCTCATAACGTTTTATATTGGCAATAATAGAAATAATACATGTGTATATATAAAGATGTTTATATTTTAAAGTCTTTCATGTGCATTATCTTATTTGACTTGAAAAATGATCTTTTAATGCAGGAGAAGGAGGTGTAATCAGTTCCATTTAGGCTTAGAGAAATGGTGTTGTGTATGACCAAATTAAACCACGACTAAATGTAAAGTTGGGAACCAGGTGTTCTGTTTCCTGGTCCAGTGAGCCTCCCAGAATATGCCTGTGTCCTGATTTATACTCTAACTAGGCCATTGTCTTCTCAATTAGGGTCTTGTCCTGTCTCCTACTCTTCCATTCTTCCCTCCTCTACCTTTCTCAACAAATGGTAAGATATGTACTGGGAGCTGCTTGGGACCAGCTGTATTCTTTGCTTTCTTATTCAACCTGAATTTTGCATAGGATCTTTCTGTGATGGTTAATTTTATGTGCCTACTTGGTGAGACTATGGTGCCCAGTTATTTAATCAGAACCAAATGTAGATATTGCTAGATTGTGGTTAATATCTATAATCAGTTGACTTTGAGCAAAGCAGATTATCCTAGATAATGGAGATGGGTCTCATCTATTTGAAATATAATTGTAAAATATAAATGTACACATACACACACAAATGGTGGAAATATAGAAATGTTTTTCTGGAGAACCCTGACTGAAACACTGGCCTTATATTTGCCCTGGAATATCAAAATCATAAAATTATACTCCATCAATATTTTACTGTTCCTTAAAGGATCTCTATATATTTGCTCTTTATTTTCCCTCCTCCTTGCCAAAATTTAAATTTCCATTCGTGCTCCTGGATTCCATAATTTTCTTCATTACAGGACCTGTTCTACCTATCTATTGTCTCTTGCAATACTAGTCTTTCCATTTCTCCATGAGTGAACATAATCCTAATGTATAGGACAGAATAGTTATTAGTTGGCTCCTTTCAATCTTCCTATCAGCAAAATGAGAGACCATTCAAATCATACTCCAAATATCTTACTGTTAGCCAGATGGACACATATACATATACACATACTAAGTTCTAACAAATATATTTTATTTCATTTTTAGTTTCAATCCTGTATTCCAACCTATTTATATTTTTGCAACAGAAGGCTAAAAAGCAAGAAATCAACTATGAAATAAATCACAAATACTGGCTTTCATAATTAGGTATTGAATACTTTCATCCTTATGGCTTTGCATACTAGTAATTCTGTAATCTCTAGGCATCATTTTTTTTTTTTTAATTTACCATAGCATATTGTCCTAGGTAGCTAGGAATTTTTGGTTGCCTACTCAAATTCATATGGATGTTCTACATGCAACTCAACTAAAACCTTATCAAAATTTAACTCTCAATTTTTCCTTCCAAACTTTAGGTTACTTTTCTTATATATTTGGTTAATGGCAATATCATTCATATTTCTCAATGACTCTTGAATATACATTTTCCTATATGTGCCCAGTTTGACCCCAGTCCTGCCAATTCCTTTTCCTTACTAAATGCACCATACTCTTTTCATGCTCTTCTATGCTTTTTTTCAACACCAATTCATTCATTTAATAAATATCCGTTGAATGTGTTATCTGTGTCAGACATGGTTGTATGTGGCCAGGATACACCAGGGAATAAAGCAAAGAAGTGGACCTTACTACGTTGCAGAAAGATAAGGCAAATAATAAACAATTAGTATGATTAGGGGCACCTGAGTGGCTTAGTCAGTTAAGCATCCGACTCTTGGTTTTGGTTGAGGTCATGATCTGATGGTTTGTAGGTGTGAGCTTTGCATCGGGGTCTCGGGGTCTATACTGACAGTGTGGAGCCGGCTTGGTATTCTTTCTCTCTCTCAATCTTTCTCTCTCTTTCTCTCCCTTTCTCTCTCTCTCTCTCTCTTTCTCTGCCACTCTCTGGCCCATGCTTTCTCTCTCTTTCTCCAAAGAAAAAATAAATAAGTAAATAAACTTTAAAAAACACCAATTAATATAATTAAACAAGTAAATCATATATGTTAGAAGATGACTTTTTCTGGAAGGAAGGAAGGAAGAAAGAAAGAGAACAGGGCAAGCTCTTCCCCCGCCGACCCTGGGATTTGGGTAGCTAAATACGTATTTAATAAACATTTATTACATTAGTGGTTGACTGAATGAATAGTACTTTAAACTTCAGTATGTCTTGTGTTCAATATCCTACAAGAAATGAATTATGCATAAATAGGACTTAGTTCATCTGTTTGTTTGCTTTGGTTGCGTGAGGATTTGTTTTGTCTTGTTGTCTGTTTGCTTCTTTGGTAGAATAAATGGGTGAGGGCTCAGAAGATGCTGACAGTTTAACATAACAAGTGCGTTGTTAAAAAAAAAAAAAAGGTAATGTGCCCCTCTAGTTCTCCCTCCCTCCTTCTCTTCCTTCTTCCTTCCTTCATTTAATTTAGCAAGAAACTAAGTCATTCCTACTATGATGTAGGAATCATGCTTGGCATTAGAGATGCAAGACTTATTAATAAACAGCCACTGAACTTAAAGGATCTCCCAGTCACGTGGGGAGACACATATATACAGTCAGGGAAGGAGCCCTGGTAGGTGAGAGCCAGGGTTCTGGAGCTATGCTCTGGCTGGATTACTGTCTCTAAGCCTCAGTCTCCTTTTGTAAAAAATAGGGGTAAGAATAGGACCTATGCCGGAGGCTATATTAGGATTCCATGAGTTACTATTGGTAAGCTGCATAGAAAAGTAGTTGGTATACAATACTTACTTAATAAGTTTTCGCTTACTTTATTTTTTATTATAAGGACAATATGCTACAGTAAATTCAAAGAAGGAAGCATGCCTAGAGATTATAGAAGGCTACATGTGGTAGAACTAAAAGTAGAGGGATGATTCTTTGTTGTCTGTAAATTAAGAAGTGAAATGAGGTTCCTGGAGACGAGGATGGGGATCAGGTTAGTCGTGAGGCTCAAAGAGCAAGTTTGGGAATAGCCCTCAGTGAAGAATGAAAGCAAGACATGCTGAAGGGCTAGAAGTACTATTGGTAGCACTGTCTGGAAAATATATCTGGCAAGGAAACAGGCTGTCTGTAAAGTCATGAACGAATTAGTGGAGTTTTCACTTTAGCCATTGAAGTACCACTGAACACAATTAGCAGATTATTTCTCACGAAATGTCATGGCTAGCACTTATAATTGTAATCGTCAACTTTACAGTGCTGGTTGTTGTTTGGAATTTGAGAAACTTGGAGTTTGTAATTAAAATATTACAGCAGTTTTGTGAATTGTAGTAGATGTTTATGTGTATAAACTTATATTTTCTTACCTGTAAAATGGTTCTGATACTATTAAAGTATATTCTCACTTTAACCTTGTTTCTGGTTAAATTTTCAAGCTGTAGAATTTCATGTGTTATAATTTCTGTGTGGCAGGTTTTCTCAGGGGATATAGTTGAGTTCATGCACACTTTTATATGATGTGCCGTTATTAACACTACTTTCAATAAATTAGATAATACATTGCATTGCTACATTTCACTGTTAACATAGAACTGGAAAATAAGGGTTTTTTTCCTAAAAATAAAGGGAACAGTGATTTGTTTCCTACATAAAGTATTCTTAACTTGCATGTGCACGCGCGCACACACACACACACACACACACACACACACATACACACACACAGGTCCATGAATGCATATATTTGTGTTCAAAGAATAAAAAAAGATTTAGAAAAGAGGGCAGACTTGCTAGGATTTTAAATCAATATTTGTATGACACCTTTTTATCTACTGCCGTTAAGAAATAAAAACACATTAAACTTTTTAATAAAAGTAAGTTAGAGTAACTGAGAACATTTTCAATCACATAATAAAGATTTGTTTCAGACATAAACAATGACTTTCTGTGAGCTCTGCCCTGACCTCTAAAGAATTCAGAGTGACATTCACTATCCAACAGGGTTTTTCCTTCCGAAAACACAGCCCACCAAGCATCCCCTCGTCTTTGGTTCCTGCGTTAAGACACCAGGCAAGCATGAGAAACCAAAACAGGCTGGCTGAGGCTTGGTAAAGAAGACAGTGCAGAGGACAGGAAGGCTTAAGGCAGAATTTTCCTAGAAGCCCGTAGCTGCCGAACCAGGCCTTCAGATCCTGACCCTTTTCTGGGAAGGGACCAGTAGGAGCTGGGTAGGGGTAAAGAGGAAAAACATGGGAGATGATCAGAGAGCAATCAGACCACATCCCCAAGCTCTACATAGTAATGTATCAACATTCATTCATTAATCCACAAATCTTTGCATGCCAGGCATGGTTTTTGGTAATAAGATACAATACTGAATAAAACAAAGTCCCTGCCCTCAGCCTAGTTCAAGAGACAGACAAGGAACAAATAACGATGTCATAAGTCATGTGGTGATACCTACTATGGAGAAAAAGCAAAATAAAAAAAGAGGAACTTTTGGGATGGGTTTCGACTTGCCAGGGCATTACGTTCAATTTTTATTTCACAAGACATTAAGTAAATTTTTAGTATAAGCATGTCCTGTGCAATATTGGGGATTATTAACTTTTTTAGTAGAAGTATGTCTTGTGTATTATTTGGGATATATTTATGCTTAAAAAATGAAGTATTTATTGTTTATCTGAAATATAAATATAACTAGGTGCTCCTCCACCCCCAATCTTGCAACCTTATTAGAATTAGAAGTGGGAGAGAGATTTTATTTTTACATTGAGTAGTCAAGGAAGCCTTTTGATAGTACTACAGAAAAGCAGGACCTAAAGGAAGTATGTCACTCCTATGTGGATCCTGAAGAACTTAACAGAAGACTTTGGGGGAGGGGAAGGGAAAAAAAAAAGGTTAGAGAGGGAGGGAGCCAAAACATAAGAGACTGTTAAAAACTGAGAACAAACTGAGGGTTGATGGGTGGTGGGAGGGAGGGGAGGGGGGGTGAGGTGTATTGAGGAGGGCACCTTTTGGGATGAGCACTGGGTGTTGTATGGAAACCAATTTGATAATAAATTTCATATTAAAAAAAAAAGAGTGGTGTTCCCCTGAGAGACAGTGTGTGAGTGAAAAGGCCCTGAGGCTAGAGGTGTTCCTGAGAGACCAGTGTAGATGATGGGGGCTGAGAAACGAGTTGTAAAATTCAGGGGGATGAGCTCAGACAGTTGGATAAGGAGCCACATCCTGTAGGTTTTATAGGAGAGCAGAAGAACTTTGGCATTCACTCCAAAAAGGATGAGAAGTCACTGGAAAATTTAGGTCAGGAAATGCCATAATCTACTTTGAATTTTAAAAGGGTACGCCTGCTAAGAAGAACAGAGAGTGGGACTAAGAAGAGAGGTGGAAGCAGGGAAACCAGTCAGGAGTCAATTGCAAAAACTCAAAGAAAGAAGTGACTGTGGTTTTGTAGGAGTGTGGTAGCAATGGAGGAAAAGAAAATGGGACATTTTCTGAATAGATTTTGAATACCTCTGGGTAGAACCCATAGGATATGTTGACAAAGTGCATGTTGTGTGATTTGTGGGAAAGAAGGCAAGGATACCTGTCATGGGTTTGGCCTGAGCAATGAGAAGAATGGGAGATTGGAGTGGATATGAATGTAGGAGCAGGCTAAGGAAGGTTATGTGTTTTAGAGGGCAGTCTGAAGCATGTTTTTAAGGAGTTGGGTTTGTAGTTCACATGGAGATCACTAACAGGCAATAGTATACATACATCTGATGCTTAGGGGGAGATCAGGAATGCAGACATACGTGCGAGTTGTCAACAAATGGATGTTATATGAAGTCATGAAATTAGTGGAATCACCTCAAGAAGAGAGAGGATCCAAGGCTTGACCTCTGGACACTACCACAGGTAGAAGCATAGTAAATAAAAGAAACATTGAAGAAGAAGCATTTAGAGACATAAGAGGAAAATTGAAGGAGAGAAGTGTCAAAGAAAGCGAGGGAAGAATAGTGTGTTAAGGAAGAAAGATAATCAGTTATGTTAGATGCTATTGATCTTTTGAATTACAGTAAGAGTACCCCCAAGGTCTTTTAACTATATTGGTTTCACTCAAAATACAATAAAAGATGAGATCTATGTATCATGATATCTGCGATGGGGCTTTTAATCCCTTCTTTCTTTCTTTAGCTCCATCTTTCTAGATTGGAAGTATTTTGGTAAACAATTCAGCAATACAAGAGGACAAGTATGAGTCAATATTGGCAATTCCTGCTGTTTAATTCACTATACTTGTATTTGTTTTATATTCGGTTAACTTTCACCACCTCCTGGACTCTCCAGGTCTTTTGCTAATACATCCTATTTTTTTTTAAGTTTTTTTTAACGTTTACTTATTTTTGGGACAGAGAGAGACAGAGCATGAACGGGGGAGGGGCAGAGAGAGAGGGAGACACAGAATCGGAAACAGGCTCCAGGCTCCGAGCCATCAGCCCAGAGCCTGACGCGGGGCTCGAACTCACGGACCGTGAGATCGTGACCTGAGCTGAAGTCGGATGCTTAACCGACTGAGCCACCCAGGCGCCCCAATACATCCTATTTTTAATCTGAATCTCTATTTTGAATCTACCTATCTTTTATTTGATTTTTCTGTGCTCACCACAAAGTCATTCACCTTTGTAAATACATATACGAACGCAGGGCCAAGCTAAAGTTTGACTTCCCTGACCATGCCTCCACTTGTTATAGCTAATAATACACCTTGATCTAAAAAGTATCTAAACCTTATTTCCTTGAAATAAAAACTTCCATCTATTCAGTGATCTACTCCCTGTGTTCTGCTAGCTGATCCAAAGAACAAGTCCAAATTAATGTTTTGAACATCTAGTAGCCTAATAGCCTCCATTTCATAATGCTACACGTTAAAGGAAGCACAGAGTAGCTACTGAAGAAAAAAAGTTGAATTATATCTCAATGAGAAGTCAGGTATGAGGACAAATTTGATGGGGAGGCAGTTTGGAGTCGGTCTTGGAAAAGTCATCCTCAACTCATGGAAAGTACACAGTTGCCCACTTTTCAGCATGGTGTTGCCCCTCTATGTATGAAAGAATTACCTAATTCTTTTCCTCAATTCAAGCGAAACATATAATGTGAAAAATGTTTTAGGATTATTTTTTTGTTTTATTTAGAAAAAATGAATCAACTATTTTCTCTACACACTCCTATAGTTCCTATTTAGTGTGTGTGTGTATGTGCGTGCGTGTGTGTGTGTGTGTGTGTTCTGCTAACAAGAATATACTTATTTAATGAAAAGGACAGTTACAGTTAAAAATTAAGTCATATTCACATTTGTGTTCTCAAAAAAGCAAGCATGGAGCCGGATTATCAACCATCTGATGTGGAGTGTAGATGTGAGCAGGGGTTCGTTTACTAGCCTCACTGAGCCACCAGGAAATCCACTTCTGGCTCTGCGGTATGTCTGTGCCTAGCGTGGGTAATCTGAGCTGCTCGCGCGTTCACCTCTAACTAGTCAATGGAGTCAGGCAATCAGACTCTACGAGCTGCAAAATGTCACCTTTGTTGAACCTGAAGGCCCTTAATATCGGGTCCTACTTAAATAAAACGCGATGCTCAGTTGCTTATCTGTTTCCTTCCAAACGCTCAGAACCTCACAAGTTAGTCGGCAAAATAGGGTTGAAAATTTGGCCACGTTTCTAGAACATCCGCCCCTGGTGCTCGCCAAAAATATCAAAACAGCGGACTTTCTTGTGGTACTCAGGCTCTTCTGATTTCAGGCCCAGTTAAATACGAAGCACTTTCTTCTTCCTTTTTGGGTGGGAAAGTAGGGTATGAGAAAACTAGAGGAAGATGGAATATCTAGACATTTAGAAATTAATCTTTTCATATTTTCAGCTCCTTGACTGAAAGTAATGTAAAGTAATGAGTTGGAATGTTTTTTTGTGTGAAGTAAAAAGAGAGCACAGAAAAAAAAAATGGAGGCAATCTCCGTGCCAAGACCAAAGGGTAATTTTGTGTCCTGGCAGTTCAGGTTGTGGGTTGCTTTGCCACAACTATGCTTCCACTGCTATTCCTTAGTCTGCTCAGAGTTCTACCCTGACTAGTGCCCACATAATCTAATAATGAGCAGATGCTCCTGCTGTGAACATTGCTCTTATATGATGATTTCGGAGGAGAATTTAACTGTTTCATGATCCCACGAGACCATGGAATGGAAAGGAAAAAAAAAAAAAGAAGAGTAACACAACTTCCTAAAATAATTAATATAGCTTACAAACATACCTAATGTACAAAAAGGGACCTGAACCAACAATTAAAAACAAAACAAAGCAAAGTAAACACATAAGAGAGAGAATAGTGTTTTAGAAAACTTTCTTTTTTACTTTCTTTAATGTTTAAGGATCTTGGTGGTATTATTCAAAGTATCTTGGTTTCATTAGGCACCATTGATCAAAGAAATCACATAGTTTGTCAGAGGTAAGATATTTCCATGCTGCACGTAGTTGAGTGATACATGTTCAGATTTCAATGTCTAGCAGGAAGTGGTACCTGGCTAAATGATGGTTCCAGGAGCAAGGAGCAAGGTTTTGATTTTGAAGAAGCAAAAATACATGTAAATGATATGTAGTTATTTAAAGAAAAACTTTCTAGCATCTATGGACACGTCAGGAACAATAGGTATTCCAGAAATCTAGAGAATAAATTGTGCTTAAGAAGTTTGCTTAAAAATATCTCCTTAGGCTATAAATTGTGAATTTTATTTTATTGTTTAATTTTTTTTTATGTTTATTCATTTTTGAAAGACAGAGAGAGACAGAGCACAAGCAGGGGTGGGGTGGAGAGAGAGGGGGGATATAGAATCTGAAGCACGCTCCAGGCTCTGACCTGTCAGCACAGAGCCCAACGCGGGGCTCGAGCTCACGAACCGAGAGATCATGCCCTGAGAGGAAGTCGGATGCTCAACCGACTGAGCCACCCAGGCGCCCCATAAATTGTGAATTTTAATTGTGTTACTTCTACCATTACTTCTTCTGGAATCCTCTCCATAACTATAAAAGAGAGGGTGGAGAGGTTCACCCTGCAGAAGACGGCAGATCATTAGTTTGATTAACAATTTAGTTATTTGGGGGCACCTGGGTGGCTCAGTCAGTTAAGCATCCAACTTCAGGTCAGGTCATGATTTTGCGGTTGGCGGGTTTGAGCTCTGCTTCGGGCTCTGTGCAGACAACTCAGAGCCTGGAGCCTGTTTCAGATGCTATGTCTCCCTCTCTCTCTGCCCCTCCCCGATCTCTCTGTCTCTCTCTTTCTCTCTCAAAAATAAATAAACATTAAAAAAATTTTAATAAAATTATTTATTTATTTGATGTTTTTAAATAATTTATTTCACAATATTAATGTAATGTATGGAAATAGAAGAGGTATCTCCAGAATATATAGAATAAAATAAACATTTATTCTCATTACTCATAGTTGAACATTATTGACATTTGGGTGTTTTCTTTCTATCTTTTCAATATGTGTGTGTGTGTGTGTGTGTGTGTGTGTGTGTGTGTGTGTATAGATGTATACATAGATATATAGATATACATATATTCATCTGCGTTTTGTTTTCCCATAAAATGACATTATTTCCTCTAAAATGGTTTTCTATAGTTTTTGCTGCTGTTTTTTGCAATTTGTGTTTTGTTTTCCTATAAAATGGGATTCTATAATTTTTGCTGCTCTTTTGCAGTTAGCATGATAGTTTGAGCAGATTCCATGCTATTAAATATTCTCAAAACCATGTTTTGCAGTGGTCATATATTATTCTGTTATATGATGGACTGCAATTTATTAAATCATTTCACATTTGAAGCAATAATGATGACTCCAAAATTCTACCATCATAAATGATCATTCAATAAATAACCTTATACATAAAATTTTACAACCACTTCTCATGATATATTTTGGAAGATTTTTTTTTTCTGGTGTAACTGCCAGATCAAACTATATATTGTGAATTTTAAAATTTGATACATATTGGCAAATTGCTGTCCAGAAACATATATTCCTTGCAAAATCACTGTCTGTTTGTAATACGTGTGCATTTTAAGCCTTTCACAATGTGGTCTGTTTTCTTAGCTTTTTTTCTCACTGGGGCTTTGATGTTTCATAAGGTTTGTATTTATATTCCAGTGGTTAGCTTTATGATTATACCTCATTATAAGACCCTTAGTCTTCTCTTTTTTAAGACAGCATAGTATTTTTCTACTATGGATATTCTGGTTATCTATTGCTGCCTACCAAACCATCCTAAAACTTAGTGGTATGAAACAATATTTTATTTTATCTCACAATTTTGTGGGTAGAAATTCATATAAAGATCAGGTGGATGATACTTCTACTCTATATTTCATAAACTGGTTTCACTTGTTAATATTTACCTGATAGCTTGGCTGTCTGAAGGTTTCAAAATGGTTTAACTTACATGTTGGTGCTTTGATGGAAATGGCCAAGAGGTTGGGCTCAATTGGGATCCTCTCATTTCCCATGTAATCTGAGGACCTTTCCAAGTTGTATGTCCCTGGGGGGCGGCGGTAGTCAAACATGGCAAATCATGGTACAAATAGTATCATGTGAGCCGTGGGAGGAAGCTGAAAGGCTTCTTATGATCTTGCTTCAGTCTCAGAAGTAGTTGAATGACATTTCAACTACCTTCTATTGAGCTGAAAAATCACTGGAGTCTGACCTGATTTAAGGGGAAGGAAATTTCAATGAAAAGAGTAGAAAATAATTCATGACTATCTCTAATCTAAGCTATTCATCCTTTGGCCACAAATTATTTACTTTCTACAACATAGGAAATACTTTCATCTCCTCCCAAGACTTGCAAATTTTCACCCCCTTATTACATCTGTGTGTATTCCAGGATTATATCCACTCAATTAGGGCTATGCACTCTCTGCTCCCCATCCCTACATACAACGTTGAGGTAGAGATAGAATCAATAGACACTCAAGTCAAAAAAGGAGAACGTGAGTTACTAGTGGTTCAGAGTAATTCCAAAATTCAGCGGTTTTTATAATCTAATTCAGCTCCCTAAAAAATGATTCTTTGAGAGTCTTGACTATACCCTCTGGGTTTCTGGTTCTTGCCTCCAACTCATCCCCCCTTTTTCATTAGAAATTACAAATACTAGTATGTATGTAACTTTCTCAACATGCTTTGTAGCTATAGAATTCTTGAAGTTCAAAGATCTTTTTATTTTGTACAGTTTTTGTACATGTCAACTTCAGTCCAATCTAATAGAATCACTTTAAAAAAGCTTTTTTTAAAAAAAATATCAATTAATCATTCACTTCATTAGATAAAAGCCATGTTCACAAATCTCTTTGAGAATAGTTCCTTCTTTATCTTAGGCTTCCTGTGACATTGCTGAAGGACAATGCTTTTAAAAGTCTCATAAATACTGTCTGTGGATGAAAGTTTTCTTAATATGTACCCCTTCTGTGGTCCGTGCTTCCTCTGCCTCTCAGAACCTAACCCATTCCCTCACTGCTTTTGCAGCCAGTTCTGTGTTTCTTTAGTCTCTTCTTGGCCACCATTATCAATGGATACAGTCCATATATGGAAGGATTTCCTTTTTTCTGGCACTTTCAGAGATCTGCTACCATTAGGTATCCTGGCTCCATTTTTCATTTCTTTGCTACTACTTGTGTTGCCTCTTTCTATAAGGATGACCGATTACCCAAACACTTTGTCAGTCTCAGCTGCCTTAATCAGCACTTAGACAATTTGAAATCTGTCTCCAAATTTCCCTGGAAATGCAGTTCATAGGTTTTGTTCTTGCTGTTTTCCTTCTTGTATAGTTTCCAAGAGAGAGGAGGAAAGTTTCAGATTTAAGCTCCTACCACGTTTCTACCAGATTTAGAATTGATTTATTTTAATATTCTTATATTTGAAGAAGTCACCTTTAGAGGTGAATAACAACTTGAAAAGGGGTAAAATAGAACAATCTGAAGTAGAAAGTTTGATATTAACTTAACTGGTAACAAGTGGGACACAACTTATTGAGGCCATTTGGGTATCACAAATTGTAGTAATATCTCAACAAAGCACCCCGTTCTTCATTTCAGTAATGAGTTCAGATGGGGGTGAGAGTCAGAGATAAGATGAAAAGAAAAGAGGAAGAGGAGATAGTATAAGAGAAGGGGGACAAGATCTAACTTTTAGTTCATGAGATAAGTCAAAGTGAACTAAAGTCAAAGCAACTAAGGTGAGAAGACTAAGTCGAAATGGACTTTTTCATAAATATCACATTAATATTTGGAGAAAAAATAGCATATTTACATTAAAAGAAGCATGTGTATGTTATAAAATCCACTATAAAAGTTAAATAGTTTTAAGTTAAAACAGGAGATTCTTTCTAGAATTCTCTTTGATCTGACCTTTATATATCTGGCCCTGATCATTCAGATGTCAAATGTCACCTGATGAAGGACTTCTCTGAACTCTCAACCCAAAGTAGTCCGTGAATCTCCAGCTTATCAGTCTATTTTAGTCCGTATAGTATTTTTTGCCCTCGGAGAATTCCTTGTGTATTTTTTTTTTTATTTATCTCTTACTCCACTCATCCCAATAAATTATAAACTCCCTAAGAAAGGAAACCTGTGGGACTCTTCCTGTAATGTTTGCTCTGCGTCTAGACAGATCCTGGTGCCTAGTTGGATCGTGATTGCATTTTGTTTACGAGTGATAGAAGTGACAGAAATTTCAGACTGGTAGTAGTGGGCCACGGAGGTTTCCACTTCTGGACATCTAATAACTCTTTTCTGCTCTTAAATATACTTAGATGCCAATGGGATTTTGTTCCTTTATGTTGGCTACTTCTAGTATTTAAGAAGCTAAAGACTTTATTATTTTTCTGTTGCATTTGATCATCTTACCAGCATTCATTAATTTTAAGTGTTTTTAAGTTGTATGCTTTGTTTTCAGTGTGGTCTAGTCATAGAGATAACTTTGTTTCCTCCTTTCCAAAGGTTTTGTTTATTTTGTATAAACGATTTCACTGGCTCTTTAATTAGCCAGGACCTTCCCAACATTATTGTGCAATAATGATGATGGTGGGAAGTCTTCCTTTGTTCCTCAGCTTAATGAGAATATCTGTAGAAATTTAAAATAAGGTAAAGCTGATTAATGATTTAAAAGCTATTCTGTACAATGCTTAATAAGTAATAGGATTGCATTTTATCCAATGAAACGTCTTTATAATGGTGAGTTTGATTACTGGTACTTGTATTTGGTATTTTCACATCTGTATAACTGAGATAAGTGCACAATATTTTTTTTTTTTATTTTCTTGTTACTCTAAGCAGATTTTGATACTAAGTATTTCATTTTTTAAAATTAAAAGAGTACCTTTTATCTGTTAGGAGCTCTAGAATAAATGATACAGAGCTGATTTTGTTCTCTGAAAATTTAAACACAAATGCTCACTAGTTAAAATAAAATATTATGTTGGCCTAGAGCCATCTTTAGAGATTTTTTGGGGGTGGTGTAACATTTCCAATGTATTCAGTGGTTCCTTACATACATGGGATGCCTATTTAAAGTTGATACAATTGTGAAATATGTATTTTACCAGAGAATTGCCCAGTTCTTTCAATTTATCAAACTGATTAAGAATTATGCATTCTTACCTCTTATAACCATTTATCTAATGATTTTATTAGAAATAACATAGCTGTTAGGAGCACAAGTCTCGGAGTCAAGGCAAGGAGGTGCTACATTAAAATCCATATTTGATACATGTGGAGTTTTGTGATTATAGTAAATTAACCCCCTAATTTCAGTGGCCAAATTTGTAAAAAACAGGAAAACAAATAAGCACTTTAGAGTTTTGCTCTAAGGATTAACTAAAATAATATACAAATCTCTAAGGATCATCTGCTACAGAGAAACACACAACACATACTAACTATTTACCATTATAGTTATCATCATAATCCTTTCCCTCTCAATTTCATTTGCAAATTTATGTATGTATGTATGCATGTATTTATTTTTATTTATGTATTTCCCACTCAATTTTTTTCCATTCTTTTATACTTCTTGAATTTACTTATAATATTTCTATGATCTTCCTCTTTTATAATAAATTAATTTCTGCCCTTATCATCACTGTTATCTTTCTCCTATTTTCCTTAAGTGTGTTTTCTTTTTCTAATTTCTTTAATCAAATGCTTGGTTCATTTTCATTTTTCTCTTGTGTAATTATAAAAATATGTCAAGGCTGGTATTTTGTCTCTGGATACCACCTTGGTGGCATCTCATAAGAGTTAAAAAGTAATATACTCATTTCTTTATTTTCTAAATAATATATGTATTAATTTTTATTTCTTCTTGGTTTAAATTTATTTAGCAAAATTATTGTAAATTCCCTAATATTTAGAATTTTTGCTGGTTTTCTTTCTTTAGCTTTTTGTTATTATTTCTTATATTTGCTGGGTTTTCAGAAAATGTACCCTGCATAATTTCTGCTTTGTAGAGTATATTGAAATATTTCGTGAAACTATAGATGACTATTTTTTCCACATGTTATATAAATATTATATATTTTATGTTTTTATAGAATTTATAGTTAAAATATATTTATTAATCAACCATATTACTTTTTTGAATAATTAATTTCTTTTTTCTTAACCTACTAGAAACATCAAAGACAGAACTGTATTAAAGTTGTTAAAAAACAAAATACAACAAAGTAAATATGAAGATCTAATTGGTTTTATTAGGTGATTGATGAATCAGGGAGCATCCCATCTGTCAAGTAGAGAGGAAACTCCCAGCAGTTGTACAAAAATGGAAGGTTTTTATAAGAAGCAGGGTGGGACAAGAACTTATTAGCAAAAAAAAAGATTGTTTCAGGCCAGGAGGTCTTTTCTGGTGAGAACGGGTCAGGAGGGTTTCTATCATGTGGATTTCTATCATGTGGTGCTGATCAGGAAATTTCAGGTTGACTGTTATAAGGTCACATTCCTTGAATAGGTTGAAACTGTAATTAAGTCTTGGTTTGCTATCTTGGAGGAAAATGACTCGACCTTGGGCTTGCTTTTCCTTTTTTACCAAAGTCTTCTACAGAAGTTCTGTTTCTATCCATTTTTCATATAATGTTTTTTTAATGCTATTTGTTTAGCACATAAAGATTTATGACATTTTTACCACTTTATTGTAAAGTACACTTTTTCTGTATAAATGGCCTTTTGTAATCTGGTTACTTTCCCCTTCAAATATATATTGGTTTTGCCCTCATATTTTCATCCCTACAATTGAACTTATGGACACTTTTTCTTGGTAAAAATAAAAGTTATATGAAAAGAACTGAAAGATCAAAGTCCCTCATGATATATTTAGAGCAAGGTAACTGCCCTTGTTTTCTTTCTGGAGGGAAAAATCTTTGCCTGAAGAATTTTCTCCTGACATGCAGGTGATAACATGTAACATTAGCATGAAAGAGTATGAGAAAGAAGGATTTGCTCTTGACTAGTTAAGAAATAGGCTTAACAATTCACAAATTTCTTATGGGATTAGACTTTAATACCTAATAATCACCTTTGTCAGGGAAAATGTATGCGACACTGTGGGAAGTAATTGCAATTTATGGAAATGTTTTGAACCAAAGGAAAACTCAAAATATTGCTACTGAGAATGGCAATGTAATGTTGGCTCACTGTAGCGAAGGAAGACTCCTCTTGATTAGCACATCCTCTGGTCTTCCTCTCAGACAAGACTGCATGGCTGGAAGAACTTCCCAGCTTTGGTTCCTTAAACTCATACTGCATCATCCCAATTAAAACCCCATTTCCACAATACTCTGGAAGAGAAATTGCAATTGATTCCCCAGGTAGCTTTTCCCTTTCACACTGATATATATATATATATTATATATATATTATATATATATATATAATATATATATATAATATATATATATATATACACACACACATATATATACATATATGTGTATATATATACACATATATGTATATATATATATACACATATATGTGTATATATATATTTAACATCTCATTACTTACACAAATCCTTGCTTAATTCCTTTTCATTTGTTTGTATCTTCTTTCTCCAGTCACAGATGGTAAGCTTCTAGCAGACAGGAATCTTCTTGAG